>NC_069735.1:10840953-12040953 GCF_027358585.1 Pangasianodon hypophthalmus | reverse complement strand
GTGCATTTTCCTCACATGCCTCTGTCACTGCTGGAATTTGTCCAAGGGTTTTATCCTAATGTTAATGTCTGTCTACTCTGACAGGGCGCTACTGAGGAGTTACTGTATCTAATCGATGGAGGGGATTGTGTGCTCGTGGATGAAGAATAATGGAAGGATAGGAGTTTTAAGTTTTGTGTGGTGTGTTTTTTTTTTTTTTTTTTTTTTTTTTTTTTTTTTTGTCTTTGTTTTTTTTTTTACTTTTTGTGTATTTTAAATGCCATGCATGTTGATTTAATAGTCTTTGTTTGTGATAAGCTGTGCTTCTTCTACTTGTGTTAGATTGGCTACAAGCCACATTTGATGTTTAGCTTGAGGGGGTGTGTTATGTTGCAATACACCAGTGTGTCCCAGTCTAAATCTAAACAGCTGGGAAATCAGATGTAAATGCATATGTTGTCAATATCCAAGAAATAAACAGTATTTTACAACCGTCATGTCCTCTTCCTTTCCTCTTGGGTCGGTCAGTTACAGTGCCCACATGAGAGATCTAATATCTATCAGTAGTTCAGTAATGAAACTTAGAGTTGAGCAAAACATTTTTATCAGGAGGTCTCAACAGTGACATAATGATGTGAGGTGAACTATTGTGTATACACATATACACACGAGTGTAACAGATAGAAACCACTAATGCAGCTGTTTAATTTTTTATATGATTCATACCAAATGTTTCTATATATGATTCATATCAATACCAAACATGATAAACAGAAATGTTGTAGGGTTAACACTTGTAGGGAAACATGGTCTTACCTGTAGGTTTGATCTAGGATTGCAGGGTGTTTCACCTGATACAGCTGTCACTAATAAGCTGCTTGAATCTGCAGTCTGGGTTAGAAAGAATTCAGCCCTAGAGTTGCTTATTCATGTCATTCTTTTTTTTTTTTAATTTTTTTTTTTATTATTATTAATGACCATTGGTGGTCCAAGATAATCTGCTTTAAGATTTTCATTAACAGCCGATAATCTGATCTGGATGAAACCACTGGACTAACTGTGTTGGTGTCACTGCTCTGCTCAGAAATGGTATATCACACCATCAGATATCATCTCTGGTGGTCCCTTTACACTAAGAAACAGTGCAGGGGGAGGCAACACATTGTAGTCCAGACATTTCTCAGTACAGTCACTAATCGTACACCTACAAAGTGTCTGTCTGTATCTGGTGTATGAATCAGTATTGCACTTTTCCACTTTTTTCCTTCTGATGGCCTTCCAGTGAAGACGAAACAGTGAGCCATCCGGGAGACACTTCCAAAGCATCCACAATTTTGTGATTGCCAGAAATCATTAAACAATCAAAGATGACTAAACATAGACTGTCTGACTGCAAGACACAACAACTACTGGTACAATCACAGAGATGTCTATCTGAATGTGACTTAAAATAGAAGTGCACCATTGAGACAGAAGTCAACAGACAGAAATCAACTCAGAGTAACATCAGGAATCACTGGAGTTATCCCAGGGAGCGAAATACAAGGTGTCTTTCGATAGATACAAAATTATATATATATATATATATATATATATATATATATATATATATATATATATATATATGCGTGTGTATATATATATATATATATATATTTAATTTTGTATCTATTATATATTTATACTTATTTATATATTTTTTCCTTACAGGTGAAAAATTGCTTGAAAGGGTAGAGGGTAATGATTTGCCATGACACTTTGCCATGCCAGTGTGGTTTCTAAAAACTGGCTGAATAATCAGTGTATCGAACAACATCGTTTCTTCTTCCTGTTATATTTTATTCCTCCAGAGTTGGGGAAATGCCGTAAACCCACAGCAGCATGTATTGGTGCGTAGCTGTGGCCTGCACTAAAAATATCTTACACAGCCCTAATTTGCAGTTTCTGGGTTTGACTAAATAGTTCTTTATTACATTTCATTTGTCTAAGTCATGATAGTCCTCTACAGATCAAACTAGAGAGACCAGTAATGGCTACATTCCAACCTGAAGGTGCAGTACTGCATTAAATATGTCAAAGTGGAGAAAACTGCTTAAACCTACTGTGATAACTGTAACAAAAAAACAAGCTAGTGCACTGAGTTATATATATATATATATATATATATATATATATATATATATATATATATATATATATATATATAGGCTGTTGGTATCATCCGCTTGTTTTACTGGAGCCAAGTATGGAAGAGGTGTGTCCACTAGCACACTTTCTCCTTCCTGCTACATTTTATCCCTCCCTTTCTCCAGAAATGGGGAGCACTGTAAGCTCCAAGGCGAGTTTGGTGCTCTACACTAGGCCTGTATACGAGCCTAGCTGTGCACAACATGGCTGATCTTTCTCAGGCAGCCTGTACGTACTTCCCTGAAGTGAGCTCATGTAAATAGGCATCTTGGCATAAACCTTGTCTTTAATAGGCCTACATCATGGTGTGGACTATTCCGTAGTGCAAGATTGCATCTCGGGCTTCCTACATTACCCAGAATGCATTACGCAAGTACGTAATACAATCATTACTATGATGCGCTTTCCAGTTAGTGTTAAAAAAAAAAAAATCACAGCCCACCCTCAAAGCAAAGCGGCTGCAGCCATTTAAAAAATTAGGTTCACCTCCAGCATGCATTTTTTTTCTTGGTGTCTAAACTAAAGGACATGTTTACACATTTGTGTGTGTGTGTGTGTGTGTGTGGCACTGTTGTTTTTAGTAGCAATAAAAAAAAACAATGAGTGCCATCCCAAACCCAACCCAAATAATATGTCAGTATAGAAACAAACATGATTACCATGGCAGCAGTTGTGTATACGTGTGTGTGTGTGTCTGTGTTTTTAGGCAGCCTGTTTTTTTTGTTTGGTTTTGTTTTGCTTTGTTTTTAAGGAGCTTTGCTATAGGATCCAGGTGTGTTAGAGGTGTGTCCATCAGCACGCTGCTCTTCTTCCTGCTGGCTTTTATTGTCGCTCTGCAGGTCGGGTCTGATTGAATGACTGTAATAGAAAGGCATCTGATTCTCGGCGCGCGAGCTTTTTATCCAATAGGCGGTGCTTATCCGGAGTGACGTTGGGACATTTCTTTCTTTTTCCTTTTTTTTTTTTTTTCTTTAAAAAAAAAAAAAAAAAAAAAAAAAAGCTTTTAGTCAAGTGATTTACACAGGGAGAGAAGTTGATGCCGGGGGTCCTACCGACCGGAACCGAGTCTTCATTACTGATCATTTTATCAGTTCATTTCCTTCTGGGGATTTGTTCTGTCGCACCTCCACAGCCTTAAATCGCGTGTTTGTGTTTGTGTGAGTGTGTGTGAGTGAGTGTGTGAGAGAGTGAGTGAGTGTGAGTGAGTGTGTGAGAGTGAGTGTGTGTGTATGTGAGAGTGTGACTGAGTGTGTGAGTGTGTGTGCGGCGCGTGTTTTTCTTTCTTTCTTTCCTTTTTTTTGTTGCTGTTGTTGTTGTTGCTGCTGCTGTTAATTTCCGCTCGGTGTTTGGATCATGAATAAACTGTACGTGGGGAACCTGAGTCCCTCGGTCACAGTGGAAGACCTGAAGCGGCTGTTCGGCGAGCGCCAGCTGCCCGTCAGCGACCGGACCGTCTTACTCAAGTCCGGTTACGCTTTCGTTGATTTCCCTGACCAGAAGTGGGCCATAAAAGCCATTGAAACGCTGTCAGGTAAGCGCGTTTTTTTTCCATGTATTTATTTATTTATGTATTTATGTATTTATTCTATTAAAAAAAAGTGACACCTGAATACCTTCTTGACCTAACCTTTTAGTTTGAACATGAACTGAAAATGTAGGTTAAACACACACCAGACACACACACACACACACACATAGAGACACACACTCACATATCTATATCTATTTCTACATCTATGCATATGCATATATACACATATACATATGCATATAGACCCACGAGCATGGAACGCTTGCTGGTCCAGCGCGCGCTGTTACAGCAGCTATATCCTCATGCTTATCTGTTCAAATCTGACATGATGCACACAAGTTCACTTCAATTGTCTCAGGATTAACACCCAGACCCGAAGGCATGAGAGTAGTCGTATGCCCTGCTTCCAGTTGTTGATGTTTTTGTTTTGTTTTTGTGTGTTGCTGTTGTTATTGTTTTTTTTTTTTTCTTCTTCTTTCTTTCTTTTGGCTACACGTTGCTCTCGAGCTGCTCTGTTTGAGTAAAGTGCTCGTGCGCCGCGTGCATGGCATCGCTTATTTTTTCGGTCATTTTTTGTCGCGAATTTTCTGCGGCGAGCTCGCAGGGAAAAACCCCCCGGCCACGGTACGGACTCGTAGCCCCAACGCCCAGCTAGGTTTCTACGAGGTGGCCTGGCTCTAGGTGATGTCCAAGTGACGGAAAGCGGCGAGAAACGGACGGTGAGGTTTTATGAGGGGCGGCGAGGGCGAGTGTCAAAGTGAGCGGCGTGCTGCTTATTGTAGGCCCATCTAAATGAACCCAGTGCACCTCTGCACTTCTGTAAAAAAAAAAAAAAAAAAACACCTCACAACCTCCTTTAAAAAAAAAAAAGATGTCCTGATCACAAAGCTGTCACAACATCTATCAAGCCTGCTATATTTTTGTTCCAGGCTAATAGGCTAAGTTAGATTTAGGACTGGATGTACTACTTGTAGACTCCATGCTTCCTTCTGAAGCAGTGAATTGACGCCTAGGAGAAGCAAAGCGTGGCCCACTTCTGCATGATTTCTTTTTTAATAGGTTTGTCCAGCCGTCTCATTTCCTCCAAACATCAATAGATGTGGGATTTAAAGAATTATAGCCTCATAGTGTTGTTTTTCCCCTTCCTCACCTATAACCTATAACCTCTAAAACACTCCGTTTAAAACACATGCCTGCATATCTCCTCTCTGTCTCTAAGTCGTCAACACGCATTCGGATTTAATGCTCAATTAAAATGCACAAATGACACTCCGCCTCTATGCATTTGACTAAATTGCTTTATTATAGCCTATCTTTTTTTTTTCCCTCATAGGGAAAGCCGAGTTGCACGGAAAGGTGATCGAGGTTGATTATTCCGTTCCCAAAAAACTAAGGTAAATCCATTTCTTTAAGATTTCTCGATCATTGCTTATGCCTATGAGCTCGACTTCATTGTGTGCACGAGTTAGGCCTGCTCGTTCTTGTTTGTGTCCAAAATGCTGCCATTATGTAACGGGGAAAATGTTGTTTACGATGTTGCTTTTTCATGCATGTGGTAAAAAAAAAGTGTTGGCAGAATTGCTTACATTCATAACCGACTAGCTTAGACAGCTTATAAGGCTTCGTAACCTAGGCTGCATTGTTTCTGGTTTGGAAATGACACAGGCTAACCTACTACTACCACCACTACTGTTTAGTAACACTTCCTGTGGAAGTGGCCATCTTTCACTACACAACTGGCTTGGGTGAGGTGGAAACCACTGGCGCAAATGTAACAGATTCATGCTTTTAATCACCAAGATCTGTCTGCTATAATGTGATTTTTTAATTTGTTATTGATTTCCCTTGTACGTGTTTGAGATTGAGAAACAAAGCTGCCTCGTTCAGCCTTAGGCCTGCGTCTAAAACGTGAGATTTATTTATTTTTTTTATTTTTTAAAACTCACATAAATGCGTAAATAAGTCAAAATAATGTCCAATCCAAACACGTCTCCGTGGTCAGAACAGCGTTTGCTAATTTATTTTTGTAAAGAAAGTTTCCTAAAGGCGCACTCCTAGTTTGACCTTTCTGCATATTTAAAAAAAAAAGAAGAAAAGAAAAAGAAGAAAGAAAAAAAACCCACTGCAGCCTGAACTGTACCACGTGACCACCTTTACATTCCTCGCGCGCCCGCCCGCCCTATGGAAAACGCCGTAGGAAAACAGAACGTTAGGATTGCCATGGCGACGTCCAAAACCGCCCAGCCCACTAGCCTACTAAAGAGTGTGTCAAAAATAGTACCTGTGGTAGCAAAGTTGCTATAGGCTGCATACTATTTAGTATGCTAGTTACGAGGGTTTGAACGTATGTGTGTGTGTGTGTGGCCGTACCTAAGGCCGACATATTGTGCCGTTTCTTTTCTTAATGTTATGAAAATACTTCCAACAGTGTGTAGTAATTGGAGACGGGACGCAGACAAATATGACCGTTGAAAGACAGACAGGGAAAGGGTTGCCATTTTCTGGTGTAGTCAGACGAAAATCATTAGGGCCCAAGCCGAGAACTTCCTGAAGCAGAGCCAAATCAGTTCTCGGAAAGCTAGCATTATGAAGCAAGGTAAATACGTGGAGTTGGATTATACCCCGCGAAAAACAGACATTATTTGCAATAAAGGTCTATAATTGAGGCGTGTAAGCTGCAGCAAACAGCTTACAGAGTGCCATGAAGCGTTTCTCATGTTAAAAAAAAAAAAAAAAAAAAAAGAGCGCAGGCCTATAGCTGTCTAGAGAATGGGGGAGGCGACGCATAGGAACACAGCGGAGAATCCATGTAGTTTAGGCAACGACGTTCTTTACGTAGTTCACAGCCTTCTGTGTGTAGGTTACGCCAACTGAGCATAAAGAATACGCCGCGTACGTAATGTTTATTACCACAGGCTATAGGATGAGCGGATTAAACTCTTATTAACCTGAAAAGCCATTTTCACTGCGTTGCTTAATTATAGTTTCTGTTTTCCCACGGAGAACGTGTAAATATGAATTTTACCCTTTTCTACAGCAAAAGACACGCAAATGTTCTGCTTTCACAAATTTATATTAAACCTAAACACAAAATAATTAAATCCCAAACACTTTCTGAAAATCACATGTTTATCTGATTAAACTATATTACACAGGGACATGTTCACTGCTGCTTGGTCTTACTATGATTTTAAATATAGTGAAATATTGACATTAATTTAATACTTTCTTTACAGCTCAAAGCTGAATTATCCAGGATTTATTTTAAATCACTTACTCAGTGCTATTTAAAGTTAAAGCAGATACTTTATTCAAATATATATATATATAAAGACTAAATTACAATTTCTTATCATTAATAATAAATAGTAGAATATAACTGGAATAATGGAAAATGCCTTGATGTAGTCTTTGGAAGTGTTTTGATTTTCCAAACGTTCAAAAAATATATTTTATTCCAACAATATAAAAGTATTTATAAATAAGTTACCAGTAAAAATAGATATCTATAATAATATAGTAATAACATCATAATATAGATATCTATCGTTTGTAATAATTGTATATAAATAAAATTATTACTTAAAGCTTTGGTCATTGATTGATCTGAGCATTTCTGTAACAGATAAATAACATTTCATTTATTTTAATTACAGACAGATTTTAGTCCTGCGTGTCAGTAATTTATGAGGAATTCCAGAGAGATATGAGTTAGCTCTAAGTTAGCATTAGGTACTTATTTAACAGTTAAGTTAGTCAGTCCACCACCTGCTGTGTTTCAAGCTCCTCAGAAACACCAAGTTACACTAAGTTTAAAAAAAAAAAAAAAGTCGTCCCATGTTCCTTTGCTCCACGTAAGGTTGCTCGCTCACCTCACGGCTTGTTTACACTGGGAATATATCATTGTTTATTTTTATTTTTAGGGTTACACTTTAATTCACTAATTGCTGTTGTTGCTTTATAAGGACAAATAAATGTGATTAAAGTGAAGCTCCGAATGTGTTTATCAGATTTTCATGAATTCATTGTGTTACTGTCACTGAAACCGGGAAATAATTGTGTGGTTAGTTAGTCAGTGGTCGATGGTTTAGTCAGCTACAAAAATAAGTGTTAGTAGTGGAATTAGAAAGGTCAGAGGAAGATTTTGTACTTAAGCAGAGCTGTTTATTTTGGTGTGTATAAAGCATTTTATTATCTATAGTTTATTGATAATATTCATCTCAAACTTTTTTTAAAACTAATTCTGAAGGGTTGATTGTGATTGTGATTGAGTGCGTTTCTGCTGAATGAGATTATAAAAACATTTTTTACTTTTAACATTAACTTGTACGTGTTTGCAGTAAGGTTAATTGTTCATCTCGTAGTCACTTTGTTCCATTCTGCTAGTGTATGTATTCACCTTTTTTTCTGTTATATTTTTATTTATTTATTTGGATTTTATTAGCCTCTTACACCTGGCTGGATTTAATCCGTCTGTTTAGTCAATTGCTTTGCTTTAGTAATTTAATTTGAGCTCTGGTTTGATTTAACCGCAGCTCCGTTGTGCACTGACTGAAATCTGAAATGCGAGTTTAAACCAGTGCGGGTAACAGAATCATTATGAAGACACGCAGCTAGTCGTTAACGGGGCGTCCTGTAAATTCAGACACGTGGCCTCTCAGATTCTCTAAGCTCTCTGATATCTGATTGCAGTTTATTTTTATTTATCAATATGCATCTGGTGCCATAAAAATAAAACAAGTCATTTATTTTCTGAAAAAAATAAATGTAGCAGAATTTGGTAAACGCACCCCCACTGGCTTCTAAAGTGTGTAAATAAGCTAACTAGTATTATATTAGGTAAACTAAAAACACACTCCTTAAATACACTGTCATTTCCAACTTAACTAGCAAGGATAATCTGATTAAAGGGAAAGGCTAATGTGTCGATGCCTCTGTCCTTTATTATCAGTATTTTCTCCGCTTTCTTTTTTCGCAGCAGCAGCTTGGTGAGTCGCTCTCTCAATCTGGACTATTTTAAAATTTCGACTCTTTGCTATAAAATCGTCACGTCGCTGACTGACTCGTTCTTTGTCCCTCTCGCTTTTTTCACGCACCAGGAAAAATGTTTTGTGTGTGCGTGTGTGTGTGTGTGTGTGTCAAAGTGTATTGTCAAGGAGATTTAAGTTTTTTGAAGGTTTTACAGTTCAGTTTTACTTGAAAAACTCGACCGTGAGGGGAGAGAGAGAGAAAGAGAGAGAGAGAGTGTGACGGTGACAGTAGAAAGAGATCGGTAGAAAGAAAGAGAGAGACAGCAGAGAAACTATTATATGGAAGTCAGATTTGGAGAGAGAGCGACAGGGGCAGCGGCAGTTGATAAGCTGTGTTAAGAAACAGTCTGCTTGGTAGAGAGAGGGAGAGTGGATAAGCTGTTTTACAGAACGAGAGAGAGAGAGGGACATGAGCCACACTGTGCCGCTGTGTTCAGTGGATCCGGTCCAAGCGGCTCAGCTCCGTCTGACTGTGCCGTTTACTCTGACAGCGGGTTGCCAGATGGCACGTGGTGTGTGGTGCGCACCCAGAGCCCGTCGCTTGCTCTCTTTGCTGTCCCACCTACACCACGCCGGTGCCTTCTTAAAAACCCACCCGTGCCCGTTTCCCCCGGTTCCAGAGCCGAACCAACACACGACCACGTGGAACAACGTAACCTACATCAGAAGTTAACTTCTTGCTCTCAGAAAACTGTTTCAGCACCCAAAATCACGTCACTAAGCATCTATACACGGCACCGAGTTAAAGAGTTCACGCCAGCGATGACATTCATTCTCTGACCGCTTATATAGTCACTGTGAACGTCGAAGGATTCTTTAGTTGCGTTTACAAAACGTCATTTTCTCAATACGATATATTTAGTTTGAGCACGCACGTGTACACAACAGAGAACACCCCGTTTTCGCAAAAACAAACACAGCATTAATGAAGGAACAGGAGAACAAGTTAAATATTCGGTTAGAAAAATAAACTAACATCCAAAATAATCCACTTCGTGTCGTGGCTATGAACCTCCTTACCGTGATAAAATCACTGTAACACACGGCCTTTTGTGGCTTACTGCATTTAGAAGATGGCTGTAAAAACAATATGATAAAATCCAGCGTGTGTAAAATCATTACATTTATTATGAATAATAACTGCACTGTGCAATTCTTCCGCCACACACTGTAGTCTGTTAACAGTAAGCATTGGTTGCCAAGCAACATAACAGACAAAAATTAGGGTATTCATGGACAAAACAATGGTTTAAGTATAACTGTTAAAATCTGGCACATTAATACAGAATTAAATTATTGTGATGCGCTCACAGGTCACAGGTGTGTGTGTGGAGGATTTTACAACCACAACTCTCAGTTTTATAAATAACTTACTACAAAAGTCTTTTTTTTGGCTTTTAGGTAACATCCAAAATCACTCCGTTTAGCATCCATACACAACACAAGAGTTATTGTTCTAGACAAGGACGATGCTCACGGCGACAGATCCATCCTCTGACTGCTTTTTTTAGTCATTATGAACAGCGAAAGGAAGCTTTAATTGACAAATAAATTGTCATTTTCATGATACGAGACACACGTCACGACATGCACAACGCACAATACGGCATTAATGAAGGAACAGGAGAAGGAATGGAACATTTATTTAGAAAAACGTCCAGAAAGGTGCGCGTTGCTATGGTTTTAATTAGACTGTGTGACATGACTGGATGTCGTTTTAATCATTATATGACATAGAACAACATGGCATGACAGTTTTACGTTATTTCCCATCCAGTTTATTTCAAATCCTTGCTCACACTTTTTTGTTCGTAATCGTGCTGATTTTGTGGCTTCTCCACCAGTTATCTTCAAAACCTGTCACTCTTTGTGTTTCTTAATATCGCTCATGTAAATAGCCTGTGCTGCTTGAATTGCTGCCATGGCGATGAAATGATCTCTCTCTCCTCCACCCAAGCTCCATCATCACTGGTTCCCTGGTTCCTTGGTTCCACTCAAGGCTTTGTTTATAGCCAGAATTGTTTTTTAAGCCCTGTTACTTCTTTTTTGGTGAAAAAGCTTGGAATGCTTCCTGAAGATTTATCAGTATCATGTCAGAAAAGTGCTGATTGTGTCCCCACAGACGTCAACATCAGGATGTGCTTTTTTACATTAGTTTTTTTTTTCTAAAGAAAGATTAACAATGTTAGGATAGTCACAGGTCAGTCGTGTGAGTGTGTGTGTGTGTGTGTGTGTGTGTGTGTGTGTGCGTGTGCGCGTGCGCAAGTGTGTGTAACCAGATGCAGCCATATCGGACTGGTGGTGTGAATGAGACTCCGGTTCCGTCATCTCGTGTCATCCGATTCGTTGGAATTCTGTCACTGAGCACATGGTGTATGTAGAACTGCCAGTGAGAACAGCAGATGCGTGCTTCACACACACGCGCACACACACACACACACACACACACACACACACAGGGATCAATCTCAGGTCCTAAGCTAAATCATTGTACACAAGCTTAAAGGTAAACTCCAGTATTTTTCTACCTGACCTCTATCCGCCACATCTGTAATGCCTGTGTGATTAGTTCAGACAAAAACTTTGACACTTTTCCTTGCTGAGAGAAGAACTCAGATCTGTTCACTTAAAACTCACTTATAATGGACGTCTAAGGGCAGCTGTTTAATCTTGGTAATAAATGTTTAAATATGCAGCTATATAATGTGAATACGCAAGGCTTTAATATTGCCGACTTGAGAAAATGTCTTACCAAGAGTTTTATCAATTATCGCAATGGGGCAATACAGTAAAAAAGTAATCCCGGCTATTTCCACTTTGCTGGATGTTTGTGGGGTCCATGCACTATCACCACGCACAACTACACTGGTAACCCATAACCACGAAATAAACAGATTGCATTTACAGATCTTCATTTCAGATTTCATCTGAATGAAGAATGATGGATTTCTATAGAAATATGCTTACTGAGAAAATTCAACGTCTGCCCTTAGACGTCAGATAGTAAGTTTGGAGTCAACAACTTGTTACTATGTTCTTTTCTCAGTACAAAGTACTTATTTTTACTATGTTCTTTTCTCGGTACAAAGTAGTGTCGTAATTATTGTCCATGATAATCACATATTTGCTATAGATGCGCAAATATGCTAGAGATTAGGACAGAATATTCCTTTAAGTGGGGGCAGATCCCTGTTTCACTTTCTTGTTGGTTGTGTGTTCAGAATGCTGTCAACAATTGTGTGTCTACTGATGACAGGTTACTACTGAGTGTAAAATGAGTGTATCTGTGTGCGTTTGTGTTTGTGTGGTGTATAATAGGACAGCTGTGCTTGTTTCGTTGCTAGTGGTTGAACTGTTTCACTTTTAAAAGCATAAACATACCTGTTATACAGTGGGTGCGTGTGTGTGTGTGTGTGTGTGTGTGTGTGTGTGTGTGTGTGTGTGTGTGTGCACGTCCGAGACATTTCAGTCTATACATTGAACTAGACTTCATAGCTCTGAGTCCAGTATTTGCTTTAAGCACATGGTCAATCTCTCAAACACGATATCAACAAATAAAAAAGTACACGCTCAATGCGGAATGGCTGGCAAAAATAATTTTATGAAACATGATATACATCACGTAAAGCTGTGAATCTTCGTCTGCAGGATGATGCAATACACATCTTGATACATAATATATGATATAAAACAAAAAGAAATTCGATACACTTGAATTCACAATTCAGTTCATAGGATACGATTCAGTTCATTTCATATTCCAGCATGATTCCAGTACGGGGCTTCAGGCCAGAGGGGTTTGGAGATTCCAGTTTCTCAGGAACATTACGACTGTGTGTTCTTTTTTTAAAATCTTATTAACTAAAAGAGTGGCTGGTGAGGGAACGACTGTTTATAGCTATTATAACGTAAGTGATAAGAGTAACCTGTTTCATAGACAGGCCACAACATTAAACTGATTAAAAAAACAGTACGGTTTGTTCTTTAATCCTACCACCCCGTTGTTGACTATTTTCTAATAATAGCACCACATGGTGTGTTTCAGTCCTTACGTACTACGTTAATTCCCTCCCCAAATGTCCTGCTGACTGGAAACAAAACACCATCCGGCAAAAAAAAAAAAACCTCGAAGTGTGAGAAAGGTCTATAATCTCTCTCTCTCTCTCTCACCCCCAAGCCCCTCCATGCCCCCACCCCTGTGAGATTAATGAATTTTACTTAAAGGGGCAGTATGTCATTTTTCAAATTTTTCATGTTTCTAGTACCTAGGATTTCTAGCCTGCCCTTAAAATTGTGATTGGTATTATTGCTATGCAGTGGATGAGGTGAATTTCTCCATTTAAATCTTCCGTTCATATTTTTCTGGCCTGGAAATTATGCCTCTTTTGACTCAGCACAGAAGTGGGAGTTTCTGACGTCTGTGCATTTGAGCTAAAAGTGGGGAAAAACATAGATGCCTTTATGTTCATCTTTTCTTTAGCAGCAACTGATATACTTGTATATACAGTGTAACTCCTTTAAAAGTAAGAAGTGCTACTTTGTTTACTGTTCATGCTGTGAGCAGCCATGTTAATTTGACGTCACTTGCTGAACTCGGGGTTGTGGAAGTCATCGCCAGTCACTCAGTAGGAAGTCAGGAGTTGAGGGATGGTTTTTTTTTTTTTTTGGGTTTTTCTTGTATGAGGTATGACCTTGAGCTCCAACACCACATGGAACAGCCACTCAGACCCACCCATTTTCCTTTTAAAGGAAATATGGGAATAAAAGGGAAGGATTTGGGAATAAAAAGGAGTGGATTTGTGGTTGGTAGTGTTTTCATTGCAGATAATTTTCACCTCCTGGGCAGCAGAGGGTCTATAGTTATTATATACTGCATTTTGTTCATTATGTTGTCTACATAATGAAATTATTTACCAAGGAAAAAATGTTCAACTGTAATTTTAAAAGCATCTGATGATACCCACAGCGCTCTCAGAAAAGAGTTTAAAATTTTTTTTTTTTTAATTACAGTAGTGATATTGTTTTATATACAGACATTTTCTCTGAATGGCTCACCATATTTATTGTTCCCCTCTCTATCTCTATGTCTTTGTGTGCCATATAAAGCTGCAGCAGCAGCGCTTCTTCCTCCTGCATATCTCCTTTACTCGCTGATGGTCAAGGCTGAATGCCATGTGCAGTTGTCTCAGCTTTAATGCCTCCACATTTCCGCTATGAATCATTTGCCTTAGATCACATGAACGATACTGTAGCAGCCACCTGTCACCAGCATGACGATGTGGACACACGCACATAAACACACATAAACACTTATAGGCACACCATTCTCTTGTCATTGCTCCCTAACACTCAGTTTTATGACCTATTTTCAGCAACATATAATATAAGTTCATAAAAACCATTTGCTTCTAAAAGCAGGGTATTTTATTTATCTTTTAAATATGTTACATTGGAGTAGTGGAGATCAAGTTGTTGTAGTTGTTATAGTATTTATACCAGAGCGCTGTTGAATTCTCAAATGAGAAGGTGTTGATTAATATTCTATAAGTGCACGGCTCTGAATACGTTATGGTTTCTATAGTAACAGTATCATGGCAGAAGCTCCACATAATCAATGAAAACACTGTTATTTAAATAAGAAAAACATATAATCCTTGAAGTTTTCTGTTAGGAGACATTTATTTAACATTTATGGAAGGTGTCTATGAAAATCAGTCATTTTTCCACCACAGGGAAAGTTTTCAGAACCGAGGACTTTGCGGTTTCCAGTCTGTAGCTTGTCTCACAGATATTTCACAACATTAAACGTAACTGTAAACAGTTGCAAAAAAAGTACAATTAAAAAGTATGACGTATCATTCGTTAAAAATTGTAATCATTGGCAAGTCGTTGTGGTGTAAGAGGAATAATACACTTGAAACTAATCTACCACTCCAGCATGAATTATTTTCTTGTAACAGCATGTGCCACTGTGTTTTATACCTTACTCAGTTATTACACTTATCAGCCTGTTCGACTGGTCACTTTAATTTAATAGGTTTAAAAAATTTTTTTTTTATATTCCCATTAACAAGATTGACCCATTTGGAAGGCAGAATAAGGACAGGAGCCATATTAGAAGCACAATTCATTTCATCAGATGAGAGTGCCATAAATGTTCCAATTCCACATGCACAATGCTCCTATAGTCCTATACTGGCTTTATACCCCGAAGCCATTGGCTTAAGGAGGGCTCCTGGGTTGCTATGGTAACCCCATAGCTGATGCCCGATGATATGATGTGTGTATAGGTGTAGAGTGGAAAGAGAGTGTTTGTGAGAGGCGGGTATGCGTGAAAAGGGTGACCCTATCAGCATCACATGAATACATGGTTGAGAAACTGAAAGCAGTGAGTGTGTATGTGTGTGTGTGTGTGTGTGTGTGTGTGTGTGTGTGTGTGTGCGTGTGAAAATGAATGGAATGGAAAGAAAAGATGAGACGGAGAGAGGCTGATGAGCAGGTTTCGGGACTGGATAGGGCTGGGTATGCACGGTGAGCCAGTTCAAATTTATTTAAGCATTAAAAGACGTTAGATTCTTCTATACTTACATACCTTGAGCTGAGCTGAGGAAAAAAGAGAGAAGACAGAAAATGAAATGAGAAAAATAAAGAAATGAAAAAAGGCAAATAAAACAGTGAAGAGTAGTGTGGGAGTGAGAGAATGGGGGTCCTACAGTGTGCACCTGCACCGTGTGTTTAAAGCATCGCCTCCGATTGGTCGGCTGTAAAGCCCATTCTATCATCACCAGGTAGAATTCAACCCGACAGAAATTCAGTCAGCTGTCTTCAATGGAAAAATATCATTTATACATTTAAATCTAAATATTTAAAAATTTGTAAAAATATATCAAAGCAAAAATTAATTGTCAAACATTACACCAAAATCAAAACAAAAAAAAAAAAAACAAGTAATTCAAAATGTATTAACCCTAAATTAAAAGCTGATACCTCTGCCCACAGAGTCACTGAGAACAGCACTGACACTGCATCGAGATAGTGTGAGTGTATTGAGTATGACATGAGTGATGAATGGAATAGGTGCAAGTTCCTTTGATCAAAAATTACTAACAAAAAATTTTAATATAATGTAATGCATAAAGTGTAATTTAGGCATCCTGTGGTGTTTTTCTCAGATTCCTGTGGTGTGATCTTCTGCTGTTGTAGCCCATCTGCGTCAAGGTTCAGTGCGTTGTGCGTTCTGAGATGCAGTTCTGATCACCACGGTTGTAAAGAGCGGTTATTTGCGTTACTGTAGCTGTACTGTTCGAACCAGTTTGGTTATTCTCCTCTGACCTCTCTCCTCAACAAGGGATTTCCACCTACAGAATTGCTGCACACTGGAGGTGTTTTTTTTTTTTTGCAGCATTCGGTTTAAACGCTAGAGAACGTTGTGCGTGAAAATGCCAGATCAGCAGTTTCACAACCAAAGTCACAGAGATCACAGTTTTTCCTCGCTCTGATGTTTGTGAACATTAACTGAAACTCTTGACCTGCATCTGCATGATTTTATGCATTGCGCCACATGATTAGCTGATTGGATAATTGCATGAATGAGCAGGCGTACAAATGTTCCTATTAAAGTGGCCTCTGAATGTATAAGGACCTTTAAATAGAAATGTAGATATTTTTGTGCTGCTGGTGGACTGGTTTGTGGTACAGCACCTCTTGATTGTTCACTGGACTGTGGAATTTGTCAGTAGTACTGGGAGTTGAAGAAAGCTAAGTGCAGTTTAATTTTAATTTGGTTTCCTTGATTAAATAAATGATGGCTAATATTATGGATCATGTTCTTGTGACTCCAGTACGTTAAATCATGAGCTGTCTGTTCATTTACTTTAAGTCTAATTGTGTTTGTATTTAGCATTTGAAAAATTAACACTCGATTAAATGTGATTAAGGACCAGGATTATTTGGATTCAATGATCTGTTTAAAGGAATACAGACTTATAACGTAGAATGGTAAGAAAAGTCTGTTTTTCTTCATTTCAGTAATAAATTGCAATAAATCTATTAAATCTGTTAATCTAATTTATTAAATTAACTGGATATAAAATAATCATGCAGCCCTGTAAGGAATTACACTTATGTTGTGTATGAAGAGTAAAACCTACTAGTGTGTTTATATGATTTACACAAAATTAATGTATTATAAATGACTTTTTTAAATAATTTTTATTTATTTCTAAATTGTGAGCAATGTTGTAGGGTTACCATGGTAATTTGGGACGGTTCTAAGGCACAGCCCTGGTAGCTATTGTGTATTGTGCAGCCAAACGCTGGCAATAACTGGGCAGAATTCTGCATGAAAAAAAAGGGAAAGAAAGAAGCGAGAGATGGTCAGAGAGGTGTAGAGAGAGTGTAGGTTTCAGCCGAAGCTGCGAGGTATCAGTGGATTAAGGACACTAATCCTGGGTGGTGCTCCTCATGCTGTGGTTGTCAGCTGAAAATCAAGATTAATCAAGATTGTGTGTGTGTGTGTGTGTGTAAGTGTGTCAGTTGACGCCTTTCTAAAATGTCAACTCTCTTTTGCCAGCTGGGTAAATGAGCTTCTGATATATGCCAACTAATAGCCGAACGCATGCACACACACACACACACACACACACACACAAGCGTTTTCTAAAAGTAGCATTTAAATGTAAATACTTTAAGAATTAATATCTGAATGCATGTAAATATTAATGGGCGTATAATGGTATACTGCAGCTGACAGAATGAACATCAGCAGTGGCAGGACTGTGTTCACACTCTTACGGATGTTCTGTTATAGGAATAATCAACTATGGGATGGTGTGATGAGGCCCAGCACAAAGCAATGTTACAACCCCTCAGTTGATTATTTTGAATAGCAGCACATGCTGAAGTGCCATGAGCAATATGCCAGTGCTAATGGTTTGTTATGAGGTTTTTTTAAGAATGACTAGAATGATGAGAGTTAAAGAATGATTCTTTTTATCCATTTATAATTGCATGTAATGTTGTGGAAGGCCCATGAAACAAGTTAGTTCCTGTTATCACTTACAACGTCAAAACTGCTATGAACAGTCATTCCCTCATTGTCCTCTTTTTTCTCTTTTCTGAAATGAATAAGAAAAAGCATGCAGCCTGCAAAGCCAAGAGCCACTGTTACAGAAAAATAATCAACATCTTCTGAGCAGTCAGAATGGAGAAATCAGCAGAATAAATGTTAACAAATGTTAGAAATTTTAATAGTGAAATACAGTGAGTGGTTAATAAAAGTCATGATTATGTTGTGACAGCAGATGTTCTTCCCCTCGTTTTTTTAAAGACTCCATTCTGTCAAATGTTTTCCTCATATTTTTTGAAGCGATACTTTTATCTTTTCAAAAATTAAATTAATGGTTCAATAAGAAACCAAATGTACAAGAAATCAAAATTTCAGTTTTCCCAAATATACTATCAGTCAAGACATTAGGTGCGTCTTCAGTTTTCCACCTGATCTATGAAGTGTCCTAATATTCATTTACATGCTTTGAACAACCTTAAGCTACACAGTGTCATTTTTAAGTAAAGGATTTTATAAAATAACAGGAACAGTCTCATTTAGACCTTTAGATTCAAAGCAGAACTATATTATCACCCACATCACGTCCAGCTTTCCAAGAAGAAGACAGAATGACAACAAATTGCGTTGAGGGAAAAAGTGATTCCAGTTATCCAAGATGGCCGCCCCCATAATGTTCCAGTGTTCAGTTACACTGTGAAGTTTTGTTCGTGTTTTTTTTTTCATAAACAACAGGAAGTCACACTGTGTCCTAAACCACATCAGCAAGTGTGTGTGTGTGTGTGTGTGTGTGTGTGTGTGACATCAGTGAAGAACTGTATGTTCTCTTAGGCAGATATTTACAGAAATTAATTTAGTAATGGAAACAGACTTGCGTTACTTGTTAGCTACGTTAGAGTTGTAGTGCAAATGCAAAACTGAAGAAGCTAACAGAAGGGGAAATGTATGCGAGTGAGCATGTTTGCGTGCGTGTGTGTGTGGGTTTTGTCTTAGTAGTTATGGAGGGAAGAAGTCAGCATTAAGCAGGTAACAATAACTGGGTGTATGATATAGAATAATATTCAGTATGAGCAATGCTGAAATATCATTATTACCACAGTGCTATATTTCAGAGCAGGATGTTCAGGCACATATAAGCAGCATTTTTGGGCAGCGTTTGTACTCATGAGGGAGAGAGCACATAAGGACAGCTGTCTACTACGAGTTCTTATTTTGGATAAATCCCAAATAGTGAGATGCTGCCAAGGCTTGAATTATATTTGTGCCACTAGGATTTTGGAAATCTGGATTTTTATGAATGAAGCAAAATTTCAGTTTAATTAAATTTCAGAATGTTGAAGGTACAGATTCACATTCAGTGTCTCAAATTCATACTCATCATTGGGCCCACAATTATTTCTGTTATATTAATTATTCTATTCTGTTCTATTCTATTATTTTGTCATTATATTCTCTTATATTATTATAATTATAATTACTATAATAATTACAGTTATTTTAATCAGAAATTAAAATTTGAATTAGTTTTTTTTTTACACTTGCGTTTTTGTACATCATTTCCAAGCAGATGTTAATTTTCTCGTTGAATTTGGTGAAGTCAGATTTATGGAGTAAAAATTCTGTTTGATTTCATTCAAATTTAAAAATGTAAAACATTTTGTACGAAACTAAAATCCAAATCCTAGCAGAATTTAAATGAAAACAAATTTACAGACAAGATAATTACATTCAGTTTAAAAAACAGTAAATTGTTAGTCAGTTGAGTTGAGTTTAATAATATGCCAGGATGTGGGATAAATACTGCATAAGCACTCCTTCACTCTGCATGTAATATCACTGCTAAACCGTGTAAGAAGTGCAAGTGTTGCTGTTGTGTTGTTGTGCTCATGTTTGATGATTGTTGGAGCTGTACCATAAAGGCATGTATTATCTTAAATAGACAATTGTAACATATTGCTGTTATAATGTTATACATAGTGAAATAAAAATTAGAAACCATTTAAAGGTGTGCATAAGTGTGCATTTTAATGGAAGACATGAATTAATAAAATAAAAACAATAAGGTTGTTCTTACAACAAACATGTAATGTGTCACAGACTGACATTATTATTATTATTATTATTATTATTATTATTATTGTTATTATTTTATGATATTGCCCAATTTATTCAACACTCACAGAAAACTAATTTGGAACTCCTATTAAACACTGTTTAATAATACACTATTTCTGTATTATAACAGTACTGCAAAGGCCAAAATTGTGATAATAATGAAGCACACAAATGACAGCATAATGCCTAGTAATTAATGTTTATGAGTTAGTCCTGTAATAATTATTCTCTCATCAATAAAACATAATCATTTGATCCAATCATGATTATCCATTAGAACACGCAGTCATATGTTTCCATATTAATATACACTCATCGTCCACTTTATTAGGAAGACCTGTACACCTGTACATTCATGCAATCAGCCAATCATGTGGCAGCAGGGAAATGCATAAAATCATGTGTTCCTAATAAAGTGGTCATGAGTGTGTATGTACTTGGTCAAGAAAATGATTTTTTTTTTTTTTGTTTGTTTGTTTCAGAGTAAAAATTTTTTTTTTTGCAAAAGAGATGTTCAAAAAGTTTTTTAAAAAAATGTTACTTAGAAAAAGCTCTTGTATTTCGAATGATGAATTGCCTGATGAATTGCTAATATGGATCACTACGTACTTTTTTAAAGTAGCAAAAGGATAACAGTAAGAGAGGATGACATGGTGGCTGAAAAAAATCAGGCAGGATTTTCCAGGTGCTGCAATTTAAGAATATTTTAATCACCCAAAATTTATTTCCATTTATTTATTTATTACCAGGGAATAGCTTGTGGAATAGCGTAGTTGTACTTCCAGATCGACTCGGTTCACACTGAAGTGTACTACACTGGGCATTTTTTCATATTTAAATTTGTGAATATTTCAGGATATTTCTGAATATTTATATGTCTAGACTTATTTATGAAAAAAAATGAATTAATTTCTTGTTAATTCCTGTTAATTCAGAATTCATTAGTGCATGCCAAGAAAAACAAAACTAAAATACACAAAACCAAACCACAATCCCAAACACAAGGCTTATCAATAGCAAATTACTGTGTCATAAAATTTTTAATAATTATTCTCTTTCAAGGGCTTTGTACTATGAACTGTTTGTAACTGAGTTGGAATACTATCTATAAAGATATGGCATTAATCATTTATATTTATTTTTGCTATAGTACATTTCTTATTGCTCAATAACCTCTTGTTTTTTAGTAACAGTTTTTTTGATTTTTAGTTACTATTCACCACTTTGGAAAGACAAAGTTGATTTTCATGTCCAATGCTGATAAATAAGGGCACTTCATAAGTGCCCTGACTGCTGCCAATAATCCCAATCCTGTCAGATTAAGGGAAGAACCACGTGGCTTCGGCTTCAGACCAGCCGTGATGATCCCATAGCGTAATAACTCGGTGTGTAAAACCACCTTAGCAAGCTTCAAAACTACGAACCAGTGGAATTTACCTCCTTCTCTCTCTTTCCATCTCTCCCATTCACTCGTTCCGTCTCATGCTCGACTGGTTGTTCCGGTACGTGTGAAGGCGTGGTTGGATTGGGTTCAGTTCGTGATCCTCTGTGCTATAAGACTGATCTCAGTTTGGCATAGATGACGATTGAGAGTTGTAGCTCATGTCTGCTTACAGCATGAATTTACTAAACCGTGCGAATGTGCGTCTGGTCTGCATCAACTCACAGCGTAAAACAGGTATCCGACTTTCACATCTTAATACAGTGTGGTATTTTGATCCGATTTTGGGTGTGCAGTGCTAAAGGAAGTGTCTTTAAAGGAAAGCCTTGTGTTTGTTCAACTGATGTTTATTGGATTTAAAGTATGTACCATCTATACGGCTTTATACTACAGTGTTGTTGAATTTTTAATCTGAATGTTGTTTAATTTATTATAACTGCAAGCCAAATTACAGGTATGTGTTACTGTTGTATTTTTTCTGCTCATTCTAGTGTGTTATTGTTTCTATAGTAACGACTAATTCACAGGGACTTTGTGGCAGACGCTCGCATAATTTAAGGTTAACTATAAAGAGAATTTTTTTAAAGTGTTGTGAAAACTGACCCACTTGTGTTTGAAACATACATTTCATTGGACTGTCTGTCTGTCGATGTGTATAGAATTTGCTGGCATTATTGTGTTGGTTTATGAATGTGGGGCAAATGAGAACTCGAGGGATCTGGTTAGATTAAAAAAAAAAAAAAAAAAAAAGAATTGAGTGCCACTCTAAACAAAGTCATTAGCAGTTAATACAATATGAGTACTTCCACTCATACGAGCATTAAGAGGCATCATGTATATGACCAAACAGATGCAACACTTGTGCAGTGAAATTGTACAGTGCGTATTAGGTGTGGAAATCTACAGTCATATCACGATTTTATTATACACACACCATCCACTTTATTAGGAACACCTTCACATTCATGCAGTTATCCAAACAGCCAATCATGTGGCAGCAGCGCAATGCATAAAATCATGCAGATGCAGGTCAAGAACTTCTGTTAATGTTCACATCAAATGTCAGAATGGGGAAAAAATGTGATTTCAGTGACTTTGTGGCTTGGTTGTTGGTGCCAGACTTTTTAGCTGGTTTGAGTATTTCAGAAACTACTGGTAATTTTCACACACAACATTCTCTTGGGTTTCAAAAAGAATGGTGTGAAATACCAAAAAAACATCCAGTGAGCAGTAGTTCTGTGGGTGGTAATGCCTCGTTGATGAGAGAGGTCAGAGGGGACTGGCCAGGATAGTTTGAGCTGACAGGAAGGCTATGGTAAATCTAAAAAACACTCATTACAACCTTGCTGATCAATAAAAGAATCTTAACACATCGAAACTTGAGGCAGATGAGCTTCAATAGCAGAAGACCTCATTGGGTTTCCCTCCTGTCAGCCAAGAACAGGAATCCAAGGCTACAGTAAGCACAGGCTCACCCAGACTGGACAGCTGAAGATTGGAAAAAGGCCAGGTGATGTTTTTCCAATCTTCAAATGAGATGCTTTTCTGCTCAGCATGGTTGTAAAGAGTGGTTATTTAGGTGTTCGGTGAGTGTATACTGATTCTTTATCCTTTATCTTGAGACATCCTGATTGTTCCTAAATTAAGTGTTTTTGTTTTTATCAGTCAGTGTAGTTCGACTGGTGCCATCAGAATGAGTGTCACTGAAAATGATAATAATTACATATTCAAACACAAAATTCATTCCACATTCAAATGCTTAGGATGCCAAGTTCCACTTTTAGATGCCTAATATTATTTTTAGAAAACCTTTGATTATACATTAGTCAAATCACCATTGTGTAGCTTGTGAAAATCATAATGCATGCCATTAATGGCATATATTATTTTTAAATAATTTGAGTACTCTAATAAAAAAAAAAATGATGCATGCATCCTAAAAGTGATAACTGGATTTATGTAATTAGTACATGTCCAACATGAGTACACTCAGCTGCCACTGTAAAAGGCGAGCGCACTATATAGGGGCACCTGGTAGCTCACCTGTTGCAATTGCAAATTTCAGACCCCCTGTACTCCAACCGTCAGTGGAAAAAGGACCATCATGGGACCACTGATAACTAGATATTATTTGGGTGGTGGACCATTCTCGGTGTAGCCATGTCAACAGAAATGTTAAGATAACATTTTGTATTTATGCATAAGACTGTCAAATTTGTACATTTTCAATTATATATAGTTCTGTAAACCTCAGGCTTTCCTCAGCTGAAATTACATCACATTTAATTTACATCACAAGTAAAGTTCTGGCATTTTAAAATCTGGTTAACCAGACATTTATACATTTATAACCTAATCTACTTACAGAAAACAATGTTACTGACAAATTAAAAAAAGTTTATAATGTGAAATGAGTTCTCACTTTGATTATCAGCATCCTCCACATTAGTCTATCTCATCACCTGAGGTGAAAGTCATTGATAGCCTATACACACGACCCTCATCATCTGTATAGCCTTATCCTTTGCATGATAATCACTGATTAGTCAGTTCTGTTAACTAAATTTCTTGTTATTAATGTCTTTTATTAGGTCATTAAACATTTATCAGACCGTGTAATAAGCACTCCTCTCTGTTCTGACGATGTGAAGATGTACAGGAGCATCGCAGACATTTTGACAGCTGGTGTCTGACACCGATTTGATTAGGCTTTGTCCATTTCTGTATGTCTTGTAGCTATCCAACAACTTGATCAAAGCATGATATTCACTGTGTGAGGAAATCACACTTAGCTAGCGAGGTTTTAGATGCCTTTAGACAGACTGACTGTTTGTTAAACTGGCCCCATATGTATTTTACAAGCAGTCTGTAAAAATAAAAATGTTAAATAAAACATTCATTCCATGTGATTTTTGGTAAAATGTATTTGTTTTCATAAAGCAGAGATGTCAAAATATATTATCGACACGAAAAACTTTGGTCAAAACCAATTTTTTTTCTCATCATTTTTGGCTGTTTCCCAATTTATAGAAATGCTCAGCAGTGAAGAACTGTAGGAGCCTGGCTGTTATTCTGAAATTATTCTAAAAACAGCAGACATAAATCCTGCTGTGCAGTTGAGAACATTACAGTGCATTAACAGTAATTACTGTTTTGGAGTAAAAAGCCAGTGACTTTTTACTTCAGTCTCTTTCTCTCTCTATATATCTTGTTTTTATTTTACCTCCCTCTCCTTGCACCAGATCAATTTGTGTAACTCTCTCGGACGTATAGGATTTCTCACTGAAACAGCGTTACCCATTTCCACACAGATCTGAGATGTCTGAGCTTTCTCGTACAGTGGATGTGATTTGGCTTTGGTGTGACAGGAAAATGATCTCGGATCAGTGTTAAAACAGTTTCCATGTGCAGCCCGGCGAAGCTTTCTCACTTTTTTCAGTAATATCAAGACTTTTTTTTTTTTTTTCCGTGAGCACGCTGTGCAACGCAGAAAAAAAAGCACATGTATTATGGATGAGAGAGAGTAATGCAGCATGGATGAGTCATAGCATGCTATGATACAGAGGCTCACACAGTTATAGTATACTTTATACTATAGTATTCTTTTAAAAAATTGAGTATGCGTGACACACACTTTGCTATTTACTGTTTTGCAATTTGTGGTTGAGAATTTGATACGGAGAATGAGTTACTCAATACACTTCAGAGGAATGTACCTCAGGTAGGCTAATAATGCTAGCAATTAGTGAAAGCTACAGTGCTGGCAGTGGTGACATTAGCTTGTTGGTTAAAGTGTTGCAAAACTTTACTACAAATATATAGTCAGTTTGTTAGGTTCTCTTTTTTTGGGACTGTATGTCCTTTGGTTTGCACCCATTTAGGCCTGGACATAGCAATTAGCAAGTCTCACTAGTGTAAGCTGTCTCACAACACTGGCTAATGCTAATAGACCTCTCAGTTTACAGAATGCTAATTCAGTATGCTTTCCTATGTCTCCTGTATGCAGCTGGTCCAAGCGCACGTTTATAATTGACCGAGTCTGATTTTAAGAGAAGTTTAATGCTAATGGAATAGTCACCTTGGTCAAACGGATGCTCATACAAATGATAATGTCGCTAACAAAAGGCTAGGAGATTCAAAATGCAAATGTGGAGAGATTGTAGACTGCTGTGTTATATGGCAGTAGAATGTTAATGGACTAGAAAGTTAATATACAAATTAGAGCTTAATAAGTGCTTCATTAGCTCTTCAACACTGGCTCTTCCCAAATAGAAAAATCTGCATCAAAGCCAGGACATTTCAGGACATGTTTTGTATTATTTGTAGTATGTTGACCTTCTGTCCTCCTGTATGTACAGAAACCTTTGGACTGCGGCAAACTTCTTCTCATTCCATCAGGGCAAAGCAAAGGTGGTGTGTTGAAATTCAGACCTTGTCAACGTCCTTCATAACACTGTTCTCTCTCAAATGGTACATAATAGATTTGGAGCCACAAGCGGCCTTGTTAGTTACAGCCAGACAGAGAAACCCAGTGTCTGTCTTTTTCCCCCTCTTTCTCAATAGTGAATTGGTCTGTAATGGATTTTGCATTCACCTATACAAAGTATATTCTGAGCTATTTTACTAAGGATTTCATTAGAGAATTATATATATATGCACTTTCAGGATCTCTGTCAAAACCCGCTTAAGTTTTATTGCTCTTCTCTTTCGTGATTTACTTTAATCTTGCACAGTGTGAGGTTGCATTCTACTGCTTTCTGTTCTTTCCCATTCAACACCCATCCAAATATTATGGAAGTCCACAAAAATGCTGTATTGCTATCTAATAGATGATTTGCTGACTTAACATGTGTCCTTTACGTTATGTAGATGACGCCATGCTCTTTGGGTTCTCCTTCCGACCTGGTCAGAAGAATTTATTCTTTTTGTGTCAACTCAGCTCAACTTTATAGTCATAATATAAATTTGCAGTTCAGTGTAGAGTATAATAAGATGGATAGCTCAGGTGCAGATTAACATCATAGACATAGAAGAGTAATATTAGAAGAGAAGAGATTAAGAGTAAGTACAAGACAGTATGGCAGTCAGAATCAGGGCCGTGCAATGCAGACATTAATAAGTAGAATTTACAGTGTATGCTATAAAGTAACTGTGTCATTGTACCGTTACCTATCCAGATTGGTAGAGCCATATGGCCACAGTCTCTTTAACAATAGCATTTGGAAGCAAGAATTGTATAGGATGTCTTTTGTATGCTGTAGCATTACTATTTCCTGTTACTGGAACTAAGAAGCCCAAACATGCTCCAGCATGACAGTGCCCCTGTGCACAAAGTGAGGTCCCATGAAGACATGGTTTGCCAAGGTTGGTGTGGAAGGACTTGAGTGGCCTGCACAGAGCCCTGACCTCAACCCTACTGAATGCCCATTGATGTTGATGAATTGCAACGCTGACTGCACTTGTAATGGCAATAGCAAAGTAAATGGTTGAGTACTTAGAGTGTACTTAGTAATGGAAAATCTTCACTTTTAATGAATGTTTCGAAAGTTTCGATAGTGGAGATCCAGGAAGTGACCCAGTAGTGGGTGAGTGTGGCAGAGGTCGAGCGGTCAGGGAACAACAATACAAAGCCAAAAATACTGCCATCTTGTTGAGAGTGCAAACAGTGTGAGTTAAATGAAATAAATGATCAGGGTAGGATAAGTATATAAGGTTTATGGCTAGACAGAGTCATCCCATCCCTGTAATTTTTAGATTATTTTTATTATTTTCTTCACAGGTAATGCATACTCCTAGCTTGCTATGCATTTGAGTTACATTATATTAGCTACCACTGTTAGCTTGGGTAATTGTGTTTCCAACCAACCAAACATCAAGATTGAATAATGAAGCTTGAATTCACCTAGTGGTCTAGCTAATGAATAAATGTGGAAATGTAATATTGGCAAATATCTATCCAGGGGTGAACCTCAGACGCTCTTATACAGCTACTCATTTGTTTGTCATTACATTATCCAGGGCATCTGAAAGATGTGTAGAAACCTGATGGTAATGCACCACTCTGGCCTTAAGTCATGAGCAGCTCCTTTACTGTATCACCGTAAGGATTTCGGAAAGCGTGGCTTTTCTGCTGCAGTCCAAGATCCCTTGTGACACTATTTGGGTGGCATAGTGTTTAAGGAGCTAGTGGTTGGAAAATTGTGAATTCAAATTCTAGGGCTGCCAGAGAGCCACTGTTCGTCCCCTGAGCAAGACCCTTAACTGCCTGTCTGTGTACTTGGGTTGTATCCAATTGTAAGTCACATGGAATAAATGCATCTGCCAAAAAAATAAATGTAAATGCATTTGGTCACTGTTTCTTCCACCCTCAGCCTCATTTGGTTCCCTTGTAGATTTTCTGGTCTCTTATGGGCTTATGGGCTTATGAGACAAAGCAGGAAACGGGGTTAATTCAGCTTAGAGGTGTCTCTGTAACTGAGGGTGGGGGATCCCAGAGCAGGACCTTAGACAAACTTAAAGAATTCAGGCGGCCCAGGATACCTGGGTCAAGAGTTGGCCCAGAAATGGCTGGCTCCTTGTCCGAGTCCCAGAAGTCAATCTCTTTGGTTTCCTGCTTAAGATGTCTTTCCTCTGTAGGAAGCCATCTTAGAAATTGAAGCGCTAAATAACACATTCCCTTAATAGAGTAATCGCTTGCAAATCTATCACATCTGTCATTTATATCTGCTTGTGTGAGCCTCAAGATGAGTGCCATTTGAAATTTAAGCAAATTTGCTTCTCAGTGGTCCAATTGGATTAGGATTGAATAGGTTTGTAAGCCTTGGCTCTACTTTCAGACGTAGACATGCGTGCTCCATGAGGTTTAATGCATGAGAAAGCAAAGCTGTCACGCCTGCTTCTTTGTCTTCATTGCACAGTTACCTTTAGAAATTACCTTTAAAGCTTTACACTATGCCCTGAAACGGTTCTGAATCCAATGCGACCCTGACCAGGATAAAAAACAGCTACTGACGATGAATCAGTGAATAAATAAATTTACTTCAATGCCCCTATGGTAGATTTGAGAAAATATTACAAAAACACAATGTTGGCAGTGGTGATCATTATACAATCTGATGCAATGTAAACAGCATAGAAAAGGATGTATGAATAAGAAAATGGAATATTTCCGCAACCTTTTGTTGCATCCAGCTACACTATTTGGCCTAAAGTATGTGGACGCCTGACCATGAGCCCCATATGTGGGCCTTCCCCAAACTTTTGCCACAAAGTTGGAGGCACATGATTGTCTAGAATGTCTTTGTATGCTGTAGCATTATGAGTTCTGTTCACTGGAACTAAGAGGCCCAAACCTGTTCCCGCACGACAAGTCACCTGTACACAAAGCAAAGTCCATAAAGACATGATTTGCCAAAGGTTGGTTTGGAAGCACTCAAGTGGCATGCACAGAGCCCTGACCTCAACCACACTGAACACCTTGAACGTCTTGATTGATGAATTTGAACGCCGACTGCACGCCAGGCCTTCTCAACCAACATCAGTGCCTGATCTCAATAATGCTCTTGTGGGTGAATGGGCAAATCCACACAGCAACATTCCAACATCTAGTGGAAAGCTTTCTCAGAAGAGTGGAGGTAAGCAAAAATGGGTGTCATGGTCAGGTGTCCACATACTTTTGGCCATATAATGTACAAAGACAACAAACGGTTGTCTTTTTTGCTGTAATAAAGCAATTTTTTTGTTTGTTTTAATGTTCTCGCATTTACCAGCCTACTATCACACTACCAGGCTATTTAACCAGAGACTCACACAAAAGAATTATATCGTCATAGTCCAGCCACTCCTTTAAAAAAGAATGAAGTAGAACCACTTGCCTTGGTGGTTCACAAACTACTGGTATATAATAATGGTAAAACTGCTAGTTAGATGCAGTTTCGATCATGGCCGCTCAGGCATAAAGAGGCTGAGTGAGCCAGAAAGAAGTCACTTCGGTTTCTGTGGTTGGTTTAAAGCGAATAGCTGACGCAAGCATATTTCTGATTATGATTCACTTATGGTGTTACATGACGTCAACTAATTCTAGTATAGCCGTGCCCACCTCAAACCCAGCCAGAAGAGAACAGCGGAAGGAAATCTGAAATCTCTCAGCTGAAAAGTTGGGTAATTCACCACAGAATCTGTAGATAGTAGTAGAAGGTCATTGATGAAAATGATCTTGAATTAAAGCTATGAATCAATGAGTTGTTGGAATTGAGGTCAATTTAAGGGCAATATTATAAAAAAATCTAATATTTCTGTTCTTCCAGTCTAAACCAGGGTGTCCATATAGCTAAAGCTTGAGTCAGTGTGGTATGCTGTGTAATTATGAGTTATAGAAAATTATAGTTGTATTTGCACTGTCCTTTGGAAAAGGTAGAAGTTCACAGTCCTGAGTTTAGTACGATGTGGGGGGGGTTTTCCAAAACTTTTCCTCTACAAAACTTTTCCTCTACTTCCTTAGATTTTCGCTGAGTCATACCAGATCGACTCTCTAATCAAAAGGTGTCCATTCTGCTGTTTTCGCTCATTTGATCAATGCTTGAGTCCAGCAGTGAATAGTTTTGTTTCTAGCAGGTGGCATTAGCACCAGGTTTCTCTGTCTGTAGTCTTGAGGTGATAGCTGTAGCTGGCACGTGCCTGATCTCATTAAGGTGATGTAGGCTTGTGATCTCGTTACGGCTGATGATGTAATACGCTGCTCACGAAGTCTTAGGCCATTTAGGGTCAGCGTGTTGGCACGTAGTTATGCACTTAGTCTGAGAAAATGTCCTCTTAAATATCAGCCAGTGCTTTTCAGAAATAAAACGTGCACGTGTGAGTACACTGCTGTCTTTGGTTTCTCATTTATCGAAGTACAGAAATCAAAGTTTCAGAAAATGAGTGTGAAACAAACAAGTGTATTCTGTATTTTGACTTGGCAGTCATGTTTCAGCTATTTCTCTACACCTCAGACATACATCGAGACAAGGGAGAACCAGGGCTCAGTGCTGAATTCAAATGAATAAGGAGGAGTCGTACTTCATTCCTGTGCTAATTAAATCAACCCAGCTATGTTGACATAAAACATTGTTGCTGCATGCACTGTTGAAAAAGTCAATATAACATAAAATCTGATCTAATCTCTGAACCACTCTCTTTCCGCAGGAGTCGTAAGATTCAGATCCGGAACATTCCCCCTCACCTGCAGTGGGAGGTGAGTCCTGCTGTGTCTCGTAAGCATACGAGCTTGATTTCAAAACAAACACAAAACACAACCTGACTGACTGCTATCTATTTATGGTTGATGCATCCAGATCAAAATCACCCTGTTAATTGAAATTCTGCACCTGAAAGTGAATTATGGTATACTGTAAATCATATATTATTCCATATGAAAGCTGAAAGGGGGACTGGAGATTGTAAACCTGGGAAGACATATAGTTGTGTAGAAACTAGCTGATATGGAGCTCAGGTTGTATCCAGACTTGGTATTAACATCTGGGATAAAGGAAACTGATTTCACACCTGGTCATCTCCAGTACCCACTTGTGAGAAAAAATTCATAACAATCAAAATACTTTCAGTTAATCAATATAGAGTCAGTTGTAGAGAATCTTAAATGTGAGGCAGTATTAGGGTCTGACTGCACTTCTGCTTGTTGTAATAATGTATGTATTACTGTAGTACTAGTTGACCAGTAAAAATGTTTATTCGACTAGTCATCGCTTCTAAAGATTAAGTAAAATCTGTTTCAGGACATTGCTATTTTTGGGCTGTTTTACTGGTGCAGAAAAGAATTCGTAAAAAACGCACTTCAGTTTCAGTGCAGTTTCAGTGCTTTTTTTTAGGCTACACTGTTAATGGAAATAAGTAAATACATTTATTAAGTAAATAAATTGGTGCACTAAATGTGAAAAATAATCTAGCTTTGTGTCCTATTACACTGTTTAAACATGTAACAATTCTTAAAATGCTCTCATAAGGATGAGCTGAAATTGTTGATTCTGAAACTGAGAGTGCACAGCATGGTTCAGAAACTCCTTATAGCTGAATGTTGTGTTGTCTACAGCAACATCTGGGAGATTTTTTTCCACCATTTTCAACTCTGACTTCAGTAGCATCAAAATTGAGTCTGGATCAATCGCTTTGCTCTGGCATGTGCCATAGACCTGAGTCTAAACTAGCTGCTCGGGATTAGATAGTGATGTGCAACCCGCGGCTCTGAAAGTGCTCAGAGCCACAGAGCAAGGACTATATTTCAATTTTATTTATGTTTAAAGGACAACAAACATAATTATGAGATGAATTCCCTCAGGAGCAGGCAGGAGTGGGATTAAAGAACAAGTCCTTCACACACCTCATATAAAGTGATGTCAAAGTTACAATGTTCAGAAGAAGGAAATTAAAAAAAAAAACTTTTTTAGTGTCGTTTTGTTGACTGTAAAAGTGGCTTTATTTAGTCTGAAATATGTTTGTACTAACAGGGTGTATTTAGCTGCTTTATTTACTGTCTGTCTCACTGTTTTGTCTTGACTAGTCGACATCCCCCCAGCTGTGACTAGTGAATGTATTAGTTTACTAGTTTATGCGGCCCCTAGTATGTAGTGTCCTGGGATTCATTTACAATTATTTAAATAGATTTTATAACATTTATAATGTTATTTTGTCAATCAGATTGTAAAGTAATATTTCACTGCACAATTTATGCAAGGTAGGCAAAGACCAACCAAGAACTTCAGCCAGTTCTGACTCAATGAAAAGAGCCAGAATTTCCAGCGCAATAGTTCAGCAGTGGTCTCACAAAAATAAAGCATTTTTTGACTTGGGACTATTTAGTAGTTCTGTCACTTACTTGGCACCAAATATACATCTACACACAGTCTGTTCAATAATAATATTATGTGAATAATAACATTTCTAAATGATGTTTTCATCAACAATCTGAACAACCATGAATATAGTTTTAGACCACAGATCTGTTAAATTCTGATTGGTCAGCAGGTGTTGATTAATTTTCTATAACAGCAGCTCTGACAATAGTTCCAGCTGTAATTCAAATTATATTAATGGTTTTGTTTCTATAGCAACAGCTCATTCACAGGGTCTTGCATGGCAAATGCTCCACATAATCTAAGGCTAATAATGAACAGATAAAAAAAAAAAGTTGTCATTGACTTTGTGGAACATATCTAACCAGATATTTATGGAAGGAGTCTCTATATTGTCAGCAAATTGTAACAGTCAGTCGGATTTCTGCCCCAAGAAAGTCTTCAGGACAGAGGTCTTTGCAGTTTTGCTCCAACTTGACAGACTGTGCTTTTTGTCTTATTAACGTCAAGATAGAGAAAAGACAAAGGCTGGCGAAGGAATTACTGTTTATACTGTAGCTGCTGTAATATAAGTAATAACAGGAACTAACTTGTTTTGCGGATGTTCCACAACATTAAATGTAACTATAAACAGATGACGTGTCGTTCATTAATAAAGAAAAGATTGCTAACTTTTTTCACCTCGCTTTGGTATAAGAAGAAAAAAACACTTCAGTACGTGCTGTTAGAAATAAATAATCAAAATCTCTGCTTCGTGTCGGGCTGCATCAGTCCACATGGTCGTTGATTATGTTACTATAACAGCACACCTCCCAAATGTTACATTCCGTACATCTAATCAGCTGAATAATTACTAGAAGTTATTATAACTATACTATAACTAACTATACTATTATAGTTATTATGTCTGTCTGTCTCACCCCCACACTCACTTCCTTTTGTAACTCACCTGTCAATTGGATCAAAGATCTGACTAATCATTAACTTATTTATAATTATTCATATGGCTAATCTATGAGAGACGGGCTGGCTGTTAGTCTGTCTGTGGGGGTGTTTGTGTAACTGTCTGTCTGTGTAGCTGTCTGTCTCTGGCTGTCTAGCTGTCTGTCTGCCTGCCTGTCTGTTTGTCTATGGAGTAGTCAGGCTGTCTGTCTAGCTGTCTGTTTTCCTGTCTGTTTGTCTATTTAGCTGTATGTCTGTCTGTCTGACTGTCTACCTGCCTGTCTGTCTGTCTGTCTATCTGTCTATCTCTCTATCTCTCTATCTATCTATCTAGCTGCCTGTCTGTCTGCCTGTCTAGTATGTCTCTGAGTCTCTAGTGCATCTATCTTTTTTCCTACTGCTCTTGCTTTTACTACATCTTAAATGTGTGTGTATACACGTTTAATGTGAGGTTCTTTTTCTCCTTATAGGTTTTAGACAGCCTGTTATCACAGTACGGCTCAGTAGAAAACGTGGAGCAAGGTACAGTCACACAGCATGTTACTCTCTGTGTGTGTGTGTGTGTGTGTGTGAGTGCCTAGCTGAAAGACTGCATTTGGGCTGAAGGGAAAATTGTGCAGGTTTGTTGTATTTCTTTAAGTATATGTTTACACATGTTCTAGCTTTGTATTTGTGTGTGTGTGTGTGTGTGTGTGCTGCTGGGTGGTCTGAATCACACTGTCTGATGTGTGTAAATCATGATAATGCATGAAGTCTGCGTTGTAGTTGTGTGTGTTTTAAGGTAGATGATGCCTGACATTTCCAAGGAGGTTGTTCGATTATTTAGGCATTGCTTATGAGAGGGTGCCTCATGCATACACACATAGTAGTGAGTTTCTTGCTCTTACACACACACACACACACACACATTCTCTCAGACATCCTTAATTTACACACCACTTCTTACTCATGTAATGGATCATTTAACTGCTCTGAATTTCACAAAGATTGACCATGGCCTCATTGTCTGTCCATCACAGTGAAGGAGATGTAGTCTCTGTGTCTGTCAATCACAGTGAAGGAGGTGTGGCCTCTGTGCCTATCAGTCACAGTGAAGGAGGTGTGGCCTGACGATTATGGAGTTAGATGTGCAATTATGTATATGTTGTAACTTGGATTATATAGAAAATGAGAGAGCTGATCATGGGTCATTCATGCTGGATAACTGAAGTTGAGTTGTAGAGATTTGTTTTCAGGTGTGTGTGTGTTTTGAGGAAACTGTTTGGAGAGTTTGGCTTCTAGTCTCAGGGACTTGTGTTGGATGGTTTGTGGTTCTTTGATGCCTGGGAGGTCTGTCCCCATGCAAGTGTGTGTGCATTTTTTAAGTGCTCTGATTTGAAGTTTCCTGTCACTAGGCGTCTGCTAGACGCTTGATAAATGCAACGTTTGCATGTAGTACAGTGTCGTCACAACCTCCCACAGCACTCTGTGTGAATGAGTTTGTGTAACTGTGTGTTTGTGTGTGTGTGTGTGTGTGTGTGATTCAGACTTTGTGGCTAAATCATGATATAAAAGTGCACCAAATAACTGAACATTTTTAGCCTGAATGTGCCTGTGTGTGTCTCTGTAGTGAATGCTGACTCAGACACAGCTGTGGTGAATGTCACATATGCATCAAAAGAGGAAGCTAAAGAGTAAGAGGCCATTCATCTCTCTTTCCATCTTTCCTTCCATCTTTTTGTCTGTTTGTTCCTATTAGCGTGTCTGTCCTTCATGCTTTCCATCTCCACTTTCATCCTACATTTAGGCTGATGTGGTGGTGATGTGGTCCTTTATACAGTTTAGAGACACAAAAAACACAGACCCACACATCTGCTTCTGATTCATTAAGTATTTATAAATTGTTTAGTTGTTGAATTTTTTGCTTTCTGAATAGATAGTAACTGGTCCAAAAATACAGAAAACTATGAATGAGATTAATTTTTAGGATGCGATGGGGGCTGGGCAGTATGACTATATAATATTGATATCCTAATTTAATACAGTAGTTACAGTACGCTTATCTGAGATATCATGTTTTGTTCTAACATTCTTTAAAAATAGCAATTACAAACTCTGATTAGAAGCAGCAGATTTGATGTTAAAATGTACTGAATCTTTAAAATTGTAAAAAGTATTTTTATTTAATTTTAGAATTAATTTTTTATTATTGTCAGTATTTTCAGTCATTTATTTTCGAGGCTTTGTGAACATTAAGGCCTTTTACAGTTTTTAAGAAATGCAAAAATGCAGTAGGGTTTTCTTGGCAGTAGGTTAACAAAATGTATCATGATACATACTGTATATTTTAGAAATGTCTCTGAGTATTGCAATCATATTTTTGTCATCACCCCAGGGTGTGATGATGTACCTCACTAAGAAACACACATATTTTTAGCTGTTTGAACGAGCAAATATCTGAGAACATTGTATTTCATGTCATTATACCCTTCATATAAGTGTGCATATGTACACTACTCTCATTTTATTCAATGTTAATCAAAAAAGCTCATATAAGTGTGGGATATGCCACAGTTTTGAAGCATAAAGATCTTGTACTTTGTGTGTGTGTATAAATCTTAACTTCTTGAATATGAAACGTTTGTCAGGGCCATAGAGAAGTTGACGGGCCACAGTCTGGATAATCACTCCTTCAGCGTGTCCTACATTCTGGACGTGGAGGGCAGTGGGAATGAGAGTGAGGCGGGACCCCAGGCCCAGCGTGGGGCGTCCCGGGGAGGCAGAGGGGCGCGGGAGTCTGACTCCGCCCAGTCCGGGGCCATGGGGGGTCTGCAGGGAGCTCACCACACACACCATGAGCTCCCGCTGAGACTGCTCGTACCCACACAGTTTGTGGGAGCCATCATTGGAAAAGAGGGCCTGACCATCAAGAACATCACCAAGCAGAGCCAGTCCAAGTGAGTACAGATGACACTTTCAGCAGGGTCCTAAAGCCTACACAGTGTTTATCACTGACGAATACAGTTCAAACAAAAGTCCTTCATTCTTTACACATAAATAGGAAATGTGCTCTTGGTTGCTGTTAGCAATAAATACAGGGCACACTTTAGTTATAAATGAAATTTAATTGTAAAAATACAAGCAAATGTATCCAAGCTTGTCCCCACCATGTATGAGAAAATATTATGCAGTTTTATCTTGCAACTGTGAGTGCGACGTCGTGCTTCCACTTATCAGGCTATCCTCCACCTCTAACCAAACTACGCCAAGGCTATTCCGTTCAGCCTAAGATGTTCTCCTTGACTGGCCAGTTCACATTGAAAAGAATATTTCAGGATAAATATATTTTTAATAATAATAAATAAAAATAAATAAATAAATAATATTTTTACACACTGCTGGGTTCTGCTGTGATTCAGCTATTGGAAACGGAAGCTCTAAGTGCATTAATTATTAATATTAATAATTAATAAAGTAGCTATTTCTAAGTAATTATACAATAAAAAGTCACAATTGTGAAATATTAGCCATTGTGAGGAGAAAAGTGACAGTTGCATGAAAATAACTCTCAATTTCCAAATACTTGGAAAATACGTGGAAATGAGTTTCTGTACAAACGCTATGGAAAGAATACCAAAACAGGGGGCACTGCAAGTAACTCAAACTGATCAGATAAAACAGTGTAAAGCACCATTGATCTCAACGCACCTAACACACCTTTACTACATTTACATTTTGCCATTAACATTTAAAACAGAGACATTCTCAGTACTTGCGTATAAAACTGATTCAACAGTTATATCACAAAATAAGCTAAAGCGGAAAGTGTAAACTCCTCTGACCTGAAGACTTTCCCTTGCTTGGAAACTCTGCAAAGCACTGTGACTGTTAGAAAGCAGTGACACTGGAGACTGCTTCCAGAAATGTTAAACAACATGTTATTTGAATCCATTTATTAGACTTAGATTAGGTGGTGTGTCCGCTGTACAAGTCCCTGTGTATGAGTTGTTATGAGAACAAGTGCATTAATATTAACTTATCATTCGGGTTACAGCTGGAAGTAATGTACGTGCTTTTATACAAAAATAACGCACACCTCCAGATTCAAGATTCAAGAATTCAACTGCGCTGTGGTATAAATTATTTGAATGTTTGTAATGCTTTTTTTATGACACTGTTATATATAAGTAAGTGGTTACGACTCCTCTACAGCTCAGCGCACAAATCCCTGCCTGAATTTCAACAGATATCTACAATATTTTATTTGTTTATTTTTTTCATTTCCTCTAATGCCTCTTGTCTCATTCGTCTCGTATGTAGTCCTCCTATTTACTCTTATTGCATTCAAGGTTTTTGGCACTGAAACTCCCGTTTCTTGGACTGCACAATAAATCATGCGTTAATCACCGTCACATATTTGCCTCTGCAGTGCGACAGCCTGAAAAGGCTAAAATTACTGTATCCTATTCAGTATTAAGCCCGCTAAATCAAAATCAAAAGCTCCTGGTAATAAGAGCATCACTCAACCAATAAGCTCAGGCGTTTAGAGAAGTGCTCGGATTGCTCTATTCGGCTACAGCTCTTTATGATAGAGTGTACAGTGAGAACGCGGCTAAATGCCAGTCATTCCTATACTCAGGACAAAAAACTGAAGACTTTTTGGCTGTAATGATACAGTACTGTAATAATCAGGAACTATCAGGTGTTTTGTACATCTCGCACTATCAGCGTGTGTATGGTTTAGTTCAGTCCGCCAGCTCTCTCTCAGATTCTTATGCCTCTCTGTCATGTTTTGCCAAGTCGACAGTGGGAGAAAAAATGCAGGAAGCCTGTAGATACATGATTGAAAACTGAACAGAAGGACATACACAAGATCTTACTTAATAGGTAATAGACAAAAATAAATACTTTCATAGCAAGAAGCATAAAATGGCAATGAAGCAATGCAAAAAATGTGAATACAGAGGTTTTTTCAATGCCAATAACTGAACGAATAAAATATTTTAGAGTACTTCTGAACTCAAGAGTTTTAATGGATTTTGAAATTATGTGGGTCATTTTACACAAAATTCAAGGTTGGTAAAGTCTGAATTTTTGTCTTCCTTTGTTAGTTTGTTTACTGCATAATTTCAGACAACTTTCAATACTGAAACAGGGCCAACAACAGGAATAAAAGTAACCAAATAGTCTTTTCAATTTGTGTCAACTGAATTTAAAGAACAAATTTTTCACTATTTTTCTAGGCATTGTTTTAGCTATTAACTCATTTTATGATAATTTCTTATACCATAATTTGTTAAATTTCAGTCAAATTTGTGTGGATATAAAATAGTATTGCTTGTAGTAACCTTTATGTTTCAGTTAAGAAGTGTATGTCAAAATATTGCTTTGCTTAAAAAACCATACAGCCCCCAAGTGACACAATAGAAGATTGTTCAGCCGAAAGTCCAGAGATCGCAGCTTTGAATCTCGACGATGTTAAAGCCACCTATGCTCTCTCTCCTCCTGTCACTCACAGCAACACTAGCCAATTGTGACCATCTGTGAGCTCATGTATGTGGAAGAGGGTGGATAGCGCTTTCCTCCGAGTGTGTTACGCTGCCCTGTGATGCAGCATGAGCAACAGTTCGACGAAATGTGGTTGGCTGGCTTCACGTGTCTCGGATGAAGAATGTGTTAGCATAGAGTTAGCTAAAAAAAAAAACCCAAAAAAATCCAATTCCAAAATTTTATTTCTGCATACTACTAATAGCCAATTTACCAAAGAAAACTAACCTAATTATTAGCAAAGCTAAAGCTGTGTACTAATAAAATCTGGTCATTTTTTTAACTTCATTGCCTTTTTTTTCCTGTGGTTTGATAACCAAGCTGACCAGAAAATGATCCAGGCGCTAGTTATTTTCAAAACTGTGTCTTATTCAGTATTCAGGGCTGTATGGAAGTGGGAAGTGAGGGGAGGTGCTGAAAGACTCCTCTAAATCACTACAAATACAGACGTAGTGCGTTTTAAGCTCCAGCTAAAGAAAATCTCTTTTATAAAGACAATGTTGTTATCTTGCTAATCCACTCCAGTACATTCCTGCATTGTAGCCTTATGTGTTAATTGGAATGAAATCTTTCTTTACATGGTGTTAGAGATTTAACTTAAGATTTGTCTTTAAACATGTCTCTCTTTCTCTGTCTCAGAGTGGACATCCACCGTAAGGAGAATGCAGGGGCTGCGGAGAAGCCCATCACCATCCACTCGTCTCCAGAGGGCTGCTCACATGCCTGCAGGATGATCCTGGAGGTCATGGAGAAAGAAGCCACCGACACCAAGACGTCAGTTTCACCCACTGTTTACGCTACAGTCTAAAACGAGCTTCAGAGTTTGTGGCAGAGAGTGTTTTTATACCCGAAACCTGGGAATTGTGCTAGATCTCATGCTGGTTCCACTGCCATATCAGTCTGTTTTGACTCTGGCTTACGTTCACACTAGTAATGTGAAGCATTTCAACTCATTTTGTGTTCAAGTACACACACACAAAAAAACCCAAGAAATCAATTACTCCATATTTAACATAAACAACCTGACATGTGCATGAAATTATTAGTCCATACTTAATCCCTTTATGATTACAAGTGCCTGACTGAAAGGGGCTTAATCTCTCTCTCTCTGCTCCCCTTATGCTCTCTCTCTCTCTCGCTGTCTGATATCTCTCTGTCTGTTTCTCTCTCTCTCTTTGTTTCTCTGTCTCTAATTCTGCTTCTCTCTCTCAATCCCCATCTCACTGTCACTCTTTGTATTTCTGTGTCTCTACCTCTTTTTCTGTCTCTGTATTTTTATATCTGTCTCTTTTTTCTATTTCGATGTCTCTCTCTGTGTATGTAACTCACTCTCTCTCTCTTTCTCTCTCTCTCTCTCTCTCTCTCTGGCCGTTTCATTTTTTGAGATCCTTTAGCACAAAACAGACATAACTGCCACACAGATACAAGCTTTTTTAATCGTCCATATGTGTATATGTATCTTACTCTCCCTCTCCCTCTCTCTCTCTCTCTCTCTCTCTCTCTCTCACACACACACACACACACACACACATCTCTCACACAGTGCTGAGGAGGTTCCTCTGAAGATTTTGGCCCATAACAGTCTTGTAGGACGGCTAATTGGTAAAGAAGGCAGGAACCTGAAGAAGATTGAACAGGACACTGGGACCAAGATCACCATTTCCCCGTATGTACACACTCAAGTGCACACTACACACTCTGTTCAATGATCCATACTGTCAGTTGGGCCATTAAATTTGCACTTTTTTAATTATTATTATTATTATTATTATTATTATTTTATAAATAACTCAAGTGGTTTAAAATTCTATAGTGCACGCTATTGTCCATTTCACCTCACATTAGGTATGCTCCTTAGGTATGATCCTTTCGTTAGCATTATTTATGAATTATTGACCCGTGCTTCCCACTGCAGCCTGCAGGATTTGACCATCTACAACCCGGAGCGTACCATCACAGTGAGGGGAGGGGTGGAGGAGTGCTGTAATGCAGAGGTGGAAATCATGAAAAAGCTGAGAGAGGCATACGAGAACGACGTGGCCGCCCTGAACGTGAGCATATCCCTCAATCCTCTAGCGCATTGGGAACCGTACCCATGCTCCATTCATGTGTTTTAACCCTTCACACTCATGCCTGAGAAGAGACGAGTGATCAGAACAAGTACTTCTAATTGTCAGATTGATTTTTGGTTTAAAAAAGAACAGGTATAGAGCATATTTTTTTGGATGAAATGTGTTGTTTTTAGTAAACATAAGGCACAATAGGATCTCCTGCAGTGATGGTGGTGAGCGACGCAAATGAGACAGACGGTGCCAATTTTTATGACGTTAGTAAATGTAGAGAGAATTTTTATGTGGATCTGAGGTAGCATAAGAAATGTCAAATCAAGATAAGTATCAGTGACAAGAAACCATTAGTGTGGACAAACAAACAGACATATCAGTAAATCAATATGTCAATCAGAAACATTTGAGAATTTGTCAAGAGACCCAGTTTTATACGGTGGATCTGTTACAAACATCATGTAGCACTACCGCTAATATTCACACTGTCTGTGGTTTTTGTAATTACTATGTCTAAAATATCACAATCCTTACAGACATTTGTAGAATATGTGATACATATCACAGTGCCAGCAAAACAGTATTGCATCATAAAAAAGCAAGCAAAAACATGCAACAAAATGCTATTTTACTGAATTATTTACCGATAAAAAGGAAATGTTTGGTACAAACATAGTGTTTAAAAAAACGCAGTACTTTCAGAAAAGCCTGTCGTTACGTAATTCGTGACAGTTTCATATCGGCAAGTTGCCCAGCCCTACGATAAATAAATGAGCTCCTCATTCTTAACTGTCTGTTGGATTGCAGACTGTGCAGACTTGCTTGCTAGTTGGCTTGCTTTATCTATCTATCTATCTGTCTATCTATCTATTTGGTTTATTTTTTGTTGTTTGTTTGGTTTATTTTTTATATTGTTGGTTTCTTTTTGTAATTTTTGTAAGTTTTTTGCCCCCATATGGAAGAGACTAGAGGGCAAAAGAAGGTATTGCATTAGTGCGTGACTTGTTTAAGGCACTTCATGCTTTCACTGGACAGATTAAGGGTTTACAGCAGATGAAAATGTTAATATTTTATTACATTTTGGTCTATTAATTAATATATGGTTTCTACTATGCTAGTCAGCCAGCACAATTTGCAATACACACATTAGTTTGCGTCACACTTCTGTGTTTTCCTGAGGAACAGCACTAGAATTCATTTAGATCAGAGCATCATTTCAGAAATATATATGTATATTTATAATATATATAATATAAATAATACATCTCAGTACAAAAGATCTTCTTCTTATATTTAAATTCAAATATATTTCTGATATAATGTAGGCTTATAATGTACAGTGTGGGAAAAAGTCCTATTTGTGCTCATAATAAGAGGGAAATAATGCTATTTTTGCTGTGTAATTGGCAAAATCATTGATTTTTTGAATATAACAAAATCATAATAATTATTTTAGCCATAGTAGTAGTCAGATGTCAAACTGGATTGAGAAAAATTTAATATAACGTTCAGAGATTTCAAAGCGGCACATTAGTGGCTTCTGAGTTCTGAGATGTTAATAGTTTGAATGCAAGAACCCACAAGGAGCAATCGTGTCAACGGTTTATTTATGTTTTATTGATTTATCCCCATGAGACTCACAGTTGTACATGGCCAATGAGGCATTTAAAGGACTTTTAGCAACACTGCAAATGAGGTGTAAACAAATAAAGCCTTTTTAAATCTACGCTTGTGCCACTAAACTGGATTACCTTTAACAGAACTGAATTCAGCTGGAGGTTTTTTCAGCTCTTGAAATGAAAACAAGCGATCGGAGTGGTAAAGCTGCACCACCTTGTGGAGCTCACTGGATATTACATCTGTACTGTTTTAATGTTGTGTTCACTCAGGTGCTTAGCAAGGCTGAACATGTTAAACACTACTCCTGTGACATTACAAGCTCAGCTCCCACTTTTAGATTTGTTCCTTTCTTACTCTTTACATGTTAAAATCTGTAAAATTGCTAATGGCTCTTGCTTTGAGTAATTACTTACTCCCTGATTCTCATCTCTCTCTGTTTCTGTGTCTGTAGCTGCAGACGGCACTGATCCCTGGGTTGAACCTGAACGCTTTGGGGATTTTCTCTCCTGCTCTGCCTGTTCTGTCTTCAGCCACAGGGCCACGTGGAGTCACTTCACTTCCTGCCACCTACAACCCCTTACTGGTCAGCATTAACATCCAGAATAAGTTTATTATATCGTAGGCATTGTTGTGGAAACTAGATATTGTTGTGCTTATAGGGAGTAGGCACATACAGCGCTGGGCAATATGGATAAGATGTTATAATATCGAAATATTAGCGATATGGATCACGCTTTACATATACAGAGATGCTCAAATCCATTCAGTTTCCATTAGCGAGCATCATTCACCTCATGCACAGTGTGCTCAATTAGTGCAACAGTTTATTAGGAACACCATGTATTTCTTCAGTAGAGAAGGTCACCATTTGCTCTCAGAACAGCCTCAATTCTTCATGGCTTGGATTCCACAAGCTTTGTGATATGGCGTTGTATCATGCTGGAAGTAGCCGTTATAAGATAGGTAAATTGTGGTCATAAAGGGATGGAGGTGGTCAGCAACAAAACTCAGATAGGCTGTGGAGATCAAATGTTGCTCAGTTGGTATTAAAGGGCCCAAAGGGTGCCCGAGAAAACATTCTCCACACCGTTACACCACCACCACCACCAATCTGAACTGTTGACGTAAGGGTCCATGGATTCATGCTGTTGATGCCAAATTCTGACTCTGCCATGTCTCAGCAGCAGTCGAGATTCATCAAACCAGGTGATGTTTTTTCCAGTCTTCAACTGTCCTGCTTCAGTGAGCCTGTGCTTTTTTTGTGTTTTTGGCTGACAGGAGTGGACTTCTGCTGTTGTAGCCCATCCATCTCAATGTCTGATATGTTGTGCAGTCTGAGATGCTTTTCTCTTTTTCACTGGATGTTTTTGGTTTTTTGCACCAGTCTGTGTAAACTGTAGAAACGGTTGTGTGTGAAAATCCCAGGAGATCAGTATTTTCTGACGTACTCAAACCAGCCCGTCTGGCACCAACAACCATGCCAAGGTCAAAGTCACTGAGATCACATGATGTATGATGTAAAACATTAACTGATGCTCTTGACCTGTATATGTATGATTTATGCATTGCACTGCTGCCACATGATTGGCTGATTGGATAATTGCATGAATGAGTAGGTGGCTGTGAGTGTATTGTAAATATTGAGTCTAGTCCACAGTTCTGCAAATGCCAAGTAAACTTCTGCCACTTTTCTCAAACTGGGCCACTTTGTCTTCCCACTGTCAGGAAAGCCGCGATGATTTGTGGCTTTTCCTGCCACTCAGTGCCTCAAATAAACAACTCCCACTGCCACAAATTGAAAAATAAACTGAATTGCTGTGGTGACATGTGAAATATAATTTAAAAAAAAACAAAACATATAATGGCTGATTCATCAATGTATTTTGCACACATCACAGTCAAAGAACAGGGCTCGGTTTTACTCTTCCTACGCACCATATACTGTAGCTCTGTGCTGATCTCTCGTTTCTTGTAAGTAACTCATAAGGAATAGCTAGTGTTAAAGATTCAAATTATAAGGCATATATGGAGGGAGAAATAAAAGTACATAAAAATGCACAGAGTAGAAATTCAGGATATATTACCATTTTGGACAGTTATGGGCAATGTCAAGATTTTTTATATTTGTATTTTTCATATACTTGTATATATTGTACAGAGTTATAAAATGTAGATATTGGGATTAGAACCATTTCTAATAGCATTAGAGACATTTATTTATATAACATGTTAGTTATGCAGACCAAATATTACTGGTCCTTGCCTGGGTCCTTGCCACAGCCGTAAATGCTATAACTTCCTCAACTTAATGAAAATTAATAAAATTAATTTCAGTTAATAAACTGAAAACATGCCAGGATATTGTTGAAAAATTATAAAATGATAAAATCATTGGTGAAATTTATGCATGGGTGTAGTGCCAATACTGGACAGGTGAAGAAGGGAAAAACATCACCTCAGTTTCCTGTTCTCAGCTGACAGGAGTGGAACCTGGTGTGGTCTTCTGCTGTTGTCGCCCATCTGTCTCAAGATTCAGCGTGTTGAACGTTCTGAGATGCTTTTCTGCTCATCACGGCTGTAAAGAGTTGTTATTTGAGTTACAGTAGACTTCCTGTGAGCTCTAACCAGTCTGGACATTCTCCTCCATTATATGGTATTTAGCTACATTCTGGCGATACCACCGTGTGTATGTTATTATCATACATCCCTAATAATTACCCTGACATCTTAGCCCCGTTCAAAGTGGGCGAGTGGAAAATCCGGGGTTTTAATGCTTAAAGCATTTTTTTACAGCCAGTATGACCTCCCAGAGAGAAAATATTTCTCCAATACAAATTCCTCACACAAAGAGCTCACACAAATGGAATGTATGAAGTTAATGCTGTCAATTTGTGTTTCACTAATTTTGTTAGATTATAAGAAATACTTTTTTACATTTTTAATGTGGACAGTTAACTTCGAATGCATTTTCTGTTACCGGCGTTGCCTCAGAGGCTCGGGCATTGACGGACACACAGAAAGAACCCTTTCTGACGAGGTTATCAAGTGTCCATGTGCTAGGTAATGCGCCAGTCTTTTGTCTGAGTCACTGATGTGTGTTAGTGAAGGAAGTGGGCCGGGAGGGTTAGTCATCGCTGAATCACTTGGTATGGTTTGGCTTTACAGGAAGATCCACTTCATTAATAGAGGATGAGTTTACTGAAGAGCATGTAGGGTCATGTTCTGACCCTGGTGATTGTGTCTGAATAGTCACATATCACACCAAGTAAAGCTTGAATCATCAGGGTCTAATTTATGCTTCTCAAAACAGCAAACACAAACAAGAATGTGAATTGTTCAGTTATGGGTTTGAAGGAATACTACAGTTTACACCATTTTCTCAGTACTGCAAAAGTAGTGAAGACATGTTTGGTTTCTGAAGTTTGCTTTTTTAGTTTTGCACTGGAGCTACACGGCTAATTTTGTATTCTGTAAAAATGTGTATTTCCTTAAATGTAATATCTACTAATAGTTTTACAATGAAACTATTAGGGTTCAGCAATGCATTATATCACAAGATGTCTTCTATGGCATAATAAGAGTGATGCATGGCAAACTATTAGGCATTGTTCACATACTCACCTGTGTATGTTATGTACATATGCAGGATTAAAAGAGACATCCACTAGATGGAATGTCAGAGCCAAATCATCCCTATCTCTCAGGTTTAAACTAGTCTAAACTATAAAATGTTTAGCGATTCCATGCACTGTGATGTTAAACACACTTTATCACACTTAAAACTTTCTGCCATTGTTGTGATTGTTGTCGTTATCTGCGTCTCAAATCGAAAACACTGACCTTACATTCAAAGTATTTACTGATCTAGAAAATCCAGAAGACTGGTACACAAACCAGACCTTTCAGTAGGTTCGAAGGCTACATAAGAGGTTTTTAAAATTTGAACACTTACCATAAAAAAAGAAAAAAAAAACAGTCATATGGTGCTCCACTGCCCTTCGCTATTTACTCTGGTATTACACCAGTGTTAATTTCTGGGTATGTGTGCAAACAACACTCCAAACGACTGAAGGATACATGTGGCAACCATCTTGCGTACGTGAATGCGTAGTTAAAAGATTGATTATCAGCTGCATGACTTCCTGCTGTCTTCTACAAGGCCATCTTCGCATTTTGGGGGTGGAGCCTTGTAAGCGGAATAATACCAAATTGCCACTCGGGTAAAACGTGATTCTGGTTGTCCAAGATGGCCGCCTCCATACAGTGTTCAGCTACACGGTGAAGTTTTGTTCGTGTTTATAGATTACAGTAACTGTATCCTAAACCGCATCATGGAATGTGGTTTAAGGCAGACATGTACAGGAATGATTCTGGGCAACATAAACCTTTTCAGTTGTATTTTCAGTGCATAACTAAAGAAGTAAACGTAACACACCAAACATATCTTGGCTGCTTGCATGTGGATTAAGAGGAAAATTGTATAAATTAGATTTTTTACTGAACTGTTCCTTCAAGCTCCAGTAAATAAATTAATTTGTATGTTTGTGATACACTAATTTGTGTGTGTGTGTGTGTGTCCGTGTTGTCACAGGGTCAGGCATCAGCACTGGCTGGTTTGTACGGATCTCCCCCCACTTTACCCCTTCAACAAACAGTAAGTCTGCTCTGTTTTCCTTTCATTTCCCCCCCATCATTAATAGCAACTCTCATTCTTAAGAAAGCAGGAGGAGACTGACGTGGGTTTATGAGGAAAACATGCAGTGTAGGTGAAAGTTGCAGGATGGAACAAGCCTGACTGCTTTACCGTTCTTCATTTCAACACCTCAAGTCTGCAGCCATTAGAATGTACCTGCCAAGGCAAATAACAGAATTACAGCATCTGTCAACACACAACTCACACAGTAGTAAAGTGGGTATGGGTGTGTTTTTATATCTTAGTCAGGACATTTGGCTGGATCCAACAAGGAAAACAGTTTTTTTTTATTTGTTTTTGTGTTTGTTTGTTTGTTTTAACAAAAAACTGAAATCTTTTATTGAAAAAAAACTAAAAGAGATGAAAGTTTAATTAAGGGTGGGGTTCAGTTTAGGTGTACATAGTATTAATCATCTATGTAAAGTCCTCACAAGGATGTTAAAACGTGCCTGTGTGTGTGTGAGAGAGAGAGAGAGAGAGAGAGAGAGAGAGAGAGCATAAGGGAAGCATGTGTATGGGTGGGTGGTGTGAGACCGCTAGATCCTGTGTGTTTGTGTGCGTGTGTGGGTGCACGTGTATGTGTGTGTGTGTGTTTGTCCGTCAGTCTGGTGTATTTTGGATTTTGGGTGTGTGGTTTTGCTCTCTCATGCTGGAATGACTGTCACGGTATCGTTCTGTGTGTTCGGTCCTGACTCAGGTAATGCAGTTACCACTGATCTCATTCAGACAAATCAAATCACTCAACACTCACACACACTAACACACGCCTTTTATCCATCTTCCCGGATTGCATTTCTTCAGTGCTCAAGTTTGTCTTTAGAGTATGACGTAAAAGTGTGTGTTTGTTTTGTGTGTGTGTGTGTGTGTGTGTGTGTGTGTGCGCCAGGCACCGGAGCAGGAAGTGGTGTATCTTTTCATACCCACTCAAGCAGTTGGAGCTCTAATAGGGAAGAAAGGACAGCACATCAAGGAGCTGGCACGGTTTGCCGGAGCTTCTATCAAAGTGAGATTTCTTTATCAGTCAATCTGTCTGTCCTCAGTCAATTCCAGTATTATTGGCACCCTTCAAGAGTATGGTCAGAAATGACTGTATAAAATAAACATTACACACATCAACTGTTTCACACAGTTGTTACATTTCATTGTCACAGAAGCTTCTTTTTTAAAATAACGTTCTTATTTTGTCTCAAATCTAGCAATGTAAGACATGCCAACTTTAACTTTTTTAACATCCAAGTACTTTGATATGAGTTACCATTCACATGAGTTATGATTTGCCATTCAGAAAATTGGCAAACGAGCAGTGTTTTTTCCCTAATACTAACGTGAGGCAATCCACATATAAATCTGCAATGATTCAATATTAACTCTTCAGTATTAACTTATTAATTGTTATATGTAACTTATTAATTGTTATATGTAACCTCTTTTTTTTTAGAATAGGAAGAACGAAAGCATGCATGCATATTTTTCTAGTGTCTACATCTTAACTAAAACTGCACCGGTGATTACTGTAAAACCCTATATATACACACAGGTCCCAGGTTCTACACTAGAGTTATTTGTTAAAGGACTATATTGAAATGTACACCCCCAACCCCTTAGCAGGACTACACGTTATTCCTCTTTGGAGTTGGCAGGTCTGAAATTATTTGTCAAAATTATTATTGAAGTGTCATCCTTAAATAAATAATATAGAACTTTATTCCTCTCAGTCTCCAGGAATATTTTTGGCTTTGAACAAGCATGAGGTTGCACACGTGTCATATCTTTTTTTCATATTTTTTTCCTGATAGCAACAACAGCATGCATCATTGGGCCTACAAGTGGAATCATGTATTGTGGTCCAATGAGACCAAATTCAGTCTTTGGTCATAAACACCATCAGAATGTTTGAGGAAAGAAAGGGAAATGCCCCTAAATATGCTGGTGGATAATTGATGTTTTAACAGGATGTGTTTGAACTTTTTCATGAAGGGTGCAAAAACTTATGGAGTTAACTGTATACCAGAAACAGTGATGTTATGATAAATGAAAACTGAATTATACTATAACAATTGAGTGAAGAAGTACAAATGTATAGTTTGATGATGGAAGGAAAATGGTCCAAATTATAAAAGGGCTTACACAAGTAAAAAAAAAACTGCATCTGAAAGAATTACTCGAAGAATTGAGAATCAGCGATGCTCTAAAGACAATGTGGACAATGTGTGTTGGAAATCTGATGTAAAATATCCAGCGTTCTTGAATGCCACACGTAATGATTACATGTTATTTGAACGAAGACCACCTTAACGCTGATCAGACAAATGTGAAGACTGTCCTAATGGGCGTGGCTTAATATTCTAATGAGCATCTGTGATTAGAATATTTGGCATCCCTTAGTCTGAGATTTGTAGCTTGCTACACCACCACTGTTCCATTTTCTGTAAACTTCCTCAGCTAGTTTTATTGGCTATGACATTGAAAAGAAGACAGCATTAATATACAGTTCAGTATTAAATATTTGAGAGTTTCTGATTGATCATGGCTACCTTGCTCCACAGTAACAGTAAGAATGTAAACAGTGCCTCCATGAACACTGGAGGATTGTGTGAGCCCCAAACCAAAGGGTGGATTTCTGATGTTGTTCAATGTTGTGCGATTGCAGATCGCTCCATCAGACAGTCCTGATGCCCCGGAGAGGATGGTTATCATCACCGGCCCTCCTGAAGCTCAGTTTAAGGTCAGCTGCAAAATCACACTGTGTTTATACAGGTTATAGTCCTGCCTATAAGAACCCAGTGCCTTACACAGTCCCGTCATTTCCTTCCCTAACACCTGGAATGATTCAAAGCCTCAATTATTAGATGATGTTGAATCATCTGTTGAAACTACTGTTCTAAATTCTTCATGACGTTTCTCTCTCTCTCTCTCTCTCTCTGTCTGTGATTGCAGGCTCAGGGTCGGATATTCAGAAAGCTGAAGGAGGAGAACTTTTTCACTGCTAAGGAGGAAGTGAAGCTGGAGACGCACATCAAAGTCCCTGCGGCCGCTGCTGGTCGAGTCATAGGCAAGGGCGGGAAGACGGTGTGTGTGCAGTAGAGCTGTGAAATTTCTTTATCAGTTGCATTATAGAAATTAAATATTCAAATGCATTGAGCCTTTTATTTACACCTGCCACACCTATCACATGGAAGGTGTAAAAGTGTTGAAAACAAAAAGGCTTTTTTCCCCCCTAATCCTTCTCCCCAATTTGGTCACCTGCCAATTCCCACCCACCAACTAGCTCTCCATCCTCCGAGAAAAGCCAGCCAGTCGCATCTTTTCAAACTGCTGCTCATGCTGTGTCACAGGGCTGTGTAACACACTCTGAGGAAAACTATTTGCCCTCTTCCACATACGTGAGCCTACAGATGCTCGAATAACTACTGCAGTTGACAGGAGAGAAAAAATATGCCATCCCTCCAACCAGACTGCACAGCCAATATTTAAAAGGAAGCAACAGCATCATTTTATCATATTTAATCTGTCAATTTTAATCTCAGATTTGGTTTACAGTAAGGTTTTCTTTTTGTTGATATTTAACTTTATATGTTACATTTTTTTATGCTACCATCTTCAACGAAGCAATCATTTTTTGATTATTATATTTAATGTATTTATTTTTTTATATTTTAGTTTCTTTTATTTTTAGCCTGCAACACAGTTAGGTTGAATCTCAAATGTATTTCTATTCATAATATATATTCTCAATACATAGTCTACAATAATGGTGCTGTAGAACATCACTTTTAGAACACATATTTTCTTCTTTTTATATTTAATTAAAACTAAAAAAAGATTGATACATAATTTAAACATATGAATTTATGTATGCCATAATTTGGTATTTGTTCAGACTCCTTGTCCTGTATCAAGCCGCAAGGGTTATTAATCCAAAAAGTATAGAAATCTGGTGTTTTAATTGACTTATGTTAGGTGACTAAAGGTATATCTTAAACATTTGAAAGTGATTGTTTCGCCTTTAAATAAATACATACTATTACAACGTGAAAAAATATTCTGATAGTGGAATTATTCTGACAGCCTCGCAGTGAAAAAGTCTTCCTCCTTACCTCCTTTTTTCCTCCTGCCTTACTTTTATGTTTCCATTTATTCTTGTATTTATTTTTTTGCTTATTTAAGATGGCAGCGCAAGTGTTTTCTGTAGCACTTGTTATTTTCCATCAGTTAGTCAAGCAGCTGCTGTCACAGCAGACATGAGAACAGATTACAGGGAGCCTCTCTAGATCAGAGCAATGCTGGCAGAAGTGTTCACTTCAGTACATTTCTAACACTAAGCATCATACTTGGGAAGTCACAAAACAATATTTCATTGTAGAATGGCAATCCATTTCATTCCATATTGTGTACTCTTTTTTATTAGTGTCAGTGTGTAATTTCTTTACACTATTAATGATGGTAGTATTGCACTCACTTTGTGCTGTTGCTTTCGTTCTTTGCAGGTGAACGAACTTCAGAATCTCACCAGCGCTGAGGTCATCGTTCCACGGGACCAAACGCCCGATGAGAACGACGAGGTGTTTGTGAAAATCATCGGCCATTTTTTTGCCAGTCAGGTAAGCGCACGGCTCTCTTTATTTCAGCTGATGTAGTTACAATCTGACCCACATACACAGAGCTCCAATTTCCTGTTACTCATGAAAGCTCCTGAAAGAGAGGTAAAATATAAGTCCAAGGCTTTTCCGTTATACGCTTTATAAAAAGGCGCTTAATGACAATGTAATAATAAAGAAGCATTAAGCAAATGTTCCACCACTTCTAACTCTGTGTATTTAAGAGTTTATTAAAAAGAACCTTCACCCTGAACACATTAAATAGGTTTATATTGAAATATTTGTGGTATGCTTAGTGATTCTGGTGCTAATATGCTGGTTGGTGCTGCAGGCCTGTTGTCATCATTTATGAGAGAATTTCGTGGCTGTCTGATGAGGGTATATTGATGGTATTTTTTTTTTACTCACCATTTTTCAGTGACATTCAATGTCATGTTTTTGAGAAATTCAAGCCAGAAGTAGTGGAGACAGCAAACGCTGGACTCATAGTTCCAGTATTCAGTGCAGAGTTATGGCAGAGACTCGGCTCGGCTAGTTATCAATCACCGAGATGATGAGCACGATGGTGTTGATGGTGGTCTTAGCATGAAGGTTGAAACTTTGGAAGCTGATCTGTTTGAGTAGTGTGTACAGATGAGGAGGTATGGGAACTGCACAGACTGAAGGACTAAAGCGCTGCTGCATCATTCTCTTTAGTAGAGGTAGATTCTGACTGGTGCCACTATCAGAAGATAGTCAAACACCATTGTGGGTAACGTCAATGAAAAACATCTCAGAATTTCATTACAAAATAAATCTTAGATACCATTCAAGATCGTAAGTTCATTATAAAGATTAATATGCAAGTTGTCCAATTAAAGGGTTTTTCCTTTAATCGAATGGTGTCAGATCCTAGTGAGACTCTTGAAGGGTAAAAGAGTAAATCATATACTGTAGATAAAACACTATATGAGATAGTGCTGACAAATACAGATAGTGGTAGACAAATACAGTCAAGTGAAAAAGTTTGCATCACCTGTCTGGATGAGGCAAAAAAAAAAAACATCAAGATAATGAAATTTATCAGAAAACTGAAAACTAGAAAACATGATTTGTCATGACCCTTTCAGTCTGGAGCTGATATGAAGATATGCTATGACATCTGCAGTTATAACACATATGTTGTGAAGAATGGAGTGTTAGAGACAGGGAAAAAGTAAAAGAGTAGACATACAAGCTATTCGAGAATATTTATATCACATTTAGAAAGAGAGATGGAACCTTATAAACTGATTTCATTTAGATTTTATGTTGTCTATTATTCACTATTTGCTCATTTTTGTTACTTCATAGTGAAGGGGCATCTGAAAAACCCAACACACTAAATGTCTTGGTATTTATAAAACAGATTTTATTCGATTGTAAAATCTGATTGGCTGAGCCGTGCTTGAAGCCGTTGTCAAGTCCTCGATATCGACACACCTAATGCAGCAGGTTTTAAACCAATAAAACCTTTGGTTAAACTGAATGACCTGATCTTTGCCAGTTGCTTAGCAAACAAGGCTTACTGTTAACAGATTACATTATTAATCAAAGAAAATATTTATTGATCAATGGATTTGATCCTTGTGTTTTTGATCCCTGTGATTTTATCATCAGTAAGGGAGTTTTAGGCTCTCTGTTCTTAGGCAGGATGCAGAGCACACTTATCTGGAATAAACTGTAACTCACACCCTCTTGTTGCGTATTGCTCTGTTTTTTTTTTTGGTTATCTCTGTTTTTTGTGCCTGATTGTTTGTCATGTACCATAATTACCTAATTAGAGTGTTCAAAGTTTCTGCTTTTTTAGTTAGATCTAGGTTGTTGTCAATAAAATTACTACTGGCATTTCTCAATCTCTTACATTTTCTAAATTTAGAGAATTTGAAATGTGTGTATTGCTCACTTAATCAAAAGTTTTTTTAATATAGAGTGTTCAATAATTTGTAAATCAAGTCCTGTGTGGTGTTGAAATCCTCTTGTTGATTTGCAGACTGCACAGCGGAAGATCAGGGAAATCATCCAACAAGTCAAACAGCAGCAGCAGAAAAACCAGCAGGGGGCAGCAACACCATCGCAGCACACCAAGTGACCAGCAGGGGGCAGCCAGCAAGCAGCAGCAGCAGCCTATGAATGTAGCTCCTCCGAGCGCAAACCAAATCGAGCAAAAAAGGCGCAAGAGAACGAAAAAACAAGCGGGAGGGAAACACACGAGACGGACAAGCAACAAGATCGAAACCAAAGAACCTTATAAGACCTGAGCGAGCCTCACTCCGAGAGCAAAAACAACCCTGTGAGTGCTCTGAACATCCAGACGAGCGCGCCAGCAGGTGACGGATGTCTAAAATTCTGAACGTGTGGAGATGCTGTGTAACGGTACGCTGGGTTGGATCTGTCCTCTGAGAAGCACACGTTATTAGCGAAGCGGAAATCCGGCTGCCTGTGAGATGATCTTACCAGCAAACATCGTGCTTCTCTCCACACAGGAGTGGAAGTGGCAGCCATAAGCACATTCAGGCTGAGTGCGAGCACACTGTGGAAATGTAGCCTGACTAGCATTTAACAACGTGGACTGTTGAGCGAGTGACACATAACTACCTGAGGGAGTGTTGAGTAAAGACGAGTAGGTGTGTAACAGTGTTCATTGATTAGAAGACCATAACGTGCTTTCTATTGAGTCATTTGTAGCCTTAGATAGTTTTACTTAAGAAAAAAAAAAAAAAAAAAGCAAGGACACCTAGGGCAGATTTTCCAACTCATTTAGCGTGTGGCAAAGCGGTTAGCATGTCCCAATCACACTCTGAAATTTCCTTAGCATAGATGCTAATTATGCACTTTTTAGTGTTTGTTAATCAGGCCGTTAATGTGAATAAATAACCAGGCTTTAGTTTAGCTGTTCTAAAGCTTCTTAGTTTAAAGATTCTTAGTTTCCGTTTAATAGCATCTGATAATTAGCCTTCGTGTTAACCCGCTTCTCCCGTCTTGCTTTATCTCTGTGTTTCTTTCCCAAATTTTTTCAAGCTCATCTGTCCAAGATGAAAGTCTACTGACCTCTCCTGGCCTACAAATTATGAGGGATAAAAAAAACAAAACAAAAGAGTTTAATGTGATTCTATAATTGTAAAAATCTCCAATCAGTCTGATATTATTGCGATTTTATTGTTGTTTTGGGAAAGCCAGAATGGCCTCACTCATTCTAAATACATGTTCTGTACTAGATTCAACAAAAGCACTTAAAATATTTTAGCGTACAAAAAAAAAAGTGAACAGCAAATGTCTGGTGAAGTGCAAGTGCAATAAGTAGAGGCTGCCTACAAGCTGCATTCAGGACCCTTAATCACGTCCTGAACAGGCGGCCTGAGAACTAGTGAATGTATACTGTGTTTCTACCTGCCTTCTGCAGCACACAGCATCCTGTCTTTCTTTCTGTCTTTCTTTCTGTGTGCGTGTCTGTCTCTCTTTTTCCTTTCTTTGTTTTTCTTTTATTTATTTTTTCATCTTTTAATTTTTCCCCATTTATTTTAACGTCATTTCTTTTTGCTTTCTTTCTTTCTTTTCGTATTCGTCTTTTAATTTTTTTTTCTTTTCCCTTAATTTTTGTATTTCTATCTTCCTTTCTTTTTTCCATTTTTTTCCTTCTTCTTTCTTTATTTGGTCTTTTCTTTGTCATCTTTAATTTCTTTCTTTTTTTCTTTGTTTTAATTTGTCCTTCTTTTTCTGTTTTCTTTGTTTCTTTCTTTGCTATCTTTTTCCATCTTTTATTTTTTTTCTCTTTTATTTCTGTTGTCTTTATTTCTTTTTGTTTATGAATTTCTATCATCCTTCCTTTATTTTTTATTTTGTGGTTTTTTTTTTTCTTTTTCCCCTTTGTCTCTCTTTCTCTGTTTCTTCTCTTTCCTTTTCATCTTTTAAAAATTTCTTTCCTTTTGGTTTATTTTCTTAATTCATCATTTTTCTTTCTTTTCTGTCTTTAGTCTTTCTTTCTTCTCTTCTCTTTGTCCTGTGTTCATGGCATGTAGATTGTCTTTTTTGATCATTTTTGCCATTACCTGGCTTGTAAGAAAGTTTGTGCTTGTTCTTGTGTGTCCTGAACCTAAAGAAAGAAGAATATCTGAGGAGTTAAAAAAATTTAAATCCCACATTCGTACAAGGTGAATGTGGGACGTTTACGGCTTGTCTTTTTGTTTTTTTAAGATATTTTATGTGACAAATGCTGCCCTTTAAAATTCATAATGATGACGGTTTTAAAAGCCATCAAAGATGCTGACTTTTCTGAAAAAAATTGACATTGAGACAGTTGACGTTGGTATCACCTTGTCTGAAATTTCCAGCGCAGTGATAAAGAGAAGGTGGTGTATGAGCGGTTAGCGTGATATATCACTACACTTTTGAGGTGCTGATCAACCTGTTAAACACAAAGCATAGCAGTTTATTTATGGATAAGTAAAAAAAAAAAAAAAAAGCATGCAGTGCTAATACGATTGTCTACACAGGTCGAAAAGCTAACCTTCACGTAAACCAGTACGAGAAATAACCTTCTACCTCAAGAACAAGGTACCTCAGTCCAATTTCTTTCTACATATTTTGTATAAACCTTGTAAAGCTCATGAGCGATTTTTTAATTTTCTAAATAAAGAAGAGCGATTTTAAAAAAATTAAGAGAGAATTAGTAAAGATGGTGTATACCACCACCATGCTTTTTCTTGGGAAAGGGGCGTGTGTGCCTCGTATCAGAAGCTGTACATTAAAGAGTTCCTTCTTGAGGTTGATATAACTAACGCTAGCAACTGACTACCTGGAGAGATGAGATTAACACCAGTCTTGCATTAGGTTAGAATTTTTTCCCAAAGTATATTGTTTAACGTACAGATTTAATGTTAAAAAAGTCAGATGCCAGATATGTGACATGCTGTAAGTGTCAGTAGTAAGAAACGATATGTAGCTAAAAAATTCAGACTGCTTGCTAGGTACAACCTTTTTTTTTTTGCAGTGTAATTCCATAGCGAAGTGTTGCCACTCGGAAAGGGTGCAGTATATCATTAATTCATCTGTTCTGAATAGCCGCTAACAACAATCTGTGTGGTTTTAGGATTTCTTTTTTTTTTAGTTTAATGCTGTTACATGATGTTTGATTTCCATCTTTAGCGCAAAGTTGATCACTATCTAACCTGGTTGTCGGTTTATTTACAGTTTTGTTGCTTTTTGACATACTTTAGCAGAAGTGGACCACACTGCAGCTGGTCCTAAGTCTCGTGTTCTTGTGCTTCTGGTGTTGTTTTTCCATGTTTCTCTGTATCAGGTTATTTATACCTGTACTGTGAACGGTTTGGCCTTTAGACATGTCAGACCTGTGAAAGCACTGGATTATAACAGTGCTTATTAACACAAATACATTTTTAGAGCACATGTAAGCTTCTACTAATTTTTCCATTTAGGTTTTATTTTCTTTTGCTTTTTAGCTAAACCACACAGGCCACCAGCTTGGACATGAGCAATAAAGAGACACTTTAAAAACAATGCTGTGTCTGTCAATCTTTACTAAAGCTTGATTAGGAAAAAATATAGACCAAGCTGTTTTCTGCTTTGACCTTCAAGAATTAAAGGGATCGTCTAAAATATTGGCATTTCTGTATTAATATTGTGGAGGTAAATTTTGAGTTACCAGCATTTTGAAACATTACTTTTATTGTTAGACAGATGGGACTTGCATGATGGACACTCCACATAATCTATGCCTATCTATGTACATTATTTAATTGTTGCTGGTGAAGGAAGTGTTTATGTAATGTTCTTCGAAGGAGTCTTCAGCATTTTATAACAGTCAGTAAATTTTCCACCACAGAAAATTCTTCAAGATGGAGGACCAGGTATTTCATGCTTTCTTGGTCATAGCTATATAGTCAAGACCACCATTGTCATGTCCAAGACCAGGACTAGCTGAGATGGAGTCAAGACTGAGTGTTAAAGGGGTCGAGGCCAAGTCAAGATCCAGTCCAAATGAAAGGGAGTTAAGATTGAGACCAAAAACTATCAAATACCTTTCGAGAACAAGTTTTAACTTCAACTAGTTGGCTTGATTCATGCATTGAAAAGACGACACAAACAGTATGTTTACATTATTTTTACTCTCAGTAGAGACCAATATAATATTTAGCGAGACCAGTGACCAAAAATACCAAAACAACTCCCAAGTACAAATATCAGTGTATTTCAGACAAGTCCAATTCACTTCAGAACACGTCTCGAGACTGGACCCGAGTCCTACAGCCCAACTCAGTAACCAAAAAAAAAGCTGCGTATTTTTGTCTTATTAACCTCAACAGTGAGAGAAAAGAGATTCTGGTGATGGAGTGACTGTTTATAGCTGCTATAACGTAAGGGATAACAGGAACTTGTTTCACAGATGTTCTACAGCAATAAACTATAAATGGTTAAAAAGTGCGATGTTATGTTCACTAAAAAATTGTACAAATCGTAATTGTTATCAATACTGAAGAGGAATAAAAAACTTAGGAATGCTGTAGGAAAATATTCAGCATGGTAGTGCATTACACCACTCCATCGTTGATTATTTTCCCGTAACAGTGTGCATTGTCGTGTTTTATTCCTTATGTTAGCTACTATTTTTGTAGTCTAAAAGATAAAAATTGAAGAGTGTTTCTTTAATGACCTCATAGTCAAGTCTTATCCTTCAAGGATTTGTCACAAAAATCACATGAGAGAAATGTCTAATTTGTTTAAAATGTTTATGTTCTGAAGTGGTTTTGCGTCTCGTCAGAACAAAACATTAGCATTAGTAGCATTAATACATACTGTCACATAACTATGATATACACATACGATTATTTTCTTCTGTAGCATTATTTTGTTAACACTTTCTAGATTTATTTTCAAATATCAAATAAGACAGTGAAATTTAGATCCTTTAAGACAAGTGAGTTCAACAAAAAAAACCTATACATTAAATTCAACAAAAGCATAATGCAAATGTGAAACTGTAAAAAAAAAAGGGACAGTGCATCATGCTAAAAAATAATAAATACATAAAAATACATGCATATTGTGTGAAACTGAGGCAGAGATACCATGTTACATTCCTAAAAAGGCAGCATTAAAAAGGCAAGAAAAAAAAGCACATTAAAAAGGCAAGAATAAATATCTCTATGAACTGTACGCTGCTGGGTTTATTTATATTATGTATATTTTATATTCTGTCTGTTAGCGTAAGTACACAAAGGTTTCCGTGGATTAAGGCACGTTTATATAACATTAACTCATTTCACAGATACTCAAAAAACTAACAGCTCATTAACCACCCTGGGATTTGAACTCACAACCTTCCAGTTACCTTCACAGCCACGTACAGTATCTGCGTATTTAATGCTCAGGGTATTAAAGTGAGTACAGTCTGGCTCCTTTGCTACTCACAGATTAATGAAGTCATCCTGAATCTTTACCCTTTAGAAATTTCTTTATACATTTTTTAGAAATACAACGAAAGACCAAAGTGTGATCGTGAGTGAGAACACGGTTTAAGGCTTAATCAAACTGAATTCTTTCTAAATACATTCTCTAATATTATACAAGCAGCCATAAATAAATCATTTTACAAACCAACAATAAATACTGTACTATCAAATGTGTAAACTTTCTACAGAACCTGAGACAATTTACAAACCCAATTTTTCCAACACTGCATAGGCTTTTATAAGGATTAAAGGAATAGTTTGGCACAAATGTACATTATTTTCCATTTTCCCCAAATGTAGTGAATCAGCCAAGACATGTCTGTTGTTTTCTCACATCAGACCGCAGAAGTGTCTGATCAGCTGTATTCGGGGGAAAATTGGTAATTGTGTAAATGCCATTTTTATTCCCTTAAAGGCACAGCAAGGGCAAAGGCACATCAAACACACGTCAGATACACACCCTACATACACACACAAAAAAAACCCCTCTCAAAATAGCTACATTATCAGATTCTGAGACAACGTATATTGCTACGAAGTGTGTGCGTGTGTGTTTAAGACTTTATAAATCTCCTGTTTGGCACAGAATGTATTTTAAAGGATATTAAACACAGTTTAAAAACCCTGCACTAATTTTCCTACATTCTGCGTCCTGCTGGACCACAGCACTGCAGAGTTTACTGATTTCCCAGCTCCACACAGAATCAGCTCGTGACCAGAGGTAATTATTGAACATCAGCTCAGTTTTATGTCCAAGCACCGATTTATTGCTACTGTTGTGTGTGGTATATGAACAGTATGTGTTTCTCTCTGTTTAGTTCCTGGCTTTGTCGCTCTCCATCAGTGCTGAAAGACTGTTCACTGCTGAACTGTCAGGATTATTGGGGGCGAAGACAGGGAGCTGGATAAAAACCTGTCATCCTCTATATACCATTTAAACCAGGGTTGCCAGGTATGTGTTTTTTCCTGTAGAATTACGCTGTTTTTTTATTGACTGTTGGAGATTTTGTATAAACTAGGTTAATTATATTATAATAAATATAAATAATAAGCTGGGTTTTGTAGGCAGTAAATGCATGGTCTATTAAGTATGTACTGCATGTGGACCATGGTTATGATTTATATATAGTAAGTTTTTTTTTTTTTTTGCAGTTTTGCAGTCTGCTCCAAATTGCTAAACATTTACATGAAAATAACTGTTGTGACAATACTGGACTTCAACATTAGTCTGAACAAAGCAGTGCTTCTAGAAATCACCTCCTGTTCAGTGCTGTGCTCCTGCAGATCCCTGATCTACTGCAGATCAACTGGTTTTGAGATGGTTGAGCTCTGTGAGTTGTTTGCTCTGGCCGTTGGGCTGCATGCCGTCCAGTTTGAGGTGCGATTGACTGTAGCGGCGGATGACGGCGCCGGGCAGCAGGGCTACACACGCTATGAGCAGCAGCTGCAGCAGGGTTCCCCAAGAGAAGATGTCGTCCAGTGACATGATCTCGGATAAAATGGCTCCTGTCCTCACGCAGATGAAGTTGTAGGGGATCAGACCTGGAGAAAGATTCAGCGGTATGTTAATATGATAATGAAATAGTAGCCCATTCAAAGCAGGATGTAATTTGTATAACTACTGGTATTTGGGAAATTTCTACCCAAATTTCTATGATTTCTACCCAAAAGTTACATTTAAATAGCATTAGATGTACAGTGGAGTCCAAAGGTCTGAGACCAGTACTGAGAATACTTTATTTTGCATTCTTTTCTAATTTAATACAACATTGTTCAGTACAAATTATGTTATCAGCAATAACTTCAATAGAATCTTAGAAGTATTTAGATCATTTTCAGAATATTTTAGTATTTAGTATGTCCCCCTTTTGCTTTAATGACTTGAGCTGGCATGGAGTGCACAAGTTTGTCTAAAACCTGATGATCCACGTTAGATCAAATCCATTCAGTGTCACCTAAACACAGGCTTCCTTTTTCTACAAAGGGGTTCACATGGTCAATATTACAAATGTGTTAAATTTAAACAGTGAATAGTAAAAAAAAAAACATCTAGTGAGTGGATTTCCTGAGGGTGGAAATGCTTTGTTCTGACATGCTTTTCTGGTCACCACGGTTATAAAGAGTGGTTATTCGAGTTACCATAGACTTTCTGTCAACTCAACCCAGTTTGGCCATTTTCCTCCGACCTCTCTCATCAACAAGCTGTTTCTGCCCATGGAACTGTCCTTCACTGTATGTTTTTTTGGTTTTTGTACCATTCTGTGTAAACTCTAGAGACTGTTGTGTGTGAAAATCTCAGGAGATCAGCAGTTTCTGAAATACTCTAACCAGCCCATCTGGCACCAACAACCACAGTCAAGTTTTTCCACATGTGAACATCAACTGAAGCTCTTGACCTGTATCTGCTGCCACATGATTGGCTGACTGCATAACTGCATGAATGAGCAGGTGTACACGTGTTCGTATCATAATTATTTATGCTTATGTGTATTATTTTTAGTGTTTTCTTTTCAGAATGTGAATATGATGCACAAACTGGAACTTAACCTGGTTAGACTACAGTATACCAATATTTTGACGCTAATATCAAATGATATAACATTTATAATATAAAATTTAGCTTCCATGCAGCTTCATCATCATTATTTGTAATAACATTGTTCATATTCAGTATTTATGGCTGAGAACTGCTTACACGCGGCCGGTTACTATCACTCACCAATAAGGACAGAAAAGAAGAACATGGGGATGGGGATGTTAAGGATGGGAGAGGTTACATTCAAGAACCAGTTGGGTGTCATGGGAAAGAAGCGCAGGAAGAGCAGGAAGAAGAATAGACTACTCCTGTTTTCCTCCACCTGGGACATTTATATACAGAGAGAGTGAGAAAGAGAGAGAAAAGCATGAGAATCTAGCATTCATCTTGTGCTGATAGAGGTCTATTCAGCCACAGTGTAAATGCAGTAAAACCATTTGAAACCCTTTCAGTGCAATAAAAGCGCATGCTGATTAGCACAGCTAAGGCAATTTTGTGGTAATGGAAATCCTGTTATATTCTATTCCATTCTCTACAATTGACTTCACTACAGCAGATCTGTGAAGAAAGATTGCCGCCTAGTGAACACAAAAAATATATTCTCTTATATTCTGTTTTTAATTTGTTCAGGAATCAAACCAGGAAACTCATTCATTCATTTTCAGTAAACACTTTATCCTGATCAGGTCGTGGCTGATGTGGAGCATGTGCTGGAAACACTGGGTGCAAGGTGGGAGAATTCACCCTGGATGGGATGCCAGTGAATCGCAGGGTATCAAACACAAACACACACACACACACGTTCATTCACACCTAGGGGCAATTTAGCATAGCCAATCCATATACTTGCATAGTTTTAGGCAGGAGGAAACTGGAGAACCTGGAGGAAACCCACATGAACATGTGAAACTCCACACAGACAGTAACCCAAGCTTAGAATTGAACCAATGTCCCTGTAGCTGTGAGGTGGCAACATTTCCTGCTGTACTATCATGCCTAATGTACCATTTTATCTGACACTTCAAGCCGTGAGCTAATATAATATTTCGGTTTTGCCTGTTTAAAAAAAATGAGCTGTACATGGACACAACAAATCACTAGTTATTGGTTTTGATAGCTAGCTAAACATGTGAAAATGTTTTGGTGTTTTGGGGAAAGCACTGGAAAAAAGGATCAGAAAAACAAGAGATTAGAGGAGCGAAAGAAGTGACATACAGAAAGAGCCAGAGATAGATACACAGACAAGCAAACAAAATTACGAAATATAACCTAAATGTGTACTAACACACTGTTTACATTAGATTTTTATCCCGTATTTCCTCCTAAAAAAATAGTGCTGGGGATCTCAATCTTGCAGCCAACTGTAAAATAAATTCCATGGACCCTCTCAGTATAAATTTATGAACAAAATCCATCTATTCAAATATTAAGTTCATTATCTGAATGTGTACAATAATATTCAGGCTATTTATTGAAAAGATACAGAGCTTTTCATTCAAAAGAACATTAGGTCCAAGTTGACATTGTTTATAGATGACTGGTTTTGAGGTTTGGATTAAACCAATTTAATTCAAGTGATCGGTCAAAAATGCTAAAAACTATAAGAACTCACTAATAAATATAATAAATTTGATAATAGTGGGCTGTGATTTCCAACGGTGTAACAAAATCAGAAACCCACAGACCCCTTGGCTACGCTTCCCGAACCCCACACAGAACCACTGCTCTCGTGACCCACCCCCAATTCAATGTAATCGTCCTTACCTTCCTCTGTAACATGATCACTTTCTCGGGGAAGAGGCGGATGACGTGCCGTTTGCCGAACGTGCGGGACAGCAGGTAGCAGTTTGTGGAGCCCACTGTGGTGAGAGTGCAGGCAATGAGGAGGCCATGCCACGGGCCGAACAGTGCCCCCGCCAGCATGTTCTGGAAATAAAACAACCACAATGAAGTTTTTGTGTTGCTTTGTACAGTTAAGCTTTATTTAATTTCATCTGGAATCTAAATGTTGATCTAATGATATTAGGCATTTGATATTATAATCATCAGCCCATTTTAAAAATACCTTTGAACTTGGCAGCTTAAACAATTAAAGGAGTTATTCCACAGTTGGGGTGGCATTTGTGTCCCACTGATATTACATTTAACTTGAGGCTAACTCTGAAACTGCTTGGAGTTGCCAATGAGGAAGTCTTTATCCAAATATTTAAACGCTGAAAAGTTTAAATGGAGATATAGGCTACAAGGTACAAGACTAAACCTGATTTATAATGCAGGATCACCAATGAATTTTATTTAGGTGTAATATTGCCGTTTTACTAACCAGGAAAGAGGACCCAGGAATGGCGAAGGACTGCTTGTAGAGGTAGGCACTGCAGAACAGCACAAACACATAACCTGTGTGTTGCTGCTTATAAAACTTGAGCAGCTCGGCCAGATCTCGCAGCTCCTCCAGATCTGATGGGAAATGTAACCTGAGGGGAAATCATAAAAAGAAAGACAGAAAGAAATCATAAACAGAATGATTAAGCTTAAAATACTGAACAGCACCAGTTTGCACACTTTGGCCAGATTTTAGGTACCTCTTGATTTCTTGATGGTGAATATTTGGATTTTGAACCAAACTAATCAACTGCCTTTTTTTTTGCCTCTGTTATATATAGTGTCCATAAAAGTTGAAAGCCTTAATATTAAAACTTTATACACTCACCGGCCACATTAATAAAAACACCTGTACCCCTGATTAGTATATCTGGACAGTAAAGGATGGGAAAAAACTTCGGTTTGGTCTTTTTCCAATCTTTAACTGTCTAGTTTCAGTGAACCTGGGACCCCTGTAGCCTCAGTTTCCTGTTTGTGGCTGACAGGAGTGGATCCCAATGCTTTTCTGCTCAAAGTTTGATGTGTGGTATGTTCTGAGATGCTTTTCTGCTCACCGTGGTTGCAAAGAGTGGTTATTTCAGTTACCATAGTCCTCCTGTCAGCTCAAACCAGTCTAACCATTCTCCTCTCACCTCTCTCATCAGCAAGGCATTTCCACCTGCACAACTGCTGCACTCTGGAGGTTTTTTTGTTTTTCGCACAATTCTGTGTAAACACTAGAGACTGTTGTGTGTAAAAGTGGACGGTGAGTGTTTTACACACTCTTGACTCTTTACTAGAACACAGTGTAGCCTAGAGGATGTGAAAGTCTGTCACATGACCTAAGATCTCTCTTAAACCCTTAGACCTTTATCGAACATAACTCACTCAGCACTGTGCTGTTCTCTGACAGGGTTGAAGCACAGAGGAAATAAAGAACTAAAATAAGATTTTGGCTTGGGAAAAGCAAACAAAAATGCACAAGCCTGTGATTATTGGACATCTGGACATGTAGGAAATAGCAATGTCGGAGAAATATGTGAAGTCAGCATTGGTGAGGGAGGGAGAACGATGAAACATGACACAACTGTGAGACCGAAATAGCATGGTGCCCTCTCTGCTGTGTGAGTGTGTGTGTGCTCGCAAGCCTGGCATCAACAAACACCTCCTGAAACTTAAGACTCAAGTCAAGTACGTGTTTCCATGCCATGCCCACAATGCACTGGGCCTCACCACTCTCTCATTGGCTAATAAATAATGTCCCGTGCTGGCGTTGGTAACTCGAGCACCGTCACCGTTATGCCAAAATATGGCGAAAGCAGAGGATTTAATTTCGCTTATACCGTACGCAGGGTGACTAACATGTAACGTAATAAGTGCAGTGAGTGAAACATGTACGAGCAAACACAACTCTGAGAACCAAGATCCGTTTTGCTTTCGTTGTTTTGAGTTTCTTGCACAATACCATACAGGTTAGATTTTTCTCTTTTCTTTTCTTTTTTTTTTAATAATCCCTTTACACACACATACTAAGACATGTTCACACACATAACACATAATCTAATGGGAAACTCCCTGAACTATAGATAAGGATGGTGTGTGTATCTTGCCCTTCTTGCCCTTAGTAAGCAGACTAAGGCTGGACCAGCTGCTCTTTCTGCAGAAATTATCTTGGCCTTTCCAAAACACTTTCTCTGTTTCACAACACCCTGCCATGTCACACTCTCCTGATTCTTTACCCTTAGTGGCCTTCTAATTATCACTCACACCTGTTTCTGCCTGCACTTCAACAAAGTTTTGACATTTAAGCAAATAAATTATTAGCAGTGTTTGCGTTTGAACGTAATATGTAAGGAATAAAACAAGAGAGGGTGTGCTGTTATGGGAAAATAATGGGGTCATATGATTATTTTCCAATAACAGCATGTCCTGAAGTGGTTTATTCTGCTCACTCCACAGCCAATGAAATGAAATTTAAATGCAGGTCCAGTCAGTCAGCTTGCCCTGATTCCTGCCCAAATAAATCTCAGAAAAAATAGATCAGGAACTCTGCTTCAATATTCTTAAACTCTTTTTCCTGAAGGACACAACACTGCATAATTTACTAAATTTACCAGGTTTTCTTTACCTAGAACAAAGAAAACACTAAACTGTCCTGAGAAAAGTGCTAAGAGCCTACAGGATCTGTGTACATGCAGGTTGTACTAATCATTTCCAGTTTAGACATGAAATAGACCGTGATCTCTTACTCAGTGGGAACAGGAAGTCAGTACTAGTGCCAGCCTCAGATGCTCCACCCAAAGCCTGGGGTTGCTGCCAGGGACCTGTCTAGATATACAACAAATTCCATGGACTCCGTTTATATTATGGAACATTCAAATACTAGGCAATTATTGGAGGTATAGAGCTTTTTATTCTGATAGAATACAGTAAGTCCAATTTGACATTGTCTGTAGGCTTGCATGTTTTTCTTTCATTAAGGTTTGGATTAAACTCATTTAATTCAAGAGACCAGTCAAAAAAGAACAAAAAATGGTTGTGATTTCTACTGACTATGCAATGCTTCACAGACCCTTCATTGAGAACCACTGGCAAAGATATCTATTGGATTCTGATTGGCTGCATTTCCATGTATACATTCTTCCATATACCTGTTTATGGTGGGAAAACCTTTGAATGCCAAAACACAATATGCTTTTTGGAGTAACATATAATCACTGGATTAAGAAATGTTCAGAGCAACCTGTCTTTAAACGTTATTAGAGTTTTCCTCAAAACAGTGACAGACAATTTGCAAAGTAAGTTAAGCATCAATTTACCTTTTAAAAAAAGTAGTTCTTGGCTACATTTACTACCCAAATGTACCAGACTCGCTAGCACAATCTAGAAGTCTAGAAGTTAGCCAGATAAGTCCTATTTGCAATTACTTATTTATTTTAGTTTAGTTGCATTGCTCTAATTAGCATGACCGTTCTCCTGCCAAGGACACTTCCGGAATGAGCCACTGTCCCAGAAGTCTCACTTCACAACCTTGTATACCCTCCCTCTCTCTCTCTAATCTCAGCTTCCTTATAATTAATAATATAAAACAACTCATTCAATGGTCTTACTAGTAAATAAAAAAGACCCATCATTCTGACATGTGGAAATCCCAGAATTCTCTCTGAAGTCATCCCCTGGCGAGCCAAGGACAGCTGCTGGGTGTGTTTTGGGCCATCTAGTCTTTCCGCTGGCCAGAGGAGAAACTGAGGAGCTGTGCTCTTACAGAGGGGAATCTGAAGTGGGTTGTATTACTCTGAGACACACGGCAGTGTGACCCGAAGACTCCCTGAGCTGAGAGTCTAAAATACAATGAGAGTCATCGAGGATAAAGTAACGATGATCAGTGTTCCTCTGCTTTATCACTCACAGGAGAAGCTCTCCTATCTAACTATCTATCTATCTATCTATCTATCTATCTATCTGGAAATTTTAGAGTCAGTTTGTAAGTTGATCTTAAGTCTCTAAAAAAGAGTGCACTCACTGCTCACTACTCAACTGACTGTTGTTGCCCCTGCTGCCAGATCTCCAGGTCTCCGCAGTTATGACCTCATACCTAACTTTTGCTCTCACTTTCTCTCACCTGATGCTTAACCTTTATTTGCCATCCAGCAGGTGCACACACAGTGTCCCACACACCTATCAGTACAATGTTGACTGATAAACAACCCCAGTGACATGCCTGTTTATGTCCCCAGCAGTCCACTCTATAAGGAGGTAAATATTGGGTCCATAATATAATGTGGAATGTTTCTACAGGAATGTGGCAATTAAAGCTTTGGTCAGAATTCAAAAGTCAACTGGGAAATGTTGGAAATGTGGTCACAAGTGATAAATAGCCATTAATGTTGTTGGAATTGGTTGGAATTACACATTCATTCCTTTAATCATTCATCATTACTTAACCACTTTATCCTGGGCAGGCTCACATTGGATCCCAGGAACACTGAGTGTGAGGCAGGAATACACCCTGGGGAGGTTGGTATTACCTGTTTTTAGATTTTTATAACTACCGATTGTTGTAGGAATATTACACCAGCAATCAAGAAACTAATTGGCAGCATGGTTGTGCAATGGAAAGCGTTTCCACCTCAGAGCGCCAGGGTCCCTGGTTCGATCCTGAGCTTTGGTTAGTCAGTACAAGGTGTCCAAGGTCTCTGGGTGTTCTCCAGGTTTCCTTCCAAAAAACATTACACTAAATTGCCCTGGGTGTCAATCAGTGTGCGGTGCTCTGTGATGGATTGGCGTCCCATTCGGGGTGTATCCCGGCTCACGCCCAGTGTTCATGGGATTGGCCTGACCAGGATAAAGTGCTCACTGAAGATGAATGAATTAAGAGACTTAGAGAAGAGAGGTGTTTCAAAACAAGCCTAGCCTTAAGGACAGGAACAAGCAGCTCATTTCTCTAACTCATGATCATTCCTCTATAGCATAATCCTAAAAACATTTACCCTACACACACACACACATTCATCAACCTCAGAGTGACTCCACCGCCATCAGAGCATCTCAAACATACTTCAGCCATGGATGCACTCACACACTCTATAACTTGCAACTGGATAAATAATAAATTGATCAATTTATTTATTCTATAATTATAAGTAAATAAAGATTTGTTTGGCATAATATGATTCTGGTATAGTTCTAGGTGTAGGATTCAAACATATCAGTGCACTCACCAGAATCAAGACTGAGCATCTAATTCTATATCATACTGTAGCCTCTAGTATATACAGTTACACCACTACAGATTATAGATTATTAGAGATTATGAGATTATAGACACAGACAGCTTTTTAATCATCTGAATCTTTACAGTTAGTCTGGATAATAGACGCACAGGGGCACAGTTAGTAATTGGGTAAATTTACAATTAGTAAATTGTATAAAACAACTGTCACGTGGATGAAATGAGGTTGTTGTGTGGCGGACCGGCTCACCGGAGCTCCTCTTCATGTGCACTGCTGTGCTCATCGCGCGCTCCCGGTTCCGCTGCGGGGTCGTGATGTTGCGCGCGAGGCGGCCCGGGCGGCAGAAAAGCCGACAGCACGTAGAGGTAGAACGTGGCCGCGGCCACCACCGCAAACAAACCCCAAATCGAGCGCATGATCCCGCACAGAACCTCCCTGACCGGTGGCGAGTGTCCTGCCTGCGCGCGACCCCGCCGATTTAAGGTCAGCTCGAGTCACGGCTCCCGGTCCGCCCTCGGGCTTTAGACATACGTGGAAGTACAGCGAGACGGCATGCAAACCGGGGGGAAACTCCACACGGGCAGCACCAGTCACATGCACACTAACATGAGCCTGGTGACAGCTGGAGAGCTCACCTCAACCATATACGGGCTACAGTCACATGCACAAGCTCTCATGTCGGTAAAAAGGAACTAACAGGAAATCATTTCCTCCATAACACAATCACATCTTTGTATAATATTGATATTATACACTCACCGTCCACTTTATTAGGAACACCTGTATACCTGCACGTTCATGCCAATCAGCCAATCACGTGGCAGCAGCGCAGTGGGTAAAATGCAGATACAGATCTTCAGTTCATTTTCATATCAAACATCAGAATGATTTTAAAAATGTGATCTCAGTGACTTTGACCATGGCATGGTTGTTGGGGCCGGTTCGGGTATTTCAGAATCTGTTGATCTCCTGGGATTTTCTCTATCTCTCTAGAGTTTATGCAGATTTGTGCAGAAAACATAAAACATCCAGTGAGCTGTAGTTCTGCAGGCTGGAACACCTTGGTGATGCCAGGCTTTACAACCATGGGGAGCAGAAAAGCATCTCAGAACACACAGCACGCTGACCCTTGATGTGGATGGGCTCCACTCCTGTCAGGAAGAACAGGAATCTGGTGCTACTCTGGCACAGGCTCCCAGAAACTGCACAGTTGAAGATGAAAACGACCGGGCTGGGTGAGCCTGTGCCCACTGTAGCATCAGATACCTGTTCTTGACTGACACGAGTGGCACCCAGTGTGGTCTTTTGCAGTTTTGGGGTCCATCCGCCTAAAGGTCCGGTGTGCTGTGTGTTCTGCTTTTCGTAGTCTATTGCACCCAATTAGTTTACGTTATTGCTAAACTGTAGTAAGTAATGATTGGTAGACTATTTAAAGGAACACATAATTCTCTTCTCAAGCAAAATGTAGCTTCATTCAGCAAACACTTATTTGGTATCTAAGGCCACTTGATTTTTTTTTTTTTTTTTAGCATATTAGTATAGGCTACTTAGATATTGCACACTTACAAGTACACTTGTGTGTTTTACAGGTGCAACAGTCATTTTTTATATTTTTTTACTAGCACACCTGGAAAATGGTTCGACTTTAATGACTTAATTAGTCTTCAGTAAGTGCTTTATCATGGTCAGGGTCACAGTGGGTCTGGAGCCTATCCAAATGTATGGTATGAAGCAGGAATACACTTGCTAGAAATCTACAGTCTGGGCTGGACAGTTTGTCTGTGTGTACATGAGCCTCCTGTCAGTCTTTTTATAGACATGCCCCTATCACCTCTTCACACCACCTTTATCTCAGTCTGTTCTGTATGGCCGAGTCCAGTAAGTGTCCATAGCAGGGAGATACTCTGACAGTGAGCAAAAACCATGATGTGCTACCCTTTTGTTAAGATTGACTGAAAAAACATTTTACATTACATTACATAATACAATATAGGCATAAGTAACATTCTTTAATCCATTTCTTAGAGCAATAACAATAACAGGGTTTAGAAAATCTTCAAATTTATACCCAATAGGGTTATTCATATTAATAATTCATTCTGAACAGATTCTGCAATAATCGCAGGAGAAAACCACCACCATGTAATGTTTTATAATTCATTTATTGTAGTAGCAGCAGGATTGAAAAAATAAACATTGACATCAATCTCTAAAATTAAAAACATGAACTCAGAACACTAAAAATCACTGAATACTCAGTAGTGGTCATAAAAACACCATGCCTCAATGCATCATTTAAGCATAGCTGTGGAGTGTTTGATTCATCCGTTATATCCCTTCGCGTTTCCTCTCTCCACTTGTTGCATTTTATAAATAGCTATAGTTTAATAACACTATAGTTTAATTTCTTAACTGCTTCCCAAAAGCCCATCAGAATGTGTAAAGGTGGGGGAAATATTCAGCCATCTGAAAGCAGGTCAGTATTCCTGAAGGGGAAAAAAATCATATATTATTCACATGGTTAACCAATGTTAGGTAATATGGATGTCAATTTGGTGTCAAAACCCAAAACTAATTCTTTAACTCTGAAATGTACCTTATAGAGTTAGCTGATGTGGGTGTTAGGGGCTGTGCACTTGGGTCTCTCTGCCCTCCATCATGGGCTCTGTAACCACTTGGGCACTGCTTTTTCCAGCATCTTTATGGTTAATGCTTTTTGCACTTGCTTTCTTCAAGCAACTTTAAGAGGGAACAAATACAGACGTAAAGATCAGTAATGTGCAGCCTCATCGTGTATGCCAACAGTCTACATGTATTTTTTATTAAAAAAGTCAATACACAGCCATAACCAATTGTGTATGAACCTGGAGCTTTGTGTTTGCCAGCATGTCTCATCAGTTAAGAGAACGAAGATGCTGCCAGAGATGGTAACAGATACAACATCCAAACATATTAAGCCATGCATTATTCAAACCCCACTATGTACAGGAGCATATCTTAAATCTTTAATTCACTACAGACAAGAAACCATTCTTTTACAACATTTAAAATAATTTAACAGACCTTGGGCTCAGGCTCTCTGGAACAGGAGGTGGTGGTGCCTCTAAAGCATTCTTGTCTCTTTCTCACTCAGATCGTGTTTCACATGAAGATGCTATTCTCCATCTGAAACACACAAATACAAAAAACAAATGTTCATCCAAGTTAAAACAGAGCAAATTGGTAAACACTCCCATTCTGCAGAAAGTTTACTGACAGATGAGCAAATGTAATAAAACATCCAACATTTAAACATTTAGTAATAAACGTCTACATAAATAAGAGCAAATGAATGTACATTGTGCTTTGTTATCCTCTTTTATATTGATGAAAAAAATTGTAATTCACTAATATTTAAAACATATCTACACCACAAACTAGGACCACCTTACACTAAGTGATCACTTTATTAATATTTATCTACTTTATATCTGTAGCTAATAGGCTGCCATACATTTTGCAGGTTTTATAGTCAACGGTAGCAACCATTATTGTACAATTTTGCTTTATTTAAATACTAAATCAATGTTTATCCGAAAAAGGAAAAGGTATTGAAAAGGTATTTTAGTGGTTTTAAACAAATGAATGTTTTTTAAGATAAACTGCAATAATTTATTTATTATTACTATAATTGATCATTTGATTAAATTGTATGTCAGTAACCCTAAGAGGTAATGAAATTTCCTGCCATCCTTTTCACTTTTCCCCTCTTGTGTCTGGTTCGGTTTGGAGATCAGAGGTGACATCTCCATTCAGTAGTTTCATTCTGGCAGATTCAGATTTTCTGTTGGGAAGAGAGAACATCCATATATATGGGCAAATCTTATTACTACATTCATTGTATTTGGGCCATGGTGAGCTGAATAAATTAACTGGCTTCAATGGCATAATTACTAACGACACTCAGATTACATTGTCTTTATTATGACAAAATGTGGAAGTAAATTTAAACACAAACGTTACTGTCTTGTAAACTGTAAATGCAACAAATATAAAAATAGCTTAAGGCTTTCCCAACAGTCAATTAAACATACTGTTAACAATACACAAATTAAAAATTTCAGCTACATGAAAGACAAAAGTCCAGTAAGAATTCACACATAATAACAATGATATAGAATTGAAGTTAAATAATTCTAATCAATTGCAAAATGCTGCAAATTTTTAAAAATCTTATCACAATAACACACACAATAATGTTAAAGCTATTTATTTGGAATTAAACTGTCCCTTCAGATATTAGTTAGCCAACAAGCTCGCAACTTAGCATCGACTGGAAGACCATGAATTATCACACTGAGGCACACAGCTATGCAGTGAGAGGCTTCTTTCTAGCTAAGAAAATCTTCTGTGTGTAATAGCTGAAAGGCTCGTTCTGGTGATAAATAACTCCTTCTTAACAAGTCACACTCCTCAAAAACACGCTTTCTCAGAAAGTATAGCTGGACCTGCACTAGTAATGCTCATTTACCTGAAGTAAGACTGTGCCAACTTGCTTAACTAGCCGCCATTTTGCATAACTAGGCACCATTTTGTGTAACTAACTTATTGAGCTCCAGCAGCGAGCTACTGTTTTCCAAAAACATACAAAAAGTTTTTGTTTGGCTATTTACAGTTTCCGACAAGATGATTCAAAGCCAACAAACTGTCACCAAAACAGATAAAATATATGAAATGTCAATTTTAAGCTCACAATAGCTGAAATTTGAACCAAGCGAACAAATCTGTTTAGTAGCACGTTAGCTAAAAAGCTAACATATTTTAGCAGGAAGTCAGTGTAAACTTTCATGTGTTACATTTTTGCTCAAAAGGGGGTAGCTCTCGAAAGGGTGAAGTCTCCACATGTCGGCTTGATTCATTATCGGTAGATTTCATTTTAAGGCTAACTGCTAGTTAGCTGCTAGCTAGGCGTCTTACCCTTAAACTGTATGACTTAACTGCATCTCTTTTTAAACATTTTAATCTTAATAAACTATGCACAGAAATGTACCAGTTTGAAAATATAAAAACACTACCTACCTTAATGAATGGTGTCCCAGCTGTGCTCCAGTGTGCTGCTGCTCCTCCTCAGATGGAGCTGTGAGAAATGAGAAGGACCGGGAACACACGTTCACGTTTTTCCTCGAGGTCGAGGGAAACACACACTCAGCTTCTCATCTATCACTTTATATATTTATTTTTTCCCTTAAAGTTAAAAGCTAAATCTATACTAGCTTTGACATTTAAAAAAATTTATTATTTCAGGAGTTATTATATTAGCCCACCCAGGGCAAAGGTAGAACCCATATAGCAGTCCATTTCATACTCACCTGGGCCCCATTCATAAACCCTATTCAGATTGGATTAGTTTATCAGAGTGTCATGTTCACCGTGGACAATTCCCCCACAGACCACCAGAGGGCACCCTCATCCGTATATATGTTTTAATTCTTCTTTTGTTGTCTGCCCCATTTCCTTCAGTGTTTTTGCACACCTGTTTTGTGTTTCCCAATTAGTCACTCTATTTAAGTTCTGTGTTTTTCCCTATTTAGTTGTGGAGTATTGTGTGTGTATAGATTGCACTGGTACTGGTATGTGTTTTTCGCTACTTGTGCTGTGAATAGTTTTTGTTTTCATGTTCAGTTTTCTTGCCTTGCCTGGTTCAAATCTAGTCTTGCTCTAGTTTTTCAAGTTTTTGGTTCCTTGTTTGGTTCTTTGTCATTTTCAGTTGTTTATAAAAAGATGTCTGCAACTGCATCCTACTCCCTGGGAATTCCTGTCCAATTTTCTCCTCAGGGATAAAACTCTCACATCCAGACGGCAATAAAATTAACACAGGAGAAGTGAGTTTCTAGTTTCTGGTTTTTTTTTTTTTTTTTTTTTTTTTTTTTTTAACGAAGCTGGATATTTGCATTATGTGGTCATATGATTATGAACTAGTCATTATTTATAGAAAAATAAAAGTTGATATTGTGCATATGTGAATATAAAGTAAAGCTTTATTTAGCTACCAGTAATAATGGTTCCTTTAATCATCCTTTAATAATCTTGCTATTCTTAATTATTTTATTTTATTTCTCCTCTTGAACATGTTTTCCCATGTAGCATGTTTAGTCAAGGTTTTACCGCCCAGACGAAGTATATACCTCTTCTAAAGCATCCATTTTTCGTTTTTCAATTTGGGACGTGTTTAATATCGGGGAGGGTCACTGATACATGCACAACAAGACTAAATACTGCAAGTAGCAGCAGTCAAACATTTTTTTTCCAACATGATGGGACATCTGCATAGAAAATCACAGACGTGTCTCCGGACAGGATTAAAATGATCAGATGACTGCTAAGTTTAGCGATAAACAGTAGGTTATTCAGCCTGTAATTCTCTCAGAGGAGGACACAGATATATACTGACATAGCTGATCCAAATGGAAATAAAATTACGGAGTAGGACCTGTAAAATAGGAAATTACCTCAGGACCCCATGTAAATTTAATCCCGTCCTAATCAGAATCAGAATTAGCTTTATTCGCCAAGTGTGTGTGCAGACACACAAGGAATTTGTTGTGGTTTTTTAAGGTGCTCTTGGTACATACATGCATACATACATACATATCTTACATGAGAACAGAAAACAGTAATAGTAAGACTTAACAATAAAAAAGTAAAAAATAATAATGTGTGTGAATCTGGAACAGAAGATTAATGTACAGATTTATGCATTATTTACTCTATATACAGCTGTATAAAAAAACAGATATGCGTATGTATTTACATAATACTTGAGAAAGAGGCAGTAATTAGAGATGGAGGATGAATTACAGAAATGAATTACAAAAAACACAGGTAATAATTCCTGTGTTAGCTGTTTAAGCTGGAGATGGCATGGGGGAAAAAACTGTTTTTATTCCTAGATGTTCTAGTGCACAGAGATCTGTAGCGTCTGCCTGAACGGAGGAGTGCAAACAGGTTGTGGCCGGGGTGAGAGGGGTCTGTGATGATGTTAGCTGCCCGTTTCTTCACTCTGGAGTTGTACAAGTCCTGAAGGTTGGGCAGGTGCACACCAATGATCCTTTCTGCTGTCCTAACAGTCTGTTGCACAGTCTGTCCCACTTCAGGTCCTGAGAGATGGTGGTGCCCAGGAACTTGAATGACTCCAAAGCAGCCACAGTGATGTCCATGATGGTGAGAAGGGGGAGAGCAGGGGGGTTTCTCCTGAAGTCCACTATCATCTCCACAGTTTTGAGCGTGTTCAGCTCCAGGTTGTTGTGAGTAATAGGGCTATACCCCAGGAAAGGGAAGGTTGATACCACTCATTTTCTTTTCGACCCGATACCAAGTAAATACCAACGCTAATGTCTCAATATCGATACTGCTACTTTTAAAATACATCCATTCATCACATTTTGCCTCATTATTGTTTACTGGAGTGAAATAGCTCCATGCTCATTTTTCTTTCTGCCGTAGCAAAATCACAAACACCTCCTTCTTGTTGTGCAGTAATGTAGCCAGAAATTTACTTCAGTTCTTTTCAATTAACTTGATAAGCCTGATGCATTCATGTATTTTGGGTGGATCTCAGATTGCATTAAGAGGGCCGATGGCACAAATTTGTTATTTTAATCATTTAAAGTAAAATCTTCCATCATACAATCTTGCCATATTAATTATGTTTAGGGTTCCATTTAAGAGTTTATTAAAATAAGATGTTAGCAATAGGGAGTAACCTTATTTTATCTTAGCCAGATCTGGAATGCTTATTTTAAATTGTAAAGCTTAATTACACTATCCACAGGAACAATAAGTCAAAGAGTTTAACCATGGCTGAGTTTAATAATGCCATGTGAGGTGCAAGACAGCTGTCCAGAAAAAAATCTAAAAGTTTAGAAGAACAGAGAAGCACAACACAAACAGACTTATAGCACGCACCGTTGAATTCACATACAAGTAATCTATAACACATCTCTATAACTGCTGTCTATCATTTAAAAAATGTATGCAAAATATAATATGTACCATTTGTACATAATGCTGAGAAACTAGAACATGCTCTTTGTATGTTTATCTCTTTCATTCAAGAACTGATGAAAACATGATCAGTTGTTTTAATAAATTTTATTGCACAAAATATAAAAAAAATTACTAATGTACACAAACACCATGCATCAAATGTATAAAGAAGGATAGATAGATAGATTATTATTATTATTATTATTATTATTATTATTATTATTATTATTATTATTATAGTACAGGTGTAGTTAATTTAGAGATGGTCGGTCAAATAGCTGCAAAACAGTATGTGTTCACAGATCAATAGAATAAAATATACAGTGCATTGAATATGACTGTACAGTGAATAAGTTTTTTAAAAAAAGTGAATTAACAGAAAATATATCGGACAAATTTCACATATTCGTTTTTTTCCATAGCTTTTTATTATCATTATTATTATTACTATTATTATTGTTATTATTATTGGTCTTGCTTCAGTGGGAGACGGAGCGCGTGAGTTCGGGCGCGTCAGAATGCTTGTGCTGTGGCGTCACAGGCGGCCTGTGACGTCACAGAGGCTGAGCTCTAGAAAGAGGGCTGAGCAGCGGCTTCCTCAGACAGCGTCATTTCTCTCTGTGTGTTTCAGGTGAACTCTAAGCACTAAGTACTGATGGCGCCGGTTACTCCACAGGATCTATCCTTAGCGTACAGGGCTTACCTGTACAAAGTGTCCTATGAAGGTCTGCACAACGTGTACAGCGTCGGTGGCTTTGTGCTGATGTGTGTGTTCGCAGCACTGCTCCTCATGGTGCTGTGTAATTATGTGGCAGACGTGAGCTGCCGCAGGGCGCCTGAGCAGGAGAAGTTCAGTAAGGCGGCCCCACCGAAGCAGAGCCAGACTGTGTATTCCTCACTGCTTCCTCCTCGGGAAGACTTTGTGGTGAACATGGACATGTGGAAGAACACGGTTCACACTCAGACGCCCGGACAGGTAGTGATAGAGATGCCGGAGCCACAACGCAAAGTGAGGAAGAAAGCCATTAAGATCCGCGCGGGCCAGATCCGGAGACTGCTCCAAGCCAAAAAGAGGAAAGCCAAGCATCCTTTTAAACCAGCATCCTGAGCAGCAACAGCACCCAGTTCAGCAGCAGCAGCAGCAATCAATAAACATTAATAACTAACTAACCAGCTGACTGACTGACCAAATAAATAAATAAATAAATACAACAACAATAAATCAATAATAATAATAATTAAGAAATAAAAAACAAAAATAATAACAATAATAAATTTAAAAAATAATAATAAATAACAACAATAATAAACAATAACACAAAAATAAATAAATAAATAAACAAAGCTTTGTGCAGTGTATATGGAGTCATGTCTTGGTTTTTTTTAGTGCTGTACATTATTTTATTATTTTCTTATTTTATGACAGTCATCACACTGTAAGGTTGTAGTGAGCTGATCTACATGTTCCACTCCTTACAGGTTTACACAGTGATTTTAGCTGAAGTTAGTTAAAACTCTCTCTTCCTACAGTGTTAAGTGCAAAAGCTCTCCAAAACACATGCACACACGCTGCCTAGGCTAAACGCTGGAACCCCTCGAAGATTTCATCAAAGAATTCATCAAATATAATGCGTACAATGCAAAATCTTCCTATAATAACATGGTTTCTTTTGCACACTTGCTTATTTTAAATTCGAATGCTTCATAACACTATCCCCAGGAACAAGGTGTCAAGTGAGTGAAGTTTAATAATTTCTTTCATTTAAGAAATGTATACAATATAAAATATAAACCATATCTACATGATACTGAGGAAGCATGATGTTTTTATAACCTCTTTCATTCTCTAAGTTATAAAAACATGACCATAGGTTTTAAATAAGTTTACTGCAAGTTTATTATTGTGTAATGAAATTTACTGATATATACAGACACTATGTATGAAAGGTACCAAAGAAGGAAAATAGGATTAAAAAAACTTTTTACTGTAGTACAAAAAATTCTGACTCCATTTAAACAAACAAAAAAGGAAGTCTTTATTCCACCATGTACAAAAAAATGCATGAGGGAATAATTTCCCTTCACTGGAGCTAAGGGGCCTAAACTTGTTCCAGTTCATCCCAAAGGTGTTCAGTTCGCTTTGTGCACAGGGGTATTGTCATGCTGGAACAGATTTGGGTCTCTTAGTTCCAGTGAAGGGAAATTGTAAAGCTACAGCATACAAAGACATTCTATACAATTGTGTGCTTCAAACTTTGTGGTAAAAGTTTGGGGAAGAACCACATATGGGTGTGATGGTCAGGTGTCCACATACTTTTGGCCATATAGTGTAAACAGACAGACAGACAGATAGATAGATAGATAGATAGATAGATAGATAGATAGATCTTTTATGCTTTATCAGCATCTGCTGGTGTGATGTTGTACTGCTCAGTCAGTATACAGGGAATAGTCCAAGTGTAATAGTCCCAGTTTTAAAAATTATTTCAGATTATATTCTGAAAAATGTCTTGCAGGTGAAATCAGACAGTTTTTCATAAGCATAAATTGTCAGTTATGTGGAAATACCAAATGGACACAATAAGGGTTTGAAAATGGGCCTAAAATAATAATTAATCAAATGAAATCACATAACAGATATCGTGACTGGCATTACGTTAGATATAAACCTGCTAGGAGACACCTAGGTTTATAGTTTAAACTGGAAGCTGAATAGAAACAAAATAATAATAAGCTTATCAATTAATAGGGTTAATAGATGGCTAGAAGAATAACTGTGTGGGGTTTTTGTATATTTTATATAATTAATATATTTGTAATTTATATATGACTTTAATCATTTTAGTTATTAAATAATTAATTTATATAGAAGCAACACAAGTAAATAGCTGTTGCTATTTCTGTTTTTGTGCAGTTTTTGTATAGTTAATTTATTATTGTTTAGAATAGGCAACAACAACAACAACAACAACAATAAAAAAAAATAAACAGGGTTGCGTTTAACAGATGGCTAACAGTAACTGTTTGGGTTTTTTGTGTATAATTTTTTTGAATAATACATATATTTTTGTGTAATCTATATATGATTTTAATTATTTATTAATTAATTATATATAGAAATTATATAACTTACTTTTACGCAACTCAAGTAAATAACCGTTGCTGTTTCAGTTTTTGTACATTTTTTATATAGTTACTTTATTATTGTTTATAATTATAATATATATAATTATAAACAATAATTATATACATTATATATATTTATATATAATGTATGTAATTATATTAATTAATGTAAAAAATAAATAAAAAGTAATCGGGGAGGGGTAACAGCGCGAACAGGAAGTGACGCACGGACGTCCGTCAAGCAGTGCAGCTTCACTTCCGGGGAAAACAAGGATGTAACGGCGAGTGCAGCTGTTTATCAGCGTGAATGATTTGACGTTGTGTGTGTGTGTGTATGTGTGTGTGTGTTTTTAATTCTGTGTGAGCTCAGGATCAGCTGGACGCTTTTATAATGTCCGAGTCTCCGGATACTCGCAGTCTGGTGTCGGCGTCCTCACAGCTCAATTTAATGGAAATAGATGCTGTAAGTGTCTTTTCCTTCCTCTCTCTCAGCTGATCCTGCAGTTGTTGTTGTTTTGTATTTACAATAAATTCATGTTTACAGTCCCGCTCTGCAGTGTCGTCTTTACCTGTGGAAGTCTGAGGATCTTTAGCTAGAGCTGTGCAGTAGATTCCTTCAGTCAGAGGCAGGATTAGCATCACTGTTCTCAGAAATGTGAAATAATACTACAGTGATCTGATTACAATATTACATTTGATATGACATTGCAATGAAGCAGTATAGGAAAAGACAACACAGTTAATAGGTGACATGAGTGTGCATATGGACTCTGAACATGCAGCAGTCACCAAAACCTTTTTTTTAAAGTTTCATTTCCTTTCTGAATTCATTTCTGATAGTCTAACAATGTGTGCAGCTTTATTCAGTATTTAAACATTACAGCAGTGCATAAACGAGCAGTAATGAAGTACTGTAATGCTGAGAGATCTTCTTTTATTCTCGAGTTGTTCAGGAGGAAAGAAAACTCTTTCTGCATCTTGTCATTCTTTGCAAATGTAAATCCTCGAAGTATGAAGTCTGTTACCTGTGGGTTAAAGCTGCACTCCTAGGTTTAACGTAGAAATGGCACGATGTCACGTTTTCTGAGCATCAGCCCATATGGAGACCCATTCAGATATTCTAAAGAACTTCTAAGCTTTAAAATGCTTCAGTGCTTTTAACCGAAGTACTTAAAAATACAGGAAAAAATACACGGCTAAAAGCATGACTCAAGACCGCAGCTTTTTTTATTCAGTTAAACTCTTTCACACCAACATCACGTACATTGCAAAAATAATACATGTAATAAAGTATAAATATAATAAACATCAATCCTAATACAAAATACAATCAAGTCTTTGTATATACAGAATTTTTCAATTACATAAAAACCCTTAAAAAACATATTCAAGTCTTTTCCATTTGTTTACTGACATTTATTGTTCAGGATCAGATCAAATTCATTGTTTTTTTTCCCTTTGATATCTGATACCTCTTTTTTTCCTGGTATTGGCCTGACATTGATCCTGCGTATCATCTCTAGTTTAATTCTGAAGTTTGTAACGCCTCATTACATGTCATAAGAAACCTGAGGAAAGGCTGTGATTTGCAATGTCTGTGCAGTAGATCTTCACTTTCTTCATTTCAAGCAGGAGTTTATTTATTTCTGGCCCTGAAATTAGTTTCGAGAATCTTATTTCTGCTTCTTTTCATTAGTCCGGAGTCCCCACGAAATGGCTTCTTAGCTGTGATTTGATTCCATTGATGTCCTTCCTTCTGAAACCTTCCTTATCATTTTCCTGAAAGTCATGAACTATAAAATTAAAATGAGAATATCAACCGTATTTTTTTTTCTTTTCAGATATAGTATCATATTGGTGTCTGTAACACTAAGGGACAGGTACAGAAACCTCTGAAACACCAGTTTTGATCTCGGAGGTATTTTAATGATCAGGAGTAGTTTTGAGTTTAGTTGTGTGGAAGTTAAAGGCTCGTCCAGCTTCCCCTGTATTACCCCAGTTAGTCGACTGAGGATGAAATGTGTCTTTTATCACACTTTGCAGATTGACGACAAAGAGTTCGACATCCCTCAAGTTGACACGCCACCGACTTTAGAGAGTATTCTGAACGAGGTGAGTGATTTCACGGTTCTGTACGGGTGCAGTGATGCTGAACTCGCTGTGAAATAGTTACAGCATTAATGTTAAACCAGTGTACATGATGAAATGATGAAAGTGAGAAGACAAATAAAATACTCAGCTTTAGATTCCTTTAAATTTTGTGCAGATCTTCTCAGTTACACAGTATAAACTGTCATAGAAGCATCATATCTATATATCTGTAACACTTACTAATTATTAATAATGAAAGTAAATTAAACCATGTCTTTTCTAGGGAGATACATGTTATCATTAGCATTTTGAGAGAGAAAACTGTTATCTGCCACTCTCTCATGCTCACTCATTTTCTCATTATCATTCAGTACTCAATAATTAGTGCATTTTATAAATTAAGAACTAATGAAATTACGAAGTCGTTTAATAGCAAATCTTGACCTACAGTATGCAGAACTTTAATCAGTCTGTTCTGACTGATCTGAGAAAGAACAGTCTAGTCTAAACAGCCTGATTTATCTCACATAAGGGCTTATTAGTGAGCTTCTTAATGAGTTGATGAATTAATTTAAGTAGACTAAAGCACAGAAAACAATAAACCATGCAGCCATGTGGCTCTCAGGTCCATGAGTGAAGAACGTTAGTGTGAATAACCTGTTTCTCATGACAATGTTATTGACTTTGTGTTTATTGCTTATGTGTGTGTGTGTGTGTGTGTGTGTAGCCTGAGGATGAGGATGAACCCTTCGTCCTGGAGGACACATGCCTTTTGAACACAGAGAACATGGATGCGCATTCCTGTGAGACGTCCTCCCTTGCCAGTTCAGACAGTGGAGACCGTGCACACCTAAAGAGGTGAAACACACACACACACACACACACACACACACACACACACACACACACAAAACATTATTTGATGTGGAATATGTCCTAATGACATGAATAAGTAATGGTGACTTTACAGTAGGGAGTGAGAGATCTGTGTGTGTGTGTGTGTGTGTGTGTGTGTGTGTGTGTGTTTGCAGGAGGAGGAAGGCAGTAGAGACTAATGCGACCGTCCACGGCTCAGTTCTGAGACACAGTGTGCTGAAAGGCATCTCGGCTCAGATCGTCTCCGCTGCTGTGAGTCTCTGTTAATTTCTTTTCATGATTTTCGTTTCTTACAGTCCGCTGTAGCTTGTGTACTGAGCTTATTATAGTCTGCTATAGTAGAAATAGAGAAGTGTTGTTTTCAGTCATGAGGTTTCAGATTTTAAGCTGGTTTAAAATGTCGGCTGTAGGTGAAGTCACGTGGAGTGACAGACACAGAGGCCATGCCTCCTTCACCATCTAGATCCATGTCATGCCCATTTTCAAACATCATTTGCCTGACACACACACGCTGTTCGGAATCACTACATTTGAATCATAAATATGAAGAATGGCGCTGATTCAAATTGATCTGTTTTACACCTGTATTCAAAACAGGATCTGAGAGACCGTGATCTCTTTTTTTCTAAACTTTCCTGTTTTTATGTTTTATTTTGTTTTTTTCCAGGACAAAGTTGATGCAGGCTTGCCAACAGCGATCGTAAGCATTCCTGTTTCAGGCCATATTCCAATCTTTTTATATGATTCAGCAATTCCTCTTCTTGAGTGTGTGTGTGTGTGCGTGTGTGTGTGTGAATCTGCTGCTTGTGTTTTCAGACTGTGTCCAGTGTTATCGCTGTGGGAACGTCGCATGGCCTCGCTCTGGTGTTTGGTAAGCATAAGTATAATATCTTTAACTGGCCGTGGCTTTATACTGATTTATTAATTATAGTATTGTTCTCAAACCCAAAATGTCATCACAAAGCAGTTTTCATTTTATCTATGCTCAAAATAGGCCATGAATTTATTGTATTGTTCTCCTGACCTGTCATCTCACCATCAAAAACTTGGGTAGATGTTTTATTTAGAAAATTTAATCGAAAGAACAGACTCGTAGGCGCAACTTCAACATCAAAATACGACATCTAAAGACATTGTCAATCATATGGACCAGTGAGATATTGAGTGGTCCATGTTCCACTCATTTTGTTGGGAAAAAAAACACACAGAAACAATCCTAGGAAGCCAGTTATCTCATGTGAACTCTAGCAAATCACTAAAGTTAAACATATGCATTTACAGTGCCTTGCATAAGTATTCACCCCCTTGCACATTTCCCACATTTTATAGTGTTACAGCTTGAATATTTATGCGCGGCATGGAGCTCATGAGAGAAATAATTAATAATTAATTTGCTCATGAGAAAAATAATTTCAAGATTTTGCGACAGACAGAAAAATAAAGTGTGGCCTCTTGAGATTGCAGTATAGTTTTGAGTTTTAGTGCAGGTTTTGGCTTCAAATCGTCTGAAATTTATATTTTCACCAAAATTTGGATATGAAATGGGCGACACGGTGGGGTAGTGGGTATTGTTACTGCTTCACAGTTCCTGGTCCCCATGGATTTCCTGTAGGTTTTCCAGTTTCTTCTCACCTCCCAAAAACATTCCAGTAGTTGGATTGGTTATGCTATGTTAAATTACCCCTAGGATGAGTGTGTGAAAGAATGTGTGTGCATGGGAGGAAAATTCAAAGCTTAAAATAAGATTTAAATGAATTCCCACACACTAAAGGACGTAATTTTTCTGGTTTACTCATCATGTTCCTTAACGTTATTTTTGTTTACATTATAAGCTAATATATAACAAACTGTACAGTATATAATAAACTGTTGTGGACTGTCTTTCTGATTTGCCGTGTCCTGGGTGGAATGATCAGGAAAAGGTAAAGTAAAACCGCTGTGGTGGTGTATGGAAGCAGCAGCCAGTCTGTCCTGTCCATAAGCTTAATGACGACTGTGGATTAGCAGCATGCTACATCATGGCTGTGTGTTTTTAAAACAGTTTGGCCACAGGAGGTTCCTTTGCTAATGGCATGATCGCTGGTTGTCTGTTGGCTGTTGGCCGAACTTCTTGTTCGTTACCCGAACACAACACTTTGTTGCAAGCATGTTTCTCTTTGGAGATTTCAACAGCTTCTTTTCTGTCACCCTTCTTCTCCTGCAAGCTTGGATAACATGCTGAGACTTGTCATATACATTTACATGCCATATATTGTTTAAAAAACTCTGAAACTTTGCACAGAGCTCTGCATTATGAGTATTATGGGATATTGCAGATCAGAACCAGGCGCTGAGGCTGTGCTTGGGTACCACGGCGACAGGGGCGGAGTACGGCGCGGTGTCAGCTCTCAGTATTAACCACGACTGCACGCGTCTGCTTTGTGGCTTTGCTAAAGGACAGGTACAACAAAACATACACATGCACAAGCACACACACACACACACCTGTCACCAGTGTTTCCTCTTATAGTCAAATCAAGTTAATATTTTAAATGCAAGCCTCTCTTTGAGGTTACATTAACTACAGTTAAATGGTGTCTGTTGCTATTTTTCTGTTTCCTGTTCCATGTCTTAACATCCACTGTCTTTTTATTCAGATCACCATGTGGGATTTGGCTAATGGGAAGCTCCTGCGCACCATCACTGATGCCCACCCACCCGGCACGGCCATTTTGCACGTTAAGGTAGACGTTACTTGACCGGCTGGTGTACATGCATGTGGAACTTTTCTGCAATTGCTAAAAAATTACATGAAAGAAATTCTAACCTCCTTTTTCTCTTTCCCTGTCACTGTTTTCAGTTCACAGATCTGCCGACACTTGCTGTGTGTAACGACAGCGGCGGGTCTGTGTTTGAACTCTCATTCAGGTGAGAAAGCGCAACATCCAGCTCGAATTTTAACACAGCAAAACACATGCTTAAGACTTTAAATTAGCAATCAACCATCAGGTATTGACAGCAGAACTGGTGTCGTCAGCTGGAGGACCACGGCGTGGATGTGGACCCAACAAAGTATTTTACTGAATTGAGCTGTGTACTAAAAATACTGTAGAAAAAATACTGTAGCACAAGCTATCAACATCTGAAAAAATCTGGCTGTGGATCATCTACTCTAGTTTTCTAAACATGAATTAGCCTTTGTTGCATCTTATCCGATCAAATGCATTTTTGTAATTTATTTATCTGAAGGCAGTTCATCGGATCATAGCTACAGGGCTAGAGACATTAGCTCAGAAAACAGAGGGTTTTCACAGACTTTCATAGATTTTTCTTTTATTTATCCTCTCTGGTCTGATTAGCAAACTGACAGCCTGGTATTTAAAAAAGCCGACACTGAATACAAAATGTTTAAATATGAATGGAGAGAGAAGTGTGTTTATTCTCACCGTGTCACATTTAAAACAGATGTGTCTCATCTGTTTAGAGTTTATGGCGCTAGGTAAAAGCAGTAACATGAAACACCACTATGAAACAAAACAAAACCACTTTGAATGGTCTTATTTATAGCTATAAATTAATCATTAATGGCTAAACATTCAAAGGTAACTTGTGTCGCCATGCAGTCATGTTAGTTGGTAAGCAGGGAATTTGATGTGACTGAACCTTTACAAAGTTTATTACAAAGTTTATACTGTAGTCCTATTTAGGCTGCAGTACATTCTGAAGTAATCATGACCATACCCTATTCCTTCCTAAGTCTACACTCTTCAGTGAGATGTGTGTCAGTCCAGAAATAAACAAAGAACACATGGGTTAAGTAGCAAAATCTTTGCTATGCTACCAGTTCATTAAGCCTAAACCGATCATGTCTTATCCTGTAAAATAAGCTGTTCTAAAACACAAACACAAAAGCTGTGGCTTGTAGTCATGTGTAATTGTGCAAACATTAAGCTAAATTAGTATAAAATAAGTTCTTTGTTAAAATACTTTTCATGTATTGTGCCAGCTACATCAGAGACAGAATGCTGGCTAACACAGCTGAGGGGAATTTCCCACCGTCATTTTTACCTCAGGTATTGATAAAAACATGGTACCTGTCCACTGCATTGCTTAATGTGGAAGTGAATAAATGTTGTGCTCTTTTTATGGGACTTTCCTAACTAGTAACAATTGTATGAGGTGCCTAAGAAGTAGCTGCTTATGCTTAATTAGTATCAACGCCAGTTAGCTTACTTAGCTAATCAACAGATGTAGCTGATATCAACCAACTACTAAGTTGGCTATCTGGCTAGTTAGCTAGAGAGCATAGGAACTGTTTGAAGTAATCCTTTTCTGTTTTTATTTTGGCACAAGAAAAAAAACACCAGCTTGAACGCTAGTAGCAGTTAGCTCACACAGACCTTGCCACACAGATTAAAAAAGTGACGTACAGTCGCTTCAGAGGCTTGTTTAATGCCATCCTGGCCTGAGTACACGAACAAAAGCAGTTTTTCCTCAAAACCAAAGCTAGTAGTAGCTTTTTGTATAAAACCTCAAGTCAATTATTTTAGCTAGCTAGCTTGTTTTTAGCTAATGACACTGGGAGTGGCCATTTTTAATACTATTTAAAATGGCCACTCCAGTGTCATTAGCTAAAAACAAGCTAGCTAGCTAAAATAATTGATCTGAGGTTTTACACAAAATGTCTCAAACCAACCAACCCTGTGTGTGAAATGATGCACTACTCCATATTAGCTACACAATATGCAATCAAACCTGTGTTGTTTGGGTACTTTATGTGTCTGAAACTAACAACTGCACACTTTATATATAAGACAAGGTGCATTGGAGATATCTGATTAGAGCAAAATGAATGGTCACGTAATGAGATTATTGTTTTGGCTTCATATTTGTGCTATTCTTTCTAAAACACTTACAATGCCAAAATGATATAAATCAACTTAATTTAAAGCTAGATATGATTCCTAAGTCTGCTTCAATAGCATTGGGTCTCGGTCTCTCTCTCTCTCTCTCACACACACACACACACACACACACACACCACAGCCATTTAATCATTTCAGAAAGATGCAAGTTGCAGTGTGAGATAACACTTTTGACCAGCAGGAGGCAGTAGAGCCTTATTTTCCAGAGTCCTCCTCCTAAGAGTGTCTTTACCTTGTTAGGAAAGTCCACTTATCTTAGATTGCGCTGTACCATTTTACCATATAGTCGTACATACAGACATCTGCGCTACCCATATTGTATGTACTCTGATCAATTTTGAATCAATTGATACAATGAGGATCAAATCAGCTCAGAGATGTGATTAATACAGGGACTTTTTATTTTGCATATCTTGATTTCTTCATTTCTTGAAATTATATTCGCTGTACAATTAGTCTAGCAGTGAGTAACGATGGGCAATCTGCCTAAATTTCTGTTGTAGATGATGTGCCGCTGGTCCTGAATGTCCTGTATAACAGTGTGTGTGTGTTTTTGTGTTTGTGGAGCTGCTGAGTGATTGAACTGCCGCTAGTCATTTACTGATCACTGCTATCACACAGAGTAATGGGTTTGACTGCAGACTGCTGAAAGCCTTGATGATTTTATTTGTCCTCTCACTCTCATTTTGTCTCACTCCCTCTATTCTTTTGTTTTTTTACCTCTCTTTTTCTCAGCAGGAGGGTGATGGGGATGAGGACATGTGAGTCTCGGTGTTTGTTCAGTGGCAGTAAGGGGGAGGTGTGCTGCGTTGAGCCACTGCACGCAGCCCCTGAGCTTAAAGACCATCCCATCACTCACTACTGCCTGCTGGCCATGGCTTCACTCACCAAGGTCTCTCACACATACGCGCGCACACACACACACACACACACTCTTATTCTCCCTGCCATACTTCATGTAATTAATTCAAATATTACTTACTTGAAATATTGAATATTAATTTTCTTCTGTCAGAAGAAAATCAGCAGTAGAGCTACACTATGTGTTCATATCGCATAAACCACTGAAGATGGTCTCTTTCTTCAAGCCTCTGTATCAAATGTTCAAAAATTCTTTGCTTATACTAAAGGTCTGTCATTAACTAAGCATTCATGACAATGTTATATTCAAGAAATATATATCCTTAACTACAGTTGAATTAAATGAAAGCTACAAGAACTCCTGTGTCACAGTTCATACTGTTTGTTTTCCTGGAAACATAACCAACCTGTTGATGGTGCTGGTGCTAGAAAAGTAAGTGCAAGAGAGATTCTATAGGAACCATAGGAACGGTGCAAGAGAGATTCTATAGTGCTTTTGTTTTCACACAAGACATTTACATTTACATTTATGGCATTTGGCAGATGCTCTTATCCAGAGCGACATACAGAAGTGCTATCAATAAATACATCCTGATACTGGTTCACAAGGTCAGGGACTAAGAGTACAAGTCTAAAATCTCTGTTGAGGAGGTAATATGGTAAGAGAAACATGGAGACAACACAATTTTTTCTTCATGTGACTCATGATCAGTGTGAGTGGTGTAGGTTATATCTTGCTTTAATGAAATTGTTATAATTGTGTGCTGTTTTGGTCCTTAGTTTAGGCAGTGAATCTTGGCAATGCCAGATTAATGCTGTCATGATGAAATCTTTAAATGCAGATTTCTCCTTTGTCACTTTTGGTGCTTTAAAAAAAAATCTCTCTCTCTTTCATTTTATATATATACATATATGTATGTATGTATGAAACTTGTGGTTGAGGTACATGCAAAACTGTATGTAGTTTAAAAAAAAAAAAAAAAAAAGTGTTTCACCACAATGTGCCGCCACATAAACATTATGAGAAATCAAATAGGCGGTGGATCACGCATAAACAAGCACCTGCTTATATTTCATTTCTCATTCTGCTTACCTCATTAAACACTCAGATATGCTTACACACACCTTCTTCGATTTCCCCTTCACATTAACACCTGCATTTGGCTGAGAACACCGTTAATGAACAGTAGTCACAGTCTCTCTCTCTCTCTCTCTCTCTCAGATTCTAGTGATTGGACTGAAGCCGTCTCTAAAGGTCTGGATGACTTTTCCATACGGCAAGGTATTATGCAGAATCATCATCATTATTAGTGTGTGTGTGTGTGTGTGTGTGTTAGAGCTGGGTAAAATAACACACACATCTCTAGTGTGTATGTGTGTGATTTGATGTGAAAATTGCACTGAAAGACAGCACATTTATTTCACCTTTTTACCTCTTTGGCACTTTCTATCTCTTTCTTTCTCTCTATCTTTTCCTTTTTTTTTGCTCTTTCTGTCTTTTTGCTTTCTGTCAGACGAAGCCACCCGAGAGCACAATGCGTGCTGACACTTTTCTCATTCTCTCTGCATCATCGTCACTCGCGGCTGTAGAGCTCCATAGAGAGGCGTAATTATTTTCCTCAATAGGCTTTTTTTCTCTTTCGTTCTTTCCTGCCATTAGACTGCCAGCGACAGAGAGCATCGTGTGAAGCCGTGGTGCTTGATCTGAATGCTTATGTCTGCTGGTATTGGAATGATAAGTGGCGTCCAGTCAGACTGGAGTCCTTCGTTTCCTCAGAGCCTGACTTGCACTGATTGTTCCTGAAAAAAAGAGTTTTGTTTACTTTCCACGTCGCCTGTGCATTTGCATATGTCTCTCTGTTGTTTCGTGATTGGCTCATGGGTGTTAGAGTTATGTTTTTATCTCTTGTTTTCTTTCTCTGTACTTTTGTTTGACAGTCGGTTGTTGTTTTTTTTTGCTGTTATTGTGAGTGCAGACAGATCCTGCCAGTGTGCCACAGTTGGCGTGGCAGTTTGTAGCTGCACAGAAAGCAGTGAACCCCATCCTCGCCTTCTGTAGAGGAGACACTGTCCACTTCCTGCTGGTAAGAATAATGAGCATTACATTTTATACACTCAGGAAAAAATAACAGATTCTAAGATACACTGTGAATCTCTATTGAAACATTCTGTATCAGTGCACAAAATTCCAGTACCGGATTCATTTTTAATGGTGTTGTCACCCTTCAACTCGTCCTCAAGCTGGAATAATTCACAGTTATACCGAGCCTCAAATAGATTTCTGTTCATTCTATAGGTATGCTCACTACATAGGGTATAATATAATAACGTATAATATAATAGTGTTATAAAAACTGTGATGGCCAGTTGAACAGCTTCAGGGATTCAGCCAAAGACAAAGAGAAGCTCCAATATGTTCTGGTTGGAAATTGTTACTTAGTAGTTTGGAAATTGTTACAAACTACTTAGTGTTGAGGGCAAAAGTTTGCACCCCTGTGTTTTTTGAATGAAAAAAAAAAAAAAGAAAAAGCCACGTATTTTTACAATGTATTTGAAAAAGTAAAAAAAATAAAAAATAAAAAATCCCTGCTTGATCAAGAGCAAAATGGAACCCAAATGTAACGTCTTCAGAGATTCACATTCCGTCATAGTGATAGACATCGACAAACATTAATACATGCTGTCGCTGAAAATGTAGCATGTTCATAGAGGATTTGATTGACAAGTGTGCGTATGTGTGTGTGTGTTTGCAGGTGAAGAAGGACGAATCTGGAACTGTCCATGTCATCAAACAGCGACAGCTCCAACTCAACTGTGACCTTATTAGTCTGACAGTGAGTACATCTCTCCTGGCCTTCACCTCTGTGATCAAATTCACACATTAAACACATCTTTCACACACACACGAGTGAAACTGTTCCAACACTGTGCTGTGAATGATCCTGTTTAATTTATAAATCAGAAGCCTTCACCAGCCAACACAATAGGTGCCTCTGGTGATTTTTTTGCCTTTCCTTTATCACTTTTTAATGAAAATGGGTCTTATAGAGGTGGAAGATATATTGAAAATTATTAATCACAACATTATCACAATGTTGGATGGTAACAGTGTATATATTTTTTATACTTTTTATAGAGATTTAATGGAGATGCAACCAATACTTAAACAGCCATTTAAATTGTAACAAACCAGATGACAAATGAACAACAAAAAAACTGTTTTTCTGTATTTCTATGATGTCTGGTGCTGTCTCCCTCAGTGGCTGAATTCTCGCACGCTGGTGTTGATGGACAGCGGAGAGAAGCTGCACGTGGTGGATCGGCCCAGTCAGGAGGAGCTGGAAACTCTGGACCTGGCCGAGGTGCAGCTCGTCTACAACAGCAGTCATTTTAAATCGCTTGCTACAGGGGGCAACGTCAGCCAGGCCCTGGTGAGTAACGCTCATAGGGTGACAAGTTTCATCTGCTCTGTATTTAATTAGGGCTGTAATAAGGACATCTGAAATCATTATACCTGGAACATTAAGCTATAGCAGTGTAGTTATTAATAGGAACAGCACATTCTTTAAACTACTGATAGCCAGAATTAAAGACAATATGTGATATGACATAATGGTGTGTGACACAGAGGTCATGCCTTTTTCACTGGGACTGACAAATGCACCACTTCCTACAACTTAAGTTATCTAGAATTTCTGACCTACGATCAGCCATGTCCTTTTCTGTATCATTGAAGATGCACTATATGATGCACATCTTGATACATGATACTGACAAACACAGAGGCCACGCCTCCTACACCGTGACTAACAGATGCAGAGGCCACGCCTCATTCACGGAGACTGACAGACACAAAGGCCACACCTTCTTCATTGGGACTGACAGATACATAGGCCACACCTCCTTAATTGTGACTGACACATACATAGGCCACGCCTCCTACACTGGGACTAACAGACACAGAGGCCACGCCTTCTTCATTGGGACTGACAGATACATAGGACATGCCTCCTTCATTGTGACTGACAGATACATAGGCCACGCCTCCCACACTGGGACTGACGGACACAGAGGCCACACCTTCTTCATTGTGACTGACAGATACATAGGCCACGCCTCCCACACTGGGACTGACAGGTACACAGGCTACAGCTTCTTTGCTTCACTTAGTTATATTTACACTGGTAATACAGATATATTTGTGATATGGATTACCTTGGTTTTGGCATTAATTAAATGTTATGCATGCTTGTGAAATGAGGCTTTAGCTTGTTATTTCAGATGGACAAAAGCGATACACAAATACAGTCAGCTGGATAGTTGGGAATCAGATTTCGGATGGATTCTGTGGTAAATGAATGGCATGATCATCATCAAATATAAGCAAAATATGCTCTCTTCATTCTGCAGGCTTTGGTGGGAGAGAAGGCGTGTTACCAGTCTGTGTGCAGCTACGGAGGCCAGATCGTCTACCTGGGAACAAAAGTATGGCTGTAAAAAAAAAAAAAAAATACAAAACAAGAGACAGTTTAACTTATAATCACTTTTAACCTTTATTTGTGAAGGTGCTTTAAGACTGACACTCATTAAGTGCCCTTTTTCTTTCTTAACATTTTGTTCATGATGTTGTTTTGTATGAGAAGGCTTTGTACAGATTGTGTGTGTAGTAGTAGGCAGAAAATCGAAGCTAAATGAAGGGGGGAAAGCTGTGATTTCTGGCTGACTCCTTCATCACGTCTCGCTGAGCTTTTGGCACACGCCACTGCAATTATGCTAATTGGACAGCACGCATAATGTGAATCGCGTGAATATTCATCAAGGTCTGCTCCCCTTGCCGCCCTCCGTGAACTGCCAGTTACCTGAGAGGGAGTGAAACAGGGAGGGAGAGAAAGACTGGTTCTTGTAAAAGTGTCAGTGGGTCACTGTAATCAGAATGTACAGTGTAGAAAAAGGAGACAAGCACTCGTATTGTGGCTTAATTGCTCAACCTAATTGCTTTCTCACAGTTTGCAATATTATCACAATATTGTATTTAAGCTACTCCGTTGATACTGACTGAGGAATAACATTTGGGTAATGCTACCGCTCATGTTTTTCAATCTTTGGTGACGGTCGAACAGAGCGCTTGCAATGCGTCTTCCAATTTGTCAGACAGATAATGCTCCCTACATGCAGTCAGGTCCATAAATATTGGGACATTGACACAATTCTAACATTCTATCCATTTCCACCACAATGGATTTCAAATGAAACGAACAAGATGTGCTTTAACTGCAGACTGTCAGCTTTAATTTGAGGGTATTTACATCCAAATCAGGTGAACGGTGTAGGAATTACAACAGTTTGCATATGTGCCTCCCACTTGTTAAGGGACCAAAAGTGATGGGACAATTGGCTTCTCAGCTGTTCCATGGCCAGGTGTGTGTTATTCCCTCATTATCCCAATTACAATAAGCAGATAAAAGGTCCAGAGTTCATTTCAAGTGAGCTATTTGCATTTGGAATCTGTTGCTGTCAACTCTGAAGATGAGATCCAAAGAGCTGTCACTATCAGTGAAGCAAGCCATCATTAGGCTGAAAAAACAAAACAAACCCATCAGAGAGATAGCAAAAACATTAGGCGTGGCCAAAACAACTGTTTGGAACATTCTTAAAAAGAAGGAACGCGCCGGTGAGCTCAGCAACACCAAAAGACCCGGAAGACCACGGAAAACAACTGTGGTGGATGACCGAAGAATTCTTTCCCTGGTTAAGAAAACACCCTTCACAACAGTTGGCCAGATCAAGAACACTCTCCAGGAGGTAGGTGTATGTGTGTCAAAGTCAACAATCAAGAGAAGACTTCACCAGAGAGAAAACAGAGGGTTCACCACAAGATGTAAACCATTGGTGAGCCTCAAAAACAGGAAGGACAGATTAGAGTTTGCCAAACGACATCTAAAAAAGCCTTCACAGTTCTGGAACTACATCCTATGGACAGATGAGACCAAGATCAACATGTACCAGAGTGATGGGAAGAGAAGAGTATGGAGAAGGAACGGAACTGCTCATGATCCTAAGCATACCACCTCATCAGTGAAGCATGGTGGTGGTAGTGTCATGGCGTGGGCATGTATGGGTGCCAATGGAACTGGTTCTCTTGTATTTATTGATGATGTGACTGCTGACAAAAGCAGCAGGATGAATTCTGAAGTGTTTCGGGCAATATTATCTGCTCATATTCAGCCAAATGCTTCAGAACTCATTCGACGGCGCTTCACAGTGCAGATGGACAATGACCCAAAGCATACTGCAAAAGCAACCAAAGAGTTTTTGAAGGGAAAGAAGTGGACTGTTATGCAATGGCCAAGTCAATCACCTGACCTGAATCCGATTGAGCATGCATTTCACTTGCTGAAGACAAAACTGAAGGGAAAATGCCCCAAGAACAAGCAGGAACTGAAGACAGTTGCAGTAGAGGCGTGGCAGGGCACCACCAGGGATGAAACCCAGCGTCTGGTGATGTCTATGCGTTCCAGACTTTGGGCTGTAATTGACTGCAAAGGATCTGCAACCAAGTATTAAAAAGTGAAAGTTTGATTTATGATTATTATTCTGACCCATTACTTTTGGTCCCTTAACAAGTGGGAGGCACATATGCAAACTGTTGTAATTCCTACACCGTTCACCTGAATTGGATGTAAATACCCTCAAATTAAAGCTGACAGTCTGCAGTTAAAGCACATCTTGTTCGTTTCATTTGAAATCCATTGTGGTGGTGTATAGAGCCAAAAATGTTAGAATTGTGTCGATGTCCCAATATTTATGGACCTGACTGTAGGCACCCTCGTCGTAAACGACACAGGAACACATGGGTGGTCATGATATTGTATTGTGCGTGCCGAATACCACAATATATATTTTATAACTGTTTATCAGGACATACCTAATTGACACAGGCTTTCTGTTGCCACTTCTTTAATGCTTCTCAGCTTGTCTTGTAATTATACACACTAAGTGTGAAGTAGGTTCTTAATAGCCACCTGTACCTGTCCCATTTTTATTTTCATTTAATGTTGTGTTTCATTTAAAACCCCATTTCAACATACAGCCTATATAGTTCACTCCGTGTCAGCAGTTGTCTTTGGAATTTATTAGAATGTGCCTCATTAAGGTTGGCTTTTTTAAGTCCTATTAAGATCTAGGCATGAAAAGTTCAAACAGACGTGAACACTTAGGGAGTCTGCAGTCATTAAGAGTCAGTGGAAATGAGGAAAGTAGCCATTACAAGCCACGTTTTATAAAGCTGTGTTTCCCACGAATGTAGGTGCTGCTTGGGGGGTTTGCACAGGTATACTGAAAGATGCTTAGTACACCATTTTCCTTTCCTATTAATGCTAGCGTTTATTATGCAAAAAGTCATGAACAGGTTGTATAATTAATCACTAAATGTAATGGAATATAAAAAATGAATCATAGCGTGAGTCTCAAACAGTCAATATAATAAAGTAAAAACAACTTTATATTGCCAGTTCTTTTATTATTTGTTGTTCTTTATCATCGCTTACCTCCTATTTTTCTTTCCAGCAAATTAGACATTGATCTGTATTGAGCTAGCACTACAAAGCTCGAGAAGCTTGTTCACACCCCAAAGAAACGGCACAAAGCATGAAAAAGTCATTCAGAAAGATCAGAAATATTTGATTGTTTCATTAGTAAATATTTGACCATGTTATTGTTACCTGTAATAGTAAACTAAAATGTAAAAACTGAAATTAAATTAATTAAATGTCTTGCTGGTTTCATTACATTTGCTCTCAGCTATAGCTACTGTACTTTCCAACTGAAACACAATCTTATTATGTCTTATAATGTTTGTTTTGTCTCATGCAGTCTGTCCATGTTATGACCCTCAGAAACTGGAGAGAGGTAGGTGGTGTATGTTTAGGGGGGGTTTGTCTTTACAGTTCTGTAGTTCTGTAGTAATTCACCTGTTTCTTTGCAGCGCGTCGATCACTTATTGAAGCAGGAGAAGTTTACGGAGGCGCTCTCTTTAGCCTGGTCTTTCCATGAAGGCACCGCTAAAGCAGTATTGGGTGAGTTAACATTCAGTTTTCAATCATGGACGGCTATCACTCAAATCTTGGAATGCTGAGATGTGTGTATCGTGAGTGCCGGGATAGTCATGCACTCCTAGACCAGGGGTTCTCAAAGTTTTTACTGTTAAAAAGAAAATTCATGGATTTTTTTTTTACAAAAAATTAGGCACATAGTTTAAATGTGACAGTAGTATTTTGCTCATTTATTGAAGCCAAAGAATTTCTACCTTTCCACCTATATAATGCATTTTTATTAAAATTGTCATTAGTTTTTTGTTTACATTATTTTTAGGTTTAATAGCTTCTATAATAGTGGGCTGTGGTTTCCACTACTGTAAAAAAATTATAAAATGCAGACCCCCTGACTACGCTTCATGGACCCCACTGAGAACCATGGTTCTAGACTTTTTATTTTTGGTGCCTCGTTTGGGTATTACAATGATTGAGTCTCTCACGCTGTGATATTTCTTTTTTTGATGGATATCCCAGGTCTGTTCGGCGACCCTGTCAAGCGGAAGGGAGTGGTGGCTGACAAGGTAACACCCGCCATAGCGTATAAGCGCTGCAGGTTCTGAAAGCGCTAATTAGGCATGAAACATTTGAGCGACTGAATGACAGGCTGCCAAGTGACTCAGCCTACTAAGTTTTAAAAGCATCCAAGACTTGTTTTTGCTTGTTAACGCCCTTCAAGGATGTTCGCTATTGTGTGAATGGAGAGAGCTGGAGCAGATGGGAACTGGCTGTCACTAACATCGGCAGAAAACTCACTCAAACCCATGCACAGATAAAAGAAGTCAGAATATTTTTTATTAACCTACCCCTGAAAGTGTCATTAAAATACCATTAATGTACCATAATGTCTAAACTATAAAAAAATGTACAGGAACATCACAACATCACTACACATGTACCTTAATTGAAAGGGCAAGCGTGTATGAATATGCATAATTATGCACGAATGCCCAATTTGGACACAACCCACGTCCCCCTGCCATGTCACACAGCTAGCCAATGAGCTAACGCGTGGTAAGCAAGCTCATGTTGACACAAATGCGATTTCAGTTTCTGAGGCTTGATTTGCATGATCATTTTCTCAGTGATTTTGTTTAACATTAGATTAACCTGTTAAATATTACCTTACCATAAGTAAGTTGGCTAGCTAGCACATGTTCTGTGGCTTGAGGATACATTCCACGTACATTTGTTAACCTTTAACAATTTACATATTGAACGTGACTGGATGAAACTGTTGAGCTTATGTTGTAATATTACAAACTGAGATTATAAATAGCCAAGCCTCGGAGGAAAAAAACAAAAAAGATATGAGAAATGACAGGAAAAATGTAAAACAACAGGATTTACGCAGATCCTTAGCATGTGAAATTACATAGTAAGAATTTAAGGTGAATTCCAGTACTCTTCTTAGTTTTTTTTTTTTTTTTTTTTTTTTTTTTTAAACACCAGAAGCAAAGAAGTATACCTGTCACACTATGATCGCTCTGCAATGCTTTTCAATATACCCCAAATTCTGTCCGTTCAGTCCACACTGCACAACAGTGCACTTCATTTTGACCGAGAAATCTAACACACAGATGTGCAACATTGACAATGGACTGTGACAGAACATTTCTGGACAAACATTTTTCTTTGAAACAGAAGGCTGTGCAATCTAGACTTCTTTGTAGATTAATTTAAAATGAAAGTATCAAAAGTGTGATTGTGTGATCTCAGTGAACATCTAAAGAATTTACACTTCACTTTAATTTACACTTCACTAGGACAAGGTTTTAAAGAAGATTGAGAAGTGATGTTTTATATCTGGTGTGTCATCACTGCATATTTGGTCTTAACGTACATTTGAAGTGAGATTAAGAAGTCTTAAATGAAGAATTAGATTCAATATGACTATATCAGCACACACCAGGTTAAATGTGTGTTAGGAAATTTGACTAACACCAATCTATACAGTCAGAATCCTGTCATCTACAATAATGAGCTTTTTGTGAGCTTAGGGTTGTGCACGCAAGTTCGTTGCATCAGTCAGTGTGAAACAGAAGGAAACGTGCGTCTCTCATCTTGTCGCAGATGGTGGAGATCTTGTTCCAGTATGTAGAGCGCATGCTAAAGAAGTGTCCTGAGCAGGGCAAGATCCAGCTGCTGGAGCAACACTTCCAGGTAGATGAGGCTATAGAAGCCCTTGTATCACCTTATTATACCTCATCATTTTTTTATAGCTATTTATGTTTATCTACTACCTACTTATTTATCTACTGCTGTGTACGTGAGCTTATGGGAAAATTCCTGTTTTTGGGTCCCAAGATGTACACAATTTTCCCTTGACCCCAAAAGTTAGTCAGCTGAAACATGTTTGGTGTTTGAAGTTTGCGTCTTTAGTCTTGCTTTGTACCACCGATGTTAATGTTTTATAGGTACCAGTTTAATATCAAATAAAATCATGTGCACAAGAAGGTGATTTAAGATGTTTTCAATCCTCCAGCTGATTGTGAAAGTATGTGGTAATTTATTTTAAATAGCCATCTCTGCCTTATGTGCATGCAGTCTGTTATCCATTACTGTTATGTGCATGCAGTCTGTTATCCATATCATTCCTCATCAAGTTCAATAGCCACGGTAAAAAGATTTAGTTAATTGGATATGTTAAGAGTAATAACATTGGATTATTCAATGTTTCAATGTTGTTGTTATTTTTTCATCATTGTCCTTGATCTCAGTATTAATTAGTAATGAATTTTATTTTTTCTTTGAAAGATTACTAGAAAGATGTTTTATTCTTTGCCTATTGCTGTGTTGCGAGGATTTTGAATCTATTGTACAAATGATACATTTCCACAACATATTCACTCAAAAAATAATGAAAAATATATATTCAGTGCAACCCTATGCCACTGTTTTAACCTAGGTTTATATTTAATTTTTTAAGTTATGGCTGTGTCTAAGATGCCACATGGCCACAAAATGTTCGTCATTGTTCAGTATCTCAAGTAGACTTGTTTCTGTGTTTTCTGACACACTATATCTTTAAACGTTGATGAAATGATGTGAAAACAGATTTATCTCGAAGCCAAATCACTTTCTTCCTGAGCACACGGTTTGTTAACAAAGTATGAGACTCAGATAGGGGGTGTGGCCTAAAGTTTGAAGGCAGAATTAGATTAAATTACCAATTTAATTTGTATATATATCTTTTAATATGGAAGGACAAAATGGTATTACATCCAATGTGAAGCTAAAGATACAAACTCCATATCATGTTTAAATAGAGTATATCATGTTTTGGCTGTCTGGGAAATTTCATTTTGCTTTAAAGCTTAAGGTTTATCATTTAGTGTCAGTCATGAACCAGAAACAGCAGTGCTCAGGCAATGTCAGCTCTTCCCTCACCCTACACACTCTTTCTCTCTCTGTCTCTTTAGGACATGATTCCTGTCGTGGTGGATTACTGTCTGCTTCTGCAGAGGACGTAAGTCATGCATCAAGCACTGAAAACACCCTACAGCTCTCCCACACACACACACACACACCACTCAAGTGCAAGTCATAGAAGATTTATATAGGTCAGATTTATGCAGCACAAAAGCAGCATTACTTTCATCTCCAATTTTAAGTCGTTACAAATCAGAATAATATGTTGTTTAATATGTTTTTATGCCCAGGAAACTACTAAAACATAGCCCAAGATCGTCTCTACACATTTACCCTCATTAAAAAACAGCAAGACCTATGAATATGAATGAATATGTAAATAAGACACACCCTATTTCCCATATCTGAGTTGCTATTTGCATCATCACATGCTCTGCTGATTTATTTCACAGCAGCCAAAACTGTCATAATATAACGTTACCATACCAACCACATTTTTGTTCACTGATAACATTTGAGAAGTTATCTTGCTAGCTTGCTAACCTATCGGCTAATTCTGTGCATTAAAGCTTCACTGCCATGCAATAATTTGCATATCGACCATAATAGGTCCAAGCTTAATTTGTGACGTCACAACCTGAGCTTATACGTGATCTTTCCTGAATCCTTTGTTTGTTTGTTTTTTACCCAAAGTAGCTGCTGTTTTAAAATGAAAAATGTTAATTTAGAGCTATTTTAACAAATTTGAGCACCAGTCTATATAAACATACCAAGAGGAGTAAAAAAATCCTCCATTTAAAAATCATGTTTTTGAGTTTTTGCAGGATTACTTTGAGCAGCTCTTTCCTTCTGTCGTGTGCATTTCATCTGTCTGTTCCCCATCTGTGTTTGTGTGTATTTGTAGTAATACTTGTATAACACATAAAATTATATAAAAATAATAAAATTAGACAGTGAGCAGCAGGTTATAGAAAGGCTGTACGAGGTGGTGCAGAGGTGGTGCAGAGCTGGTGCAGTTCTGAGCCTTAATAAGCAGCAGAGAACTTTAGCACTTGTCAGTTAGATGTGTGTGAATTGTTAGCAAGAATGTGTGTATGCACATGCACATGTCTACGTCTGTAACTCAGCACCCCATGGGGTCTGTTCAAGTGAACAAGAACAAAGAAGAACCGATTTCCTTTAACTACCACACGCCCCCAGTGAGTCCTCGGTGCACTCTCTGACACCTCATTGCTTTAATTGCTCCTCTTGAACTCGAGCTCTGAGAGCAGTGGGACATTCAGCTCTTGACACACTGCTTCTGTTAACCTCCAGTCTTCAGCTGTTCTCAGATCAGCCTTTTTTATTTAGCCCGTGAGGATATGTGAAGAGCTCTCCAAATGCGAGGGTACTTTAGTCTGTGGGTACTCAGCGTGTTTTGGGGGTCAAGACGATCAACCCTGTTTTTAAAGGTCATTTCTAGGTTATACAAGGCCATTGAAAGACACTATTTATTAAGAATAAATGTGATTTTCGTATGTTTAAGGCACATTTTGGAAAAAAAAACCTCATCCTGTAGTTGCCACAACGCTTTGCTTCCAATTTTGTTAGTCAAACTTTTAGTTAGTTAAATAGTTAGTTTTAGTTAGTTGAGCTGCTAAACTTTTTTGCATTGCTGTCCCACCTACTTTGTTAACAGATGCTCTGAATCCTGAAGCTGTAGCCAGCTCAAATCCAAAATGAATGATTTCTAGCCGATTTGAGCATCACCACTCATGTGAATGAAAGGTTAAACAGTTCACTATTTCTAAAAATATACTAAAAATCTGTTTACTTGCCAGGACAGTTGATCTTGACTGTTGCCACGCTCTACTCCAGCTTTAAGATAAAAGCTGTCTCAAGAGTTATATTAGAACTGTAACCTATAATTTTATTTATTTTTATTTCAGTATAAAGGTCAGTTCGCTCAGCTGTTTTTTTTGAAGTGTTTTCTGTCCAAAGATATTAGCGTTTACCTTTACCTGAACCCACAAAGGTTTCAGCCCTTATAGTTCTGGCTCACAAAAAGATATGAGGCACTTCAGCTAGATATTAAACATGTGTGAGTACTGAATCTTCATATCACAGAAACTGGCCAGTGGTTTACAGGATTATGCTAAAACCTAATTTCTCAGTTGGAGTGCCATGTTTTTCAAAAAAAAAAAAAAAAAAACATTCAAAACTTATTTATTAGAATAATTGCATTTCATCCTTAAGGAGGGCTGATGCTATTCTTACGGAAGCCTTCATTCTTACGCGGCCTTCATTATGTTTGTTTTTGTCTGAAAGTGGTCTCTTATGTAATATGCTGCTTTCTTTATGTTTTTGTAACATTTAATTTTGGGCTGGAAAACTAATGTTTGGAAATCTAAAATGTTTTTGTACTGAATCAATAATGTAGAAGTCTACATTAAATAAAAATCTATAACAAGGATCGTACTAAAAAAAATAGGGCGCCTAAGACTTTTGCACAGTACTGTGTATGTTTGTATGTATATATATATATATATATATATATATATATATAGTGTAATGCACATTACACATTGTACTATACATTATATGTATAAACACTCATTGTCATTTAAGTAATCAAAGCTGGGAGAAACAATGTTGTTTGGACCTGTAATATGTACACTGACAATAAGCTAGTTAATAACCAGCACTAACAGCTTAACTATCTAGCAAACAGACATTAAGTCTTTCATATGGACAATGCAAAGGGAGAGTAACAGTAGAAATGAGGCAAAAGTTAGTGAAATCCTGAAACTAGATTCTAATTTCACTTCAACTGCACTTAGCATCTGAACATGAACATCTACACAAACTGAACATCCATGGCTTCTGCTATATTGAGAAACATCAACATTAGCTAGCTAATATCTAGCTATTTCATCTTTATGGACACTGTAAAGGCACAGTGACAGTGGAAATTACACAAAATATTGAGAATATTAACATTTTCCTCATTGTGTATAATATAAAAAAAGGCTCTGTATGACTAGAATTACACTTTAATTAAACATAAACATAATGAAACATATAAACATTCTCTCACAACTTGTGAATTTGAAGCAGTAAATGCTAATTAGAGTTAGCCATTCATGTGTAATGTTCACAGAATATAAGTAGCTAATGATTTTGCTAGCTAAAGTAGCTGTTTATGGACATGTAGCTGTATATGGCTGTTTAACATGTAGGTGTTTATGGCTGTTTAATGTCTTTATGGACATTATAATGTCACAGCGACAGTGGAAACGAGACAAATCTGTCTGGAATAGAAACATTTCCCTCAGATGTGTTGGTAAATATCTAAGAAAAGGCATAGGATGATTCAAATTGCACTGTATTACACTTAGCATGGTAATGTTGTATAATCATAGGCTCTAATCTGTCAGAAAGTTTTGACATCTGAAGCTATGACTATCGCAGGAGTGATGCAGTGTGTGCAAATCTTCATATAGTGTTGTGATGGTATTTGGAGTACATTAATCTGACAGGAGAAAACTCTTTCTCTCTCTCGCTCACACACACACACACACACACACACACACACACACACACACACACAGTATCCGGAGGCGAAGCTCATACAGACACACACATTAATGTCCTGAACATCAGCTTGAGTTTAGGAAGAGCAGAAATTCTCCCTCACATTTCATCATCATCGCCCTCCCCCATCCCTCTCCATCTGTCCCTGTTTCATCTGCATTTTGGTGATAGCTAGTAACACTTGAGCACACACACTCAGTTTCCCTTATATACTGATCTGCTGTGAAAACGTGGTCTTGGCTGCTAGGGCTTGTCTTGGTTTCACAGCCAGATCCCAGTATGTGCTAAATTTTCTCTCTAGGGAGAATCATGTTTGTCATGTAAACACATTGTGTGTAATTAGATGCCCTTGTTCCTCATGTTCTCTCATGTCTTATCTGTAGTGGTGAAAGGTAGAGCGCAGTAATGAGAATACTGATCAGGGATATTTCTTCTACACAGTCATAGTTATTAGAATAGGGAGACAGTCAGTGTGTAGGGCTATGACTAGGGATGTGTGTATACATTTTTAAACATATAGTATCTCTTACCAGATTCTAGTGAAACTAGAGATCTGGATATATGACTAGAGAATATCTTGCAGGTGATTTGATGTGCTGTGGCAAGTTTAATGAAGAATGAATTATGTGTCAATTATAAAACTGACAGTGAGGCAAATATGATATGAACACAACATAAGAGTGTAGACATGAGTGTGTCTCTGTGTATAGGGTAAATGTAAAAATAATGTACAGCCTTTTTGAATGCTGTTGTCACTGGATGTGCGAACACACAGTAAATAACATGAAATGCAACTTCATGCAGTAAAGTAGTAGTAGTTATAGTAATCCTTACTTCTGGTTGGAGTTCTCATCACTTGAAAATCACTCGCTGCTGCTGAGGATGGCCCCACATGGACAGACTAAAGATCAGTGAGATTACTGAGGGTGGTACCACTTAAAAACCATGAAGATGGCTCTGGACTGCGATTGATAGGACCAGTCTTGCTACGATGGCTTAGGACTGCAATTGCCCCAAACAGTTTTGCACTCAAGTCAGTGAACAGTTGATAACTTCAACAAAATAGTCTTAATGTGGAAAACTATAATGAATTTCCTGTTTACACAATTGCACTTTTTGACCATGTAGTTGTCATAACCGAGTCCATGGAGACAGAGGGGAGATGCAGAACTTCTTTAATAAAAACAAGAGACAACAGGGAAACAAACTAGCTCAGAGAAAAAGGAGCCAAGAACTAGGACATAAGGGGCTAGGCTAATGTTAAGCTAGGGTTAGGAATGACTTAAACTAGTGAACAAAACAATACACAGTGCAAACAGGAACTAATCTAACCATGAACACAAACTTACATGAACTTAATGCAAACTTAATACAGGCTTACCCAGCACGCCAACAAACAAAGGGAGCAAATACGGGACTAAAATAGGGTAGTTTATCAGAAAATAACAAACAGGTGTGCATGATCATGACAGGAAATAGGACTGACAACCGAAGAAGTTGTTCTACACAGGGAATAAGGGTGCCCTCTAGTGATCGAAGGTGGAACTGCCCCTGGGGGCCGTGGCGGTAGTACACAGTTATAGAAGGGAATTATTTATAATTGCATCATTCATTGTCACTCAGATGAGGGTGGGTTCCCTTTTGAGTCTGGTTCCTCTCAAGGTTTCTTCCTCATGAGTTGTGACAATGGCCATTGTTAAAAGTGTTACACAGATAAAATTGAGTTGAATTGATTAGTAATATTTTAAAGAAATACAAGAAACTTTGTCATTACTTTGAGATACTAAGGCACAATTTTGATAAACATTCTCATTATTAAGACTTAGTAAATGGGTGTATTTGGTCTTCAAATGGTGGAAATGTATTACCCTCGGTCGTATTAATTTACCTGTATATTATCCTACTTTTGTGTAGAAACAAATTGTGTATTCATCAAGTCAAACAAGATGTGTATGGGGGTGCACCACTGACCATTGCTTGCTTGCAAAGCTTGATTATCAATTATTAAAAATAAAACTGTGCACACAAACATATAGATAACAATGTTTTCATCCTATAGACAGAAATATGGTATGTGTTGAAAGTCTGAAGTGGCATTTGTTTACACAAGATGTAATTAATAAATTACAGAATGTGTTTTATTATAATCATGATACTGGAAAATTATTGACTGACTCATGAAGACCTGGAGTTTCAACTTTAGTCAAAGTACTTAGGTTCATTTAAAAGTGGTGATTGAATTATCAGGTGAATTGAAATTTCTTGCATGTAAATACACTTGGTTGAAGTACTTCACAAAAATAATACATCACTTCAGAGCAGTGTGTGTAACTGCTGAAATTGCTGCTGTGTGTTGCCTTGATCTGTGTCTGGAAGTAGAAGTTTGATGCTTGCCGTTCGCTGATCTCAAACTATTTGCATGTCTCAGTGGATTTATTATCAGCCTCAACCCCTGGTCCCATTGTGCTTTCTGTCTCTTTTTCTCTCTCTGTCTCTCGTTCATTATCTCCTTCTTTCCTCTTCCTTGTTATCTCTGCCACTCTCTTGTCCTTTCCTTACCATGTGTATTTTAAAAAAAAGTTATGTGTTGAGGTTTGAATTACAGTAACCTAATTCCATGTTGCTTTTTCCTCCTTCTGTTTCTTTGAGATTTTGTTGAAACAAGGGAATGGCATTGTGCATTATTTTTTTAATCATTTGAATTGCTCTTTGCTCAGAAATGCTGTATAGCTTTAAAAGAACAGCTGAACGATTTGACCACTGCAAACATTTTTACATTTGTCAAAAGCAAAAAATACTACTTATCCGAGGTGTGCAATATTTCTCACATGTATGCTGAATCGCCAGTTTATTAGGTACAGCTCTCTGTTCACATTCAAATTAATAGAGTACATACTATGAACAATAAGCAAATTTCAGATTTGGACAAATCTACTGCTAGTTCATCAACAATATCAGCTAACTCAGTGGAACAACAATAGTAAAGAAAACTTTGTGAAAATATACTGAAACAATTACTGAATATGGATTTGCAAGTGTGACAGTAACTAATGAGGAGAAACCAAAATGTCAAGGCTTGGGGTCAGAGAAAATTTATAATGTATATTTTGGGCTCATTTGGCCAATAAGTTTTGGAAGCCCTGCCCAAATAACTAAAGCAAACTTTAGCGTGTCACGGCATTTGGAATACATGGTTTGAACCTGCCAGTAAAATTTATTCTGACTGACAGGAGCGACTCAGTCTGCTTAGTTCTGTGGCATTATAGTCTGTCTGCAATTTACAAGTTAAAGACCTTAATGTAGAGCAGAAAAGGTTAATGGTTTCCTAGAAGGCTATAGGTCACTTCCTTTTCTTGTCAGAGTGCCTCATCTGTCCTGTATGTCATGTGCTTGATGAACATCACCTCAGCTGAAATGCTTTTCACTCAACTTCAGGTTTGTGTGTTTATCTTACTAAATATTGCACTAATACCATAAGAGTTCCAGGGTTAAGCTTTGCTCATGGGTTGTGTAGAATATCTGAAGTATAATGTGGATAACAGAGTATAGTGAGATGATATGCTGTGTGTGTGTGTGTGTGTGTGTGTGTTTGAGTAACAGTCAGTAGACAGTAATCAGGGTTTGTACTTTGATCAGGTAGCACGGTAGGAGCAGCATGTGACTCAATGATTTTTTAACCAGTACTGAGTACTGATAGAAGAAGTTTCATAGTACAGATCAAAGGCAGACAATTTTATTTGTATGTCTCTTTTAACAAAAGACATTATCACAGATTAGCATTAAAGAAATCTGGATGTGGATCCCTAATGAGCAAACCATTGGCAACGGTGAGGTGACATGAGGAAGAAACCTTGAGAGGGCTCGGACTCAAAAGAGAACCCATCCTCTTCTGAGTGACGATGGATAGTAGGATTAGGTGTAGAAGAGTAAAGACAAACAGTACTAAGTGTGTTTAAAGCATGTTCAGTAGGAGATTGTAAGAGTAAGAGTCCTGGGATGAGGACAGGACAGTCTTTATGATTACAGCAGCAGTTCAACCCGCTTGAACAAAGAATGCATTATGTTTGACTTCCCACATCAAAAACACAAATTCCAGTTGAATGCGCCATGTGGTCTGAGGCAAATGTTCTGTTTTTTTTTCAGGGATCTGCTGTTTAACCAGATCTACTCGAGGCTGGTGGAGAACTCGGTGGCTAAGGGTGTCTTCTTGGAGAGTCTCGAGCCGTACATTCTGAGCGAGCGGATTGGCTGCCTGACAGCGCCCGTCATGAGGGACCTCCTCAGTTACTTCCAAGAAAATGGTATGATGGAGAGTGTGGAGGGCTGCCTGGTGCACATGGACATCACCAACCTGGATATACAGCAGGTGGGTCTGGCCTCAAGGTTCCTGACTGAGTGTGGTTGGGTGTGTGAATAGATACGCCGGATAAATATTTCACTTCTCCACATCCATCTACGTTTGTTTTCATTTGTTTGTATGTATGCAATCAAACCAACGTGATTGTGTAATCAGCACCTGCGCCTCTTTACCCATCTTACTACTCCCATATCTGAAACAATTAACCCAGCTGCAGGGGCATGATGACAACAAGGCCCATCTGCGTTCGGTTTTTAGTGTAGACCTGTAAACGCTGTCATACGCTCACAGAAGCCAGTCAAACTGTGTAAAAATATTAGCACTTTGATCGTATTGTTGTTTTCTGGGTGAATTCTAAATTAATCCCAAATTGGTACCGTTTTTTGTTTACTAATGGAATAAGTGCAGATCCAGACAGTGTTTCAATTTGTTTTCATATTTAGAGTTACTTTTATTTCAGATTTAAGGTGCATTTAATTGTATCTAATGTATATAAATGTATTTAATTGGTTAGGGTCTCTTGATTTTGGCACAGGTATTAATGTATTATTAGTATATGCATCAGGGGTTCAACAATACACTCCAGTCACGATTCGATTCGATTTGTGATACTGGCTTCACGATTTTGATTCAATTCAATTCTCAGAATAGTTTGAATAAAACTTATGACTGAACAAAAATTATGACTGAAAATGCTCTTTGTTTATTTCTGAATTGTAAACAATGCAAAACAATGTGCGTATTTGTCTGTATAAAACTAAGTAGATCAAAAATTGATAGATAAATGCTATTAAACATATCTTAAAAATAAATAAATAAATGTATAAATTCTCCCAAAGAGTTTGATTGAATATACAAAGTATACACAAATTGTCTTACCTGGGGACTTTGAAAATGATCAACTGAAACATAATGAGCTCTGAAGCAGAAATAGAGCTCCAAAGTCGGCTAAAATGCCTGATTTCCACGACCTCTGGTGTTGCTTGAAAGCTACTGAGGAGTTCTTTTAACTGTTATAACATGCCTGTGTAACTATATATCGTGTGTTGGTCGCTGGAACTATCGGACTTTACAAGTGCAAATCTTGCAGTCTCTCTAAGAAAGAATGTGGTCATGTGACCAGAGTATTCTCTATATATTTTAACTCAATGGGGTGTGCAGATTGGGACCCCTGGTATTCAAACAATGCAACAGCATTACATGCATAATTAATAGAATGCTGATTTCCAGGATGTGAATCGCACATTTCCACGATTTCCACAATGCATCATGTCACAATGCATCATTCACCCCTATATAGTATTAGAAACTAGACATGCATTTATTTTTTCTTCTTCAGTGTTTGGAATTCCATATCCCAAGTTTCTGTATTCAGAGTTTCACGCTTGAATTTCCACATCACAAGCCACGCCGTACACTCACTTTGTTCTCTTCAACCATATTTAATTCAGTGTCTGGAATTCCACGTCCTGAATTCCATATCCGGAGTTCCAGCTTTGAAGTTCCACATCCTAACTCTCACATCCTGAGTTTTATGTCCCATGTTCTGTGTCCTGAATAATGCATTTGTTCTGCACCTTTTCCCACACTGCACTCAGATTCTGCTGCCCTTTCCTGTTTAAGAGCTAACATGTTTATTGTGTGGTGTGTGGCTGTGTGTAGGTGGTGCAGATGTGTTGGGATAACCAGCTCTACGATGCCATGATGTACGTGTTCAACAGTGGCATGAACGATTACGTCAGCCCCATGGAGGTAACACACACAACACTCGTAACATTAGTACAGCTTCTTCTCAAATTGTAGTGTATTAACAAAGATTTCATATCAGTGAAATAATAGTGTTATTCCCATTAGTGTGTGAGTGATATGAACATTTTGTCGCAAATACAGATTTTAGGATTCGACAATATAATATTATCTGGTCTAACTATTCAAATTACAAGTAATTATAATCTCAGATAGAATCTGCCTGGATAAAAACGTAATCACATCAATAATTAGCAATGCCTTATTGTAAAATGTTAATAGCTTAGACACCTGACCTTGAGAAAGAGGTGACACACGACAATACTTTTTGTCCCGGTAGCATAATAATTTTTTTTTTAATAAAAATGAATAAAACATAAAAAACAAGCCACTTACTGCAAACAACTTTTATTAGTTCATTTTCAATTATATGGAAATTTTGCTTTCTGTGTGTTTTGAAGATTATGCTGGACATTTTTATGTTTTACAGCCCAGATTAGCAGATGACAATGCAAAAAGTTCAAATCTTTCTGATAATTTTTTGTGATATGTTTGTGTGAATTTTTATATAATATCTGGTTTCTGTGTTGAACGGGAATGCCAATATACTTGAGTGGTTTTATGTAACTGTTTTTGCACAAGTTGGCTACTTGAAGTACATGGTGAAACTGATGATCATGTGTGCACTAACATTGCTCATTTACTAGCATTGTTTTACTAGCAAAGTTTGAACAAAAGCTGTTACTAAAAGTTATCATTATGTTCCACCACAAATAACCGTAAAAACTGTGACATCGTCTTTACCATAGCTACAGAAAATACTTGGTTGACTTATTTTCTAATATCCTGACACCTCTACTCACAAAGAGAGTGATTAGCATGCCCTGGTGTCCTGCAGTATGTTTGTTAGCATCAAGTTCTTGAATGCAGTTTTCCTATGTAATATCTGAAGAGACGTGATCATTGTGAGTTTCAGCGATATTATGGTACGTTATAATTGGTCGATTTTATTGGGTGAACTGTGGGTGAACATTGGAAGAGAGACAGAAAGAGAGATGGAGATGGAGTGAGAGGGAAAGAGAGAGAGATTTGAATGTGTGAGTGGTGTAAATTAGATTATGTGTCCAGACATGGCTGGTGTAGGGCAGCTTTTGTTTTTAGATGAGTTTGGCAATTTCCTCAGGTTTGGGAGAGAATAAACAGTGCGCTGATAGATATGCTTGGAAAGTTTGAGTGTGTGTGTGTGTGTAAGTGGGTCTGTGATGAAGTAGTGAATGCACTATTAGCTCAAGAGGAAGATGAAAGCGCTGCAGTCGGCGAGATCCTCTGAAGCGCTAGATGAAAGAGAATTGATATTGGAGAATAATTTGTATCCACACACACACACACATCTGCCTGTGACGTGTTTTGACACAGGTGGGGTTATGAATTTGGTCTTCACAGTGTTCAGCTGTATGTATGTGTGTAAATATATATATATATATATATATATATATATATATATATAAATAATATATATAAATATATATACATATAAATATATATATATATATATATATATATATATATATATTTGTACACACACACACACAAACATTACATGTAGGTTTGTCCTTTTGGGACACACTTTTTGTGTGAAATTAATGTTTCTTTCCCTCACTTCCTGCTTTCAGAAACTCTTTCAGGTGATTGGTCCTCCTTTGCGAGAAGGCAAGCCTCTCACAGGTAGATCTGCTTCCCACAATCCTCTGTGCTTCCATTAATTATCTCATAACTGTGGTAATTAACGGTTGTTTACTAGTACCAAGAATATGAATCCCAGAGAGAACACCCATGTAACAGACTGAGATCTGCTACCTGCTTATTTTTTAGCTTTAGTGCTAACAGTTTCAGCTTCACAAGCCATGTCACATGTTGAAATATTCAGTAAATTAGTGGTAGCAATCAGCCATTAATTTGTGTTGAGCTAAGTTTGCTAGCTAGCGGCAAAAATTTACTGAGGAGTTTCCTACTGCTAGCATGCAAAGGTCTGAGGTAAACTAGCTCATGACTGTGGTAATGAATGGTTGTTTACTAGTAGTAAATGATTAGCAATAATCTGCTATTAAGTTGTGTTCAGCTAACTAGAGTTACCTCAGGGTTATTGCTAGCAAGCTAACCTGGCTAAAATGGAGCCTCGTCTGGATGAATGTTAAAACAAACTTTCACATTAGGCACTGCTTGTAACAAATGAGCCAATGTTTTAATGTTTTCTGAGTACATTACCCTTCTACCTCTTTCATTTAGAATTAGATTTTAACACACTGTTTACTTCAAACAAAAAACTGAAAACAATTATCAGTCACCACTGCAAAAAACTGAGCACCTGCTTGCTAAAGCTAGCTAGATCTGCCTTAACTTTTTATAAAATAATCTGGCTAGTGTTACAATAAGGAGCTGTGATTGCAATATGTTAGCTAACAATAAAAAGCTAACAAGCTTCTAGCGCCATAAAATAAGATATTAAATAGCTAGCTAGGTGGCTAGTGTTACACTGAGGGATTGTCACTGGAGGTTTAAAAAATAGCCAAATAGTGAGCTCGCTTGCTAGTTAGCTTCTATGACTCTCTAAATAGAATACTATGAAATAAAGTGATTAATCTCCATAACTCAGATATCTAGCTAGCTCAATGTCATAACTGTGAAAATCACCACAGCCGGTATTCTAAGGGTTCTTTTCTTACTTGTGTTTGTCATTTTTGGGCCTGAATATGGACTTGAGAAGGTAAAAGCACATATTGAGACATGTTTTACATACATTTGTTTGTCTGTAGTTTTATTTATGCACATTTCTCTTCACAGATGAACAGGTGGTCATGGGAAATAAGCTGCTCGTCTACATTAGGTAAGCAGCCACACACACACACACACACACACACACACACACACACACACAGTTATGTCATGTCATGTTTATTCTGGTTGTCTCTCTCTTTCAGTTGTTGTCTAGCAGGACGAGCGTATCCTTTAGGGGACATACCAGAAGACCTTGTGCCACAAGTTAAAAATCAGGTGTGTGTGTGTGTGTGCCTGTGTGAAGGTCATTTGTATGCTATTTTGGGTCACTTGGTTAAAATGAGCCAGAAAGATAACAGACAGAACAGCATCCAAAATATACAAGTAAGGAATAAAACATGAGGGCATGCTGTTATAGGAAATTAATCAACGATGGGGTGGTGTGATTCTGTTAACACACCATAGTTGATTATTTTAATAACAGCATGTCCTGAAGTGTGTTATTCCTCTTATACCACAGCGATTTGCCAACAGTTGCAATTTAAAATTTATTCATGACTGACACGGCATGCTTTTTAACCCTTTATAGTTACATTTAACGTTATGCTTGTTTAGAATTATTTCCTGTTATCTCTTATGTTATAGCAGTTATAAAACCATTCCCTCTCCATCCTCTCTTTTATTTTCTCAGTTGTTAACAAGTCAGTTACTTAACAAGACAAAAGAAAACGCTGCTTGTCATGTTACTATGAAACTGGAATGTGCAAACTACCCTGTGGGGTAAAACTTACATGACTGTTCCGAAGCACTGACACTGGAGACTCCTTCTATAAATATTACATAAACATCTCGTAACAGAAAACTTCACCATATCAACAATTCTCTGTTTTATGTGTTAAATAACAAGACATTTTAAATTGCTGTTTATTAGACTTTTATTAGATTATGTGAAGCATCTGGCATACCAGTCCCTGTGAAAGAGCTGTTACTAGAGAAACAATAACATCTTAGAACAAGCGCATTAAGATCTACTGTCAGAGCTGGAAAATTAATCAACACCTAATGACCAATCAGCTGATGTAGATGTAGATGTCGTTTTGATCGATCGATTGCTAGGGAGAGGATCCATGTGGATAATAAAGACAGATAAAACTGTGTGTGTGTGTGTGTGTGTGTGTGTGTGTGTGTGTGTGTGTGTGTGTGTGTATTTTAGCATTCTCGCTACTATTTTGCTGTTAGTGTCCTGTAGGCGACCCAGGAATCCTGCTGTGCTGAATGTTGGCACATTCAGCGGGTCCCAGAGACCAGAAGTGTGTGTGTGTGTGTTCTATTTAATGTATTATTTTGTCAGACATGGGGGTTCATGTTGAAAGCTAGACACACAGTCCGAGTCAGCTTTGATCTTAGTTTTACCCTGGATCTATCTGCCACACACACACACACACACACACACACACGCATGCACACACACACTACTATCCTCATAATCTATAGTAGTTGCATCAGAGATGTGTCTCATTAGCAGCCTTTGTGTCTCTTTGATTAGCAGATAATGGCTAATGCTGTGAACACAGACACACACACACAACTGCTAGACCAGGGGCCTCATTTATTAGACCTGAATAGAATAATCCTAATTATGGATGTATTATTTCCTAACAGTTTTATAGTCCATGTGCACAATTAATTCTGCTTACGTGTGATGTAATTAATATCATAAAATTCTGTGCAATTGCACGAGCACATCTACTCCACCTGAAGAACATCCTCAAATATCCTTATACGGATATACAGTACTGTGCAAAAGTCTTAGGCACTCTATTTTTTTTTTTAGTACAAACTTTGTTATAGATTTTTATTTTATGACTTCTACATTATTGATTCAGTACAAAAACATTTTAGATTTCCAAACATTAGTTTTCCAGCACAAAATTAAATGTTACAGAAAAATGTAGTTTTAATTAAATTAAAATTTAATTAAAGTGAAATTCTAGTCATACAGAGCCTTTTTTATATTATACACAACACATCTGAGGAAAATGTTAATATTCTCAATATTTTGTGTAATTTCCACTGTCACTGTGCCTTTACAGTGTCCAGAAAGATGAAATAGCTAGATATTAGCTAGCTAATGTTGATGTTTCTCAATATAGCAGAAGCCATGGATGTTCAGTTTGTGTAGATGTTCATGTTCAGATGCTAAGTGCAGCTGAAGTGAAATTAGATTCTAGTTTCAGGATTTCACTAACTTTTGCCTCATTTCTACTGTTACTCTCCCTTTACATTGTCCATATGAAAGACTTAATGTCTGTTTGCTAGATAGTTAAGCTGTTAGTGCTGGTTATTAACTAGCTTATTGTCAGTGTACATATTACAGGTCCAAACAACATTGTTTCTCCCAGCTTTGATTACTTAAATGACAATGAGTGTGTGTGTGTGTGTGTATACATATATATATATATATATATATATATATATATATATATATATATATATACATATATATATATATATATATATATATATATATATATATATATATATATACATATATATATGTACACACACATACACACATACATATACACACAGCGTACTGTGCAAAAGTCTTAGGCGCCCTATTTTTTTTTTTGTACAAACTTTATTATAGATTTTTATTTTATGACTTCTACATTATTGATTCAGTACAAAAAATTTTAGATTTCCAAACATTAGTTTTCCAGCCCAAAATTAAATGTTACAGAAAAATGTTTGTATGGCAGTAAAGAAAGCAGCATATTACATAAGAGACACTTTTCAGACAAATAAAACATAATGAAGGCTGCTGGGTTTTACTGCAAAAATAAGAAGCAAGTGTGACAGTCAAAGTCTGCAGAAGAACTGTGTCTGGTTCTGCAAGATGCTCAGTAACACTTCCAGCTCATTTCCTTATAAAACTGCAGTAATTGTACCTGAGATCAGCAAATATTGACTTTGTTTCCTTTATTACTGTTTACTGCTCTTTATAGTATTTTTTTTAATGTAGAAACATTTAATTTCATTATTTTTGAAGCATCTTTACTCTACAGCATTTCTTTGAATTTGCCTAAGACTTTTGCACAGTACTATATATAATAAAGGCTGATAAGTAATAAATCATGGTTAAGCTTGTACATTATTGATTTTCTTTTTCCCGTTTTATAAAAACGAGATAAATGATTTAATCATCCTGAACCGATAGATAGATTTTATTTAATATTAATGAACTCAAAACATTCTCCATTTAACTTGACAGAAAGCGAGCGCGGCCGGTTGAGAGCATGTGAGATGAGGGCATGGGGGCGGGGCTTCCAGGAGGCATTAGTATATGTCGGAGAGTACAAACCACCTGTGTGGATCATCCCAGATTCACAAGTCGATTGGCTCGTCTGTCATTTTATTGAGGAGAGAAAGACTGCTCTTTCACAATATTTTTGAGTGATAGCAAGCGTACAGACGTACTCTAGTGTTAAAATGGAGCACCTAGGTAAAATGCGTAAAGTTTGGTAGGTGTGGTAATATAATATAATTGGAGTAAACGTCACTGGATATCGTGGCAATGTAATATCATGTACAGACTATTAAACTGTTATATCACACAAGGCTCTGGTAAAATGGTTCAAAAGCACCTCAGGTCATAAGTCACTCTGCGTTATGGACAAGAGAGTTTTTTTTTTTTTTTTTTACTTAATGGGTAAAGTCATGATTCTTTACACTAGAATTACGTAAATAGCTGAGACAATTTTATGGGGCAGAGAGGAAGGTGCAATATGGCAACCAAGTGGCTTCACATCTCTCTGTGAATAGAATAACAGATTTAGCTATAAAGTGCTTGCTCTTCACTGAACGTGTTGCAGGTGTTTGAGTTCCTGATTCGCCTGCACTCACTAGAGGCCATCCAGGAGGAGGAGGTGTATCCGTACATCCGGACCCTGCTTCACTTCGACACCCGCGAGTTTCTCAACGTTCTGGCGCTGGTGTGTATCAAACAGTAACTTCATTAAAGCCACAAATGTACACAATTCTCTTACTTCTCTTACTGCAAATGCAGTCGATCAGCCAAGGAGTTGCACTGGAGCTACCAGGCTCATGTAGCTAACACATAGCTACCAGTTAACCATCGAACAACCTGCATATCTAAAGCTCCACACACACTTCTAACTGTGTCGAGTTCGAGATCAAATTGAGCTTTAAAAACAGTAGCAGCAGCCATCTTGAAGATAAAATCACTTTCTTTCTCAGCACATAGTTTGAGACGAAAAGGTAGGAGGCGTGGCCTAAAGTTAGACATGATTTAGATGATAATGTAGTTCACATTTGATTTGTATGTCTGTAAATGTCTATGTCTGTAACTAATTCATTAACTACAAATTGAGTAGTTTAGCATATAAATATGTTGAATTAATCTTTATATAGTAAAACAAAAGAATTTTTTCATATCAAAAATTATGAGACTTGCTGTTACAGGAAAATAATCAATGCAGCTCCAACATGAAGCCCAGAGTAAACATTTCTTTTTTCCTGTAATAGCACCTGTAATAAAGTTTATTACAATAATACTTTTTATCTATTTGTAGTTACATTTATTTATGGAGGTTTGTTCCTGTTATTACTTACTTTACAGCAGCTGTAATCAGATGTTTCCTCAGTCTGACTTATCTCTTATTCTCTGTTTATGATAATAAAACAAAAACATTTCGCTTGTCATGGTACTGACAGAAATGTAAAGCAGAACCTCCTCCATCATGAAGACTTTCCCCATGACAGAAAACTTACCTCTGACTGTTACAAAGCGCTGACACTGGAGACCCCTTTGAAAAACTGTTAAATAAATGTCTGCTTGCAGAAAGCTTCATCATATCAAAAATTATACTGTTAATATTATTATTATTATTAATAATTATTATTATTATTAATTTGTTAAATAACAACACAAGATAACTGGTAGCTATCATAGTGGCCATGCCACAGAAATGACTGATCTCTGAGACAAAATGAAGGAAGCAAATTTCATCAGATGTGTTTGGGATAAGTGGGAAATGGTGTACAGTCCGTTGTTGGTAGAAATTTTGCTTTAATAGTTTTGTCTGTTTCAGACGTTCGAGGATTTTAAGAATGACAAACAGGCTCTGGAGTACCAGCAAAGGATTGTGGACATTTTACTCAAGGTACAGACATGGTTCTTTTTATTTTACTGCCTTTTATCACAGCCTTTACCACAATCTTGCACTAACATACACACACACACACACACACTTCTCTCTCGTGTGTCTTCACTGTCATCATCAGGATGGTAATCAGCTAAATGCAATCACTTCATCAGTGCAGGAGCTCGTCCAGTCCAAACTCAGCGGCTGCTTAAAGCTCCTCCATCAAACGCTCTTATTATAGCTCAACCCACATCCCGCCTTCTCTCTCATCTCCAGCTCCTCTCATGCTCTCCCTCCCCTTCTGATCAGTAGATAGTAGAGAGTTATTTTTATCCACAGCTTTTTAATGAAAAGTGTGTGTGTGTGTGTGTGTGTGTGTGTGTGTGTGTGTGTGTGTGTGTGTGTGTGTGTGTATGTTTTGGGCAGGTCATGGTGGATAACTCGGACTTCACCCCGTCCCAGGTGGGCTGCCTGTTCACCTTTCTCGCTCGGCAGCTAGCCAAACCCGACAACACCCTCTTTGTCAACAGGAAGTTGTTTGATCAGGTGACTTTATGATTTTTTTTATGCACTTCAATCTATATCCATATGAGGATGATTGATTGTTAGGAGGAAAGCGATCTTCCACCCCCTTCTGCATACATGAGCTCATAGTTATCCGTGATTGGCTAGTCTTGCTATGATTGGCAGGGGAGAGAGAGTATGTCATCCCTCCTACCCAAAGAGGATACCCAAAGAGCACTCTCATGGCGCTTCTGTGTAGCGAATAAGTCTGTGCAGAGTTTCGGTGTTAAATCCTCCCTGTACACACATACGTCACGTAAGCCCATCCTCTTCTGAGTGACACCGGATAGTAGGATTATGTATGTTACAGCATGCATCATCATGTTTGTCGGAAACTGCAGCAGGCATTAATGTGGTGAAGACTCCAAAGCAATTAGCAGCTCACCGTAAAAATAACTCCATCTTATTAGAGGTGTGAAAGTGATTTCGTGGTTGAAAATGATGGGCTCGTACTAAGCTGGGAGGAATTGCGTCTGGCGCCAGTGAAAAGCAGCTGTAAATCTTTTTCACTTTGTTGTTGTTGATGGCTTTAATTTCTTGGCCTTGAGGAACTTGTAATTACTCTGACTCAGTATGGAGCTCAATATGGTCATGTTAAACACAGCGTAATTTGTGTAGGAAGTGTTTTTTGTTTTTTTTTAACTCCGATCTGGTTGAATGCAGGTTCTGGAGTTTCTGTGCAGTCCAGATGATGATTCCAGACACACGGAGAGGCAGCAGGTAAAATCATTAACTGGACTCGTTAGAGTAGATGCAAAAAGACTTACAAGTGATATAAAATCCAAGCCTATAGTTTAATCACTGCAAAAAAATAACATTTTAGCAAGGGAACATATCCTGAATATAGTCAAATTGATCCAGTATTTCCTATTAGAAGATTACAATAAAACAAATACAGGATTATTAACCCTATTTCAAGACTTTTTAAAACTAATTTCAAGCTTTAAATTGTCTTATTCTATTGGCAGATCATTAAATGCTTAAAATTAGCAAAATTATCTGCGATTAATGATTATATACAAGGTGATAGGTTCATGCATTGTTAGCATTTAGCTAGCCTGTTTATTCGCAAGGTGTGCCGGCTTTAGCATTAGCATGTATCTATTGATCCATTGAGAGCCTACTTCTGTCTATTTTTAATAACTTAGCACTGCTTTAGTTATAATGGTGGCATCATTTATTAGTGTATGCTCCACAACACTAAATGCAACTACAAATGGATGAAAAGTATGATGTGTTGTTTTTAATAAATCAAAATTTGTAAGTGTTGGCAAATCACTGTGGTATAAGAGGAATAAAACACTTCACATTGTGCTGTTAATGGAAAATAATCAAGTAACTTCGCTTACTCCACCTCAACACTGATTATTTTCCTGTAGGAGAATACTCTGTTGTGTTGTTTTCTTTTTATAATGCATAGTTTTGTCTGGTAGAAATTTGGGTAGATAGATAGCTAGACGTGTGCTAAGCACCATAAATAAGCACCAGCAACCTGTTGGTGGAGAAATGCCGGGGCAGTCATGGTATTCAGCTGGACCAGCATTTCCACTTTATCACCTGCAGCTCAGTTTTCAAAGCGCACCAAATCCCACCGCCACAAATTGAATCCTTTTTCCTCAAGCCTTAAGCCCTTCTGTTATGTGCTGATAAATACATAAATAGGTCCATGTAGATCCGGCTCCTGAGTGGCTCTGGTTAGGTCAGGTGACTTTCTCACAGCGGTGTCTGTCGTTGCAGGTGCTGTTGGAGTTACTCCAGGTGGGAGGCATGGTCCAGTTCGACGAGGGGCGGCTCCTCGCCCTGGCAGAAAAGGCAGAATTGTAAGTGTTTGTTCAGTAAAAGAGCTGACAAGTCATACAGCACAGACTCACACACAATTCACAACCTGATGAACTGATCTTTAGTATCATGGAGAAGATGTATAGCTCTACCATCAAATCAGAGCAAAAAAAAATCTTTTTTTTTTTCTTTTAGGGTTGAACAATAAATGTAATGATTATATCCCTGTTCTGCTGACAATAACAATTTTAGTAAATGTTAAATTAAAAAAAGAGGAAAAAAAATAACTCTTAACAGTTAATGTATTTCACAAATATAAATAATGGCACAAGAAACTAGGGTAGGAATCCAGGGAAAAAGCAAAAGTAGCACTGGTTTGACACTCCACACGAACAGATTTAAAAATGTGTGCAATTGTTGACACGTTTTCTGCAAAGAACTGTTTATTGGGCATTTTTGGAAGGAGTCTCCAGCGTCAGCGCTATGTAACAGTCTTTTGGAAAGTCTCCAAGACAGAGAGCTTTGCTATATGTGGTGTCTCAGTAACATGACAAGCTGCATAGAGAGAGAGAAAAAAGAGAGGCTGGTGTGGCTGGATTGGCAACTTGCTGTGGTACAGGACAGATAAACACTTTGGGACATGCTGTTTATGGCAAATAATCAGCCTCACAGTGGTAACAGTAACTCTGTTTTGAGTTAGGCTGCATCACATTACTCAAATTTGATCATTTTCCTATATCAGCCCCCAAGTGTGTTATTTCTTACTGAAAACCTAATTGTGATGGATAGATTGAGCATGAGACATTTATTAACTTAATGTGCTGCCAATTCAGTTTCAGGGACACATTGATTGATGGCAACTTAATTGCCAAGTCGGTTTTTGACCCTTTTATTCACCAAGTAGCCGAGTTTAATCTTTAGCTTTTAACTAGATGAGCCCTACTTTATGCACGGACCACAAACATTATAGTGAGAGGTGTGTTACCTGGGTCATATCAAACAGAGGGCCACTATCTGAATTATTAAGTACCTCTCGCTGCAGAACCTAAAGTCGAGAGGGGTGGAGTCGGACCTGACCCGCCTCCTCTTACCTGGGTGGAGTCGAACCAGAAATTGAAAAAGTCCAGTGTGTTTCAGGCTGGATGTGTTGTTGATAAGTGTGTTGTTCCGTTGTAGGACGTCTTGTGGATTAGGGTTAGGGTCGGGTTTGGAGGTTAGGATTTAGGGCTATAGGACACATTGGATGCGGTCCACACTGCAAAAATGACATGTTATCAAGTGGAAATACCTTGAATATAGTCAAATTTATCTAGTATTTCATACTGTAAGATTACAATAAGCCAAAGATTACAAGATTATTAAACCTATTTCAAGCCATTTGTACTCATTTCAAGCTTGAAATAGTCTTGTTCTATTGGCAGATAATTTTCTCATTTTAAGCATTTATTTTTAAAAAAGAAGCAAAATTATCTGCCAGTAGAATAAGAAAACTACAAACTTGAAGTGAGTAATAATGTTAAGAAGTAGGTTTAAGGATCTTATATTTGATTTATTGTAATGTTATAGTAAGAAATACTAGATAAATTTAACTATATTCACGATATTTTTACTTACTAAAATGACATTTTTTGCAGTGCAGCTCTACCCCTCTGGACTTTTGGTTCTTCAGAGAGGGCTATATATTATATAATATTAAATACTATAAATATTTATTTATTGCCAAAAGAACCACTGTTATTTCATTTATTATAAATATAAAATTACACACCAGAGATGTAAAAGGCATTTTACTTCACTCCCTCATCTTCAGCCTAGCCATGATTCAGGACAGTGTACTCTATTTTAGTAATTTAGAGTATAATGTCTTTCCATTGGTCTTTTCAATAAAGACTATTAGGAGGCCCACTTGAATTTTTTCAGGACTTCTGTTTGCAATGACTGCTGCAAGTCCACCTGCATAGGCTTTAATTATTTTCAGATGTTTGAATAAAATGGCTCATGAATGGTTCAACAGAAAAGCGATCACGGTGCCAGTAGCCAGTGGTGGGTGTTAGCTCATGTATGCGGAAGAGGGCGGATAGCTCTTTCCTCCAAGTGCGTTGTGAATGTGTTATGCTATGATACAGCATGAGCAGCAGCAGTTTGAAAAGATGCTGTTGGCTAGCTTCAAAGTTTGATGTGTTGTGCTTTCTGAGATGCTTTTCTGCTCACCACAGTTGTAAAGAGTGGTTATTTGAGTTACAGGAGCCTTCCGGTCATCTACAACCGCTCTGGACAATCAGATCAGATTTGGGTTTTTTTTTCCTCCATTTGATATCTGATCCAGCTTATTCTGCTGTGATATTGGTTCAGTATAAATACCAGTTAAGGGATTGGTGCCCTTATTCATTCAGATGTGGAGTCAGATTTTATATCGTTGCTATTGCTAATTTGATTCATTATAGTGAATAAATGTTCTTAGTAGCAGACCCTGAGCTAAAGCCTTAAGATTTTTTATTGAGCACTGTTATGTTCTGCTTCTGTATGAGTTAAATGCCCTGCATTGTATGAGGTGACCTTTTATAATTAATCTTCATTGTAGTGATGAAGACAGTCTAAGAGTTAGATGATAATCAGTGTTTACTATCTGTTATTTTGTCTGGCTTTGGGCTTTTACATGTTGAAACAGAGGCACATTTTCTCCCTCAAGGGCTTCAGACTAATTACCTTCAATTACCTTTGCTTTTCATTTAAACCTGTTCTGTATAATTAGGCAGCAATTAAGCGGAGAGTAGAATCGATTTTTTTTTTTTTTCCGGGGACATTCAGGACAAAGAAAGTTTAGCTTTAATTCCCACCTGCTCATCAGTTTGCTTCTTGTTTAGTCTCTCTCACTCTCTTACTTGTCCCTGTCTATGCTTCGTTCTCTGTCTCAATCTAGCTATCAGATCTGTGAGTTTTTGTATGAGCAGAAGCATCTTTATGATCAAATCATTGCCTGCTACCTGAAGGACCCCTTAAGAAAGGTAAATCTTCACCCCTCCTCACTTTCCCTTCCTCAGTTTTTACTCGTTTCTTATTCCATGTTCCCTTATCTAGCCCACTCTCTCTAAAGCCCATGTCTTTCTGTTGTTCTGATAGGAGGAGGTTTATAACTACATCCATAACATCCTGTCCATGCCTGGTTACAGCCCAGAGGAGAAGCAGACCGCATGGAACAAATCCTTAGAGCACGTTAAGGTGAGTGGAGGATTGCTTTAAAGGAATTTACACCAAGAAATATTTGGTGTCTGGATTTTGCTTCTTTATCTATGAGACTTATAAGGCTATCAAGTAAGAGTTAACTGATTAGCATAGTTCTACCTGAATCCTACATCATTCATCATTATTATTTTACTCATATAGTTCCAGGTTAATTGGTGTGTGTAAGAATTAAATATAGCATTATGATAATACTAATCTGCTTCTTGCTGTCTATACAAAAGTAATTCTTATCCTCATTTGTGGCTATAAAGACTTTGGACATTGTGAGATGTGAGGTCTTTTCAGTATCTGATTTATTCTTGGTTACTTTACTCTGATACAGTAGTGTATGAGACACACAACATCCAAGAGACCATGGGAATGAAACCTCAAGCTAACAAACTTATTTAGCCCAGCTAAGCAGTGCATTACACTAGATTCACACTACCAAGTGACAAAGTGACAGATCACCGTTCATTTTCTATGTATTACGTGATGCAGTGACAAGTTTGTCAAGTGCCATTTGAATTGAGATTGCAAATTAAGTCTAACAACAATAAAAAAACAAATTCAAATGATTCGCTTGAATGATTCCTTGGAAAAAGCCATAGCCCGTGTGGTCCAACATTTTTTTAGTTTCCCGCTCACTTACAGTCTGATGTGCAAAAATGGAAGAAAAGCTTCTAACAATGGTTTCATCTTATCCTGTCATATACTAGGGCTGTATTCAAGACCACCATTGTTAAGTCCAAAACCATGATAGTTGAGATTAAGTCAAGACCGAGTATTAAGGGGGACGAAGCCAAGTCAAGATAGAGTCAAGATCAAGACTGAATACCATCAAACCCTTTTCAAACTTCAGAAGCTTAACTTCAGTTGGCTTCATTCATGCATTGTGCCGATGATTGGGCTGTTTTCTAGAAGAAGGAAATACTTCTTGTCAAACTTTGTGCATGCGAAAATAAAAGACAACACAAACATTATTTGTATTTGTAAACATATTTAGCGAGACATGTCTGAGTACAATTGCCAGAAGTCTAAGACAAATCCAATACAGAAATGTCTCGAGACCAGATTCCAGTCCTACAGTCCTGTCATACATGAGCTCTCATTAATGGCGTATAGAGACATGAAGAAAAGTAAAGCTTGGAAGGAAGTGGTGAGTGTACGTAGCTAGTATAGTTAGCTTGCTTTGCTAATCTACTAAAATGTAGCTATTGTGAAGCCTAGCACGTAACATGTAAATTATTTTAATTTATGTTTACTGTTGGCTATACAGTTTGCCTGCTACCATTTCTCAGTGGAACTGAAGAAACGCTGGACTGTGCACACCCACAAGCGACAACAGTATCAGTCGCTACACGTTCACAGGAGACAAATTACAATGAAACAAGCGACCTGTTGCTTGCTAGTGTGAACACCTTTTGAGACGCTGACCTGAGCTCATCCCTGATTCGTTGAGGAGCAACTCTCTTAAATGCTGATTGGATGTTCTCTGTCTTGCAGGAGCTGGTTAGCATTAACCCTGCTAAAGCTGCCGAGCTGGTGGCGGGACACTTCATCAGCGAGGTAGAGCCTATTATCACTGCACTACAGGTGAGTGTCAATCACAGCCTATCGTAGGTCATCATTAAATCCTATGGAGTGCGAACACCAGCTAAGTTAGGGACCGTGTTGGAGTGCAGCATGTGGCCAAAAATGGAGTGTACACAATATTCCCCCATAGCTCCATGGCTGAAGTGAAGAAGAAACTTGTGTTTAGTCATCTAAATGACTGTGCCATGTTTACTGAGTTTGTCGTACTGAAGTTTCCAGAGGCTGTCTGTGGATACGCTTATTTTATATCCATTCAGAGCAGGTGATCAGTCTTCAACAGTCCACTTTCAGTGAGCCTGGGTGCACTGGAGCCACAGATTCCTGTTCTTGGCTGACAGTAGAGGAACATGATGTAGTCTTCTGCTGTTCACCTCAAGGTTTGACGTGTTGTGCATTCTGAAATGCTTTTCTGCTCACCACGGTTGTAAAGAGTGGTTATTTGAGTTACAGTAGCCTTCCTGTCTGCTCAAACCCATCTGGACATTCTGCTCTCACCTCTCACAGCATTATATTGCGCTACACACAGTTCTATGATATTTCAGGCTTTGTTATAGAATGAGATCAGATTTGATGTTTTTTTTCCCCCTCCAATATCTGATCCATTTTCTGCTGTGATATGGGTGTGATATCGATACTGGATATGGAGTTGGTGTCAGCTCTACTTAGGAAGTCTCTACAATGTGCTTTTTTCCTATTTGCCACCTGCTGTCATTAGTGAGATGATGTGATGTGTATTTGCCAGCTTAGTGTTATTATGGTGGGCTTTATGTGTTGTAGTGCAAAAAGATTGCACACACCCTTGCTCTTAATCCTGCCAGTCCTGTTCAGTGAAAGCCCAGAGGTGAGGATTAACGGCCATCTCCAAAGGTGTGATGTCAGCGCCAAATAGCCTGTCTCCACTCCAATACACAAACAGATCAATAGCGTGTGTGTGTGTGTGTGTGTGTGTGTGTGTGTGTGTGTGTGCGGGCATTTTCACTCTTGGACCAAATCCTTGGACGCTTAGGTCTTCGTCAAACACACAGACACAGAATTCCTTCCGATATTTGGATTCATTACACACTTCTATATATCACGTTCATTGTTTTGCAAAATGGCAATAGTAGGTAAACCCCTTTTTTCTTATTGAGGTTATTTTGTTCTTCTTACCAACATCGCTGTGATACACATCAGATATTTTCTCTACGATGGGTCCCTGGAGGACTAGTGGTTAGGCCTTCTTCGCTCTCACTGCCGCGGCGCCGGTTCGATTCCTGACCAGGGAATCAACCCCGCACAAGACAGTGCACTCCTAGTGCCGGTCCCAAGCCCAGATAAAATTGGGGAGGGTTATATATATGTATATATATTTTACTATTTTCTTGGACATAAAATGGAAATTAAACTGGTGTACTCATATTCGATAATCAACTTTATATTGTGTTTATATTCAGTAGCCTAGTTCACTTACAAGCTGTCTCTGTTATATGGTGTAGTCGAAGCTGGTAAACAGTTTCGCTAATCAGCTAGTTTGTTCAAATACTCTGTTGTGTAATCAACCAGTAAGCATTTATGCAAACAGTTGCTGTCTTTGAGGAATAAAACGCTTCGGGATGTGGTGTTATTGGAAAAGAATAAACTTCATGGTGGTAACAGAAACTCAGTTGATTTTTTTTGTCCCTATAACAGCAAACACCCAGCGTTTTATTCCTTACCCAACACACATTTGACACACATTTGTAAATATTGTATTTTGAGTCCTGAGACAAGCCGAACCTATTACATTAATGACCTGGCATCAGACAATGGATCATTATCATTATCACCATCATCAGGTGATCAGAGATATTTCAGAGAGGCAGAGAGAGAGAGAGAGACAGAAAGAGACAGAGAGAAGAAGACACAAAGAGAGACAGAGTGACACACAGAGAGAGAGAGAGAGAGAGACAGAGAGAGGCATAGAGAGACAGACACAAAGATAGAGACAGAGAGAGAGACACAGAGAGAATCAGATGGACAGAGAGAGGGAAACACAAAAAGAGTCAGAGTTACAAAAAGAGCAAGAGAGAGACAGAGCAAGACATAGAGTGAAAAAGAGAGAGAGAAAGACAGAGAGAGACAGAAAAAACACAAACAGAGACACACAGAGACCGAGAGAGCGAGAGAGAGCGAGAGACCATGTGTTTCCATTGTTGTGGTCTGAGATAGTGGCAGCATGTCTAAAGAGGGCAAACGAAAGAAACAGCTGAAGTGTCTGTGTGTGTGTCTGTGTGTGTCTGTGTGTGTCTGTGTCTGTGTGTGTGTGTGAGTGTGAGTGTGTCTGTGTGTGTGTGAGTGTGTGTGCCTCATTACTCTCTCTGTAGAATAACGAGATTCACTCAAAATGCTTAAGAGCCAGAAGCTGTGATTAGGGTTTGATACAAGTGGAGCTGTAGCTCTGCTTGCCTACAGTCATACAGGACATAGGACAATAGAACTCCCCTGTAGAGATAATGTATATCTGGGGATGTGTGTGTGAAAGAGAGGGAGGGAGAGATAGATAGAGAGAGAATAAATGGATTAGTCCATATCTGAGGCACTGGGTGTAATTAGGTTTGCCTTATCGTCTGGCCGCTGGAAGCGAGGTGTTAATTGAAAAGTCTGATAGTGGAGTGGCATGTGTGCAAGCACGCACATGTGTATGTGTGTGTGTGTGTGTGTGTGTGTGTGTGTGTGTGTGTGTGTGTGCGCGCCATGACCAGAACGAGAAGAATAGGAAAAAATAAACAGCACATTCATCCACACACCACATTTTCGCCTCAGAGATTAACATACATCCAGGTTATTAACGCTGTTGCTGGCAGGAATGCTTCCTGACGCTGGTTTATTGTTTGGAGGAAAATATAAACATCATAACTATAAATGGCATTATAATAAGAATACGTTTTATTAATAAAGCACCATTTTCACCCTTGAGGTGGTTTTATAAATCAACACAATATGAGTGTTTCTTTTCCAAGCATCAACGAGTTTAGTTCCTGCTCTAAAGTGTTCCAAAGTTTCCAAATTCATGCAATTATGCAATCAGCCAATCAGAAGAGCAGAAGAGCAGTGCATAAAATCATGGAGATACAGGTCAAGAGCTTCACTTAATGATCATATCAGAATGAGAGAGATCACAGGAGAAGGGCCAGACTAGTTTGAGCTGACAGGTAACACAAATAAGCACTCTTTACAACCGTGGTGAGCAGAAAAGCATCTCAGACGACATGTTGAACCTTGCAGCAGATGAGCTACAACAGCAGAAGTTGTTGTCCAACATTTTGGCTAAGAGCTAGTAATTTGTCCACCCCTGCTATAGATTAAAGATTAAAAATTAGATTAAAAATTATAATTTTGGTTCAGGAGAAGCCTCTGCATGTTGTGCTTTTTAGAAATTGTTAGACCTGTAACAACTTTGGTTAAATAATTAATACCCTTGTCACCTTGCTGAGTCTCGATGTAGCAAGGCAGTCTAATAAACTCTCAAAACTAGAACGACAAATTCTATTCACACTCCTACAAGATGTGTGCAGACCTCCAGAGCTCTTGTGTGGTGATTAGGTCACCTAGCGAGGACTGAAGTATCTTTTCATAGTGGCTTTTTCTACTGTCCATCACCTCACAGAGGAAAAAGTCTTTGTCTCATGAGAGATCTGCCATTTAAATGCCTTCTTTTGCACTGCCATGTCTGACATTTGCCGTGACATTTCAGCTTCCTACTGTATTTGCGTATCAACTCGATCCAAACCGATTGTCTCAGGTTTTGTGTCATTTCAATTCTGATCACTCCCCACACTCTGCACGCTGCGTTTTGACTCACTCTGTCTTCCACCTTACTTCTAAAGTAAATACTTTATTTATATGCTGTCACACTCTCTGTTGATTAGTAGCAGTATTTTTCTTTTTCATGTTCCTGTTCAAGCTCTTAATTTCTCCTCAGATTCAGTTAACTTTGCCTTTCCCCCCCGGTCCTTGTTTTTCCTGGTTTGCTTGGTGTTAGCTTTCACCTGTTCCCTAATCTGTCATCATAAAGTTCTGCGAATGACATAGTTTAGCAAGAAATCAAATTTAAAATTTAAAGTTTTGGTGAAGTTTGTGCTTACAACCTGAATGCAGTTTGAGGCACACTTTCACAGAATATTACAAGTCCCTGTGAATTAGTTGTTACTATAGAAACGATAGCATATTAGAACGAGTATATTAATATAAATCTGTAATTTGCCTTGAAGCCAGAACTAATGTCAGATTATAGAACATTAATCAACATCTTTTGACCAATCAGATTGCTGTGCTGTGTTGAGATACATGATTAAGTATAAACTGTAAAGTTGCAGAAAGTTTCTCAAAGTGATCTTTTTATTAATATTGCGTACAGAATGTGATTGAATATTTTGGGTTTTTGTGTCTCTAGGATGATCATTTGGTGTTCCAGTTCCTGAGGAACTTGCTGAATCCAAGGTAAAAAAAAAAAAATCCTGAAGTTCATACTAATTAATGTTACTTTGATTTAATATGTACAAAAAAAATTAAATAAAACTATGTATTTTACCACCATCTTTGTGAAAATAGACCATAAATCCTAGGATTAGTTCACATATAAACCATTGACAATGAAGTGAAAAAAATTATTCTGTAAAAAATATTTCCATTTTACAACTTGAAAGTCCCATGAAATCAAAATTGATCTTTTAGAGATTTTTGTACGAGTCCTGTGGCGAAGTAGACACAATAAATTTTCAGTGTTTATATATCTTTGGTATCAATTTTGTTTTGTTATACATGTTTTATATATGTGTGTATATATATATATATATATAAACACTGAAAATTGTTTGGTGATTTATCGTGTACCTGCGCATCCATTGTGTGCAGTAATGCTCTGTAGAACGCAATTGTCTGCCCCTGTAAACAAACTGCGCAGGACAAATCACTCTACAAAAGCAGCAAGTTAGCATCAAACAGGGGTCATTTGTGTAGCTTATGCAGTCAAACGTTCTGCATGTAATTCTCCTTCCTTGAATATACGTGTGTATTTCTCCGCTCATTCCTCCTCTGAAATGTTAATCTTGGCTTTAACACTGTGCTACCTGCGATGGTCTCTGTGCTGCGATTCAAGGCTAATGTGTATGAACTGGCCAGCGAGCGAGCATTTGGACATATTAAAGCACGTTAATCTGTGTGAGAGAAACCTGTCCAGAAAACTTGTTTCTGGATGCAGTTTTATTTTATTGCCTCGTATTAAACGACAGTCTTTTCCCTTTCCCCAGCGGTTAGCCTAATCCTCTCACTGCCAAGGGAAAGAGATAAAAAACTGCTGCTTGCTGGTAATAAATGACTCACTGCCCAGACGCGTGGTGGCTGGAGGTCCATACTCTAGAATACCGAACATGACAAATTAGCACTGGACAAATTGGCAGTGAGAAGTCCTACGCAGTTTAGAACAAGCTCTATAAACGTGTGGCCTCTTATTTAGTCAGTTTGCTAAGCCACTGTTGAGTCTGTTTGTGTACAATCTCTGTTAGTGTATGGTAACTCTTTGCATTACACTGTGCTGTTGGCATCATGACATAACTTGATTTATACAACAGTTAGTTCCAGTCTGCTAATTTGATGCGTTTCAAGAGTGCTTATATTTACTATAACCGCACTGGGACGTTTCACTGTGTGTATCACTCCACTCATCTGTGCTCACCACGAATTCCACTTCCTACTTCAAAACAGTTACTATAGTAGTGTTAGCGACTTAGTGTTTGGCCATATTGTTGAAATGTCACTTACTCGATGTTAAGTTCTTGTCTATAAAACTGTTTAAAAACAATATCGCACTCGCAATCATGCTGGAATATTGACATGGTTGCGATTACCTGCGGCTTCGTACCTGCGGCTTCGTGCCTACGCTGAATCACAGCCGTGCTGATATTCGGTGTAACTGCACTCTTGTTTGTGCGATATTGCTTAATTAGAATCGTTCATTAAGAATATTTAATACACAATACGCTCTTGTGTGTCAAGTGATCACATGTCTGTCCTGTGTGGTTCATACTGAACCAAATGAATCCTAAAAAGAGTCGATTCACTGATTTCACGAATTAAAAGATAAGAATCAACCCTGAAGTTGAAAAAGAATCTAACTGGTTAATCAAAAATAAACAAATAAATAAATAAAAATAATTACTAGTAACTAATACTTTCATGAATTCATCTGTCAAAGATAATTTATAGATAAATTCAGCTGAAATATCGAATTCTAACTATATTATCTAACTATATATTTCCCACTCCAAGAAATATGTATAATATCATGAAAAATGTGATTTTTGGTCTTGCATATAACTACGAAAAAAAACAAACAAAAGGAACAACACAGGTAGTCGGTTGTCAGGTTTTAGGAGCTGATTAGCATATTATAATAGGATTTTATTTTTGGACATCATCCAGATATAAGACGCATAAAACAGTGAAACGTATGTTCAAAGATCTGTATTCTAAGCTCAGAAAGCTGAACCACTGCCTGATATTCTTAGAACAAAGAGCATAAATGAGAGCCTTAGACTTTTTTCTTTGCGACACTTGCAGGCTTACCACATAGAGAGTGTTTCTCTATGTAAAGAGGCCTTCCTTCATCACGGCTCAAGCTCTCGAATCAAACAGCAATCAGTCGCCGCTAAATGCACCTCAAGATGGAGCTGAAAAATCCTCATAATTATGAGGGAGTAAAATAGGACGATGATTTTTGCCATTTTATAGCATGTTTTAATGCACATCAGAGAAAAGCTCTGTCTATCAAAATGTTAAGCTTCACAGCTCTAAGATCGAGTCTAATTACTGAAATATGCAACCTGTAGAGTACGTCCATCATAAAAACAAGAAGCCACCGCTTTCGTGCAAACGGACTGTAAAGCAAGACTCGGCTCCAGCTGTCTTAAGTGGTGCAACAACATCTGGAGCGAGGCTGAGTGGCTGAGCATGATGTGTGCATCCAGTCACAAACAACACCTTCATGCCCAGTGGTTTTCCCAATCGTTTCATGGGAGACGCAACCAGCTTTCAATCTGCTGTGCTTGGGTACATTGCCGTATCCAAATAAAATCCTTTGCTCAAGCTGTTTCAAAGATTCAAATCAGTGCACAGAGTCTCAATATTTATGTTTCAGAACAGTGAGCAGGATAAAAGTTGCTCGGTGATGGGAACTGGATTGATCTGAGTGTCTTTGAGTAAAATTGAGATTTTGAGTTTAGTCCATTCTGCTGCAATTGGGGATCCAGGGCAGAAAACAGAGCCTTTCTATTTCTCCTTATTCACTGCGACCAATGACCAGAGACGTAGCACGTGACATCATGTGTGATCCTGAAGAGGGTTTACAGGAGAAAAAGGGAAAAAACATTTGGAAGCTGTGAGTGAATTAACAAATTGGAATTTCTCTACAGGACTCATAACTAGGCTTAATTAAATAACAAGTCACTAACTGCAATCCAACATTGCTGACGTTGTCAGATCACCTGGCATGGCATGAGAATATTATCAGCTGCTTCTGCTGACCAAATGAGATGCCAAACTAACACAAGGTGACGGTATTCTGTGATTTTTTTGTGGTTCTGCACACTATTTTGCCAGCTGTAGGTCTTATCTGCATTTCAAGCCTTGATTTGTTCAATTCTGACCAGACAAATTGAAAATAAGGACAGAAATAATCTGATATCGGTCTCGCTAACTGAAAAAAGCCAATGTTGATTCATTTTGCTTGGCATGTGTGGAATTGACTCTGTCGTTTTGGGGTTGACTCGTTTTGAATGCCTGGAATCAGTGAATCGACTCATTTTGGGATTGACTTCGATGTGAACTGAAAGCAGTGTGGAGACTTGATGACTTGCCACACAAGATATATATTGTGTAATGTATGCTAAGAACCTTGAACAACGTAGCGTAAAAATGGTTTACCTACATACATACAAGCTGTACATACATACATACATACAAACACCCTGTATTTTTACTGATTTATTTATTTTTTAAATCCATTTTGCTGACTAGTTGTTACAGGCCTAGTGTTACTCAAAGGGACTGTGTTCTCTCTGGTCAGTAAAAAAAAAAAAAAAATTGATAGCTGCCTATTATTAAGTAGCGGTTACACCAGACTTGCCTTGCTGCTTTTTGTTGCACAACAACAACAACAACAACAAGCTTACTATATAGCTAATGATACTTGTACATTCTTTCCAAAATCACATGCGATCAGGACTTCCTGTAGTTCTCTGAATTAGATTTGCCGTAAAAAATAAATGATGGCAAAAATCCAGTGTGACTGCGGCTTAACACTCGGCAGACCTAACATACTGATGATCCGAGGAACTTGACGGTTTCACATGACCATGTGCTAGCAGAAAAGCGTCTGGCTGGATCTGAGTGGGGAAAATCAGTTGACTGAATATAAAAAAAAAGTGGAATCTGCTTTTCTGTTTTCATGTGACACCATTTAATATCATTCAGTATGTAGGTTATAGTTCATAATATTCATGTGATTACATTCATCTGATGTGACCTGGACATGCATTTCTGTTAATTTTGTAACATTTGTATAAGGTTGGCTTATACACTCAGCAGGTTGCTTCTAAATCCAGACGTTCTGCAGATTGAAGTTAAATATCAGTTTACTAACTGCATTTTTTTGTCATTTATGCTGCTAGCATCAACCTTTCCCGTCCAACAACATACGCTAAGGTTTTTGTGGTAGAATTTTAGTTTTTCTCAGCAAAGTTTAGCATTGTTGGCACCTCTGCAGATGCAGTAGATTGGGTTTAGGTTAAAAAAACACTGGAGTAGGCATTTCATTATACCGTACACCTGTGGATATTTGTAATAACAATTATATTTCATTAAATTGAGCCTGTGAGCCTTATGTTTATTAAATTATATTCATGATTTAAAGATTCTCTCTCTCTCTCTCTCTCTCTCTCTCACACACACACACACACACACACACACACACACACGCAGCGATGGGCAGAAGCCTCAGGCTGTTATGGATCTGGGGCCTGAGCTCCACGAGCTCCTGGTGGACTTGATGTGCCGTTTCAGTCCTCGCCAAGTCACCCCTTTCCTCGAGACGTCCCAGAGCTACCGCCTGGAGGAGACCGTTGAAGTAAGCATGTGTCCTTCTCTTTAATACGACCTCATTTTTGTCAATGACGAGCATCTGGGGTTCAACAAGGACAGAGCTAACCAATCGTAAAACATGATAATATGTATATAATAATAAGAAAATCACTAGCCTCAGCATACTGCATAAAATGCTTTATTAATTACACAATATCAGTTTACTACACTACTTTTGAGTAGTTAAAGATGTGGTCAGCAATTTTTTTTTTTTTTAAATCCTTTGCTAGGATATTTGAGGAAGTTCTCCATATTCTGGCAGCTTCAGTGAAATATCTGCTCTGTTGTTGTTCCATAAGTAGATTAAGTTACAAATGTATAGGTAGGCGGCAGATCTTTAAGTGGAATTTGAACAGAATCTTTAACTGCAACGTTCTCCTTTTCCTCCAGACTTTAAAATGCTTCATACTACAGTGCTGTTAAATTCTCAAATTAGAAGATGGTGATTAATTTTCTATAACAGCATGGCTCTGACAGTCATATACTGTTTGATAGGTTTATATTTACTAGGTAGTTATAATACGTCATTGTTTCTATAGTAACAACTCATTAACAGGGACTTGTTTGGCAGCCACTTCACCTGATCTAAACCTAATAATAAATGGAAATAATAAAAACAAATGTTGTTATTGGTAAATTAAAATGTACTGGGGAAGCTTTCTGTTAGGAGATGTTTATTTAATATTTATAGAAGGAGTCTCCAGTGTCAGCACTTTGTAACAGTTAGGAAGTTTAGGAATCTGCGTCTTCAGGACAGAGGAGGTTGCGCTTTTCCAGTTCGCTTTCCAGCTAACATGAGCTGTGTTTTTCTTTCGGTTTATTAAATTAAGAGACGCTGGTGAGGGAGTGAATGTTTATAGCTACTATAATGTTAGTGAGAACAGGAACTAACTTTTGCGAACATCCTGTAACATTAAATTTAACTATACATGGTAAAAAAGTTAATTGCGATCCCTGCATGGATTACTTTCCTATAAAAACATGCCTCATTTTATGTTTTATTCCTTACTTATAACACAGCGCTGTTATATTCTTAATTCTGGTTGGTCAGAAGATTCTGTAAACAGAATAATACACAAATAATGTTAACCGCCAAGATCCAACCAATCCGAACAAGGACTGTTTATCTGTCCATTAAAAAGCTCCGCCCCTTACACTACTATTCAGGTAATCTAGTACTGGGATGTGATTTGGAGACGTGGCTTTTGGAGTGAACATTGAAAAGAGCTACACTTAGATTTTGAGCTTCAACGCACCTAGATTTAGCTGATTTCTGCCAAAATGGCAGACTATAGCTTTAAAGTCCACCTTGTTGGACCAGAGATACCTCTCAGTCAGGAGTGACACCAGTCCCTTATTAATACTTTGACTTAATTGGAACCAAAACTGCAATCTGCATTAAACTCCCGACGCAGTCGTCCATTGCGGATTTAATCCCGGCTTTCTCAGCCTGTCTGCTCTGTCCTTCCAGAAAAAGGCACGAGAGGCCTGTTTCCCCTCAGTAAGCACTCAGCAGAGCTTTAATAATACAGTGAGTTTGGTGATGGGGCTGTGTTCAATGGCTGAACCGCTGAGAGAGAGAGAGAGAGAGAGAGAGAGAAAGAGCAAAAGTGAAGACGTGGAGTGGAAAGGGAGCACGAGAGATGTGGAGAGTACACCAGAGTACTTCAGCAGAATCAATATGGTTTTACATCCACTGGCACCTGCTAAATATTTGATCAGGCACACACACACACACACACACACACACACACATACACACACACACACACACAGGAGAGAGTAGCTATGCTATGTTCATCTACCCTACAGGTATGCTGTCTCTTCAAATCCTGTCTTCCTCCCAACAGTCTGACCTTTTTCCTTTCTGTCTTGCTTTCTCTACTTTATACCGTTTGGCTGTCTGACATTTCTCTATCTCTCTATCTTTCAATCTGCAAAGGCTCCTGACTGGTTTCTTCACTAATGATCTTGTATGGTACTGTCTGTCTTACAAGCAACTGCAGTACTGTGTTGTTGTGGTTCATATGTTACATCGTGCTTTTATATTAAGCGTTTTATTCTTATTGGATAATTACCAAAAGTGATGTATAACATAAAGTAATGAAGTACGGCAAGCTTGTCGGTGCATCAATACCAACACAAACGAACATATAAATTACCATGTAGGTGATGACTTAGCCATGGATATTATCTTTTTCTAAAAAAAAAAAATGTGTCTGAAGTAGCACATAACGTTTGCTCCCTCAACAAAAATTCAGCAGTTCTTTAGCTGACATTTGGCTAAGAGCCTGTGGAGTTTTTTTTCTTCACATCATACAGTTGACATACTCTAATCTGGTTAACGTCTTTATTTTTTTCCCTGCATGCTTAACTGAGAGGTGACTACATGTGCTAGCAGGGTAGTTATCTTTATTTTGGTTGATTTCATCTGTTTCTAATTGTGAAAAGATCACATTTAATCAGACTAGTAAAAGCCGATGTGTGTGGTGCAGCAGACAGGTGGATTCACGAGTAGGATGCGCTATAGTTACAGCTTTGAGGTGGGTCACATCACCGTGACATGGGCTACATTTAATTGTTCTAAATAAAACCGTGTGTTTTGAGGAAGATAGTAAAAAATCTCTGAAAAACACTTGTGACTACTCACAGCCCAGACTTGTCATTTTCTTGTCCAGTGTGCCTGGGCTACTGACTTGTCCACCCCTGCATATCATTCAAGTGCTCTAAAGTCATGATAGCACTGTTACTTGGCACTAAGCTTCAGTTAAAGTGACAGAGGCTAGTGATTTATCTAGCTAGCACATAGCTGTTAAGTCTTTTATCAGGGAGGGGCGAATGGACACAATACAATTGTCAGGAACATCAGCATTTATCACAGATGTGTTGGTAAATTACTAAGAAAAAACTCAGTCTGACTGAAATTAGACACTTTGTAGTTCTGGGATGGAAGCAGTTTTGTATAAACGATGTGTTAGGAAGGCTGAAGAAGGCGTGACTTTCTGTTTCTGTGCCATATTCACTTCATGGCAGATCACCAAGCAGCATGAGCTACATGAAGCCACCGCCTACCTGCTGGAGAAGAAAGGAGATGTGCAGGGAGCCTTCCAAGTGCTGCTACAGGTCTTTCACTCACTCTCATCTCACAGCTGACACAAGTCACGACAGAAGGCTACGGCCATATTGGCTCAAACAGCTCAGACTGTTGGGTTTAGCAGTTTGCTTTCAGCTTTGGATAAAATTGTAAAAGAGGATTTGTATTTCAGACTGCAGACTGGTGGATGTTTTTATATATAAGCAATTTTATATATATCTCAAAGACATGCTCTTTAAAAATAGCCGAGTTAAAAGTAGCTTAAAAACTTAACAGTACTTTTGTAATTGTATTTTGAAGACGTTTTTCTCGTATATCCTGTCAAATTGGTATTATTATTATATTATAAACCTTTTAGACATAAAACTCACCTCAGTAATCTTGTCAGGTTAGCTCATGTTAGCTAGCTAGAGTTAGCAGCAAAAACTAGGAATATTTTTGAACTTGACCAAAAATTCACTTCAGAAATCTTTTCGGGTTAGCGCATATTAGCTAGCTAGAGTTATCAGTGAATATTATGAACATTTATTAATAATTAATTAAAAGCCTCTAAGAAATCCTCTCACCTTGGCACATATTTTAGCTGGCTAGTGTTAGCAACAAAAACTATGAACATCTTTGAATATAACCTAAAACTCAGCTCTTGTTAGGTTAGCTCATGTTAGCTAGCTAGAGTTATCAGTGAATATTATGAGCATTTATGAATATGATTTAAAAATCCTTTCGGCAATCCTGTCAACGTAGCACATTTGTTAGCTGGCTAGTGTTAGCAGCAAAATCTATAAACATTTTTAATATGTTCTAAAAATTCTCCTCAGAAATCTTGTCATGTTAGCAAGCTGGTTTTAGCAGTGAATATCATGAACTTAATCAAATTTTAGTATGATTAACAAAAACTTTTAGAAATCCTGACAGATTAGCACATTAGTTAGCTGGCTAGCTTTAGCAGTGAAAACTATGAACAAAACTAAGAACTATGAATGTGACCTAAAAATCACTTCAGAATTTGTCAAGAGTACTCCAGAGTTATCGGTAACAACCTAAAATGTCTAGAAATCCTGTCAGGTTAGCTTATGTTCGATAGCTGGCTAGTGTTAGCAATGAAAAATATAATAATTTATGAATATGACTTTCAAATGTCTCAGGAATCCCATCATGTTAGATCATGTTAGCTTGCTAGTCAGTGCAATCAGTGAAAATGAATATTTATGAATTTGACTTTCTTCTTATTACAATTTCTGTCAGGTTAGATGTTAGCTAGCTGGCTTGTGTAAACTGTGCAAATTATGAATATTTATGAAAATGATTTAAAAATTCTGTCTCTGTTAGTTCATGTTGCTCAGCTGACTGATGTTAACAGTGATAATTAGGAAGATTTATGAATATGACCTAAACATTAGCTTACAGTACATCCTCCACTTTAGCAGTGCAAACTGCCTAAACTTCTCCTTTAATGATGTCAGTTTAAAAAAGGGCCAGGGACGATTTCTGAAACTGATCCAGGCTGGTCAGTGAAATAAATAGATGTGCTGCTCTGCTTGTCTGTGTGTGTGTGTGTGTGTGTGTGTGTGTGTGTGTGTGTGTTAGACACTAAAGGAGAAGCTGAACACACTTGTCCAGGAGAGTTCAGAGCAGGCCACGCCGAGGCCTGAGGGAGAGGAGGAGGAGGTAGCTGATGAAGATTACACCCCACTGGCCAGGGTGGAGGAAGCCCTTAGTGACATCATCGCACTGTGTCACCGGAGCTCACATGGACTTAACCAGCAGCAGAGAGAGGTGTGTGTGTGTGTGTGTGTGTGTGTGTCCATGCAGACTGATGTTTCATAGTGCTGTTGATTTATTTATATGCATATTATATGAATGCATTAATAACCCAGTTTGATCTCTCTCTCTCTCTCTCTCACCCTCTATTTCTTGTTCTCTCAGGCTCTCTGGTTTCCTCTCCTAGAGGTGATGATGTCTCCACAAAAATTCCTCAAGGGCCCTAATGCCAAGGACACTTCTGATGGTGAGACACACACACACACACACACACACACACACTTGTAGCTCAGTGTAGCTCCAGATTTCGTCTGACAGCATACTTTTTAAGAACAGCCTAATCATAATTGAAGCTCTTTTTACATGACGAAAGACTCTGATAACGTACTCTTCCATTTGACATCAAACCAGCCTGAAGACTGAAGACTGAACGTTAATCTGTCTCTTAAAATGAATCGGTCATTATGTCTGAGTACTTCAGGCTTCAAATGAGACAAAGGCAGCCCACTCTGGGGCTTGAGGAGGAAGGAGGGAGATGAGGGGGGGTTACTATGATTGTCCAAAATGAAAAATGACAAATTCTCTGCTTGACTGTAATTTTAATCAATGAAGCAATGATGACAGTGCCAGTAGAACATTTACAGCCTACGCTGTAATTTAGAAAGCTGATAAATTAAATTTAGAAATACATTCAGGATGTGTTTAGGAAATTTTTATGTTTTATTTTAATAACGCACCCAGTGGTCAGACTTTGACATAATATAAAGCTATAAAACATGAGCCCGCTGTTACAGAAAAATCACTCAATGTCGATTTGATGTGAAGCAAATTTACTGTTACCACCCCGAGGATCATTATTTTCCTATAAGAGCACGATCCCGATGTGTTTTATTCCTCTCATACCACAGCAATGCCAACACTACACATTATATTTGTTAAAGAATGATACATCATACTTTTTATCCACTTTTAGTGTTGTGGAACCATCATGTTACAAGTTAGTTCTCGTTATAACTTATGTTCTAGCAGCTGTAAACATTCGTTCCCTCACCAGCCGAGAAAACCTACCATCCTGAAAGTTACAACTTTACCTCTGACTGTTACAAAGCTCTGACACTGGAAACTCCTTTTTGCCTCCTCACAGGAATGCCTCCTCACGGGAAACGTCACCATATCAACAATTACACACTTTTGTTATTTAAAAAATTTGTTTATGTGAAGCGTTGGCTATACAAAACTCTGTGTAAGTTGTTACTATAGAAATTATGATGTATGAGAACTTAAAGCTGGCACTGTTGTCTAAATTAATCAACACCTTCTGGCCAATCAGAATCGAGAATTTGACCTCGGTGCGATATAAAATATTGTTATTGTGGACATCTTTATAAACCACTATTCATGTGTATTTTTTTAAAAATTAAGAAAAATACACAAGTGGATTTAGGACATGTGACCCTATTAACAGTGTGTGAAATTATGTGGAACACCAAAAAAACCACAACTTGATCTAGAAAACTTTATTGAACAAAAATTATTGATTATTCAATATGGATAATTAATTATTTAAAAAAACATCTTCTTAAACTGCAAACAATAAATAACAGAATAGTAGAAATTGGGGTGACTGCTGATAGTTTTGAGTTATATAATATTATATAAATATCTGGGGTTTGTGTGTGTGTTTTATGTCTTCAGCACTGAAAGAGCTCACTATGAAGGTGTTAAACAGCATGTCCAGCTTCATCGCCCTGCCTGCCATCATCCAGCGCATCCTACAGGTGACTATAAGCTTATAAACACCTTACACACATGTTATAGCTGTGTAATAAACACCTCCTGCAGTTTATAACTATATCAGTAATATGTGGTAGAGCAAAATATTTGAATATGTGCCCTTACCATCTTTTTGGAACTGATTTATTTTTAACAGCCTAGCACTAAAGCATTCCTGTTTACTTTGAATAGTAATCTATTCAAACCCACACACACGGGCGCACACGCACACACGCACGCACACACACAGTGGTATTTAGCATCACACTGCAAATCGATTTCACACTCGCCTACCATATCTCCTTAAGTGACTGGAACAGATATGTCCTTGGCCAGCTTTAGTGTACACACACGCACACACACACACACACACACACACACACACGCCCACATATTTACTGCTCTGAGCACTAGTGCTCCTATCCCCTAATGCCACTATAACTAATCGGACCTCAGCTCCTGCTCGCAGTGCCACTATAACCAGTAACAAGTTTGTTTTTTTTTTTAAACATTGTCATCATACAGATTTATTTTACTTTTTTCAATCACTGTGATTAAGTTTAGGATTAAGTTTATTAAGGCCTTCACAGTGTTGTCATGATCTCTTGGAGGACGTTTAGTCCTCATGCCCATTCCTTGTTAAAAGCCTCGAACACACTCCGATGTTACATCAGTGTCTCTTACTGTGCCATAACACATTAATAATTCATTATTTGCCATAATAACTCAGACATTCACAGTGGTGCCAGATAAACGTGAGGATCCAGTGCAGCTGCTGATGCTGACATTTGATGGCATTTGCTCAGCATGGCATCATCAGGGCTGGACTAATGTGAATGCTAATGCAGATCCGGGCTAACATGAATGCTAATGAATAGTGTCCTGCAAGGACACTATACCAGAGTGTTGACACTGGCGCATTAGCACAAATCCCTCTCTTAACATGTAATATACCATATATTAGTGCCAGTGTTATTCCACTGTAAGTTTTACACATTTATCAGGTAATGCAGTTGCTTAAAGTCGAGTTTCTGGGTGCGGCATTCAGATTAATCTAATTATCTGTGTGTATTTTACTCCTCAGAGTCTGCAGATTAGTAGAGGAAGTAGAGGTTTTTCAGTAGCATCTAGACTACCATCTTTAAACACAAGTACTAGTCTTTAAGTCTAAAAAAATCAGGTGTGTATATATGTATATGTACATTTACATGTACATTACATATGTACATGTATATATATATATGTATGTATCTCTCTCTCTCTCTCTCTCTATATATATATATATATATATATATATATATATATATATATATATATATATGTGTGTGTGTGTGTGTGTGTGTGTGTGTGTGTGTGTATATATATACGACCAGCAGCTTTTAAAATAGCACATCCCAGCACATCCCATTATTTAGCATTTTGTTTTTTTATATTGTGCTCTGACAGTTAACAAGTAGATAATAATTCAAGCTCATGAGATTTTAATGTGTGTGCACATTTTAATGTAGGCTATTTTAACATGCTTTTAAGGAAAGCTTTTAGAGTAAAATATATACTATTAATAATTAATAGTATATATTTTTAGTATTTTTTGACTCAGATGACATTCCATAGTTTTTTTTAGTGTGTTTAGAGCTCAAATAATACATTTTGTCATGACATATTACTGACCTTCTCCTCTTTCAAGCCAATATCATGCAAGGTCAGAATTGCGTGTAACAGTGATACTCCTCTGTTTTACACAAACTCCACCCCATGAGCATAACTCTTGCATAATCTGTGAATAGAGCTTAAATCTGTAGTTATGTCTAGGGTCTGAATGCTGCATACTGTATAAGGTCATATATCTACATGGTGTCCCAAAAGTCTCCATATATATAGGGGAAATTTTTTTTTAGCATTTTTAGCAAAATGTAACGTTATTTACTAAACATCCTCTACATGGTTGCCATTTCTTTGTAAACACACATGGAGTCATGATGAACTTGTGTTAACACATCTGGTGTTACGTAGGTAATTGCATGTCCATTGCAACTAAAAAGTGTTAATGTATGGAGACTTTTGGGACTCCCTGTATTCATGCTACATTTACAAATAACTGCTTACTGCCAAAGCACTCAAAAGCTACTGAAGGATTTGAGTGAAGCATCTCATTGTTGTTTTGAGGGGCGTAACCCAGGTGGATGGCTCCAGTAAGCTGAGGGGGCAGGGCCAGGTGGACAGCTTCAGAGTCGCAGCTACAATCTGTCAGCGTATCAGAATTGACAAAAAATTTACGATATATAAAACGACATATGACTATGTATGACTACTTAACACAGGAAAATGAATAACTAATCTTCCCACCAATTTTCCACCAATTGTGGCTTCTTTTGAGCTTCTCTTGGAAGAAATGAAAACGTATTACTGTCGATTACTCACTCTGTTTTGTCGTAAGTCAAACAAAATTAACCTTTTTTCCCCGGAATCATTTGATCGATGGTGCCGTGTGGATGCCTGATTGGCTGTCCTTTCTGGCTGGCGCACATCCTGCTGTCTTTTTCTCATCATGACAGTGAAGCTGGTTGCAGTCTAACACAGCTGAGATTTGAACCTCAGGCTGACTGATAAGAGCTCGCAGTGTATGGCTTCAGTTTTAGAAAGCTCTACTAGTGACGCACCAAAATGAAAATTTATAACCATAGCTGAAGCTGAAATTCGGGAAACACTTGGCCAAATACTGAAATACCATCACGTTAATTATAGCAATTTATGCTTTTATGTGAAATTGAACTACAAAACCACAGGATGAGGAAAAAACTTTGCACTGTTCTGCTCTGATATAGTGAATCAGTATGTTAAAAATATTTGTAATGATTACTCATTTACTGATTTACTAAAATCCCAAATATTAGGTTGTGTGTGCACAGTTTTGAGTGTGTGGCCAGGAATTGATTGGATGACGAAATGTAATGAGATTTCAGTGTGTACTAAGTTATCATTTTGAGAAACTTTCTGATTATTTTACTGAAGCATAATGTCAGTAAGTGACATCTCATCATTAAGGAATAGTGAATGGTATAATTTTGTCTTTAACTAATGGAAACAGGCTTCTACAAATTTAATACCTGCCCTTTGGTCAGATTATTTTGTTTGGTTTTGTTATTCTCAGCCAAATATATTCAATTGCCAGACATTTGATTCTTCCCTAAGTCACAACATTCTGTACAGCGCATGGCCCTGTATCAGCAAAGTAATGCGGAATGTCACAGATGTTAGTGATGATGGACTTGAGACAATCTCTGTTCTCATGTTAGATCTGTGTCACTTCAGTCAACTCAGAAAAAATAAGTCACTGGATCAGATTAATAAATATGTCAAAATGATCCATTTCAGGTTCTGATCTGAATATTTAGTATTTGCTATACACTGATCAGCCTTAACATTAAAACCACTGACAGGTCAGGTGAATAACATTGATTATCTCATTACAGTGGCACCTGTCAAGGGGTGGGATATATTAGGCAGGATGTGAACAGTCAGTTATCGAAGTTGATGCATTGGAAGCAGGAGAAATGGGTAAGTGTAAGAATCTGAGCGACTTTGACTAGGGCCAAATTGTGATCGCTAGACGACCGGGTCAGAGCATCTCCAAAACGGGAGTTCTTGTGGCTATGATAGAAAGGTCTCAGAACACACAATCCATCACAGCTTGCAGTGTATGGGTCTGTGTATCCGCAGACCGGTCAGAGTGTCCGTGCTGACCCCTGTCTGCTGCCAAAAGTGCCTACAGTGGGCACGTGAGCATCAGAACTGGACCATGGAGCAATGGAAGAAGGTGGCCTGGTCTCATGAATTACTTTTTCTTTTACACGTGGACAGCAGGGTGTGTGTGTGCGTCACTTACATGGCGAAGAGATAGCACCAGGATGCACTACGGGAAGAATGCAAGCCGGCAGAGGCAGTGTGATGCCCTGGGCAATGTTCTGCTGGGAAACCTTGGGTCCTGGCATTCGTGTGGATGTTACTTTGACACGTACCACCTACTTAAACATTGTTGCAGACCAAGTACACCCCTTCATGGCAACAGTATTCCCTAATGGCAGTGGCTTTTTTCAGTAGGACAATGTGCCCTGCCACATTGCAAAAATTGTTCAGGAACAGTTTGAGGAACATGACAAAGGGTTCAAGGTATTAAATTGGCCTCAAAATTCCCCAGACCTCAGTCCGCCCCACCTCACAACTTACAGGACTTAAAGGATCAGCTGCTAACATCTTAGTGCCAGATACCACAGCACACCTTCAGTGGTCTTGTGGAGTCCATGCCTCGACGGGTCAGAGCTGTTATGGCGGCACAAGGGGGACTTACCCAATATTAGGCAGGTGGTTTTAATGTTATGGCTGATCGGTGTATTGGTACTTCCCTGGTTTATATAAATTCCTAACAGTAACAGTAACTCCGTTTCACATCGGGCCACATCACACCACCCTGTCATTGATTATTTTCCTATAACATCACACCCTGTCATGTTTTATTTTTTACACAGTATTTTTTTTCCTTCTTTACTGATGACACTTTTTTAAGTAAGCTATCATGTTGCAGTTTGCACCATGCCGGATCAGGGTAGTGCTTTCTGTTTTTCTATTGTTAAAGAAAATTACAATAATGAGTAGTAATAGAAGTATGCGACAGAAAAAAGTGAACAGAGAATGCACACTGCAGTGATAATTCATGACAAGCTAGACTCAAATTCAGACATACTTTCACATACACAGCCCTGAGGTCATTTATAATGGACTAACCTCTGTATGAACCTTCATATAATAGGCTGTGTGGAGTCCTGCAGCACAGCTATCTCACAAACAATGTGTGTGAAAGTGAAAAGGTAGATGGTTTTTCCTTTATGGTGAACAGGTGAAATCAGAATAGGAGCAGGTGAAATGAAAAATGTGAACTATACTCACAGATGGTGGTATATCCTCCTACACTTGAGTTTTTCTCTCTAACCTTTATAATAACCATGTGACTCATGAGGTGAGCAGGACTCGCTGTATGATGATGAATGTAGGTGAATTCCCGTCACATCACTAAGAGCCGTGCTTGTTTTCCCCTCTTTGCTTCTCACTTACTGATCACTGCGTTTCAGTTCACCTCAGGTTTACTGATCCACTTCATCTTTTTCCTTGTCCCTCTGTCTCTCTCCCTCTGTGATGAAGCCTTGCTGTGAGAATATCACCTTAGAATCGTGATTCAGAATATCAAGTGTGTGTGTGTGTGTGTGTGTGTGTGTGTGTGTGGTGGGCACCTGTGGTGTGTCAGCTGGAGATGAGATGAATCTCCCCCTGCAGTCTGTGTGTGTGCGTGTGTGCGTGTGTGTGTGTGTGTGTGTGTGTGTGTGTGTGTGTGGTCTCCCACAGAGTAGCTGAATGAATCGGTTATGCTTCTCTTACAGATAGATTCAGCTCCTCTGTTGGTCTCTGAGTATCAGGAATGGGTGATATAACAAAAATATCATTTAATGATACGTAAGGTGTTTTTTCGGGATACACAATACATAACCATTTCCCAGCCTATGTCCACTCATACACTGTGTTGCGAGTTGACATGTTGAGTCCTCCTTCTATTCATAATTTATTCTGAATTTTTTAAATCTTATTTTTCTTAATTTATGGATTTCTGTTGCCTTGCTTTCTTTAATTATTATTTTTGTCCATATTTAATATTTCTTTAATTAATGCCATTAATATTAAATGGCTGGGTTTCACAGAATGTTCATTAAATTGTGTGTATAATTGAATAAACTTCACATTGTAATCCGTATACAGCATTGCAATAACTCATCACTAATTATGATTGGAAGCCGATTAATCAAGGTTCATAATAGTGAGTCTTCTTATATGTAAATTTACACAAACTCAGAAGAACATTTTACGAACTGTCAGTATTTGGTATTCATGAAAACCAAATCTCTTACATAAATTCTCCTATAAACAATTTACACATAAATTTGTATGTATCCAGCTTAAGAAATGATTCCCATTAAAGGACACTTAAAATGAGCTATAAGCAGAGCAGATGAAAGTTCTTATCCTTTTCTATACAAGAGAGTGCACTGTATTTACAAAACCATTGGTATTATTTTATTAATTTGACAATTCAAAATAGTTAATTAAAAGCATGATAAAATACAGCACTTCCCATACACGCATTACGATTTCATGACCTCGATTTAGTATTTTGTGTCTTCACTAAGTTTTGAATGCAATTATCTGTCAGAGCACAATATAAGAAATAAAACACTATAATGTACTGGATTGAGTGCTGTTTTATATGCTGCTGAGTAATGAATGTGGAAGCCATTTTGTTCAATTAAACCACATTTGCAGTGATTCATGGGATAATTGCAACTAGGATTATTCATACAGAAATATATTAGCACTATACTAGACTCGTGTTAGGTGTTTATGGCAATTCCTGCCATTTATATAATCTTATCATTTATGTATCATTATATTAGTGTTTTTTTTTTTTTTTTTTCAATTTTAAGTCATGTCTTGCTTTTATGTGGCATCGTATAAGATTTGACAGCAAAGGAAAAAAATGCTATTTCCTTCATGATTTTCAGACTTAGTGCTTGTTTTTGAAGGTAGTTGTTCAAACTCTATTTTTTTATATCTTGGACACTTCCACTCAAGAAAAATCTGTCCTGTTCTGAGGTGTGAACTACACACAGGTAATTTGCATTAGCTTAATGGGGAGCACAGAAACTCAACTTAAGCAGGTGCGTAACCCGACTCTGAATACCAGGAACTTTCCTCATGTAAATATTATGCTTTTGGACTTGAGCCGGCACATCTTAATACCCACACTGTGTGTGTGTGTGTGTGTGTGTGTGTGTGTGTGTTAGAGAGAGAGAGAGAGACCAGTTTGATCTCCATGACTGGTTGGGTGTGAGCTCCTGCTGTGGGCGGAATTACCCGAGTGTGTGCATCAGGCAGATAACATGCCCACTGCTGGCTTGGCACGCCTCTTTGTGTGTGTGTGTGTGTGTGTGTGTGTGTGTTGGTATTCCACTCGGCTGTAGTTGGTTGGATCCTGTGCAGATTTGGAGAGTTGGCTCTCTGCAGTGTGCCTCTCTCATCACGCCCTGCTGTTTCACTGCAAGCAATGAACACGCACTTTAGGAGCGTAGCCAAATAAACTCACTGATTTGATTTTGTGTGTGTCTGTGTGTGTCTGTGTGTGCGTGTGTGTGTGTTTTCTCTCATCAGGACCCTGTATATGGGAAGGGAAAGTTAGCAGAGATCCAGGGCCTCATTCTGGGCATGTTGGAAACTTTCAACTATGAACAGGTACTGTGTGTGTGTGTGTGTGTGTGTGTGTGTGTGTGTGTGTGTGTGTGCGCATGTGTGTGAATGTATCTGTATGTAAAAACAGCACTGAATAAACATTTTTCCAAACATTCCAAACATGTAAAACATTCTCAGTACTTCAGGGATTCGTGTATAATGTACTGAATTTGTGACATCACAAAATAAACTTTGGGCCAATCACATTGGAGATTTGAGGATGACAGAGTGGTGCCTGGAAACTTCTAGCTGTAGAATCTGTGGTTGCTATGGTAACGTTATATTTTCACAGGTTTGGCCACTGATGAGAAAATGGTAGAGAATATGAGAATAATTTGTCATTTTGGAAGGAGTCTCCAGTGTCAGTGCTTTATAATAGAGGTCTTCAGGACAGGACTTTCTTGATAACTCGAAACTGTATTTTTTTTTTGTATTATTAACGTCATGAGAGAAAAAGAGCTGTAATGTAAGTGACAGCTATAACATGATACATTTTGGAAGCAACGCTGCCTAAGAAATCCATCCATTTTGGATACACTTTGGATAATTCACTTTCTCATATGCTCCCTTTTAAATATTTTATAGAAATGATCACCAGCATGAGGTTTGCCTGGAGATGATTGCTAAGTAACGGGCCATTTCTTTGTTAATTTTGAGATTTTTAATTTCAACAGACCTTAGAGTTTTGAACTTTATCAGTGGTTTGCAAAAGACATGCAGGCATTACTAGAGTTTTTTCTTTAAATAATTAAAAAAAAAAAAAAACCTTTGAAGTGTCAGTTTGTCTTCACTCCACAGAAAGGAGCAAATTAAATAGAACAGCTTTGTTGCCAGTTTTAACAACATTCCTCTTAATGGTGTCTTTTTTTGGAAGGAAAATAATCACTTCAAATTCACTTTCACACGCCATCGTATAACGTAGCATGATTCTTCGCACTTCTGCTAAAATATACTTGCTGAACGACTTTACAGACTTTTCAACATCAAACACTTGCCTTTTGTTTGGCTTTGTGTGCACTTTCCCTCCTTGTCTCACAATGTGAGAAGTGACAGCACACTTTTGAGACGGAGAAAGTGATAAGTTCAAGGAGCGGTTACGGCTCGTTTTCTCTTCAGCCACGCAGTGTTATCTCTGACAGAACCGCATTCTGTGCCTCTCAAAAAAAGTGGAAGAAACGTTTCTGTTGCCTGTTGAGAGTTTGTGTTTTGTTTGCTACACACTGTACTGAATCGGTGCAGGCGACAATATTGAGACTGGTGCGCTCATTCAGGTCGATCAGTCTGTACGTCCCCAGTATTTTTTTACTGCACAGTTTTTTGTTAGAATGCAAGTTATGGAATAAAAGTTTAAACACTTCCAATCAGTCAATAGATAAAAAAGTAACCTGGGTAACCTGTAGCTTCGGAAAACATTAAGAAATGTCTAAAACACACAACAATCCCACCTCAAAGGACACGTACTGTACAGTTACGTGAAAGTGAGTAGCTAGCTAGTGCTAAATGCCGTAAGTGTGCTTGTGTTAAAGCATGCAAGCACACTACTACAGAACTGTTGAAGTATGCTGTTTTGCTATGCAGAGAATGCCATTTTGTTTGTATTTAGCATATGCATACTAGCATACTTTCATACTAGCACACTAACATACATTCGTTGTTGCATACTAGCATACTTTTCTACTAGCCTACTAACAAGCTTTCATTGTTACCTCCTAGCATGCATACTGCACACTGGCATAAATGTACACTTGAACACTAGGATACTTGTACACTAACATACACATACACAAGTAAGTATGCATGCTTGCTTTAATACTAGTGTGTAAGTATGCTCTGCTTCCTCAAAGACCCAACCTTGTAAATGTGTTTTATTGTCTAAAACATTGCCAGACACTTTAAGAAAGGTGTTTTTTTTTTTATCCTGGTGTTTATGTGGAGCATCTCATTGTGTTTAGTCTGCTTCTTTTTGTTTGATCGACACAGTCACTTTTTCACACACTAACTGATCGAGTAAAAACAATACACACTTCCACACCTGCGTGACATCTTTTCAGGGTCAAGCTTCTCCAGCATTAGTGGTCTTTCCTCCATTAATTTATTTTAGTCAGTGTTACAAAGGTCCTTTTTTCTTTTCAGGACACGTAGGAGGCACTGGAGACTCCTAAGATAAATTCTTCTCCATTTGAACAATTAATCTCTTCTATACAAGTCCCTAGGAATGAGCTGTTACTATAGAAACGATAACGTATTAGAACAAGCGCATTAATCTAAATATTGTAGCCGTACTGTGAGAGCTGCTGTGATAGAAAATGAATCAACACCTTCTGACCAATCAGACTGAAGAATTCTACAGCACTGTGGTATTACACCATTATTTTACTAAAACTGAGACTTCGATTGATGTGATTAAGTGATATAAAACTATTTTAAGCTTTATTATTTCAAATTGAGGAATATCTTGGCACAGATTGAGAGCTTTAATGCTTTACAGCCGCAGGTGTTTTTCTCAAACGTGTGATTGATCCAGATCTCTCCTGATTGGCAGCGCTGTCAGGGACACGGAGGACATATCTCCATCTCCATGTGCAGTTTGATGGGCAGTGTGGCGTGGCTGTGTTTCAATAGCGTGAAGGAGGGCAGATGAGATCAGGGAGGGAGGGAGGGGTTGATATGGAGACAGTCAGAGAGCTCTGCCTCGGGCCTTTTCCAACTGCAGCAACATTATTACAGCATTAACGTGTGTGTGTGTGGGTGTGTGTGTCTGAGAGAGAGAGTGATTCAGAGAGAAAACAAGAGACTTTTAAAGTGTTTGGCTGTCTGAGGGTTTGTGTGTTTGTGAGAGAGGGAAAGAGGAAGATGGAGTGAAAGGAGAAGGTGAGTGATTATTGCATTGCTGTGTGTGTGTGTGTGTGTGTGTGTGTGTGTGTGTGTGTGTGTGTGTGTGTGTGCGCACCTGTTTATAAATGCCTTGTCCTCGAGAAGTAAGTGTGTGTGTGTGTGTGTGTGTGTGTGTGTGACCGAAGGGAATTTGCAGCCTGTCACTCAGAGGAAATGGACTGGAAGGCTGCTGAAAGGCCTGTCTGATAGCCGTGACTATCTCTCTCTCTCTCTCTCTCTCTCTCTCTTTCTCTTTCTCTCTTGCTCTCTCTCTCTCTCTCTCTCTCCATCTCTCATTCTTCCACTCTCCTTCCCCCTCATTTTATCTTTCTCATTCACCTAGCCTCTCTCTCCTCCCTTCCATTTCCACTCAAGCTGTGATATACATGCGAACACACACCTCACACATACACACACACACACACACACACACACACTCACACACACACACTCATACACACACATATACACGCACAGAAGAAGGTAGTTCAGACCACATAAAGATAATATGGTTGGAATTGTTTCTCTTATATATATATATAAGTGTATATATAAGTGTATATATATATATATATATACACACACACACACACACACACACACACAGTGTGGAACATTTGTGATTCCTCCACAAACAGTGTGCGACTTTGTGTTTATTATCTTAAAAACATGTCAATTTCTCTCTATTCTTACTAAAGATTAAAGTATTTGCACCCTTGACTGATTTGGGTGCAGACACTAGTAAAGTGAATGTTCGCTTCTTTGTATTTCTCCACAAGATTGAAGTATTGGCACCCTTAACTGTTTAGGTGCACACACTGAAGAATACTTATGGTTTTTCATTATAGCTCTTCTTACTTTTCATATTGTCATTTACTGGAGCATGTTAAACAGTTCTCAAGATTCACGTGTTGAAAACCTCCTTACAGTCCATCTATTGTGAACAGGAATGTGTTTGCCAGGGCCTAGGAGACAGTTTTATCTGTGTGCTGACCATGAGTTAGCAGTCTAAGTAAGATGTTTTGAGAAAGGGATTTTTGGGTACGTAGGCAGTTGAGGACTAAACCTTGAAGGGACAATACCTATGTATGTACATGAAGCTTCAGTAAAACTATTCCTCTTTTCCAATTTGTGCCTGCTTGCATCTTTATTAAGAAGAAAATCAGAAAATTACTTCACAATCCATCAACACTAATCTTTAGTGACAATACAAAAAAGTGAACTTTCATTTAAATGACGTGTACGTGCCCAAACAGTGAAGGGTGCCAATACTAAAAAAAAAAAAAAAAAAAAGAGCCGTGAATAATAAAAAAAAAAAAAAGATGTGAATGTTCACTTGAGCATTTACTGCCCTGTTTGGGTGCACTCACTGCTTTATAATGAACTTTTTCACTAAAGGTTTAAGTTTTATTGGCTGTGTTATTGCTCGCTAGTTCACCCTGTGAGGAAGACATGCAGTAGTACCATGCACATTATAAAATGACATGATATACCTGGTTTTATTTCAAAATCATGTTTTAAACTTTTTTTTTTTAAAAAAAACTGTCTCTTATGCAGACTCTGTTGGAGACCACCACCAATCTTCTGAATTCGGACTTGCACTGGTCTCTGGCTCACCTGCGGAAGGCCGTCAGCAGGGGACTCCACCCTCGACAGGACCACTGCAACATCTGCCTGCAGCAGTACAAAAGGAGGCAAGAGAGCGAGGAGGAGATCATCATCTTCAGGTACACACGCACCTCAAATACTCAGGGGAATAGAACAGATATAATCTTTTTTTTTATTTGCAACTCTAACATACACACTCATATACCAGAAAGTGGTAATATGCAGATAAGCTCCATAACCACTAATCAGTAAATGAACATTCTTACCAGCCTCAGTCACGCCAGATTACGGGTACGGGTTACTCGTACCCGTAATCTGGCGCGCGTAACCCGCACGTGAGTTCACAGTCCATTGTTCCCCTTTTTTTTTTTTTAAATAAATATTTCTACTATGAAATAGCCATTTAAATAAAGACTTTTTAGCAATCTAAATTGGAAGTGTGCCTTGGATTACCTTTTTTGGATTACAGTTTTTTCCCCACCAAAGACCACCTTCAGACATACTTCACAGAACTTCTGAGCATACCGGATTTGTTTGTTTTTGAAAAATGCACATTGTTTTCCATTGTTTATGATTCATAAATAAAAAAGGAGTCTTTTCAGTCATCATTTGTCTTCATTCAAATTTTGTTCAAAATATTCTGAGAATTGAATTGAATTGTGAGGCCAGAATCGTGAATCGAATCGAATTGAATCGTGACTGGCGTGTATTGTTACACCCTTAGAGTATAGTATGTAATTTTGCTGGCATGTAGCAATGACATTGTATGTAACTATGATAACGGTCATTTAACAATAGTCAGCTGATAGTCGCAAGCAAAACAAATGATATTTTTGTGATTTAGGATTCTATTCCTATAAAAGGTAACTGTACATCTATTCTGGTTTCGATATATATTTAAAGACATAAATTACAACATTCTGTAGTCCATTTTGATGAGGGACAAATCTGAGAGGAAACAGAAATCAAAAAAGGGGAGAGGAAATTAAGTGTCCTAGGGCTCGTTACTCCCAATTATACAAGGAATTTGTCTTAATAAATAAATACACCTATACACAATATACAGTAATTTTCACAGTATACAGTAAAGTGTGTTTACTGTAAATTGGCATCTAATATTTAATCTATAGTATGTTGTGTATAAGTGTTGTATATTGCATATATTGTGTGAATGATCTTCTCTGTTGTTGACTCCAGTACCATGATATGCCTTGTACACGTGTACTTGGTTAAAAGTATCTGCCAAATGAATAAAGTTAATGTTTTTGTGTGCTTATGTGTGTGTCTCTCCAGCTGTGGTCACCTGTATCACTGTCAGTGCCTGCAGCGGAAGGAGCAAGGGGTTGTTGGTAAAGATCCCGGGCATGTGGGAGATCGGGTTCACTCGTGGAGCTGTTATAAGTGCACGTCCAGTCAGGGTGCTCGTCCCGGAGACCGCCTGCTCGCTGAGGGAGGCCGAGTCCGATCCACTTCTCTGGCCCAGGTCTGATCGCTAATTCATTCTTAGTACTAAAGTTACTGTTTTATCCATCATTACATCTCTGACTGTTTTAGCTGTGTGTGTTTCTCTGTGTGTTTTAGCACCTCAAGCTATCTGAGGCACCTGTTAAACTATTTATTATTCAACATAGATTTATTTTTTGGCTTACATGGTCAGGGCTACTTTATTTTATTCAGGTACATCGTTTCATTCACACACATTGATTTCCTCCTATTTGTTATTCATATATGTGCTAATGTAGGTCACTTTAACTTGTTAAGGTTCTGTCAGTGATTTATGAGGTTCTCCAGAAGCTGCTGTTTATCAGGCATGATGAATGAATTGAATTCATAAAGCATTCATAATGCAGGGCTGTGCAGAGGTGTGTGCAGGTAGTTTAGTGCATTTTGTTGGTTTGTGGGTGTGATACACTACGGAGAGCATACAGAAGTGTGTACACACCAGCAAGCTTTCACCAGTGTATTGTAGTTACGATGTGTGCCTGTATCTCAACAAAGCTTTGGCGTATTGTCCCCAAAGATGGTAGGTGTGTTTAAAACAATGCACTACATGTTGCCAAGAAGATCTGTGCACTTGGCATTGCTATAACTAAAGAATAAACTAAAAGTGATCACAACATTTGACCCCTGGACATAAAATCATGGTTCTTTATTCTTTTGATTTCGTTTATCTTCATGATTTTTTTAAAACCACTATACAACAATATGGGCCACTTGAATTTTTAAAGAAAACTTTGCTGCTGTTCCTAAAAACTTTTTCCATTCAACTTCAAGCTTGTATGAAAAGATCTTGAGACTGGGCCTAACAAAAGTTGACGACAATTACAAAGCTGATGATGATTACAAAGTTGACAGCAATGGAAAAATCTAGCAGCACAAAGATATCGAGTTAGAATATCTAGTTCTGGAAAAAGATAATCTTGGCTTGATAAAAAAAATACTTTACTTACGATATAACTTGGTCAGAATTTGAGATAATTTGTAGTAAAATGGTAATGGTTTAAACCATGATTGGATTGGAGAGTTGGCTTTATTAATTGACTGATTGATTGATTTGTTGATTGATTCATAATTTCGTATTTATTTTCTATCAAATTTTTCTTAATTATATTATGTTAAAATATTTTATTTCATTTTACAAAACCATTTAATAACCATGGCATAAACACTTAATCTTTTAATCTTCCTTCTCTCTTGTATGCTTATTGTCTTTGTCTCTCATATGCTCGATCTCTTCCCAGCTGTCCATGTCTCTCTCAGGGGAGACAGGAAACAGTGTCTAATAATGACAGATTTGAGCGTATTGATTTCTATCTACACATGGCTATATTATAGCTAATTCGAGTGGATGAGAAATATGCAAATGGCATGCAAATGGAACGTTTAGCCACCTTCAGTAGGTTTGCAAAGGCAGAAAACACTCAAACAACAGGTTTGGTATGAGGCTAGCATGGTTAGGTTAGACATGATTAGCATGGTAACACTTCCTTGCTATACATTTATGCTAACTAAAAATACAAGAATATTAAACATATCATGTAGATTCTGTGGCTGTTTCCTTCCCATTGAGTTTAATAAGTAAAAATAATTAAAAAGAAACACATGAATGTCACTTATATGATTGATCTCTATAGATGTTTAGTCTGCTGTAAGCACGATGGTTGGTCACTTCACTGCTAAAACCATGCTGATCTACTCCAGCACTTTTGACATGACCTCCTGTTCTCTTATCCAATGATGATGAAGTGTTTGGTGTTTCAGGAGGCCAGGCCACACCGGGTCTATAATTGAACCTGTCCGTCCTCATCCCTTTTCTTTTTAACATTGCCCTCCTTTCTGCCTTGTTCTGTCAGTGCAGTTGTGTGTCAGAGCACTCACCTGTCATCCCTCATTTGTATTTCAGACCAAAGTGACATCCGTCCATCGGGGATCCGCCGCCGAAACTCATCACAGAAAGGTAAGGACGAGACCTGTGATTATAGTGGGATCATGATGATGGGATTATAATCCAAAATGGGATTGCATGCTGATTAGATTCAGACGAGGTAATCTAGGACACACGATCATCCTCCAGTTTTAATATTTTAAGTAAGTCAGGGACATTTTATAATAATTTTATGAATTGAAATGCAATGTGTTTTGGAGGAAAATTTTAAATAACTCAGCTACCTAGCTACCTATTGGTCTTAAATAGCCACCTGCCGTTATATAAGGTCACTGTTTCAGTATTTTGATTATGCAGGTTATCTGACTGGATTTTTCTTAAGTAGAAACGTCCAAGATGAGTTTTGTAATAGCCTCTTGACCCCCGCCTTTAAACACAAATACTTGCCTTTAAGCCTGAAAAGAAAAAAAAAATAAATAAAATCAGGGATAGAAAATGCGGACTGAAAAAGCAGTTTCTTCATTTTTGTTTTTGTTTCTGTTAATTTAAAATTTTAAAATACAGTAAGATGGCAAGTGTTGATATAGTAAATATCTAATAAGAGTCTAGTTTACTGTCAGTATATTACTGTATGAATAGTCCTAGTTTATCACATTAATAAGTGCAAGTGTGGTTTAATTTAACAAAAGGGCTTCCACCCTCATTAATTGGCATCTTATTAAAATAGCACTTGATCCAGCATATCCTATTGTTTTGCATTTTATTTTTATTTGTACATCAAGAGTTATTTAGCCACCAGAATAAACAGTCAACTGTAGTTAAATATGGTCTCTGTTTCAATATTTTCAACACAACCTTGCTTAGTTTATGAAGTGAAATGCAAAGCTACATAACAGTTTTATAGTCTGTAGCCAACTGGAGCATTCAGAACAAATTTTCTTTCTTTATTTATGAGTAATTTCCAAATAGTCAGGATTGAGAGGACTTTTGACGTCATTGGACAGTGACTGGTTAAAGGAATGATGAACCAAAAACAACAAAGAAATTCTGTTCGCTCCAGTGATGCATTATCAAAGATAATACTCTACAGGGCATATGTACAAAACTGCAGCCTCGATAAAGAGTAATACAGTCAGCTACATAAAACACAGAGATATAAGGGGAAGAAAAAAAACAGAACATGATTTTCTAACATTGAAAGCATAGCATTCTTAGCTCAGGCTTGGAGAAAGCATGCCGCGGGCTGTGCCCTCGCTCACTCACTCGCTGTAAAGAGAGAGTCTCTGACTTGTTTTGTAGACGCAGCCATGTGTGAAACAGAGTCGGCCTCTCATCTGCACTCCCATCTCTGAAACATTAGCTTGGTTATGATGGCTTTAACCCGACGCCACTCACTCACTCTGTTCTTTTGTCTCTGGGCGCTGATGCATGCACACACACACACACACACACACACACAGTTTTCTTCTCATTTCATTTCTTTCTCAGAAATTTTCCAGGGACCACCGGTGGCAGTATGTGCATTCTTTCTCTCCATTGAGAATTCAGTGTCTCCCTCTCCAGTTAAAATTCATTGCTTGTCTGTCGAGATGGGCCACATTTTCATTTAAAGTGACAGCTTCGGCAGAGTGTTGGCAAAATATGTAGCGCGACCCCTTCGACCTCTCCTGCTCCTCTTCTATCCTCTTATCCTGTCTTGGAGTCCTCCTTGCCTGGTTTTCCTCTCTTTTCCTTCCTCCTCCTCATGACATTCCCATCTGTCACCACCCAAGCGATGATGATTAACCACCGTAATTAGGCTGCATTTTTCAACAGTAGTGTCAAGTATCAAGAGCTAATCATAGCACTGACAATGCAGCAGGAGTGACAGAGAAATCTCTGTTCATTTATTCCAACACCCACAGCTTCTCAGATTATAGCCGCTCTACCACACACTGACCACTGGCTCAGCATGCGCTGAATGTGCGATCTATCTGATTATCTCACAAATCAGTCGTGACACACAGTGTCCACGCGCTGCCACCGGCCTTCAGCAGAACACATCAGCCTCTCCGTGTATACGGCACACACTCTTTTATATGAAAAATTTCTATTAGGGGTGTGACTCTCCTTTTTCTGGATGATGTCATACACACTGCCATACATAGTATATGATAGAATAAAAAAAACGATACAGTTCAACAAGTACTGATTCAACACACTTCAGATACAGTTCAATTCAGCAGGGATACAGTTCAGTTCAGCCTGATCCAATATGATTCAGTTGAGCCCTGTCGTTGGACCAATTTCCAGTTAAACTCATTTTTTTCTGTACACACCTGTTTTACGTAGCTGTGCTGTAAGCGACTGCTGAAAATGCAACATAGATCCACAAGGTCAGTACAGTTGATTGGATTTTGATTGAAACCTCTGCTCTCCACTGAAGTGCAAACATGTTTACCCTCCATGGCTTTTAATGTAAAAATGAAAATGTACCTCTATTTTACAATTTATCTACAATAAACATAATCCATATTGAAATACAAATTTATCCTGCAAATATGACAGTAATTCAAAGCATAAGGCAAAATCAACAGATCCTTGTTCACTAGACCTTATTTGGGAAAGATAATGTATGACATCTGGCAGAATTATGGTAATGGGTGGCCAAATATTACAACTGAGGGCCAGATGTACAAAAGGAACTCGATCCAGTGGCGAAAAGCATTTCCAGTGCATCTGACATTTGTAGCTCATTACATGAACCATGCTTGGGAACGCCTGCTAAATGTGTTTTACATGAGGTGCAAATTGCATTTTAAAAACCGCTGTAAAATCAATCATACAGCTGTCAAAAGGCTCGGGACTGCAGATTGAATGCAAGTTCAATAACAAAGAGATAAATCTTTTAGTAATGTAGACTCTCGTGTCAGAGCAAGTAAACGGTGTAGAGGGCATTAATACAGCTGATATGCCTTTAAATCCTTAGCGGGTTTAACCCTAATGAAATGAAAATGCTGTGTATAGAATAGGCTACTTGTAAAAAATAATAAATAAATAAACGTATGTAAGTAAAGTAATCTGGGTTGCAAGATTTTTTTGTGGTGTACTATGGCTCCCATATAATAAAATTTTAAAATAAAAATGTAAAAACAAAAATTCCTGTTTGAATTGTATGAAATTCTTTGTTAGATTTTAGTGACATTTAAGTGTATGTGATATAACCAGGGTTGCCACATCTGTAAAACAAAATCTCCTCAATGGACAAATAGTACATAGTTTTTTATAAATAGCCTAATGCTTTTTACCACAATCCTAAAATGGCCTTATTACATTATGTTTGCGTTATTTGCATTATTGGAAACTGTGGCTGATTACATATTCTGTTTAATGTCCTACATTTTGGGAAATGTATTATTTTCTGTGTATAAGAAGAAATGTAAAGGCAAAGAACGGGAATAGGAACTGCAGACTTCTGAACTGCTACCCTTTAGATTTTTTTTGCTATTAATGTCGTAACATACACAGTTTAACCACTTTGATTAAATATAATAATGAAGAGACATTAATTCAGGCCCTGATTTACTAAAATTCCAATAATTACTCATTTTTGTGTGCAATCTGATAAATTGCATGTGCATTTAGTGGGAAAGTTGCAGGCGTTATACAAATAAGACCTCTGTGAATGATGTCACATGCAAAGTAGGGGAATGTTGGGGGAATGTAGGGGAAATGTCAGGGTAATGTTGGGGGAATGTTGGGGGAATGTTGGGGGAATGTAGGGGAAATGTAGGGGAAATGTCGGGGTAATGTTGGGGTAATGTCGGGGAAATGTCGGGGTAATGTAGGGGAAATGTCGGGGTAATGTCGGGGAAATGTCGGGGTAATGTCAGGGTAATGTAGGGGAAATGTTGGGGTAATGTCGGGGGGAAATGTAGGGGAAATGTCAGGATAATATCGGGGTAATGTCGGGGAAATGTCAGGGTAATGTCGGGGAAATGTCGGGGATAATGTCGGGGAAATGTCGGGGTAATGTCGGGGAAATGTAGGGGAAATGTCGGGATAATGTCGGGGGGAAATGTCTGGGTAATGTCGGGGAAATGTCAGGGAAATGTTGGGGAAATGTCGGGGTAATGCCAGGGAAATGTCAGGGAAATTTCGGGGTAATGCTGGGGAAATGTCGGGGTAATGTCTGGGTAATGCTGGGGAAATGTCGGGGTAATACTGGGGAAATGTCAGGGAAATGTTGGGGTAATTTCTGGGAAATGTCTGGGCAATGTCGGGGCAATGTCGGGGCAATGTCGGGGCAATTTCGGGGTAATGCTGGGGAAATGTCGGGGTAATGTCTGGGTAATGCTGGGGAAATGTCGGGGTAATGCCAGGGAAATGTCAGGGAAATGTCAGGGAAATGTCAGGGAAATTTCGGGGTAATGCTGGGGAAATGTCGGGGTAATGTCTGGGTAATGCTGGGGAAATGTCGGGGTAATACTGGGGAAATGTCAGGGAAATGTCGGGGTAATTTCTGGGAAATGTCGGGGCAATGTCGGGGCAATGTCGGGGCAATGTCGGGGCAATTTCGGGGTAATGCTGGGGAAATGTCGGGGTAATGTCGGGGTAATGCTGGGGAAATGTCAGGGTAATGTCGGGGTAATGTCGGGGCAATGTCGGGGTAATGTCGGGGTAATGCTGGGGAAATGTCGGGGTAATGCTGGGGAAATGTCAGGGTAATGCTGGGGAAATGTCGGGGTAATGCTGGGGAAATGTCGGGGTAATTTCTGGGAAATGTCGGGGCAACGTCGGGGCAACGTCGGGGCAACGTCGGGGCAACGTCGGGGTAATGTCGGGGTAATGTCGGGGTAAGGTCGGGGCAATGTCGGGGTAATGTCGGGGTAATGTCGGGGTAATGTCGGGGCAATGTCGGGGTAATGTATGTTTTAATTGTTCTTGGCAGCCGTGAGGAGTTCTTATAGATACTCCCAGAAGAGGAAACTAAAGCCAGCCACTCTTACTGTACACAATCAGGTATAACACAGACTAAAGGCATTCAAAATATGATATGAATGCAAGGTAAAAGGATGTAGAATATAGTGTGTTACATAAATAAGGCAAACCTTGTTCATACACGCTGTTGGTGTTGGAGGATGCAAACATGCTGCAAATCTTTTATATTAAACCAACATTGCAGCCATCACATTGAAAATCTTCTTCATTATTAAGTCCCAGTATGTAGTATCATTTTGTCTTCAGCTGGTTTAAATGAGCTTCCACAAATTTACTCAGACAGACACCGCTGTGTATTTTGGACCTTTAGATAAAATGTTCCAAATTGCAAACTCTTTTAGACGTGCTATCTTCTTAAATGAAAGATGGAATCCTCCGTAGATCCTGTTATTAAATCAGCTCAGGTTTTTTTTTTCAGGTTTAAGTTTGCATATGTTTTCACACAAGCAGGTTTTCAGTAATGTGGGGCGTGTAAACTTTTGTACTATTTCTTTGAAATTATACGATTATCTCCCCAGGTCTAGGAAATTTTTTTTTTTTTCTAATTTTGAACTGCACTTTTAATTATGGACTGAATTCATTAGCTTGATGCATTAGTGCCATTTTTGCAATTAAGCTTTTGTCTGTAAGTGGCACAGGCTTGAGCCCTTCACTAAAGTGGTCTTCTTTCTGAAAGAGCACATTTTCATTTCAAAGGAGTCCTGATGGGGGGCGGATTTATCTTCCTGATTATAATCAGTGACTCATCACAGCGACTTCCCTTCAGGCTTTTTGCCACCCTCAGTGGTGTCACGAACATCACACTCTACAACCCCTTTACGGGAAAGGCCCTTCTTTCCGAAGCCTCTTCACACACACAGGTGTTGCTCTTGGTCGGGGGTTCGTAGCAGCGGCTCACCGCTGTGGTCAAGCTGTCGAGAGCTTCCCCTTTAATTAATATTTAACCCTTGTGCTAACGCTAATGAGGCTGCATGTGGATACACCAGAGAGGTGTTTTAAATGTCAGCACAAGGCTACTGTATTTGTTTTAAAGTGACAGCCTTTAAACGTTACACTGTTCCGCAGTGACTTCAGCACAAAATTAAAGAAGCAAACATCAGACACCAGACGTGTCTTAGCTGATCGATTATATATGGAATAAGGAGGAAATTGTTAGCCAATTAATTTCAGGTGCTTTCACACCTGTTAGTCCATTTGCTGAGTCTGAATCAGAGCAAAGTCTGATGTTTTTGTTTCATTTGATTTGGTTTAGTTTGCTACTGCGCATAGTTAAATGAACCAAAATGGAAAAATGCTGGCTGAGGGGTGTGTATTGCTGAACCGTCCCTGTAAAAATCTTTCATTCACTGGTCAGACATACAGCGATGGAAAGCGGTGAACAAAATTTTTACCAAGTGAAATCACAAAAATCACCCAAGAACATGGAGCCGAAGCTCAATCAGTTACTAGATAATTATATGAATAACTAGTTTAAAACATTTTGTGTATCGCATTTGGTATTTTTCTCTTCTTGTTCATCAATTCATATTTCCAGTACGCACAGCATTTCCTGCCTAAACGAACCATGTGAAAGAGGAAAATGCCCCAAGGTTCGATTCAAAAGGACTAAACAATGCAGAGCTGCCAACCATTATGCATGATTGTGTAAGATTTCTACATTTTAACATCAGCATAATCTGAGTTATCAGTCAAAAATACACAAAAGAGCTGTCTTTCTAAGCCAATCGATATATGAATCTGGAATGATTGACAGTTGCAGAGGTGTTTTGATCTCTCTAATATTAGCTGTTCCACTGTTCCACTGGTCTGTTACTCACCCACTTCCACCTTCTCACATTAGTAGGAGGTTTTTCATCTCTCCTCTAATCTCTTGATTTTCTCGCTTATAAAATGCAGTACCCTCGCTTTCTCTCGATGGAGGATATTTTGAGTTCCTGCAATAACATTAGACAAGTTTACAGTTAACATCAGCTAACTAAATTATTAAGGATCCCATTAAAAAATCTGGGCCAAACATAGTCAAAAACAGAATTTTTTTGGGGGGGAGAGAAAAGATTAAATAGGTCTACAAATCTAACACTTTACAAATAAATTTAATGATAATCATAAAAAAGTGATTAAAAACTTGCTCTCCTGATATGTGTAAGGACTATATGGAAAATGTACTGCGTTTTAAACCCCACCACGACTACGCATCATTCCTCTTAGGGTTAACAAGCTAAGATTTCAGAAAGTCCCTGATGGTCCATCAAATTCGGGTTGTTCAAGATCTTAAAGGAACACTTCATCCCAAAATGCTAATATAGCTAATGATGAATAAAAGCTAGTTGCTGCGTGTTAGCATTACACACGAGATCCCTCCAGCTTTCATTTCTTTGCTGACTGTTAGTACTCTGAGTGATGTATTCCTTTAAAAAACGCACAGAGGTTTCATTAGCGCAGTGTTCTATGTGAATCAAGGAAACATGTGGATTCTGCTTGGCGTGGCTGTGTTCTCACTCCATGCCAGAAGTTACTGTAATTAAGGGCCAGCTGGGGTTGTAAATCTTATTCAAGTGCTAATCTGAACAGATGTTGACAGGAATGTGATGCCACAGAGCTTAGCATCGATGTCGTCTGGTTGGTTTGGTTGGTGCTGTGAGCTCGCTGGTGCTTCCAGACGATCTATTTTGACTAAAACTTGAATACGATACTATATTTTAAAAAAGGAGAAAGAAGAGGAGTAAATAACAGGTTTAAGAAACTTGCTCTTCGGCAGGCCACAGTCACGTAAAATCAATGCCGAGTGCCGGCCCCTGGCTCACGCCTCACCAACGTAAACGACTAAAGCGTGACGGAGTTGATTTCTTTTTGCGCTCGAAGGAGACGGAAAAATAATTGCATTTATTTGCCTCCAAACTCTAGAGGCATTCAATCACACTTCTGCTCCTGAGTTCAGACAGACGCACACACAGACGCACACAAACACTGCTCTTAGGAAATAAACAGTTCCTGAAAACACACTTTTTTGGCTTTCAAGCACACTCAAGAGAAAATGGCTAATATTTCTGGATATTGTGGAGGAAAAAACAACAGTTTTTCAGGAAGACATTTAAAATGGAGTCTATATAACTCATACTATAGTGTTAGCTTTGCTTTGCTAGCTTTACATTTTTAATTACTCCCAAGAGAAATTATATATTATATGATCTTTTTTATTAATCACAGTGCATCACACTGTGTCCAAAACCAGTGACATCGCTGAGTGTGGTGCAAAAGGAGATATTTACAGAAATGACTTTGGGTGAGTCAGACTTTACATGAATTGTTAGCATGTTTGGTGTTCACAGGAAACGCAGAATGGACCCAGTAGAGCGTTGCAGAGTAAGGCAAGTCAGCCATTCACAAACACGTAAAAGCTCATAACCTGGTCTAAGGATCAAAAAGCTGGAATTTAATATGTTCTGATATGCTGTGGTTCATGGAGAAAGTAGAAGCGAGGCTACAGCTGATAAAAATAGCTTTTGTTGCCATTAAGGATAAAGGACTGCATGGTCATATACGGGAATATGAGGCCATTTTACCGTGCTGTGTACACCCTGTGGTGCAAACGCTGTTCATTCATGAGCTTATATTCCAAGATGAAAGCTGTGCTGCAAAATGAATTCAAGTGCGACATGACCACCAGGATAGTGTTAGAATCAGAAGCTCTGTTCGCCAAATGTACACAGGAATTACACAGGAAATTACCTCAACGACGTTCAACATGCAGCTCACGCACACATCCCTCTTATCTTATGCAAATCTAACAATGACCAAAACTAGCAGACAGGAATTTTCAGGAATTTTTTTGTTCCCTTGCCTCTTAGCCTGTTTGCCAAATCTGAGTGAAATGAATACTTGGTTCATTAACTGTCCAATTTCACACTGCACAACTTTAAGCGGACGAGAAGAGCATGTGGAAAAGCCAAACACACCAAACCCTTTTGTTCATTTTTGAGAAATATGAATATCACAGACATCAGCTGGACCTGATACACAATGACAAATTAATTTGGGCGGAAAAATGTTTTTGAACACCATGTTGCTTTCAACATTTATTTTATGTTTTTTTGGCCCAGATGTTCAGAATACATTGTACTTCTAATGTAGGGTTTAGGGTTAGTGTCTAGTGTTACGAGTGTAGTGTTACGAGTGTAGTGTTACGAGTGTAGTGTTACGAATGTAGTGTTATGAGTGTAGTGTTGTGGATCTAGTGTTATGGGTCTAGTGTTGCGGGTCTAGTGTAGCGGGTGTAGCATTGCAGGTCTAATGTTGCAGGTCTAATGTTGCAGGTCTAGTGTTGTGGATCTAGTGTTATGGGTGTAGCGTTGCGGGTCTAGTGTTGTGAATGTAGTGTTGTGAATGTAGTGTTGTGAGTGTAGCGTTGCGGGTCTAGTGTTGCGAGTGTAGTGTTGCGAGTGTAGTGTTGCGAGTGTAGTGTTGCGAGTGTAGTGTTATGGGTGTAGCGTTGCGGGTCTAGTGTTGTGAGTGTAGTGTTGTGAGTGTACTGTTGCGGGTCTAGTGTAGCGGGTCTAGTGTTGCGGGTCTAGTGTAGCAGGTGTAGCATTGCGGGTCTAATGTTGCAGGTCTAATGTTGCAGGTCTAGTGTTGTGGATCTAGTGTTATGGGTGTAGCGTTGCGGGTCTAGTGTTGTGAATGTAGTGTTGTGAATGTAGTGTTGTGAGTGTAGCGTTGCGGGTCTAGTGTTGTGAGTGTAGTGTTGCGAGTGTAGTGTTGCGAGTGTAGTGTTGCGAGTGTAGTGTTATGGGTGTAGCGTTGCGGGTCTAGTGTTGTGAGTGTAGTGTTGTGAGTGTACTGTTGCGGGTCTAGTGTAGCGGGTGTAGTGTTGCGGGTCTAGTGTAGCAGGTGTAGCATTGCGGGTCTAATGTTGCAGGTCTAATGTTGCAGATCTAGTGTTGTGGATCTAGTGTTATGGGTGTAGCGTTGCGGGTCTAGTGTTGCGAGTGTAGTGTTGCGAGTGTAGCGTTGCGGGTCTAGTGTTGTGAGTGTAGTGTTGTGAATGTAGTGTTGTGAATGTAGTGTTGTGAGTGTAGTGTTGTGAGTGTAGCGTTGCGGGTCTAGTGTTGTGAGTGAAGTGTTGCGAGTGTAGTGTTGCGAGTGTAGTGTTATGGGTGTAGCGTTGCGGGTCTAGTGTTGTGAGTGTAGTGTTGTGAGTGTACTGTTGCGGGTCTAGTGTAGCAGGTGTAGCATTGTGGGTCTAATGTTGCAGGTCTAATGTTGCGGGTCTAATGTTGCAGGTCTAGTGTAGCGGGTGTAGTGTTGCGGGTCTAGTGTGGCAGGTGTAGCGTTGCGGGTCTAATGTTGCAGGTCTAGTGTTGCAGGTCTAGTGTTGCGGGTCTAGTGTTGCGGGTGTAGTGTAGTGTGTGAAGAGTCTAGGGTTGAGAAATATGTCAACAGACATTAAACACATCTTTCGTGAGTGTGTGTAGAAATCACAGATATCAACTGGAGCTGGTCCACAATAACAGCTAATTCATTTTGGGGGAAAAAAAATAACATTTTGAATCCAGCATTTATTTTGTGTGTTTGTTGGCTGAGAACACATTGTACCTCTGCAGCACTCCAGCTCTGTCCTCTGGCACTTATTTTGCACTATAGAATGCTGTTTTAAAACTAGAAGAGAGACATCAGTCAACACCTTCCTTTTCACAGGGCAAATAATTATGCAGTTCATATAATGCTATTTGTTTTTCCGTCTTTGTTCGGCAAAACTACAAAACAGACATGCATCTCGCTCTCGTTCTGGCCACAGTCTGCGTTTTGCCTTGTCTTGCCTTGCCATTTTGTCTTCTGCTGCACCCGCTGCTAAGCTTAGTGTGGCAAAAAGTCACGTCGGTGCTGACATCCTGTTGAAGATAATGAGCTTGAAGTGGTGAATTTTCTACAAACAGCATGAAACTAGCTTTATACTCAAGCGCAATTTAGTTGTTGAAAGATGTGCTACTCCAGTGGTGTTTTGTGGGGGTGGGGGGTGGGGGTGGTGGTGGTTCAGTCTAATCTCTCTCAACCCCGTCAGTACTGTATGTGTGATTACCACACACATGAATTTCCACACTTTCCCAGTACTGAGAAAATAGGAACATAGTTTACTTGCAGTTGAGTTGAAATTTCACTTGAAAGTCCCAGGCCAGTTCTCAGCGGAAGGCAAACGTGTTTGTGTTACCATCATGCCTGGATGTGAGTTCTTTTCTGAGGGAAGGAACCTTACTCTACAGATGTGGTAGAGTGATGAAGAGGTCATTGTGATGTGTGACGGTCATTCTGATGGAGTCTATCACTTCCCTGAGTGGAGCACCTTCTTGTCTGGCTGCGTGGGATCAAGTGGTGATCTTGTCAGGTCTTTTCTTCACTGTGGTCTTGAGCTCCTCCTTGATTGAGAGCTGCTGGAGTAAGCCAGCATGATGACTGCATTCACTTCAAGAAAGCATAACACTTATGTGAAAGTAAAGAGTGGCCCTATTGCTACTCTTAGACTATATAAATCTAACAGTAAGAGCTATGTAAGTGGAAGTATACTGAACCCAAACAAACCCTTTCGTTTTTTTCTCCTCTCTTGTTTAAATGCCAAAGCCGTCAGTTGGTGATCACTTGTCCGTTTCTCTGACGTACTATCGAGCCGGAAAATGTCACTTTTAATGTCCAATTAACTCCACTGTTCTGACTTTTTAACAACTTTTTTGCAGCTTTTATGCACATTGTTCTTTGCACAAAATCCCAGTGGCACAATTTATTTTCTTGTATGGCTCAGGTTTTAATGTTGGTGTGGAGCTCTTTTTTTGTCTAAAGAATTCAAATAAATAATGCTGTAATTAGTTTCCTGCTGAATGACAGAACATCAGAAACCACCGCAATGTTTTGGTTTGTATATACAGTCAAGTTGGGCTTGCTGTAAAAATATACAGTGCTATCGTTTAAAGTCTACTTCCATTTAATTATTATCCCGAATGGCTTTTTATTCACTATATATGCTTACAACATAGGGTACAATTAATGTGCTCAGTAGAGCGCCATTTGAGTTTCAATAACCGCCTGTTGAAAATCGTTAACTACTTAAATGTAATATCACTTTTGGAATATTAAATCAGCGTGAACGGAAGGGAAGTGCTGGCAGTCATTACTAATTGATCACGTCTCCGTCCTGCTGCAGGAGCTGACTGAAGTGACGCTAGACGCCCAGCAGACGCAGGCGTGGGACCAGCTGCGCTGCATGTACAGAGGACCCTCCAGAGTAAGACACATCACGCCCACACATGTTCCTACTCCCACTCTCGGTGCTCCTTCACTAGATATAATCCCTTCTTTATCACCAGCAGGATGACATTTGTTCCTCTACACCATGTGTGCTATCTGTATGGGTTTGATATGATGCCTTTCTTTTTATTGTCTCTTCTTATCAGTCTCAATGCACAGAATGAGGATGCAAACCTCTGCCTCTCTCGCTTTTCCTCTCTCCTTCACGCTCTCTATCTCTCTCTCTCTCTCTGCCCTAAGAGTCTATTGCATAACACACTAAATATACTGCTTCACTCCTTCAAAGCAGTGATGGATCACACACACAGACATACAAGGTTCCTGACTGTCCTCCTCCTTTGCATGTCCTTCTCACTGTTCCCCATTTGTTTTATGTCATGTTTGTATATAGAGTATGTCTGACCTGATTTGATCAAATGTACTGTGATCCTGGTCAATCTGACCTGAAATGGACAATTTAATCCTGTTTATATCAAACTTTGAGCTTGTGTTTTGTTCTAGATTTAGGGTTTAGTGTTAATCTGTAGTGATACCAGTCTAGTGTTATTGGTCTGGTGTTATGGGTCAAATTAAAGACCCTTTATTTACAAGTGTTTTAGTTTAGGATACGGGTCTAGTGTTACGATTCTAGTGTTAGTCTCTAACGTTAGACCTGTTAAAGACCCTTTAATTGCAAGTGTTATGTTTCTAATGTTACAAGGCTAATACTACAGGTCTAGCTTTACCAGCCTAGGTTTCCATGTCTAAAAGTGAGTCGCAAGTCTAGTGTTTAAAGTCTAGTGTTACATGTTTGGTGTTATGAGTTTGGTGTTAGGAGTTTATTGTTATATGTCTACTGTTATTGTAGGCTTAGTGTGTAGCATTACAAGTTTAGTGTTATGACTTAAGTGTTACACACCTAGCATTATGGGTCTTGTGTTAGGAATTTAGTGTTATGACTTTAGTGTTACACGTCTAGCGTTACGAGTTTAGTGTTATGACTTTAGTGTTATAACTCAAGCATTATGGGTTATAAGATTAGTGGTATGACTGAATGTTATGCCTGTAGTGTTACTAGTCTAGTGTGATGGGTCTAGTGTTAGAGTTTAGTGATACGACTCTAGTGTTACAGGTGTAGAGTAATGAGTTTTGTGTTACAAGTCTAGTGTGGGTGTAGTGTCACAAAGTATAAAATAAGATATTATAAGATAAACTTTTTCAATCCCTCATTGACTAAATGTAGTATTAAATAGTGTTACAGCAGCATGATAGTAAGAGTACATTAAAGGTCTAGCTTTATGGGTATAACATCATGAGCCATGATTCTACCATTATGGGTCTAGTGTCACATATCTAGCATTAAAGGCCTAGCACTATGGGTCGGTTAGTGTCTAGTGTTATCAGTGTTGTGTTATGAGTCTAAAGTTTGCTGTTTAACAAGTCTAGTGTCATGAGTCTACCGTTACAAGCCCAGTGTTGGGGTCTAGTGTCATTAGGATAGTGTTGGGGCTAGTATTATGAGTCTAGCGTAAAGGTTTAGCACTGAACTCTAATATTATGACTCCTGTGTTATGAGTCTAGTTTTGGGAGTATAGTATTAAAAGTCTGGTATTTGAGATAAAAATATCAGAGATATTTTTTATGTTATTATTCTAGACAATAAAAACTTTAATGTAGTATCCACGCACCTTGAATCAAAATCAAATTAAATTCCTACAGTAGAGTATGTCAGTGTGTATTTTCCTTCTCTTTTCATTTCACTAATCCTAAAATCTTTAATTTAATCTAAATCATTGCATTTACACTTCTCCATACACACACAGGCTAATGTAATGTGACTTTTTTAGGAACATGCTCTCTGAATCACATTAAGCTATCACATGCCTGTTTCCATGGCGACAGGCTTGGGGGTCTTTAACTCTCTCCTATATAGATCTTAGAGAAGTGTCAGTCTCCACTCATTGTTAATATTCAGTCATATTGAGTCCAACCTTGACTCTCATCCAGTCACACACACACACACACACACACACACACATTGTAAAGATATTAAGGTTAATATTATAGTAAAATTTTCTGGTTTTACTCCATTCAGTTTCCCAGTTTGTCTGTGCATGCTTGCGTGTGTGCGTGTGTGTGTGTGTGTGTGTTTGTGTGCGCGTGTGCATGTATATATCTGTCTGTCTGTGAGTGTGTATGTGCTCACACATCTACTCTGAAATAATGTTCTCCGATTTGATTAATTCTGTTTCCCAAATTGTGTGTGTGTGTGTGTGTGTGTGTGTGTGCCCTTTGGCTGTGTGTGCAGTAATGAGAACACTCTATTTTTTAAAGATTGAGTTGATGCCAAGCTCCAAAACTGATGCATTACACACACATTTTCTTGCTTAGCACTGTGTGTGTTTGTGCATGTTTTCAGGATCCCACTTTTCACCAGAGCTGAGAACATGTAGCCTCAGTACTACCCTGTGTGTGTTTACCTGTGTTACTGTACTTGTAAGAGCCAAATATCTGTCCTTCAGGCTGTATGAACGTGTGTGTGTGTGTGTGTGTAAGGTGAGTGCATGGTAACATATCTGTGATCTCAGATTTTGCTGTTGCTTTCATTGCTATAGCTTGTTGGACATAGGTACAGGTGCATCTGCATATGGTGCTTTGGTCTGATTGGTTAAATGCAGTCGTCATTCAATTACAACAGATGACTATAACTCACATATTGCTCTACTAAATAGTATTTCTAAAAATGTGTACCACAATTTCTTAATTCGTATAGTGGCATACTATTTATAATGATAGTATGTGATTTAGGACAAAGCCTGGCCAGCTAGAATAACAGTTTTACTGGACTGTATGGTAAAACCTGGATTTTATTGTTCACATAAAACCAAACGTAAAATTGAAGCTAAACCAGAACATAAAGCTCCTCCATTGCTGCTGTTAGTGTTTACTGTTAACACGAGGACCAAGTATGAAGTCACCACCCCACACCATCCAGAAAACTCCTCCTACTTTCACAGGTACTGTTATGTAATGGGAAACGGATGCAGATACTCAACTGTTTTGGAGTAACAGTACCATGATGTAAAATATAAAATATATAAAATACCTGGTTACCACTGACAGTTTATAAAACAGCATATCGATTTACAAACTGACTATAGTGTTGAAGATGCTCACGTTTGAGAGGACAGAGGACTCCTGAGTTCAACATTTGCTCGAGTTGCTCCAGGACAGCCGTGCTGATGGATTTCAGCGCAATGATTCAGCTTCAGCGTATTCATCACACGAGACAGAGGGCAACTGAAAGGAATGAAAATTAATTGCTTTCCCAAGCTAACAAAATTGAGAGGAATGTTTCCTCATTCCAGCCCTCTCTCCTTCAGCGTACACTCTCTCTCTATCTCTCTCTCTCTCTCTGTCTCTCTCTCACTCTCTCTCTCTTTCTCTGTGAAACTTTTTTTTTTTGATTAAAGCTAGTCTGGAGATGTTTTAGTGCTGTATAAGTCAGAGTATATTTTTTCTTCTTCTTTTTTTCCCCAAACGGGGATTTTCTTCAAACCGGAGGGTGAAGACTAACACATGCTTCCTCCGAAACATGCGAAGCCAACATCATCTTTTCACACTGCTGCTCGTGCAGCGCCACAGGGCAACGTAACACACTCAGAGGAAAGCGTTATCCCCCTTTTCCGCACACATGAGCTCACAGATGCTCCATGATTGGCTGTAGTCAGTGTGATTGACAGGGTAGAGAGAGAATGCCATCCCTCCCAACCAGAGAGCGGGCCAGGCTTGCTCCCTTGGCTCCCTGCCACGTCAGTGTATCATTTAATACAGGAGATCCCAGCGAACATGCAATATGTGAAAACCGGCTTCTGTGTAGTCAGTCTCGTGTGATCAGAAATTCAAGACAACTTCATGACCTTTGACACCTCTCAGCACCCCATTCATTCCAGATTTCACCAAAAGTTTTGTGGTTTGTTGTGGCACTGAAAGAAACATTTGAGATGTTTTACTTCTAAACCTGCACAAGTGAAGCACAATGTACTAAGCTGCATCATAATATCAATCAGCCCAAACAATGGGCCTCATTTATCGAGCTGGATACAAAAGGATTTATGCATAAGATTATGCATAAATGGATTTATACACAAGAAATTTGGCAGGAAAATCCTGTAAATTTGTAAAATATTTGTATCCTACTCATGCTCTTGAGTGTGTGTAAATTTATGCATAAGAACACTAAATAATGTAAACTTCGACTAGATTGACTTCACATCATATAATTTGCATGGAATACTGCACTTTTTTTATATTTGGAATATAGCGTCAAGTTTAAATTACTTATCTGTATTACGTTTACAGCATTTAGCAGACGTCCTTATCCAGAGTGACTTATAGAAGTGCTTTGGAGTCTCTATCAAAAACATCCTCATACGCGTTCACTAGATCAGGGACTAAGAGAACCATCGAGAACAATTTGTGAATCGATTCAGTTTATATTATTAGCGTTAATTAAAGAAAACCTGTAAATAAAACTAATCACTCAATCGTGACGAAAGAAATGGTGCAGTATAAATGGAGGACAGGCCATTCTGTCTGTGCATGTAAACAAACACCTCGTCTGATGTTAGATTTAGTGCTTGCTTTTTATTATTAATATTAGATATTATTAAATATTTTTATTGGCATAGCAGTAAGGCACTTGTGTTTTTCAGGCTTTACCCTAATTGATCGTTTTGTGCTCATAGCTGTCTAACCTTTATGGAGTTTTGTAGGCATCACTACATGCAAATGAGCTGTTCCGTGACCGCGCTTAATTTACAATCTGACTGGCATTCATCAACATACACATGCAAGTACGCAGCGTTTCCGAACCGTTCGTAAATCTGGTAGAAATTTTTAGTTCGGTTTGGTTTATGTAAACATTTGCACAACTTTATTAAAAGATTGATAAATGAGATCCAATGTGTTTATAGAACAAACGCAGCACAACTGAACAACAATGGGCTCCTGACTTTACAGAACGCATTTTAGAGTATTAATGACATTTATCAATGTCATATTTTAAAGGATTGGTTTAATTATTAAAGAGGGTTTGTGTTATTGTGTACAAAATCTGAAAATGCTTGTTGATGAGATAAACACAAGTTGGCTATACATAAAAAATACACAATTACATAAATCAAGACCAGCTAACGGTTAAAGGAAAAGTGCAGAATGACTTGCATATTAATCTTTAAAATGAACACATCAGTGGTTATTTTGTAGTGAAATTCTAAGTCAACTTTTTAATCTTCTTTCATCGACATGTTGGTCTATGTTCACTTTAGGTAAAGGTTTCCTTTATTACCCACAATGCTAACTACCTGCTGATAGTGGTGCCAGTGGGATTTAACCCTCACTCCATCTCTACCGAAACAGAGTGATGCAGCAGCGCTTTAGTCTGTCCAGCTCTCTCACCTCCTTTTCTGTACACTCTGCTCAAACGGATCAGGTTCCAAAGCTTCAACTTTCACGCTAGATACCACCATCAACACAACTGTGCTAATTATGCCAGAAATGCTGAGCACGTCATAAATATTTCAATGTAAAACATATTTAAAGTGTTTCACGGATTAGTTTTCCTTTAAGCTGTGCTTGTGGCTTTCCAGAAGGTCTTGAGTGGTGTTTTATTGTCTAGATTGTCTAATTTGGATAACTTAATAAAATAACAGCATGTAGCCTACAAACAGTCAGATGAAAAATGGATTTACAAACTCACTGTAACATTGGGACCATGCTCACCTTTCACAAGGACAGAGAACTCCAGAGCTCAATATTTGCTCGAGTTGCTCTGTGACAGCTATGCTGATGGATTTCAGCGCAGTGATTCAGCTTCAGCATATTCATCACACGACACTGAGGGCAACTGAAAGGAATGAAAATTCATTTATTTAATGAGAAAATGGGAAGTGGTATCTTAGCAGTTAAGGTCTTTGTGCTAGTGACCAGGGGGTTGTGAGTTCAAATCCCAGGCCTGCCCTTCTGTTTAATTAACACAGCAGACTCGACTTCTCAGCCTAGTTTCCAGGTCTTTAATTAAACCGTAAATGGGTTCAAATGATGAGTAAATAAGAAAAAAAGGCCAGAGAAGTGTGTGTGTGTGTTTGCGAGAGAGAGAGAGAGAGAGAGAGAGAGAGTCATTGGACTGTGTCCTGTGTCTCCCTGTGGAGGACAATTGCAGCTCTCCAATGTGTGTGTGTGTGTGTGTGTGTGTGTGTGTGTGTGTGTGTGTGTGTGTAGTTAGCACTGTGGAGGTGTTTCTGTTTAAATGTATTATTGTTAAGTGTATTAATTAGAAGGCTGGCCAGAAAACACTAGTCTTAATCACACAACAGTGCCAGCATGATTGTGTGTGTGTGTTTCCTTTTAAGTGTTGTTAATTGTCCTGTAGTTAAGGAAGTGGATCTAAGCCCCTGTACTCTGTCTTAGACCAAGGAGGTGTGGCCTCAGCATGCTGTACTGGGCCGAGGAGGCGTGGTCTCAGCATTCTGTACTGGGCCGAGGAGGCGTGGCCTCAGCATGCTGTACTGGGCCGAGGAGGCGTGGCCTCAGCATGCTGTACTGGGCCGAGGAGGCGTGGCTGCTGTACCTCTCTGTCCTAGTGAAGGAGGCAGGCCTCTCTCTCAGAAAGAGACTGTGTGTATGAACAGTAGAAATGCCTCTTCTGAATCATAATAAGGGCAGCTCTCTTCCCATCACATTGCTGCTTCTGAGAGAGAGATACAGAGCAGAAAGGAAATAAGACATATGGAGACAGAATGAGAGAGGAGTGTTGAGAGGGTGGAGAGTGAGGGAATAAAGGAGACAGTAAGAGGGAATGGAGTGGGAACAGAAAGGAAAGATTAGAAGATAAGAAGGAGTGAGTGCCTACTAATGGAGAGTAGAAATGGATTCTCCTGACAATCTGTCCTTCTTCATATTGAGCTACTCAGTGACCTGTCAGCTCAGTGTTCAGAGAGAGTGAGTGGGTTGGTCTGTAGACACACACACACACACATGAGACTTTCATACAGTGAAAATATACATTATATTATATTATCCATATAGTATATGTACTCTCTCTCTCTCTCTCTCTCATATATATATATATATATATATATATATATATATATATATATATATATATATATATATATATATATATATATATATATATATATATTAATGTGTTTGCGTGTGTGTGTATATATAGAATCATAAAGTATATATATCATACTTTCCATATACTATTTAGTATATGCTGTATATGTGCTCATTCATGCAAATCAGATCAATCAGTTCAATCAAATCAGCATGTGCAATGCATAAAATCACATGGGAGCAGTGCAATGCGTAAAATCATGCAGAATCAGGTCAAGAGCTTCAGTCACATCAAACATCAGAATGGGGGGAAAAATGTGATCTCACTGACGTGGACTGTTGCATGGTTGGTGTCTGATGGCCTGATTTGAGTATTTCAGAAACCACTGATCTCCTGAGACACACACAACAGTTTCTAGAGGTTACACAGAATGGTGCAAAACATCCAGTGAGTGGCAGTTCTGCAGGCAGAAGCACCTTGTTGATAAGACAGGTCTACATTAACTCAAATAACCGCTCTTTATGACAGTGATGAGCAGAAAAGCTCATCTCAGAATCTCAGAACACACCATCCGAATAGGGCTTTAGTCAGTAATCTTCCACTACATTGCTTTTTGCTCGTCTCTAAGCAACCTTTGGTTTTTGACTATAGCAATTTGCAGCCATATAAGTAAATAAAATCTAGCCAGTTATATTGCATAATGTTTTATCTCCCCTTTCACCTCCACCCACCCAGCTACAAATGCAGAGATACCAACCAGCAAGCAGCAACTCTGCTGCGGGAGACGAGCTGTCCTCCACGACAGACTACAGACCTGCATCTAGATCTGACTAACCTTATGGAAGAAAAATGTGTTCAAATTTACATTTCATTTTGTCACATTATCTCAATCTACAATAACGAAGGTAGATTGCAGGTAGTCTAATCTTCATTTTAATTTGAGGACACACAAAAATACAAAAAGGTAGGCTGAAATTGAGTCTTAACATTCCTTGTTTTACATCGAGTGCATATGAGACAAAGACAAGAAAACAATGACTGTGCACAGACATGAAAAAAGGCTTTGGTGAGACATGAAGGGTATAAACAGAGGAGGAGAGAGATGGCAAAGAAAAAAAAACCTTACAGAGAATAGGGCCATTGAAGTGGAAAGATAGAACAAGGAGAAAATGAATGTTCGGGGTGCTCTCTGTGTGTGTGCGCCACATGGTTGTGATGTGTGTGGCTGCTGACTGAGCGTTAGATGATGCTCTTTGGGTTGTCCTGATCAGTAAAATGTACATCAAGAGCCACAACTAGACCGTCCCTGAACCCGGTAATGAGTTAGAAGCACGGTAAAATAGCTTATATCTTATTATCGAGGGGTTTTTTTTTCAGAAAAGGTTCCAAGTAGAACCCGTTTAAAAAGCTAGAATTATTAACCATCCAAAGAAGCCTTTGGGACTCTTATGGAATAATGAGTGTACGAGTCCTTTGTCTTTGTTAGCTTCCGGCATAATTAACACGGTTATGAATTAATGAAAGCGACAAAACATACATTTTAAATAATACAATGTCTGATTTTCCAGAGAGACCAACCTAATTAGCTCATTAATGTATGTGGATTCAAATGCACTCACACAGACAAGTGTGGAAAAAAATCAACAGTACTGACTTTTTAGCAAGGAAGAAATGTTTTCATCCTCAGGACTAAGTTAAGTTAATGTTTCTGTGTTTGTCATTCCTTCAGTTGTTCTTACTTTCATGTTTTTTTTTTGGGTTTTTTTTGTCTTCCAGTTGGCTATCCTCACAGAACTCACCCACTCCCACAGCAGCGAGAGAACCGGCCTGGTAAACCCCACAAACCCAGGAACAGGAAGCATCTACCACAGTGAAAACCTCAGCCTCAAGCTTTCTCCACCACCAATGGTGGAGGAATAGTGCAGACTCCGCCCACTGTTACAGACCTGAATAAAAGCGTTACTGTATCTCTGCACTGACATCTCAATTCTTTCACTGACCTTCACATCTAGAACAATGAAAGTAAGGAATAAAACACTTGGGGGTAGGCTGTTATAGGAAAGTAATCAGTGACTAGGTTACCATCCTGAAGTGGATTGTTTTCCCATAACAGCATGTTCCAACGTATATTCCACTTATACCACGGTGATTTGTCAATCACTACAACATTTTAATTGATTAATACACAGTGTATGATGCTTTTTTAACCATTTAAAGTATAGTTACATTTAATGTTGTGGAATGTGTTGCTATTTAACACAGAAAAACATCTAATCATTGATATGGTGAAGCTGTAAGGAGACATTTATTTAACATTTGTGGAGGAATCTCCAGTGTCAGAACTCTAACAGTCAGTAAGTGTGTGCTTTCCAGGTTCTCTACTGTTTATATGCTATAATGTTCATAATAACAGGACCTTACTTGTTTCGCAGTGGTTCCACAACATTAAATGTAACTATAAATGGATAAAAAGTACAATCCTTGGAAATCCTTTAATCCTTGGAAAGTTGCTGTGGTTTAAGAATAATAAAACACCACAGGACATGCTGTTTTTGGAAAATAATCAGCTTTGAGGTGGTAATGGCATCACATCACCTTATCGTTGATTATTTTTCTATTACAGCATGCCCCATCACGTTTTATTGCTCACATCAATTATAAGAGCCAATCAGGCTTTCTTTCTCTCTTATTTTTCAAAAGCAGGCTATGCCAATTACAGAAGAATTATATCAGTTTATCAGGGAAGAGAGTGTCTAATTTGCATATTCATATGGAACAATTTGCATATTCATTAGATATAGCTTTCCTGATGAGGGTAAAATTGTTGGCACCTCTGTGCCTTTTTGTCTTGTCTAATGACATTTTTGTTGAATCGACACCTCAGTAGTCACACGTTTAATATTCAATATAGAAAAACGTGGTGACTTTGGTGACTCGCGCCACTGAAACCTTTAACAGTGCAGCTAAACGTCAACAGCAGAACAGCAGCAATATTCCTGAGAGCAAATCTGCATGATTAAGTCTTTAAAGGCGGATCCCGTGCTCTAACTGAGATGAGCTGTGATGGCTTTAGACTGATGGAGCTGTTCTGCTAATGACGCTGTCAGAGATGTGTGACTTCACATGCTTAGGATGCACATATAAAGCTTTTCCCATAATCAGGAGAGGGTGTGTGTCTGTGTGTGAGAGAATGGTGTACATTCAGACTGAAACAGCAGGCGCCTTGTGTGTATGAAAGGAAACTGTGTGCTTCTGTAACCCCCCAGACTCAGAAAGTGGATTGTTCTGGCCTCAAAGGCATGTCTTCAGTGAACAAAGAGCCCTCAGCTCTGCACATACAGATGTGTGTGTCTGTGCATGCCATATCTGACACTTTTGTCCTAGCAACACTCGACACCATTCATGTCTACACTACATTACATTAATAAGTCCTGAGAGAAATGGTGGTGATCTGGGTCAGTAAATGGTTAAGGTCAGTGTTAGATGGAGAAAGGGGGGCAGCCCCATGGTGCCATCATTTCCTTAACAGTGTAGCCCATGAACTGGTTTCATTAACCTGAAATTCATGAGGACATTGTGTTTTATTATTCATCTTAGACCTGTAGAAGGGAAGCATTAACATTTTATCGGCTCCTGCTCTCACTCTGTTTCATACACCCCGAGTAAAAGCCTGCATGTTTGTGTGTGGAGGACAAGAAACACTAAGAATGGAAAAATTAATAATGTTTCAGTGCCCAAGTTTAAATCCTTGGATTATGAAGAGCTGTTTGTCATGCCTGCAGAGGCTAACAAACGGCTTAATACTCACTTCAATGTTCATACAGACTCCAAATAGACTTTCTATATGTTCTTTGTTATGTTGTTGTACATTACCTTTATTGATGTTTCAGAAAAGTCTTAAATTGAATGTCCATGTTTTAACAATCCAAAATAATCTATGTAGAATAATACACTGTTTAAACTGTTTCATGCCTAAGAACCTAATACAAAATCCTTGAAACATCTTAAGCTATTAAAATGCCAGGAACTATGTAAGGAATGAAACACATCAGGGTATGGTGTTATAGGAAAATAATCAAACCACAGGGTGGTGTGATGTGGAGTTACTGTTACCACCATGGAATTGATTATTTTCCAATAACAGCAAGTCCTAAAGTGTTATATTCCTCTTTTACTACAGCAATTTGTCATCAATTAGAATTTTTATTATACTGATTAATGATACATCATGATTTTTAACCATTTATAGTTACACTTAATGTTATAACTCCTGTTATTACTTGTATTATAACAGTTATAAACAGCCATTCTCTCACCAGCTTCTCTTTTCTGTTTACTTAGATTAATAAGCCAAAAAAAAAAAAAAACTCTTGTCATGTAACCCATCAAATGGCAAACCCCTCAGTCCTGAAAACTTTCCCATGGTAGAAAACTCACTGACTGTTCACACTGGAGACTCCTTCCATAAATGTTAAATAAACATTTAATCTGTTTATTATTAGCCTTAGATTCTGTGGAGTGCCATACGAGTCCCTGTGAATGAGTTGTTAAATTAATATAAACCTGTGATGTGACTTACAGCTGGCACTACTGTCACAGCTGCTGTTATAGAAAATTATCACCTTCTGAGCAAGCAGACCTGAGAATTCAACAGCCCTCTGGTGTGTGTATGTGTGTTTGCGTATATATATATATATATATTTGTTGAGTCAATTTTCATATTCTCAGCAGTTATTTAACAGTAGCTAAACCTGTTAAACATATAACAATTATTATTTTGTCAGTTGCTAGTTAGATATTGCACTTAGCATACTGTTTCTGTGGATAAAATCTCCAGGCAGATCACAATTCTCTAATATTGTCAATATTACACATGATAGGTTCAAGCCATTCCATTTTTTGTAATATCACAAACTGACCTCTGTGTGCTAATGTGATTTGACTGAAACACCAATGAGAATCACCAATCCAAGAAAAGTTAATCATTTAAAAATCCAGTTTTTAAAACAAACCAACCAGCTAAACTCAGTCATGACATTTTGTCCTTCTTTTACGCAAAAAAAAAAAAAAGAAAGAAAGAAAAAGAAACTGTACTTTAACAGTAAATTGAACTACTGCTCCCATAAGGTAATTACATCATCAAAGTTTTACAAAAGTTTTTAAGTTCAATTTTTTATTTTTCACTTTCTAGCATATTTGCTAGTGGCTTAGGAAGACACGCTGTAGTGTTGCGAATATGCTTCTGGAGCCAAGGCTGTTGGAAAAGCTAGCAGTCACTGTTCACTCTCATTTCCATGATAAAGTAGTCAATAAAATAGCTACTCTGAGGAGAAAGTCTGGTTTGTGTAGCACCCCAGAATCTGTAAATAGGAAAAAGGACCAATGATGTGGACCAAAAGCATAAAGCCAATCATCAGTCATGTTGCCAGATAATTCAGAATGCTCCATGTTTTACACTAGTATGTAAGTGTTCTAGGCTAGGCAGTGTTCAGGGGTGTAGCTTTGATGGGTAGGGGCTATATTAGTCAGAGTATCAAAGTAGCTAACCAGTTGGAAATGAAAAACCCTTCATTCTGATGCTTTGATGGACCTCAAAATGGTCTACGTTTTCCATAGTTGATTACAATTTTGTGCAGAAATAAATACCTCCTGCTGAGCTACAAGAGGTGTGATGGAGGATAAATCATGATTAATAGCCTGTAATTTTAGTGGTGTGTTAATAAATTTGTAAGTGGCATCAGTAGGATATTAGTGGAGGTTCTTTAAAAAGGAAATGTGAATGTGAGAATAAATTTTTAGCACGAACAAGCTTGCACCTTTTTAGTTAATAAGTCCTCAAAGTCTGGCAGTCGTTCAATAATAGCAAATACAGAGTGAGAATATCAGCTTCTGCACGATGGCATTTCAGCTCCTGGAAGAAAGGATCCGAGTGCATTTTTGAGAAAATATTAAGCAAAGTCAAAACTGAGACTGTGAATGCACTGTTTCTTTGGGGAGTAGCTGGAGCGAAAGATCTGGGACACTCATGGAACCTTCTAGAGCCTCAGAACTTGAAGAGGTCTCTGAAGCGCTGAGGCGAGCCGGGTGTGCGGCAGCCATCAGGATCATTTGCTGTGCTACAAATGTCTGCAGAATTACCTGTACTGCAGTGTGGAGAACATCAGCTTCCAATCCGTGTGGTGTTTCACTGACAGAATCAAATACCGGTTTCTCAGCAAACTCAAACACTTCTACTACAGCCACCAGTCCGCATGAAACGTTGTGATGTCACATGCATGGCTAAACTAGTACAGGATGCATGACTTGAACATCATGCTGCTACAGAATCACTTCAGCATCCATAAATTGTTGACTCTGGGAGTCAGAGGTGGTAAAAGTACCCAAATTATTTACTTCAATAAAAGTTCAATTACCCATTAAAAAAATTGGTACAGCTTCAAATTTATCACTCATGTTGAAGTAGAAAAGATTTTATTCCAATTAGAGATTGAAATAGACTTACTTAAAGTAAATCATGGGTATGTTTTCTTCAGATGAGCAAAACCAAACCGGGGCATGATTTTATTTTACTGAGAAACTCTCTCTCACCTGTCAATCACAGTGACACTAGCCAGTCATGGCTGTCTGTGATTCCATGTATGCAGAAGAGGGCGGACAGCGCTTTCCTCCACGTGTATTACACTGCTTCGTGAGGCAACGTGAACAGCAGTTCAAAAAAATGCGGTTGGCTGGCTTCATGTGTCTCAGAGGAAGCACAAGTTAGCCTTCAGCCTCCCTGGTTGCTAGCTGTCGTATGATAGTGGAGAGCTGGCTGGTGGGTAATAGCTGGCAGGTGACCAAAACTGGGGTGGAAAAATGGAGGGAAAAAAAATCCTCCAGGATGATCCTGAGACAACCATCTGTCTAGACATAGTGACAGAATCCCTTAGTCAACTTGACTTCAAAAGTCAAATTATTGAGTCCTGGGAATTATGGGGTGTAAAGACATTTCTTTTCATAAGTCTGGCTGAGACATTATCTGTACTTTAAAAGCTATACAGTAGGAGCCTCAGCACTGAGTTCCAGAGGGAAGTACGACTTTTCTCATAGGAGATCAATGTCTGAGGCAGCTCTGAGGGATTTTGCTGCTTTTCATGTGTAGGCGGTTTAAGAGTTTCAGAGGGCAATTTTACTCGATACTCTGAGACTTAAGGGATCTTTTAGAAAGAGCAAATCACCACTACAAAAAGGGAAGCTCATCGCTCAAGGATAGCTCATGCTTGTTCCCATACAAAGTGTTTCTGTTCTATTATTCTATTAATCTTTGGCCTTTTTCTTTAAAATGTCTGGAAGAAATGTATCAAGTAATGTTTTCGACACCGAATTGTCCTTAATAAGGACAGTCTTGAGTGCTAATAATCATGAAAAGTACATTTTCTCCACTGACTAATCCAAAGATTTTGAAGTTAAATCTGCTGTAACAATGGGTTTCTTGCTGGGCCTGGACTGAGATTTTAGGGTAAATCACAACGTGGCTGGTCTCATTAATGGATTTGATGGAAAAAAGAATAAATAACACCAAGAATAATAACATCAAGGTATACTTAAGGCATGAATGGGAAGTGTAATTTACGATTGTAGTGTTTTAATTTTGGGAAAAGGTCAAGTGTACAGAATACTGAAATGTACAAAATACAGCACTCTTACATTTTATAGAAGTAAACCATAGAAACACATAGTTTCACATAGAAAACACAATATAGTATTTTAATACTAATAGTATTTTTGGTATTATTCATGCAGTTATCTACTCAGGCAATCATGTTCCAGCATCGCAATGCATAAATCATACAGATACATTTCAAGAACTTCACATCAACCATCAGAATTGGAAAGTAATGTGATGTCAGTGACTTTGACCTTGGCATGGTTGTCGGTACCAGGCAGGTCGGTTTGAGTATTTCTGAAACTGATCTCCTGGGATTTTCACACAACAGTCTCTAGAGTTCACACAGAATGGTTCAAAAAACATCCAGTGAGCAGCAGTTCTATAGGGGGAAATGCCTTCGTGTTGAGAGAGGTCAGAGGAGAATGGCCAGACTGGTTTGAGCTGACAGAAAGCCTAGGGTGCCTCAAATAACCACTCCTTACAGCAGTGGTGAGCAAAAAATTTAAGTCTTGGTCTCTGCAGGATTTTTTGCCCGAAGAAAGTAGATCAGAAGAATTTTAGTAAAGGTTAACAGTATTCAAACAGAATGCAGAAAGGTAATCCTTCTTAGCAAAACCTTCTCTTTTCAAAGCAAATCTGTTAGTGAGGCTATTCCTTGCAGCTTTTCTTTTTGTTTACCTTCCCTGTTTCTTTCCTGCCCTGACTCATTTCTGCCTTTTATCTCTTCATAAGCACAGTGGCCATGGCACATGTGGGGGTCAAACTCTCCACAGAGTAGGAACAGAAAATCACGAGCTCCCGAAGGAAACAAAAACTGCATTTCTGCCTCTTTTGATCTAATCAAAAGTAGTAGTTTGGCGTGTATGGCAGTTCATCTTGTGATCCACAGCCAATAGGCCATTACTTTTATAAAACATGCTTCACACAGTGAGGCCTGTGTTCATTACTGCTATAGTGCACTTTCACCAACCTTCGATTTTCTTCGCCCACGCCTGGCGTTCTCCCAGGCTCAGACATGTTCAGGATTAAGAGGATGAATGTTTTAATTGCATTGCTGTTGTTATTTTGATCTGCCTTCTGAAGCCATAGCCAGTTAATAACCAGTTGATGGAAGAAAAACTCTTTTGGGCTGATGTTCTGTAAGAGGTTTGGTTTAGTGGTCATCAGATTTTCTAAATAGAGAATAGAATAGAAAATAATAGATTATATAACATTTCTTAGAGAAAGAAGTATTTGGACAGCACAAATGATTATTTACGTCTTTACAAAACACTTATCTTTTCTATCAAGAACAAGAATGTTTTCTTGTTGGGAACAATGGTTATCAGTGAACCAAACCCCCCTCTCAACACATATAACCAGCAGCTGCGATGTGGCTGGAGAGCCATACTGAGTGCTGGACAGTCACTAAAATCTGCTCAGAAAGTCGCCCCGTTGGCAACACTGGTAATTTCTCTGTCAAACCAAGCATCTGCAGTATATTTCCACTAAATTGGATGTAAGTTACTTCAAATCTGACCAAAGAGTATAATATTGACTTTCTGAAGGAAACAAAATAATAGTATAATATTGACATTAATTATTTACAGGGAACTTCAGTGCATTGGCAGTTCTCATGATATATCTAATTAATTAGCTATATTCAGATTTTATTACAAATTAACATTGTATTTTCCAACAATAATGGAATTTCCCCCAATATTAACAAACACAAATTATTCCTCCTTCTTTTCTGTACATTTACTTACACTGACAGTCTGCTTCTTGACATCCCTTTGGAAATCCATTTCACAACCTGAGATATCTTCCAGTTTTTACAAAGGAAACACCTGCAGCTTATGTAAAGGGCATTTGACTCATTAAAAGCCACACTGCATGCCTCACCATGGCCTGGCCATGAATCACCCCACAGAGAGCAAGCTGTATCACCGGCCCTTGTGCAGTGCTGCATAATTTGTCCATTGATTGGAATGAGTTGAGTTTCCTTCAGCCATATGCAGCTGCACAGCTGGCCAGCTTCAACATTACAGCCAGACTTGTGTGAGGTTATTGACTCTGTGGGCAATGCATTCCACATGCCAATCATTGCCAATCAGTTATCAGGGAAAGCCCTGAGAGACAGATGGGTCACAGAGCAAGGGCTTGGAATATGGGCTTGGAACATTTGTGTTTAAGGCAGGCACTTTTTGGAGTAGGGTGAGGTAGAGTGTTTCTAGCCTCATTGATGTCAGCTAATAATAATAATAATCCACTTTCCCCCACTGTCAATAAAAGAATGAAAATGTCAATCATCATTACACTTCATATTGCATTGTCAGAAGGTGCTGATTAATTAGAATCAATCAGAAGGTGCTGATTAATTTTTCTATAACAACACAGCTCTGACGATAGTTACAACTGGAACATAAATGATAGGTTTATATTAATGCGCTCGTTCTAATACGTTATTGTTTCTATAGGAGCAACTTTCACAAGGACTTGTTTGGGGGACGCTCCACACAATTTAAACCTAATAATACATGTATTGTTATTTTAGAAAGAAAAATATGGAAGGAGTATCCAGTGTTAGTGCGAAGTAAAGCTGTAATCGAAAATATTCTGTCACAGGAAAGTCTTCAGGACGGACGTTTCTTGGTAACAACGTGAACTTTTTATTAAATATAAAGAGAATGGTACCCGCATTGCAACACCCTGCTGCTGATTATTTTCCTATAATTATTGGTCACTTATTCCTTTTAAAAAATGTAAAATGCTGATTATATTATGGTTTAGTGCATAAAAAAGTTAGCATAAAGCCATAAAGAAAGTCTCTGAAAGTAGTTCTTTCTAGATAAGGACCACTAGACCCCTGCTTGAGTCTGGACATTTTCCCAGTTTCAGAGCTCTGTAGGTTGCCAAATATGAGCCTGCTGGTGATAAAGATGATTCATCAGTAAGTCATTAACGCCTACAGAAATGAAATGCACAGGCTGTCTGCAAAGGTCGCCGAGGAGCATGTTGTTGCCAGATTGAGCGATTTCCCTGTTTTTAATCACATTGGCCAGGGGAAAATGGCCTTGGGCTAGTAGATAGAATTTATTCTGCATATAATATAGCTCCAGTTTTAGTTTGGTTTATCATCATCTTTGTGTGTTTTAGACAGAGATTGTGCTGGAGGCAGTCAGTCTGATTTGGCAAGGGAGGAGAATAAGCAGTTAAGTGAAAGCAATTAAGGGTGTTCAGATGTTATGAAGCTGACAGTGAAAATCTGCATAATTTCTCAGCAGAGGCTTTTGTAGGATGCTGATCATTATGTCATGCTAATTCTGAAATCTGTGCAGTTCACTTGAATTTGATGTTTAAATCCCTCCAGAGTTTGTGTAGCGAGCCTACGGCATCGCATGATTCTGAAAGTATGATTGCACAAACTGTGATTCTTGGGAGAGACTTTATCCTTCACCAGTCTATAGACTAGTAAATCCAGCTAGTGCAATTTTCAGTCTTTTTGTGAAGTAGTAGAGGGTTTGACGTCATGATAAGAGCAGAGAAAGCCTGCAGTTTGCAATAACCACTCCTAAAATCTCTTCATTCCTCAGACTGCTGCCATTAATGCCATCACATGGCTGTGATGTGCGTGTACGCTTCCAAGGACCTCACAGTTTGTCTCTGTATAGCACTGTTAACACTCCATGTTCTGCTTGTGAGATCCACAGAAATGGAGTAGTGAGATTTGCACAGTCATGTAAGTGTGTGTTGTGTATGTGTGTGTCAGTGTGTGCTGTATGTCTTCTGGCTTTCCACTGACAAAGGATGATGTATTCTTCAGGGAAAAAATATAGAAATTACATTAAAAATGTTATTTTCTCTTAACAAATTACACAAAGGAACAAACGAAGCGAATGTTTTGTGGGGCTAACGGCAAGGTCAGATTTTCTGTTTACGTCTGCTATTCAGAAGAAACACGGCATATGAACTTACAACTCTTACTTAGAACACTTGACCAAAAACATAGCAATCACAAATGTGTTTTCTGTCCTTATCTGTCCTTCAATGATTGTGTCCTGGGTCTATGGGTTTCACGTGTATGAACTATTATGGTTTATACCATAATAATAACACAGAGTTACTGATAGGTAGAATTTATTTAATCCTTCCCATTCACTGATTCTAACAATATTTTAGAACATCTCTGTACATGTATGTGCTTTAAAGAAGTTTTTGATATGGAATGAAGTATAAAATGAGTAGAAGTAAATCAGGGTTATGAGCTGTAAGGTATTGCCAAATCCAAAGATATTGGTCTAGTTCAATATCTCGCACTAACTAACCAATATGTAGAAGGGGGCATGGAAAAATACATCCTTTAAAGGCATCCCATAATGTACCTAAAAAATGAGACCAACCAGCAATAAAATAATTGCTGGAATTGGGTCACCTGCAAGAACTAGTTATTACTAAGTTATTACTAGTACCCAACATTTTATGAACATTATAAATGACTGCATTGTTGTTAATTTTTCAGACTGAGTACGAGTGTGTGGTTTTTGGTACTAGTTGATACCAATAGTGATACCGAATTGAGTAACCTACTTAGTATTAATCAATCAGGGATGTCGCAGAATATGTGTTTTCATACACTTAGGCTACTGTGCTAGTTACCTTATATGTAGTAGGGTTGCAAGTTTGGAGCGTGTTTTGTTCCACTTCGGAAAAGTGCTTTTTTATTTTCACTGCATTGGAATCACTCGTAAAGGACCAAAAGCCCCTGATAATCAAGAACAACAAAATGGGTACAATTGCATTTGTATCGAAACAGCCCTAGATGAAATGTATATTGTGTCTGTCCTGTGTTAGCTGTTAGAAATTTATAGAAAGTAATCAAAGTAGTGCTCATAAACAGTAGCACATTAGCATTTCTGAATGTAGTACAGTTGACCCAGTATTCTGTAATCTTGCAGTCTAATATATGAATACAAATCAGTCACACTATTACTACATTTAAATCCAAGGAACTTCCTCTCAGCACTGAGGGCAAAAACATTATCCAGGCCTTTTTGCAGCTCACAGTGCTTAACATATGTTCTAGTCTCTGTTTTTAATCATCTGTTGGGAGGGATAGAGGAAGGGAGAGAAAGAGGGAGGGAGAAAGCGTTTTCTAATTAATCCATTGGGGCCTGGGATGTGCTACTCTGGGCCAGTGGAAAAATCTGCACACTTAGCTGAGAATAGACTACAACAAAGAGAGGAGGAAACTCACACTGACATGCAGCACACACACACACACACACACACACACACAAACAAATACATATGCTGTTTAACCGCCATAGGACTGGTCTAGTATTAAACATAAAAATATATTTCTTCCTGGAAGTGTGTGTGTGTGTGTGTGTGTGTGTGTGTGTGTGTGTATGTGCGCACAAATGATCATATGTGGGAAGATAAAAACATATGCACTAAATGGGAAAAATGTGTGAAACATAACAAAATGACTAAAACTATTATATATATTTGTTTAAAGACTAAAATGGAATCCAAATTAAATGAACACTGCAGACTTCTAGAAATTTCTGAGGGCAGCTTCATAGCTGATTATTAAACACACACACACAAACCCCTATTCCAAGGAAATTAAACGTACAGTTTTTCCCCTTACATCAATTGTTAGCCATGTTAGTTTGTGAAGTGCGCTTTTTTAGTTCTCTACTGAAGCTAAAAGGCTAATGTTAGCTAACAAGAAAAGGAAGCTAATACTTGCCTCAGACTCTCTAATCCACTTGTTTATGTGTTTTCTATCACAGTATGACATTTTTATTTAGAAAAATGCATAAAAGATGTCACAGAGCTAAAAACAGCAGCAGTGGCGGCCATCTTGAAGCCGAATCACTTTTTACCTCAGCACACAGGTTGCTATCAAAACACCAGACTCAGGTGGGAGCCGTGACCTTAAGTTTTAAGGTGGAATTGTATGTTAGAAATGATTTGGGTAAATATATTTAATGTGTACTTATTCTGCTATTTTTTGTACAAATGGTATTGCTGAGCCAAATGATGTTAATGCTTGTTAATGAAACTTGTACACTGTTACATTATTAGCTATTAGCTTCTCTTACTTGTTCTCTAAATTAGCCTTGGCTTTCCAGTTAAGAAAAATGAAAGAAGCAAACTTTCACCAATAATATTATCATACACTATCAGTGTGCTGCGGTTTATTTTTTTAAATGGAGCATATGTAGCTAACGTATAAGAAGCTTACAGTTACCAGTTTAACACTGCGCAAACAGAGACATTATAAGACATTTTGCATGTGTTTAAATAGAAATCACATGCAATTTTAGTCACATGGACTATAACTAATCCCTTATTCAGTCACAGCTTTTACTTGCTTTTACACAACCTAATAAACGTTGCACATGTCATGACAGGTCCTCAGCTGTAGCTTTTGATCCGCCTGTGCTGTTCTCGGTTTGTGACAAGCCAAGCTGTTGACACTTAGATGATGAAAAATGTTTGGCTAAAAACCACCGTGGCGGCAAAATCACCTGGTGACATCTTGATCTTAGTAAAATGCCAAATACTTTATGTAATACCTGCTTTTCAGACCCTTCCTGTATTGCATAATCATTTTCAGTAGCTGGCATGTTTGCTTTTTTTTTAACACAAGGTCTGGGAGAAAAAAAAGGTCCTGTTCTGCTCAGCATTTTCATTGTGAGTTGGCTGGCACTACTCCTCCAGTGCTAATCCAGTTCGGAAATGCTGTTTGGCTCATATAGTCATATGCTGCTGAAATGAAATACATTTATTTTATAATTCATTCAGTAGTGTATTTAACTTTCTACCCATTACAGCTGCTGAAGGTGGGATTGCTAATGTTGTGCTGTTTTCATTGCAATTATTGATTTTATTGACACTTTAATCCAAAGTGACATACAAGTGAGACGGAGACAATCCAATCATACAGCTGAGTTGTTGAACATTACGGGTCAAAGACCCCAAAGTGGTTCTCTGCTAGTCCTTAGATTTGAACTTGTCATCCTCTGATCACTAGCATAGAACCCTGATAGGCTGAGCTTCCAATTTTACGGACAGAAAATTCAAAAATACACTTTTTAAAGTCATTTAGATGGCTTATTGCTTGTGAAAATCAGTTACTCATCATCATTTTCATTCACATAATCTGCATGATTGTGATGGTGAAATGCAATCCTGTCCAACAGCAAATGGCAGAAATATTTCATCTCTGATTTGTTAAAAAGCTAATGAGGTGGACAAAATAAATGCTTTTGGCATTGTTATATATTCATGGAGAAGGCCTATGTAAAGTAGTTGAGGAGTCATGAGAACAGAAGCACGAGTGTGATTCCTCTGTCGATAGCTACGGGCTGCGTTCATGTTTATAACGTTCCCTTCTCTGCCTCACGAGGCATCTGTCTCCTTGACAACCTGGAATGCTCCTCGTCCTCATGAGTAAATAGAGACAGAAGAAAATACAGGCGTGTGAGACATAACATCTGTCTTAGTATGGCTCCTTATTGCTGTATGGCTTAGAGCTGTGTACACAGCAGGCAGAATGAAATTCCTCTAACACACGGAGATTATCGGTTATATAATATACCACAATACTTGACACACACAATATTATAAGTGTGAACCCGTCTGAATATTGACATTATTCCTGCGTTCCATTCAAGATAATGTTGTTTGAGAAGCATGCTATGGAGATAAGCATGCTGTGACTGCAAAATAAGGACAGCTGTCTTCTAAGCTTCCTTATTTTGGATAATATATTATATATATCATCCTGGGCATTCTGTTATATTACTTATTATCATTTAATTCTTTATTCTTGATTGTACAGCACAGCTACCACATTGCTCAGTGCATAATATCCTGCTCTCACCTACTTAGTAGTGACTCCAGAGTGCCAGGATTTTACTCACAAGGGTGATTTGACACACGATATGCGACACGGGCTATAAATGTTGGGATATTCTAATGATATAAAAATGTACTCCATGGCAACAGCAGGGGCTGTCCTCTTTTTCGAGGTTCGACTTTGCTCTAAGGTTCCATCTGGATGTCTGCTGACTATGCTAAATGACAATTTCACACAATCCATTTTAATGATTAGCAGGGTGGATCTTACTATTCTGGCAATCTGTAAGATTCTTCCCTGATGATACAAACAGTATGGCCCCCTCTTTAAAGATAAAAAGACATCAATATACAGTTTCAATTTTGGCATCCTCATGAGATTATCTGCTGTTAACAAAGTGGATTCTATCGGAAGAAGTAGGGCTGGGGCTGATTTCTTTCTGCCCCAGGCTGTAGATTGAGGCAGTCTATCAGTGATATGTCAGATGATTACACAGAGTGAAAGGACCCCTAGAGATGATATCCACTGGGGTGAATATTTCAAAGCCTTCTTCGCTGACATCATGCTTTTTTTTCCCAAAATGCAACACAAAAGGACAGATGACAGAACTGTAAGTTTAGTATTATTTTATTTTAATGCAAGGCCTACAACTTTTCTGTTTACCAATGTTTGGTACTTGAGACACTTAGAAATCATGACTGGGACTGTGGTAGCACAGTGGTTAAGGCATTCAACTACTGATTAGAAGTTTGAGTTAAAATCCCAGCACTGCCAAAGTTGCCCCTGCTGGGCCCTTGACAAGGCCCTTAAACCTCAACTGCTCAGTTGTTTAAATGTAAAGTATAATGTAAAGGCATCTGCCAAAGGATAAAGGTGTCTGCCAAATACCATAAATGTAAATGAATGGTGCTGCCTTTACAGTGTTAATGGTGCTGCCATTACAGTGTGTGTAATAACCGTGCATCAATCTTGTTATCCCTCTGTGGTGTATAACTGAAGGTCAGTTTTATCAGAACTTAAGTGGAACCTCCACTGCCATTGATGAGACCTCGTGATATAATGCATTAATAGTTTCACTGTCAAGCAAGTGTAAATTGAATAATTTGAATACAAAGTGAGCAACACCAGCAACACTATTTTTGGATTTGTTTATAAGAAAAAATACAACCTAAAATAACCGTAACTGATATAAGAAAGGGGTTTATTTAAAGGCAAGATAAACATTTGTGTATCTACAGTACATATTTATAGCTACAGTATTATTCCCTGATATAAAACTGCAGAGATACAGGGACACCCATTTATTTATCCACCAGCAGGAGAGGTAATCATACAAATAATTGAGTGTGGGGTTCCTCAGGGCTGCATGACAGGTCCATTAGGTTTTCTACATAAGCAGTTTAAAAATGGACTTTTCTGCTCAGCCAGTGACAAAGTTCTATGCTTATAAACAGAGACGCTATTATCACAGACTGGAGCCATCATCAGAGACGAACAGGAGTGGAGTGTCAACAAAAGTTTAGTGTCCACTCCAGGGAGGACAGAAACAGTGATCCTTAACAGTCTCTTTCTTAATGCAGTTGCACAACTGTTTCAACTGTGATTTAAATACAATTATAATCCCACATCAGGGATTTCTGAACCCAAAATGAAAGTACTGTACAGTTGTATAATGCAGTGAAAGGGATGGTTAGATCACTTTGTCCTGGGCATCATTTTAATCTCATTTACGTCTGAGACTAGCTAAATCATCACGGTTATATCAGACAGTAGCGATTTCATGCACTTGCATTAATAATCAGTGGTTGTCGGCTGGGCTGAAGTGGTTTTTAATGCTTGGTATTAAATTCTGTTGGCTCGTAGCTCTCAGGTCCATGCAGGCTGTGCTTTTACGTGTGGGCTGCCAGCTTCAAAGCACTCTAAAATGTGTCTCTTAGGACGTAGAGATGACCTCTGCCCACGAGTGCCCACAGTAGTATAAAATAGATAATCACTTCCATCCAAAGACAGTACAGTGAGTTCATCATGTGCTTAGGTCATACATCATTGGTTATTAAATAGGCTGTGAGTATTTTGTTGGGGGAAAAAGGAGCATGGCCAATAAACATCCTCAAAGAAATAATTGCTGCTCTCTGAACTAGAGCTTTGATTTGGTTTCAGTGATGACAGCGGTGTGGTAGCTTTCATACTACTACACAAATGGTTCAAAGTATCCACACTGTGCTTTAAGGAGGACATAACACACCATCTCACCCCTTGAAGTTCTGCTGATAATCAGTTCTTTGAAACTACCCCTAGATCTATATCATTAAATGATTGTCAAGACATTGGAATTCATTCTGCTAAATCTCCTGAAAGCTTCAGGGCTCTTCACCGTTGAGGAAGGAAAAATTGAAAGGAAGCTGTAAGTCAGTACTCTGTGGAGACTTGCGAATATGTGGTCTTTCTTCACATCGTGTCCTTACAGTCTTCTGAACTCATGCATGATTTAGTCACACTTCAAATGGTGCTTGCTTAAAAGAGACTGAAGAGCTTCTCACCCTGTTCTGCCCTTCTCTCTCAATTTTTTCCACTTTTTTCTCTCTTCTACAGAAGATGACATTTCATATTCTCACTCTATTGCCTCCTTTTATTGCCTATCATATTCTCCTCCATTCGTTTGTGATGTATTTAATATTCAGGTCCTTGGAGAGAGAGAATATCCATACAAGGTTATTCCTGTAGAGTAAGCACTAGCTCTTCTTGTTTACTGAGGAAATGTGCGCTTGTGTATGTGTCACAATTCATTTTAAACTCGCTCTTTTAGCCCGTGCAGAAAACCTGCATAACAGCTTCGTTTGGCCATACGTGGCACTACATACATGCATGAACGTATTTGTGAAATCTACTGTGTATAATCCATAGCAGGGTCACCATGCAAAGAGGGGACTCGTGTATAAAGGACATGAAGGGTGTAGGAGCTGACTGACAGGAGGACCAGTGAGAAGGCTTCCATGTAATTATCACCATGTGACCAGTTGGCTTTTAGGTTGCGCTCTTGTTTTGCCAACCAACTTGCATCCTCAAGTTGAAGACTGGTAATGCATGTGTTGTCAAAAAAACATAAAAACATAATTTGTCTTGATGTGTTAGACAGTCGTCTCAATATTCTCAATTATCTCCACAGTCGACTTGGACGGCGAGAGCAGAGTGCATTCATCCTGCTCCCAGAGGCTCCCAGGACTGGAGTTGCCATCTGTGCTCAATTCATCGTCGTCCTCCTCATCGTCCTCCTCATCATCCTCACAGGAGTCGTCCTCGCAAGACTCCACGTAGTGAAGACCCAAGGCGTTGATCCCAGAATCCTCTGAGCTGGATGGTGAGGAGCAGTGGTCCATTTTGGGACCCTTTTGGCCTTGCGTGGCTGGAGTTTGGGCTACTGGGGATGGCTGGTTTTGAGTGTGCTGATTGGGCGGCTTGGCTGGTGAGGCCGGTGCCCTCTCTCGAGGAACAGGCACTGCTGCTAGAGGCCTCTGAACGTAGCACATCTTGCCATTGATCCGTTTTACAATGTAGTCGTCGACAAAAAGGTCAGAGATGATGCAGAATCTAGGGGACTCTGGGCAGGGTGGAGCTCTGAATTTGGGGGCGGTCCTGAGGAGACGCTCAGTCAAGGAGATTGACAGGTTTATGGTGTCGGTGTGATCTGAGGGTGAGGCAGGGACTGGTGTGGTGGGAAGCTGGCACACACTGGTCATAGGCTGGTAGACATATTTACCTACAGAGAGAGAAACAGTAGGATCAGAATATTATAGTGGGATGAACTGTAAAATATTAACATATAGCATGCCATTTAATAGACATCAGAATATACCATATGTTAGCAAGGTGCTGGAGCAAAAAAGCCTGCAGCAGAAAAAATTGCATACATAGTAGAGTCAAGAAGCCATTAGAAGGCTCCCAAGTGGCACAAACGTTTAAGCATTCATCATAATGTCGAGAGTTCAGATCCCAACAATGCCACAAGTTCAAGACAGCATAAGTGGCTGTTCTTTCTTTATGGGAATAATGGTGTTGCTCTCCCAACAATACCCAATTTTAGGTTTCTCTTAGGTCATGTATACAAAATAAAGTAGCAGTAAGCACTCTCCTCCAAGGATGTTTAGCCTTCTTATAACTCTCCATGAGCAGCAATTTGAAAAGATCTACTTCTGGCTTTATGAGTCTCCAAAGGAAGCAAGATCAATCTTCCAAGTTGGTATATGGAGAACTAGCTAGTGGGTGGGAATTAAGTATGACTATATTTAGAGAAATTGGGTTAAAAAATAATTAGCACAGAGATAGCAGAGGAGATAACGAGAAGCATGGATAATGCTAATAAAAATTGAAAAAAAAAAATTATAATTACATTTATAAAAATATTATAAAATCTACAGGAATAATTGAGTTTGAGATCTAATGATAACTAAAGCATCAAAACAACTTATCTTTGATAAGTGGATATCAATTCCAATTAACATACATTGTCAAAAACTATTTTCTACTTTTTTAGTTTGCTGAAAACAGAAAAGAGTCACATTTGGGAACGAATATGTCTGGTTGTTAATCGGTATTTCTTATCTGTCTTTATAAAAATGTGTACACTACAGAACATTTTTGAAGTTCAGCAAGTTCTCAACAGAATGCCTTAGGGTTGTAATCCCATCTCTGTGCATTCGCTGTGTATTCATCTTTTCTTGTTCATCCATAGTGCATGAGTACAAAAATAACCATTTTGATCTCAAGTCCCAATACTTGTGCCGAAAGTAGCGTACAAGTTCAGACACGTTCTGAATTTAAGAACCAGACGTTCTTAGTGTAGCTGTGGCAACAGACCTCTAGAGATGTTCATAATAAGTTCTAATATAACATATACTAATAATTCACATGCCTGCTATGAACATAACTCATGTCAGTGTCTTTCATCATCCTCTAGTGAAGCAGAGAATTAAAACTTAAAGCATAGCAGTTTTATTGCATACATACTATATATCCGCTGTGTAGGCCGTAGTCTGTATAAATCCAGTATTCTGGATTTTCCACTTTCCTTTACTTTCACTTTCTGTACTAATGTCCTTTACTTCTGCACTTTCTGTCACTGCATGGAGAAACAATACGATGGTTACTTTTGGCAGGTTTGCTGCACGCATCACAAAAGTAACACAACAAACCAAAGCAATTCTCAGCCATTTTCAGATCTCTGTGATGCCAGAATATGAATGTGGCCACACAGTGTTTCCTACAGGGAACAAACGGGCTGCTCGCTGTAGAGCAATTGAGAAGGCGAATTAGCCGGAGCCAAGCATAAAAACCATTTCTATACTTTGTTACTACTCACATTTAAGAACCCTGTGTAATACAAATCCAAAAAGCCACTGGCAGTAATATTTATAATATTTACTACAAAATGACATATACTCCTTTTCAAGCTTCTTCTAATAATAATTCTGTGCCTGAATGAATGACCATGAATGGCTAGCTTTGCTAATTTGCTCATACAGCACTTGCTAATTATCTAAACAAATGATATATTCTGTCTGGAAAAAAAAACTCACACTGAACGTTTAATGACACATTTAATAAAAAATAATAAATTAATTTATATTAATCAGTTTTTCTTTTACAATCTCCATTTTGACACTATGTGAAGTGATCTGTAAACACAGAAGCTACTCATCTGTAGCTACCATGTTAGCCATGTATGCTAAGCTGATCCCATTTCTTTATTGTTTAAGTTATCCACAAAATAAACTACAATAAAAAGAAAATCCTTGTTAATCACAAAAAAAAATCTTGTGCAGACTAGGCTAGTCCTCACTAGTGTCCATTGTTAGCTACATTTCTGAGGTAAACTCTGCACTTAAACATGAGCAAAGCTTGACCTGGTTGAAAAGGCTGACTTTTTCTGCCATAATACCTTAAAACCCTTTTCTATTAACATAAAACACAGCGGAGAAACTCTGGAGCACTTCCGGCCATTCAGTTCTCTGCAGTCAAGCAACACACACTAACACAACACACACCACTTCAGCTCTGCTGATAAAAATGCATGCTTTTGTGTCTAGGACCGTTATCTAAATAATGATAGCTTTTACATGATTATGGTTAGGAGATATGACAGTGATGTCTAATTCAGGGGCAGAAGATATGAGCTGCCTGTATGGCTTTCTAGCTAGGAACAAAATTATATAAAAAAACAATAATCTCCTCGAGCTTCTCTCTCTCTCTCTCTCCCTCTTCTTCTCAGGTGAGGTTTTCCTCTTCAATAATCAACGATGCTGTTGATTTTAAACCCATTTCTTCCTCATGTGTAATCTCCACAGCCTATTTTTGTCCCTGATCCCCAGAGAATAAGGACATGAACAGCCAGATCTGCCTATTTGATTAACACCAGTTTTCCAGTGAGTCCAGTGAGAATCTCCTTTTTTTTCTTTAGAGAAAAGATAAACGAAAGGAAGACCCGAGCTAGTAAGATTCCTGTGCAGGATGCGAGACTCTTTTGTATCATGCATTATACTGGCTTAATGCAGGGACAAATTTTCTGAGCCTTGTGCAAATTCAGTCTCTGTAGACTCCTTTCCCATCTTTTGAAAATGGAAACTTTTTAGTCCAGGCCTCCTGAGGATCCCCCCTGCTGTGACACCCCTACACAGTGAAACACGCTAATAGATATTAGCATATGAATATGTTAGAAAGACGCTTCAGTTTGGGAAATTAAATTTGGGGATATATATAATAAATAATGGCAACAGTAATATCTGAAGACATTTTTGTGATACATAATACGCCTGACCTTATTTAACAGCGTGCCAGAAAACACTAGCGCAGCATTTAACAAGAAAGCAACGGGGTTTTAACGACATTTTTATAGAACCTCTACAAAAATAAATTATTCACCAAGCAGTTCCTAACAGCTGGTCCAAAAACAGATTTTAAAGCCTAATCAGGTGCTTTGCTAGGTCTGTAGTATTGTTGCTTCTGCCTGTTAATTCTCCACAAGCCTATTATATATTTGATTAAGTTTATATCAGTCTTTGGTAATAGGCATACAGTAAATATACAGACACACACATGCAAGCTGTAATTTGTGATTCAAATGTAGTGAAATGGTGTTAATGGAATGGAGTAGAAATAAGGAAAAGTAACTACAGTAAATGTATATGAAGTACAAAAACCAGGATACTTTTGGCTATTTTTACTCATGCATGTAGGTTTGTCTTGTAAGTTGGTAGTGATGCATGACAGGGAGGTTAGAGGTTTTGTGGCCCATTTTGAAACACACTCAACTTATCCATCAGTTTAATATGAGATGTAAACATGAACAGACGCCTGCTGCATGTATGCTAATGGTCAGCCACCACATGCTTGTGTAAATTAGTGTGCAACACACATGCACACATACTCTACATATAAACAGAAAAAGAACAAATTAAGAAAAATATAATAAAATGGAAGCTACAGTTAATAACAAATCTAATGAAAACGAAGCACAAGCTCATCTACAGGAGTCACATCTAGCTAACGTTAAGGCTAGCTAGCTAAAAAGTAGGTACATAGATACAGTACTAAAATCTAGCCATTATCCTAGCTAGCTATTAGCTTCATTTCGATGAAGAACCTTAAGAGAAATGTGTCCTTTTAATGTCCCTTGAAGTCAAAGAGAAAGCATGAAATAGAAACAAACACTTTCTGAGTCAATTCTTAACCACCTATCTAATTCAGTTAGGTAGTTACTTCCACTCCACCCATAACTCCTTTTCCTTCCTGATGAGGTAACGACAATGTTCAAACCAGCTTCTACTCTAGAGGCTGGGTCTGACTGAAGCATGTGAACAACAAATTAAAAAAAAAAAAAGTCATTTGTTTTACCCTCCATTAGAAGCCCAAATATTATGACAAGATTCAGTGTGCAGTGTCCCATCAAGATACATATTGATGTAGCTGTTACATATTAAATAATCACGCTACATACTAAATAGAAAAGAAATTTCAGCTATCGGGAAAGTTACCCAAATGAACTCCTAGGTTTTTACTGGAAGAACATACTTGTTATGTGTCAGTACATTAGTTATTCTAAAATATATTTAAGACTATATATAACAAAATGTAGTTTTAAGACTATGGTGAAAGAACTGTTTAGGACAATTGGTATTAATACTGCTTCATAAAACATGCTTATGGCAATGACAGTAATGATACTGGAATTTACTGGAATTTTGATATGAGACTACCTTCGACCATTAATCTACTTTTGTTAGAGACCTGACTCGTTGTTACTGATTGCAGTAACAATGGTGTCGGTTGGTGTCTTAACAGTACCAATGATAGCCATAATGTTTTCAAAACAAGTGCATTGTGATATAACATATCAGTTTTTGTCTATGATTTTAACTTCCATTATTCATTTTGGTGATTTTGCTTCTCTAAGACACCATCTAAATCTGTATATTAACTGTTGAGTTGAATCATGAGCAGGCACATCTCCAAACTGTGCTGGCATGTGACTGGAGTTGGGCCCTTGCATTAGTGCTAACCATGGCTTATAAGTTGTCACTGCATCAGATAAAAGCCCCTTTCAGCGCATTGATAAGAGTGCAATTGGATTTACAGGCTGCTGAGTGCTGACTGCTGTCTCTGATTGAACCCCCTGCTGGGATGTTAACAAGAACATTCATAATGCACTCAGCCTCTCAGCCACTCTACATCCTGCGCAGCTGGTTTGTCTTTCCATTTTAAAAAATTCTGGGCTTTTTTAAAAGCACTAGATGATGATGATGAAAGACTCTGACATGAGCTCCTTCAGGTATATCAGTAGTAATTAGACCACATTTCTACGGAAATGTCTAGAGGGCCATCAGCATGAGACTGATCAGCTGCCCTAAGAACTCCTGATACTCTTAAAATGAGTGTACACTACTCTTGGATGTACTGGAACAATGAAGAAAAGTTATCTTTAAGGTGTACCATGAAAGCACCATAAAAAGATGAATAAGAGATACATGTACTGAACTGAAATTATAGTCTTGTGTTATTCTGTTTTTGAGTTTTGAGTTTAAGACTAATTGGTGCTGTGTATGTATGCATGTGTTTGTACAAAGCGTACACTCCGGTTAAATGGCCATGCTCTCTGGGTGTGCCTGGGAAAAAGGAAATAAGGCCAACCCATTTCCTGTGGCCTTTTTCCCCAAATACACAGCCAGACTGAACGAGCATTAACCTCATTCATGACTACAGGATACAGAATGATTGAGTTTCTATTTGAGTTCATGTCATAACAGCCATCTAATCAACACTGTGGTCAGAAATTGTGTGGATATAGCAGGTGCAATTTCATTCAGTGTTGGTCTACTCCATGAAAATTGTTTTAATTAAGAAAAAAGAAGCATCGGTTGAAAAGCGGATAAAATGTAAGAGTGGATTTAGCCAATAAGCGTTCTGTGACTGGCCAATACAATCAATTTTATATCATGATATTTTCATAACCTTATTGTCATAAACTAATAAGAGTATAAATCATGGTACAGAAGTGAGATTTTCTCAATCTTGTGTGTTTGAATTGGTATTGGTATTGACACTTTCCTAGAGTATTTTCAAAGACAATAGGCCTGGTCTGTGCAATATTGAAGTTTCACCATTTGGACAGGAATTGAGCTGACACAGTTAGGCTGCTGTGTATATACAGTATGTTGATTAGGAAAGGTATTAAAGAAAGGTTATGAGGGTGTTGTAAAATCTCTGCTGTGATTATGTGGGATTACTGCTGTTTTCCCAACCAGATCTTTAACCATACTTTGAAACACCTACCTAGTTCCTGTTTGTAGGGGTTCAGTAACAATCAGTGTGGTGACAGGTATGTTTTATTAATTCAGTTTTTTTTTTTTTTTTTATGTGCTTTTAACAATGGACATTGTCCCATAGCAGAAATCTGGATGTAGATTTAGATCCCAAATGAGAAAAACAGAGCTGACAGTGGCTTGGAAAAAATTCCTGAGACAACATGAGGAAGAAACCTTGAAAGGAACCAGATTCAAAAGGGAAACTTTTCCAGATGGTGGAATTCTAATTCATTACAGTATACAGGTGTAGAAGAGTAAAGACAAACTCTCCTATGTGTGCTGAAAAAATGTTCACTATGAGTAGCATAGTCTTTATGATTACAGCAGCAGTTCTTAGGTACAAATCTACAGTATCTAGGTGAGATTATCTTCTGAAAAAAGAGAGAGATATGGATATAAACTGTTTTTTGGAAGTGCAGATCTTTAGGGTATCCATTTGGGACCATCAAGAGCAGCTAAAGGACACTTAGGATACAGTGGTGAACTAGCTAGCTATTTAGATAACATGGATGATTTTAGCTAGTGAGTTTCAGCCAGCTGCTTGGTTACCACATTGACAGTGTCAGCTAGCTAACTTGGGTAGATAAATGCTTAAAAATGTTCAACCCCTAGAAATACTTCTGTTTTCCTGTTTTTCGGATTTGGTTGTCTGTCACATCCAACAATGGAAAATGGAAATCCATTCTAATATAGATGATTTCAATGAAAGCGAAAGGAAGTAATATTTTAAAGCACTACACCAATAGCAGAGTAGTTCACAGAAGGCGAATGCATGGGCCGGGCTGGATCTCTGACAAAGAGACTAAGCTGGATTTAACAGCTCTGTTCCTTATTGACCCCAAAACAGGGCTTTAGTGAAGCAAGACAAAATGATTTCAGACAGATTATAACTGTAGGCTGTGGATTATAACTGACCAGAAGATGACACATGAATAAGCAAACTAGGAAGTCCAAATTTTGAATCTACTTGTCGCAGTTTCTAGTGTTGGCAATGGTGAATATGTCGTGATGGAAATCATTAGGAAGGGAAGTGCAGCTGTGATTGTGCTGAGTTTGCTCGTCTTCAGCATATTTTTGTGATTTGAATCAAATAATACCTAAGCAAAGGACTGCAGGGGAAAAAACAAGTGTATGTGTGCGTTGATATGTGTGTGGCTGTGATAACAGGAGAAGAGAAGTGACTGATTAGATGAGTGGAGTTCAAGATGAGCAGGAGGCCATAGGGCTGCTGCACTCCACTCCATTTCCTATCTCTCTCTGTTGCTCTCACTTTCCATCTTCTTCCTTCTTCAGCTGGCTCATGCCTTCCCTTTCTGCCCTTCATACCTTGCCCTTAATTTTTTCTCTCTTCTTCTTTCTCAGGATAACTGCTCTCTATCTCTTTCATTCTCCAGCTCTCTTCTACTCGTTTATAATTACATGCCGCACTGCTGATGTCTCAGGGCAGGTGTGCATGAGGAATTATGAGAGGCTGTAGAAAGGCCTGGTGTGGATCATTTGTCAAGATTAGAAAGACAAGGCCAAGCTCACTCCACACACCTCAGATACACGCTTCTTAAAGGAACAGATTATCCAGAATTTCAACATGATCTCACACTCGAGCCTTTTGAAAAACTGCCAAAAATAAAGCTATAAAATAGGTTAAATAGGGCTCGTATCCTTTCTTAGAAATTCATTTGAAAAATGAACAACAAAATCCAACCAAATTGCCTTGTTTGTTCAAATTTGTGCAAAATTCTCACGAGACCAGGTTTCTATAATTTTCTATTTACTATTAACATACTGATCAGCAAGGATGAATCTGATCTCTTATGTTTACTTTATTATTTGGAGCTTCATGTGCGACATTTCAGCAGTAATTAATCAGTAAGGGGGTAAACATGAACGCAAGAGTCAAACTCGTAGGAAAAATTAAAGCAGAAATCAGCTGGGATGAGACTAAGGACAATTCCCTTCAAATTGTTATCTTGACGACTGTTTATCCTCTGAAACATTGGCACTTTTTTGAGGCTTATTACATTAGCAACAACAGGGGAAGAGTCATCAAAAAGAAGAACTTGTCTGGAAATGAAGGAGCTGATGGCCTGCTGAGGAGGATTGATCAAATGAATGGCACAGTAGCTTATTGGATGTTATTTATGAACCAATCAGCATGACATAAAGAGAGATAAGGCATGTAATAATTAAACTAGGGTTTGAAAAATACCATATGAACACAAAGCATGAATATTACTCATGTAGAAAAAAAATGGTGGGTTCTTTGTATGATTAAAATGGTTCTTTGGATGTTTTTTTGGATGGTTAATAGTTTCTAAAGAGGTTATATGTGGTGGCTTTTCTGTTTGGGAAACCGTCTTTTGTTGTTAAACATTCAGGGGTTAGGGTTCTCTCAGAAAGACAAAACGAAAAAAACTTCTCCAGATGGAACCAGTAAACGTATGCCAATCATGTTCCAGATTTTGAGTGTAAAATCACTATATATCATGTAGGTGAAATCAAACGTCAATTACTTGTTAGCTGAGCTTCAGGAGAAAACTAAAGAAGCAAACATGTCTTGATTGAGTGAGTACATTTGGAGGAAAAGAAGAATGGTCTAAACATCACTGCTGGTTAAACTATTCCATTTAACCGTCTCTGTATTTGTGAACAATGTTTCGCTTTCGGTGTTTTCAACAATTCTGGTGTTTTCTGTGAAACACTGTCAGAAAAAAAGCCCTATATTGGCATACAGAATATTATTTCTTCCTTAATGCTGTTTCATTGTTCCTTTAGGTCTGATGATGTACCTTAAATCAGTTTTAAAGGTACAATCATGTGTGTCTTAAAACAGAGTGTTTAGTATCTTTTTTCCAGAGTACAAGAATGAACTCTCGTAGGCAGAGTGAAGCAGAGTTACTGTTACCACCACAAAGTTGATTATTTTCCTGTAACAGCACATCCCAAAGTCATTTATTCCTCTTATACAATGCTAATGATTTTTATTTATTAATGAATGACACGCTGTTTGTTTTATCCATTTATAGTAATGTTCATGAAAGTTAGTTCCTGTTGTAACTCCCAGTTTGGTCATTTGGAAATGTCCACCCACCAGCCAGCTCTCCCCATCACATGACAGCTACCAACCAGGGAGGGTGAGGGCTAGCACGTGGTTCCTCTAAGACATGTGAAGCCACCACATCTTTTTGAGTTCACAGATGCCCACAATTGGCTAGTGTCGTTCTGACTGACATGGAAGAGAGAGTAATGCCATCTCTCCCACCCACAGAGCACGCCCAATTTTGCTGTGGCTTCATCCCCATCATTTACAGTATAACAGCTATAAACTCTCTTGAAGTTAATGACAAAAAAATTCATCTTGTCATGTTATGGAGAACCCGGAAAGCACAACGTCCTCTGTCCCGATGACTCTCCCATCTCAGAAAGCTTAAAGCTTTTCCTCAGATTGTTACAAAGTGCTGACACTGTAGACTCCTTCCAATACTGCTAAATAAACATCTCCTTACAGAAAACTTCACCATGTCAATACACACATTTTTAATCCATTTATGTGGCATGTCCACCATTCAAGTCCCTGTGCTACGATAATGTATTAGAAACAATAACATATTAAAATATACACATACTACTGCCAGAGCTGCTGTTACAAATCAGAGCCAAAATTCAGTTGTGCGCTGTGGTTTACTAGGATTTTAACCACATGCATTTACACTTAATCAAACGTGTCTCCTGTTAGCCAGATTGAAATCCAATTGCTGTATCTTGAATAATATGTAAGTCAGCTCATAATGAAACAACTTTGTTTCAGCCAATCAGAAGACACTCAGCTTCACTGTAATGACTCAACCAGAGACACATACACATGTATATATTAGACATCAAAATAAGACAATCTGACTGGCTGGTGTGTGATGAACAGGTCACCAGGCAGATGGACAAACTACCGGATTCTCAACAAAATTACACAGGAAGGAAACGATCCACAGTGGCAAACTGACCCACAAAATATTCATCTCTTTTCGCCTGAAAATTGAGCAATGGATTTTCGTCACCAAGGACAACTGTTCAGGCAGTTAAAAGGCTGCTCAAACATTCAAAAACATGTTTCCAAGGGAAAGAAAATTGGTTCATTTTTTCCTTTAACGCTAACTGGAGAAGTATCAAAAATCAGCATTTAGAAACATTTTACTACGTCATGCAGTTGAGATTACTCTCTCTCTCTCTATATATATATATATATATGTGTGTGTGTGTGTGTGTGTGTGTGTGCGCATCTCTTGGAGTGTGCCCTGAGCTAAGGAGGGAGCCGTCAGTGAAATGAAAAGCTCGTTCAAGGTTAATTTATTCAAATCAGACCCCCACTGGCCCTGAAATATAAGCGGCTTTTAAAACGAAACTACATTCAAACCTTTTACCTTGGAGATTATTAGAGAGCAGTGACACTCCGTATAGTTACAGTAGAAGGAATGTTAAAAAAAAGAAACCTGTGAGAAACTACTGAGACCACAGGAAGATGGGAAAAATCCAGAAAAAGCACATATTATACATTTCACCTGGTCTAATTTTATATCATAAAGGCCTTGATTTCCCCCCATAGTGAAGTAAACAAGGCTTCAAAAAAAAAAGAATCAAAGACACAGAGCGAAAGAGAGAGAGAGCGAGCGAGGTGACAGAAGACAAACAGCACTGTATTCCCATGGGTTTGCATAAAACTCATCTTACAAAGGAGCCTCCTGAATTAAAAGCCCAATCAGTATTAATTTATTCAAGCACTGTAAGTGTGTGTGTCCACATGTGTGCTCAAGTGTTCAGGAAGCCTTTATTGGGCTTATTACAATTTCAATGCTGTATTCTGAATACGGAGGACTGCATATTAGTCATCCTACGCAGATGTCTTATAATTTATTTACCCAGATTCCCTATACTCAGGCATCTTCCTCTGTATATTTTGCTCTCTCTCTTTGAGGTGTAGCACAATGCCACTGTCTGTATCTGTTTAGTGCTCCAAATATTCACATCTGTATCCGAATTTAAACTTGAATTGGTCGTGGCCTAAACTGGAAGGGTTTTTGTTTGTTTGTTTTAATAAAACCTACCACTATGCCCCCAGTAATACTGGAAATTGAAATTGGAAAAAAAAAAAAAAAAACAGAAGTAGAAGTAAGTCTGACTCTTACAGTTCCTCAACCTCAGCTACATCTCTCGGGTTCATAACTGGTCTCAACTACAGATATCAGGGACTGTTTTTTTTTTTTTTTTTTTTTTATTTCACTCACTCAGTTATGTTATGTTTGTTTGCACCTGCCTGCAATATTTTCTAACAAATTTAGCTGGCTCCCAAAATATAAACAAATGAATAACCTAAATTAAACCATGGCGACCCTGACCAGGCAGTTACTAAGGATGAAACATGAGCGCTGTAAATGCATGTGGTCCCACAGATATCGATGCACACCTCTAGTCTCAACCAGATTCCCTGTGAACCTTTCTGGAAAGCTTTTTAAAAAATTATTTGTGTATATTTAGAACACATTATCTGCTCATTATGACTAGTGTACTTGTATGCAGTTATATCCCTACTCTGTATCTACATCACTATATGCTTAGTTCTTGCACAACCCACACCAGAGACTCCCAGCATGACTTCCTGGTAGATCCTCCATTTAACTTCCATTTGAAATCATGAGTAATGTACAGAAACAACAGAAACAACAGAATTTATGTTAGGCCTGTGCACCGCAATAAATGTAAGAGTAAGTACTACAGTGCAAGTATTCTGTAGAGATGCTCCTTCAGTTATCAGTATATCCTAGTGATCCACCAAAATGAAAATTCCTGACTGAAACCGAAAAACGCTCGTTGTCCATTTCAGGTAGACGTGTATCTGAAGAATAGTATCTACTCGGCATTGTACAACGAGGCTCAATATAAATACAACATGCTCAACAACAGAAATCGGATGGACGCTGTGCCATGACTGTACACTGTTCCTCCAAACGATATTCTCACAGTTGGTCTTTTGATGATGGTGCTGGATGGCTTTTCAGCTCAGTTTGGCTGTTGCAGATGAAAAAACCACATTGTAAAAGAATTCTTTGATTGTGAGTTGAGACTGGCGGTGTTACAACACATAATTTGATGTGTTCACTAGTGGCCAGTTTAGTGTCACTGCAACCAAAGACAGCCTACAACTAAGTTCTTGCAGTGTACAAATGTTTTGGTAAAACCTCAGTGTGAGCACTGTTAAAATGCTCATCTAAATGCCAACAATAGGAAGATGGCACAGGATGATGCGAAACTCTTGGTACAGCTACAAACACAGTAGTGACAATAGCGTAAAACTAAATATGCTAATGGACAAAATCAATTACCTCAAACTCAATTTTATAGATGTTTCTGTTTATGCAACAGCATTTTCTGCAGGAGTCCAGATCACACTGGTTGAGTACATAAGCAGAATGTAATCATTTTTCTAATCACAGGTCTATCGTAAGAGGCTCTGCATCGTATATACTCTGACATGGAGAACATGTGTTATCGTACAGTCTGGGATAGAATGACACAGTTTTTTTTGAGATCATTGTATATACTCTGACATGGAGAACACGTGTTATCGTACAGTCTGGGATAGAATGACACAGATTTTATTGAGATCATTGTATATACTCTGACATGGAGAACACGTGTTATCGTACAGTCTGGGATAGAATGACAGATTTTATTGGGATCATTGTATATACTCTGACATGGAGAACACGTGTTATCGTACAGTCTGGGATAGAATGACACAGATTTTATTGAGATCATTGTATATACTCTGACATGGAGAACACGTGTTATCGTACAGTCTGGGATAGAATGACAGATTTTATTGGGATCATTGTATATACTCTGACATGGAGAACACGTGTTATCGTACAGTCTGGGATAGAATGACACAGATTTATTGCGATCAGCTGAAATCGCTCCAAACTCTATAATAGGTGTTCAACTGGTGTACATCATTTTCATCCTCATCGAACCACTCAGTGAACCGGTAGTTAAATAAAGACATAGACTGGCTCAATAATGCACAGAGTAACACTAACAAGACAAACACGAACTGACAGTGGAGTGTGTTTAAGCAGCACAGATAATGAAACACAGATGAAAGACAAAGCGGATTTGGAAATCCCGTTCTGTAAGCTCCAGGGTGTGACAGTTACACTGTGAACTGAACCAGTTTTCCCTGTCGGCTTCACACCTTCACTACTGTAGTGTGATATTAGTGCCTATATGTCATTTTTACAAAGTGATGACAGCAGCGGTCGAATAAACATCCTGTCAGCTCTATGAGGCAGAGCCACTTAATAGCTGTAGCAGCTCAGCTCCTGACGTTAGAGCTATTATAGGAGTTGTCTTTTTTTCCCCTGCACTGACCTTGGGTCTTGGACATTGTCCATAGTAATAAAAACTGATGTTTCTGATAAAAAAAATGATGAAAAGTAGAAATAGTCATCCAAATAATGCCATGAGTAAGAATAAGAAAGTATCTAGGGGAAAGACTTCCAAATTATTAGGGGTGTAACCATATATAAGATTCAAAATTCGAATCGATATGATATGGTAGTGTCTCAATATGATGCATTTTTCAATACAGCAAAAACAAGCAGTGCCTGAATATGTGCCTTAGGCTTCTATTTTCAATTTATCAAAACATTCGATATTATAACAGTATCATTATATATATATCTTATAACAGCCAGGAAATGCTGCCTGAATGCAGCAGAGAGACTACTGTGTGTGTGTGTGTGTGTGAGTGTGTGTTCGTCCAGTTACCCTGGCCGTGACAAAAGGGTGAAGGGTATTTGGCCCCCATGCACCGGACCTTAAGGATTTGGGGAATTTTCCAGTACAGTATTTTCCAGTTGCTGCTGTAGCCAATGCTGTTTTTCACAAGGTAATACAGTACACTTGTACTAACACTCACCTAACAGCATGCTTAAAAGAAGTGTGTTTTTTAAACCCATGTAGCCTCTGCTGATTCAAGCTAAACAGAAAGCTGCTTCCTCAGAGGAGGGAGTGTGGCCTTGATTAAGTTTAAATGTTTAATACGTCTCGTTTAACAGAAGCAGTATTTTGTCTGTTGAATGTATTGTATCGTTTAACCCTTTCAAGTGCATTATAATAGACACAACCAACTGATTGCAACATTTTCTTACATTTGATGTGTTCTTGTAAGCTTGTGTTGTGGGGCAAAAGACGAAGTATCTAGAGATAAAAGTATTCAAAAACACATCTCAACATGAATTCAACTGCCTCAGGCCTTTTTTGACGTTAACATGACAGTGTTGGATTAGTAAAACTTTCAGGTGAAAGTGTGTGCCATGCAATGAGTCAAATAAACTGAAGACAAAATAAATATAGCTGGAGAACATGGTCAAACGGAACAAATAAAAGTTCTTTTTTTTTTATTACAAATGAACTAAGTAAGAGTGAAAAGTTCAAAGTTTCTTTCAATTACAGTTTGTTCAAAAAGTTAAATGTAGTGTTGATCAGTGTGAAAAAGCCAAACAAGTGGTTGTGTGTGGAATTGAAAAAGCATAAAAGATTGCTCTTTGCTATTTTGTCTGAACGGAAAGGTCGGGCTCGAAAGGCTACACCTGAATGTCCTGGGTTAAACGGTTTTTGCGACAGCACGCACTGACCTTTATGAAGTAAAGTGTTGAAGAAGACTGTAACAGAAAAATGAGGGTGAGTGTGGCTTCATGCCGCTGACACAGCCATCTGAACTTCCTGCAGTTTATTGTGCAACTTTTTCCCTCCGACATTCCTCAAGCAAACGCTGTTAAATGCACAGTGACGCAGTTTAAACTTACTGGCCTGATCACACCGTCTGCTTTACTGTGTAATATGTAATATTTACAGACATGCAATAATGATAATTTTATGTAAATGAACCTTCGAAATTTTAGGCGAACTTTGATATTTAAGACCAGATCCAAGTCATTGTGAGATTGTGGAGAAAATCAGGATTTACTAACATACTAACTGTGAACATAGCAGTTCAAATCTGAGAAAGAACAGATTGTTTTAAGAAATGTGGAAATGAAATTTATGAGAGTATATTTTCGGGAGAAAGTACCGACACTTCAGAGGGGTACTTCCATGTTTGGAGATTCAGCCCAGACAGGCTAGGGAAAGAGGTCGTAAAAGTGCTGTGGTATGCAATTTATGATCATGAGAACATATATACTGAGAATTAGAGGATGAGATAAGATGGGGATATCAAGTGTTGGTAGTGATTTCTCATTTTACAGGTGAATTTCCACCACAGGATATAAATGTTAAAAATTAGGCATGGAGGTGAGTTTCAGTAACTGTTTCAGAGCTGTGTTTTGGCAGATTTTCATTTCTTCCAGCCTTGATGCATTGCTCACACTCACGTTCACATGTATGGAGCATTTTTTCCATATTATTCACACTATTGTAGTCTGTTGTATTTTAAAGCACAACAATGTCTGAACAGTCCAAAATAGCAATAATAGAAAAAATCAATTAAAAAAACATTTTAGTGTTACAACCATGTTACAGTGTGACAAGAAATAAAAATGTGATGAAAATTTCTACTTTCTCCAGCAGAATGTAAGTTCAATCGCAAGTCAGGGTGAAAAGTCAATCTTTAACCATGTTATATTGTTTATGTTATAGTTATATTGCTATGAAAATAACAGTAGGAATAACACGTATAAATAAAAATATACAGTAAACAATAAAATAATCCGAGATTGAGACGTGTCAAGATGCAAGGAATGTAATATATTTACTTCACGTTAGTTCGATTTTAACTCGGAATTTGTGCTCTGCACTTAACCCATCCAAGTGCACACACACAGTAGTGAACACACACACACAGTAGTGAACACACACACACAGTAGTGAACACACACACACGGAGCAGCCTTTTTTGCTGTAGGGCCGGGGAGCAGTCGGGGGTTCGGTGCCTTGCTCAAGGGTCTCACCTCAGTCGGTATTGAGGGTGGAGGAGAGCGCTGCTCATTCACTCCCCCTACCTACAATCCCTGCCGGACCTGAGACTCGAACCCACGACCTTCGGGTTACAAGTCCGACTCTCAAGCCCCTAAAATAAAAGGCTTGTGCTTTACAATTTCTCTATTATATGTATTTTACATTTGTATTTTATGGCTTTTTATTAATGAACTACAGCAACGGAAAATATCTAACGCCTGCTAACTTAGTCTGCATTTTTAACATGGTGAACAACAACATATTACATTTATGATGATGATGAAACTTTTAAACTTGTGTTGAAACTGTCATGTTAATTTTTGGGGGGTTGTTGAAACTCAGATGTGGCAATTTATGCTCAGACTAGGCTAGTACAGAGCTTACGTTCAGCCGGTGCGTCTGGTGCCTACTTATTCTGGTACATAATAAAGTCATGTTGATGCAAAGACAATAATTCAGCGGTTCCCAATTCCAGTCCTGGCACATTAGTGGTTTGCTGGCTGATTACCAAAGCTTTAATGAGCTGAATCAGGTGAGATAGAGCCGGGAAAGCTAAAAAAAATACAGCTAATGGGTTTTTCAGGGCTGCATATCCATGGTGTTTTAAACACAGCCTAGTCTGCATCCCATCACTGTTTCCCCTTGGGGCAAATCGCTCTTGCCATCTTAAAGGCTAGTCCGATACTTTATTAGCTCCAGTGGAATTTCTTTCACGAGGCTTTGGAGGCCTGAAGGATAGAGTCAACATCAGTGTAGACTTATCCACAAGGCATTGCAGTCTCATGCATTATCTTCAAACAAATAAAGCATGAAGACAAAAACATGCTTAATACAGCATTCTCTTTTCTTGTAATGGAAAAACAAAGATCAGGGTGAGTTCAGGTCATTTTAAACTTCCTGCAAATTATTGTGTAACTTCCTTTCACTGAGAAAAACAAATGCGGTTGAATGCGGCGGCTTTGAGACAGTGAGTCACAGGCAGTGGCAGCATTCTTACATTATAAATGATGAAATATTAAAACATAATGAATGCATCTTAAGAGCAGCGTAGGTGTGGGGAGTTAAAGCCCGATGAGAAAGTCTAAAGAGAAAGTGAGAACTTTTTGTTGAAACAACTGCATTGGCTTCTGAAAGTTTCTGCCATGTAAAGCAATAATGTCGATGAACAGATAGCAAGGTCATATAGGGCAGGGGAATTAAATAACTTCAGAGAAATATTACTGAATAACTGAAGAGGAATTAAATAACTGAAGAGAAAGAGAAAGCTAGCTAGCTTGCTAACTAGGACACCTTGCATTTATCAAAAGTGTTAGATGGCATGTTAGCTAGTTAGCTAGATACTTTGGATGCTTGCGTCCAAATCTGACACACTCCCCTAAGTCATGAAAAGAAATTGAAAAGTGTCTCAAAAACACCAACAGGAGTTTTAGCTATTTAAATTTTCCTCAGAACAGAAACTATTTTAATTCATTTGGCCAAGTAAACAATTAAAAAACAACGCAAACTACTCCTGTCCTCAAGCTAACATTAGCTAGGAACTCTTCAATGGTGGTATTAGCATTAGTAGGCTATCTAGCTAGCTGGATAAAGGAATAAAATGACTAACTAACTCTAAAATCCAAAACTAGAATACTCTGTATTAGCTTGAATACAGATATGTGGAAACAATCATATATAAAACACTTGCTTGCTATATTCACTTCATGCTAATTTTATCAAAAGAGCGAAAAGAAGAGAGGCTGGTACGGGAACCTGTTTATAGCTGCTATAATGTGAATGAAAATAGGAACTAATTTGATTTGCGGATGTTCTAAAACATTAAATTAATAACTTTAATGAATAGCTATTAAATTAATAATTATAATTGTTGACCAACTGCTGTGGTATAAGAGGATTAAGACATGTCATTAGAAAATAATCAACTTCAGAGTTGGTTCGATTTCACTTCAAAATTTCAAACTATCACTGTAACTGTACTCCAAACCTTGTGATTTTTAATTGGTCACGCTGACTGAGCCAAACGTACATTAAAACAGGAGAGAGAGAGAGAGAGAGAGAGAGAGAGGTTAGCATGTTTCCTACACAATTTAACTGCCACTTCTCAGATTAATAAGTGTAGGAGTAATGGCAGCACATGGGGTGAGAGCAGGAACAGTTTGCATGGGAGTAAATTAAGTGCTTTACTGCAGAAACACTGTCCTAACTCCTCATCAAAGAATCAGCAGCAATGAGGACTGTTCCAGCGCAGAAAAAAAAACTGCTGAGTGACCCGATTTTTCTTTGCTACTCCCCCAGAGGCTTGAGCATCTCCATATTACAATTTCTTGTTTACACATCCGACTCAGTCATTCTCTCTTTCACTAATATACACACTCGGAGATGTTACTACTGACAAGAATCTGAGAATCTGCTTCCTCTCTCCAAGTCACATGACCCCTGTTCCCCTTGGTGACAGGCACCATTTAACAGAAGCCTGTTGTTTATAAAGCAGATGGGTTGTGATCCTGACACCGCCTTCCCGAGTATAATCAACTCTCAATCGTGTCACACTTCTGTAAAAATTAGCTCTCAGTCCAAAACAGCTCAATAGGTCACTGCTTAGACTGGTGGATTTCAGTCCCAGTACGTGGATCGCCTGCACTCACACACTCAGCTCATAAAAGATTGAACAACTGCCTGATGACTCGCGTGTTATTATGCACAATCCAAAAATGAACAGGACACTGGGTACAAAGAAATGAGATTAAGATGCAGTGATATGGGGTGTTAAAGCAGTTAGCTCAGGCCCGAGGGAGACATTCGGGATTTGGTCCCGACTTCATTTGTACCTTCCTTCCTGTACGCGAGATCTAGCTGTTAATTCCCAGTTGCCCAGTTTAATGGAAGTGTTTCTGTTCTCTACCAAAGATGCTAACCTTCCCGTACTTGCTGAAGAATGTCCTTCTGCTTTCTTTTTATGGAACATTTCTGCCAATTGATTTTACATCTGCTTCCTATTTGAAAACTCTACTAACCTTGGAGTTTGGCAACTACTAGTTTAAAAAAGAAGACAATGAACATGTGAACAAAGAGTGCTTTCCGGTTTCTGTGGGCATGTAGCTTTATTTTTCTTCGCAATGTCTCTATACAAGTTTAAAAAGAGGTTGCATCTCACAGGATAAGATGAAACTATGGCTATAACTGCAGGTAGGAACTAAAGTTGTGAGTGAGGATCTGAAGAAACATTGGACCACTTGCCATAGGATTGGTCTGAGGAATCGCATCAGACCTAATTTACACAGAATTGAGAAAATCTCAAAGATACGCTGTCACAGTGTCTCTTGTCACTGTTGTTAAAATGACGACTCACACGTACATTGAAAAACGAACAGTTTCCTGTCACTTTGTTGCCTGCTTTTGTGAATGTAGGGTAATGCTTGTGCTTAAAGTGGTAGCTGATTGATTACGTTATTGTAGAGATTCACGAAATGCAATGATACAAAATTCCACCAAAAATAAAGCTGAAACTGAGGTATGCAAAACTACGCTAATGAATACTACATAGCATGACAACATGTTAAACGCTAGTCTCATTTGTTCCTTTATGCTCCTTTAAAGGTCCAATAGTTGTTTTTTATTCCTTATTTGTACAAATAACCTGGAAGATATGTAAAACATGATAAAAAAAAAAAACATTGGGTTAAGCCGTGGCCTTAGCAAAAGTTTACTAAGTCGCTAAGAAAACCCATTTCCTGTCTGGAATACTTTTTGTGTTTGGATGCGCCTCCTGTCAGAAATTTTTTTAGACACCATACAGGCTATCTAAGATCCTGGGGGTGGAGCCTAGCGAACTTGGTTGGAATTATTCAAATGTCAAATCCATCTAACCGTTAGAGACCTAATCTTAAAAAAAAAAAAAAAAGGCTAATTTTACCTAATGCACCTTTAAGGAGTCTTTTAGCTCACTTAGCTCATTTTTCTTTAACAGTGAGAAGTGTGTTTAGCTCGATCTGTAAAAAAAAAAAAAAAATCTTATCTTTAACAGTGAGAGCAGATTACTGTCAGCCCTAATGAGAACGTATCAAGCTATAGACACCTTATCTCACTGTCTTATTACCTATTCATTACCAGTAGGAAACACCTCTGTAACTACATCACATGCTGATTCCATCGTGCTTATTAAACATTTGATTGGCTTCAGATGAGCCTGCTTGTATTGATTAGATGAGAAATGTCCTCCTAGCAAAACAGCAATCAGTAAGCAATTACCAGCATCATGACTCATTAATTATTTCATCATGAACTAATTTGCTGTTTGGATGGAAAACAGATTACGGCTTATTTGAAATGAATCCTTGATGGTTTGGACGGAGTACGTCAAAATAGAAAAGAATTTTAACAAGATTTCCGATTGGTAGAATGAAATCTGTTTGCCAAGGATCCACTATAATCCTCTGACAGTCATAGCAGCCATCTGTAGCCTGTAATAAGAATATTTTCAGTAATGCGTTCAGCAATTTGGCAACAAATAAAGGACTTTGCTTTTATCACATGGCTTAAATTAAACTAAATGCTTTTATCAAATGGCTTAAACTAAATCAGAAGACTCCCTGGCCTACATGCTGGTCCGCCGTAATGTTATGAGGACCCTAATATATAAACCCGGGTTTGGGTTTAAATGATGTCCCAGTGGGCACAATAGTGAAAATGATTTTATCATTTATCTTGCCAGGCATTAAAGGGAATCTCCACCCCGAAACACATTAAATACTTTTATACTGAAATATCTGTGATGTGTTTATCGATTCTGGTGTTGATTAGTGCTGTATTCTTGTTATTCCTGTGAGAAGTCAGAACTTGTCTGCCACTCTGACATCACAGGGGGATATTGCTAGCACAGTTACAATGGTGTTTAATAGGAAGTGAAGTGCTATCTTGATGAGGTAGGAGATAAGCCAAGGATTTTTGCTTAGTTATTCATACAGAAGAAAAGTCTGAAGTCTAACAGCTTGCACTGCGAAACAGCATCAAACAATGAATACTGCAGTGGAAGAGAAACATCCAGAAAAAAGGGGGCCAAGCAAGATTTGTTATCCTACAAAAATTTATCCTCCACCCAAAAAAACGTAACATTACATTGTAGTTAGTGAGACATAAACATGGAGGACTTTTGGTCCAAGCAAGCACTTTCACACCTCACTAATCCTATACAATCTATTAGTGTAAATCTTGCTCGATCTGAAATTAGTTGTGTAATTGTTGACTTCGTTCAACTCTGTTGATGGTTGTGTTTGACGGGTGTAAGCATGTTAAGAGGGAGGATACTAGAGAACCCGGAAGAAACCCACACTGACATGAGAGAACCTGCAAAACTCTACAGACAGCAACCTGAGTTCAGGGTTAAACCAGGAACCCTAGTGCTGTGACGTGGCAACACTATCCACTATGCTACCATGCCTATGTTCTTGTATGGAAAAATACACTATATGGCCAAAGTATGTGGACACCTAACCATCACACCCATATGTGTGGGCCTTCCTCAAACTGTTTTTCATATAGTTGGAAGTACACTACTGTATAAGATCTTGCATGTCTTTGTATGCAGTTTCCCCTCACTGGAACCAAGAGGTCCAGACCTGTTCCAGCATGACAATGCCCCTGTGCACAAAGCGAGCTCCATCAAGACATGGTTTGCCAAGGTTGCAGTGGAAGAACTGGAGTGGCCTGCACTTCAACCCCACTGAACACCTTTGGGATGAACTGGAACACTGACTGCACCCCAGACCTCCTCGCCGTACAGCAGTGCCTGACCTCACTAATGCTCTTGTAGCTGAATGAACACAAATCCCCACAGCCACACTCCAACATCTAGTGGAAAGCCTTCCCAGAAGAGTGGAGATTATTATAACAGCAAAGGAGGACTAAATCTGGACTGGGATGTTCAACAAGCACATATGGCTGTGATGCCATACAGTGTATTTTGACAAACACTAGGCTTGTACACAGTACTACAAATGGTTCCTGAAAGAGCTTGTAGAGGTTCTTTGTATTGCAACCAGTTAAAAAGTGCCTCCAGAATAATAATCTTGTTGAAAAACGAATGGGTTCCAAAGACCTAATGTCAATAAGGAACCCCTAAAGGTTCATCTTCAGAGTGTATGATACTGGATTTTTTTCCCAGGGTGCTAGTATAACGGGCTAGTTTCCGGGTATGCTGTGCTACAGGGCTGTGAGGTGAGGTGTGTTTGGGGTGGAGTACCGGTGTGGTAACGGTGTGAGAACTTACAGTGACACCAGCCCAGGTGGCAGCACCAGTGCAGCTTGAAGCACTTCCCGTGGCTGTGCGTGGCGCAGATGGAGAGCCCGTCGCACGGCAGGAAGTCGGGTCTCCCCGCGCAGCTCCGCGCGAGCGCCTGCGCCTCGTCCAGCTTCCCGCTCTTCGCTCCTCCCGACGCGGCCATATCGCCCGCGCGCGCGCGGCGCCCCCGCCGATCACAGCCCTGATTCCCGAGAACGCATGCGCTCCGAGGACCGCGAGTGCGCTGCGACTGCTTACACGATACTCGCGTCGACGAAAAAAGTCACAATACACGCGAAAATTCAGTGTTTTGTATTATAGAAATAAAAAAATATCCAAAGTAACTCCTAATGGAGCTCAGTGAAGAAAAAGCATCCCGTGCGCGCGCTCGCTCGCCACCTCTGTCTGTAATGGAACTGTTTTTTTTTTTTCTATAAACATTTACATCATTTCCTGCGGTGGAGCTTTTACAGCGTCTCTCCCTCGCGCTTTCCCGAGCAGCTGCTACAAATCCACTCAGTAACGATGGCGGCTGCTGATGTGGAGAAGCAGACTCTGTCCGTGTTCCTCCTCCTCCTCCTCCTCCTGTCGGGGTTTGTGCTCCCGCTTCCCGTCTCTGTGCGGTTCTCTCCTCAACTTTCCGCCGAACCCGCGCGCTGAGGGCGAGAGAGTCTGCTTACTGTCGACGTACACTGCTATAATCTCTCTCTCTCTCTCTCTCTTTCTCTCTGTGCTCAAGCACTCTTGCACGCGCTACGAGAGCCACCGACCGTATCACACCCTGCACGCGCTCCTCTTTCTCTCTCTCTCTCTCTCTCTCTCTCTGTCTCTTGTGTAAGTAATCCTGAGGTCTCAGCTTCATACAAGCACGAGAAACTGATTTGTGGAGATATCACTTGTTATGATAAATAAATACATAAATAACTTAAATGCACTGAGTTCTTGCAAAGTGATGGAGAAATGAAAAAAATTAAAAGACAAAAAAAAGTGGGTGGGTGAAGAAGGCAAGTTGAAGAGAACCTCTCATAAACTTCTACTGTGAATAATCTCATGATTCACGTGTGAAATTTACACGTGTTTTTGTTTGTTTGGTTGGTTGGTTGTTTAGAAAGTGCACATAGTTTCACACAAATATGTTTTAATTTTCACATTTTTTACATGATTCATTTATTTTCACTTGATTTTTACAGATGAGTTGTTGATTTTCACGTGTGGTTTTTACACGTTTTGATTTTCACATGTGATTTTTACACCTGAGTTGTTGATTTTCACATGATGTTTACACGATTTGATTTTCACGTCTGATTTTTACACCTGAGTTGTTGATTATCACATGATTTTTGTACATGATTTGATTTTCACATGATTTTTACATGATTTGATTTTCACATGTGATTTTTACACCTGAATTGTTGATTTTCACATGATCTTTGCACATGATTTGATTTTCACATGATTTTTACACAATTTGTTGCTTTTCACATGCGATCTTTACACAAGTTGTTTTTATGTGTGATTTTTATGAATTACTCATGTGTTTTCACATCTTAATTTTTCACAGTTCACATTAATTTTCACATGTGATTATTTTAACGCAAGATTCATTTGTTTCCATTTGATCATATTTGCATAGTCACATGAGACAAACTTATGATTGCATGTGAAATGTATGACGTTCCATAAGGTATAGAAAAAATGAAGAGAAATGAAGAAGAGATAAAAACAGGATGGTGGTGAGAAAGGGATTTTAAAAAAGCAGAGAGACAGAAAGAAAACTAGAAAGAAAGGGTGGGTGGGAGTATCAGATTTGATAACAATAATGACATTACTGTATTGGCTTCATAGCTGCACTGTAGTTTCTAATAACACAGTATAGGGAGAATTAGTCAAAATATATACATTCCAGTGATGATATAAAGCTGGATATGACTCGTGTCTCTGAATTTGCACAAGAGCAATAAACCTCTCAGAGATGTGATCTGAGGTTAGCATTGGGGTGTCAATTAGAGTGCCATGGCTTATGCCGTTCATGGCCGTGCCACAGAATTCAACATTATATGTGCAATTCAGCACTTGAGTTAATCACTAATGTAGGAGTTGAATTACCACAGGAGATTTTGTCAGGAGGTAAATGAGAAATGGCACAAATTATTCTGCTGATACAGTTTTTTTCAGTTTTCCCCATTTTCTTCCAGTTTAGTCATTTGCCAAAACCAAATCACTAGCTAGCTCTCCCCTATCACACAGCAGCTAATAGCCAGGGATGGTGAAGGCCAGCACATGGTACATCCAGCATACATGAGCTCATGTTTGGCAAGTGTTGCTCTGATTGACAGTGGAGAGGGTAACACCATCCTTCCCACCCAGAGAGCACAGCCATTTTGGACCCCCAGCCGCAGATGGCTGTGGCATTGTTGGGATTTGAACTCAAGCTCCCAATGATAGGGCGAACACTGCGCCACTTGGGAGCTGAAGGACACAAATAATAACTTTTTATGTAGTCATTGCTAATTTCCACCCACTAGCTAGATCTCCTCCAACAGCTATGAACCAGGTGAGGGGGGAGGGTTAACAAGGTTTCACATATGCAGCTCTGCCAATGCAATTTTTCAAATTGGTACTTCACAGGCCAGCTGAACACACTCAGAGGAAAGTGCTAATTGCCCTCTTCTGTATGAAATAGCTTGCATACTGTATGTCCACAGACTTCTGGCCAGTGATGCCCAATGGGCCTCTGTTAGCACTCTGTTAGTTGCAATTTTGAGCACTAGGTGCAAAAATAATGCATTTGAGGTGATGCTGCAACTTGTAATTCACTGGAAAATGCCCTCTCAGCTTGAAATTTCACCTCGTCAACTTGAGGTAGTCTTCTCAACTACCATTTCCTTCCCTGTTTACGGAGTGACATCAAAACAACATGGCCGCTCCCACTGTGAACAGTGTAAAGTCCCCCTTCTTTACATTTAAATTAGTTTATAGCAATTGGCTTTAGATCGGTTATTATAGAGACAAAATACTTGGGTAAATATGTAACATTGGCCATACTAATTACTAATACATTGTTTTGAGAAGGTAATCATCAACATTGGAGTTATCATTAAAGTTGCTACTTGCTATTGTCCACCGCTCTTGCTGTGCTGTAATTTCAATCCCAAATGTTGCATAAATGTTTAAAGTTTACTACAGTTGAACAGAACCAGTAGCCACTCAGGCTTGTAACTGTAAAAGTGCAGTAGCTTTTATGAGCTTTATGTGCTCTGGCAGAGCAAACAAAAGTTTAATTTCCATTTCACACTTTGAATGTCCCAAGGTAGGAAATGATGTTATTACAACTTGCAAATTAAAACTTACAAGGCACCACGAACAAAGGAATAACTCTACGGAGCTAAATTTGGTACTTTTCTACACAATAATTGTAAAAAGAAAGACGAGCAAATTAATGGAACATCAGCTTATATCTGTCAGATAGCTGTTTTTAATTCATTGGTCATTCAAAATGTAAGGAGTTGTGAAAAGGACTTAATGAAAATTAGCATTTGTTGAACGGCTTTATGGTGAGACTCTTCCCACTTGCCCCTATGGACTGAACTCAAGAGTTCTGAAATGAGAGCTACACAGTTCCTGTACAGGTCTTGTGTTCCTACCGCTGTGCAGGAACCCTGATTGTTACGTTAAGTAACAGAAGAGACGAAAAGCAACCGTGCGAGAATACAGCAACACAATGAACATGCTGCCTGGAGGTTAAGTTCTTCAACGTAACCTTTGGTCAGCATTTTCATTGTGTTGTACTTGATTTGCATTTTGTTTTGTTGCTTTGTTGTGTAAATCTTATTAGTGATGTTAGCTATGCAAGCGTTGCAGCAGTGGTTTCACACTTGATTTCACTTCTGTGATGTTTTTGCTTGCTATTAGGTGCTAACTAAAATCATTTCTGGAAAGTTTAGCTATGCTAGTCATGCAATGTTATTTATGTTAGCTAAAATTACATGCCTAAAATAACATGCCTAATACTTTTGGGTTCCTGCAAAGGTTCCTGTAGTAGAAATCTGCTGAAATATGACTAATGGGGACTCACTGTCCTGAATATTTCCCCTGCTCTACTACACCTAATCAATCTCTAAGCTTCTGTAATTACCAAGCCTTCAGGAGCACAGTTGTTTCTCAGGACTGCAAACAAGGAAAACCTGTAATGGACAATAAGAAAAGCTTTCCACATCCAGCCATTCGCTGCTGATTCCACAAGACGAGTTCAGGATCAGGTCACCTTCTGAGTAATTCATAGCCATTTTGAGTGAGCAGTGCAAAACCGACCCTAGAGCATATACAGCTATGCTTCTGAGAGCATCTAGAGTAGCAGAAAGCTGGTCCATTAAAGGGCATGAGAGAGAGCATGAGCAGGCTACGGATGGTATGTGAACTCCAGAGCAACCAGAGATGAGATTTTTCACAAAGGTTAAGAAAAAGAGAGCAAAGGAAGTGCAGGGTGGCAAGGAATATGTGAGGCTCGAGGAAATAATCATGACAAGAAAACCACAAGACCTTTGTTTTTGACTCATGATTTCAGTGCTAACTGCCTCTGTGTGTGTGGTTGTGTGGGTGTGTGTGTGCGTGTGTGTGCGTGTGTGTGCGTGTGTGTGCGTGTGTGTGCGTGTGTGTTTGTCAGAAAAAAATAGGAAGCAACCCTCAAACCAATTTATTTTTCACTGTGCATTGTTCATGGGTTTTCCCATCGTTGTCACTCAGTTCATCTTAGCTAGCACAGTGCTTCTCAGTTCCTCTCCTATAATCACTCTGAACTGCAAATTTGTACATTTTTGTGCTTTCCCTGCTCTAACACACCTGACAAAGCTTATGAAGTGCTTAATAATTACCTTATAAGCAGAATCAGTTGTGTTGGCGTACAGAAAACACAGTCACGTGCAGTGCATGGGGTTTCTGTGACGGGAAGTGAGAATGCTGAGCTAAAGAATACGTCAAATCCACTCCAACGGCTTGCTGATGGAGAACGATCAATATCACTTTCCATAAGCTTCATCGTAACTAAAAGGGCACTGTCACTGATCAGACAAAGTAGTATCTAGCAGAAATGTAGCCCTTTCACTGATTTTACATTACAGGAGTCTTCATTTACATTAGCTTAAATGGCAATGGGTATTTTTTCCGTTCTCTCTGTCATTCTTATTTTTATGTAGTGTGTTGTTATATCTGTTGTCTGCTTCGTTGACTTAAAAAAGAGCGTTGTAAACCTCTTCTTGAAAAAAATTTGATTGCTACACCATGTTGTGCATGCTAGAGGTGATCATAGTAGGAAGAAATATGCTGTGGCCTTTACATTCCACACAATGTAGCTAACACTATAGCTATCCATGTGCATCTGAATATGTATAATTCACTAGGCTGCAGTGAGGATGAGCGCCCCTGGCCCTACCTCAGAAAAAAGTTTCAATATGCTAGAGTAAATAATTTGCAACAAAAAAAAAGTATAAAGTTTGGCATCAATGTTACCTCCCTATATGGCATCTATTATGAAAAAGCACGTTGAGGTAAGTCTCACTAATCTGCTAACATTAATTGACCAAATTTAACAAAGTTAACTTGTTTTCATTGCTAATGCCAGGTTTGACTAGCATTGATCCCAGTAGCTAACATAACTGGCTAGGCAGCAAGTCAAAATGTACATGATGATAAACATTTGTTATTCACAGGATATTTTACTTCCGATGACTTAATTAGCAAATGATGTAGTGCATCATATCATGCATATGACTAGCAAACCTACAGAAATGTAATGTTTTAGGCAAAATGGCATAGCTGCTTTCGATAAGTAATAAAAGTTAGTATTCACATGAAAACATGACAATTATTTAAATTCCATTAGTTAAAAACTTTTACTTTTTAACACTTGAGTATGTTTTTGGCTTGATACGTTTAACTGTATAAGATTTTGACTCATTATCTTTACTTCCACTTAGATTCCACTGCTGTTTATTTAAGTTCCACAAAAACCTCATATTATTTGTTTGGGCCATGATTCATTGTGTCTATCTGAGCCTTTTATCCAATTGTGTTATTCATATGTTAATAATATCGTATCTTGCTATTTACTTGACTTGAGAAGATAGTTAGCATGAAAAACACTAGTGTAGATGCTTTTTTAAAATTTTGTTCAGCAAAGCAGATGACAAGTGTAATGAAATATCAGACTGACAGTGAGAATGACACAATGGAAAATGTTTTCAAGGGGATTTTTTTTGGATGATTAGTAGATTTTTCTTGAAAGATTTTCTGTAATGGGAACTTTCTACATGAAACATGTTTAGGTTTCCCTAAAGGGATAAACTGAAAAAACATTTAGTAGGAGCATAGGTCAATCGATTTGAAAAAAAAAAAAAAAAAAAAAAACCAGTATTAATGGACAGTGAGTAATATGCATGGCCGTGATGACAGCAAACTCAGAACAAAGACTGATGCTTCTCTCTTATTCATGTGACATTATGTGTGACCTTTCTGTACTTTAATTACTTTTTATTCAATTTCACCTTTCCACTGAAATGCCAAGAGCATCTCCCGGTTAGTTAGGGCATGATTTGCCATGCAGAGGTTGTGTGTCAGCAGCGCTCATTTGGTTTTATGCGCTTGTCAGGCAAAGGATCTCCATCACAGTCAGATAAATGGGTAAAGTCATACAGTCCTTGTCCTAAGCCATAAGCACAAACAAGAGCACATGTATGGAGGAGAAATGCTTGAAAGATGCCACGTGGCTCACAGACAGTTGATGAGTACAGTGTCTGGTCCTTACAGGAGACTAAAGGCTGAAAATTTCCTCAGGTGCAGGTCTTATTTTTGGAGGATGTTGTCCAAGCCTCCTCTTTCTCCTGGGATTAATTAGCAGGAGGTTCAATATGGGTTTATGGGTTATGGTTTGAGGTCTTAGCCACAATGGAGATTACGGCTTTCACCTTATATTGCACTGATTGCACTTAATTCAGGAGGAAGTTTCATTCATTTTTTAATTAAAGGGATACTCCAGGGTTTTTCAATCTAACTCTCTCCACTACATCTGGAGCACATGTGTTTACTGATAAAAAACATAAAATATGTTTAATTAACAGACAAGTCTAAGGCAGTTGTTGAAGAGCCATGTGCTTGTGTTTGTTTTGCTTTGGTCCTAGTCCAGTGATTGGTTTGTTACCGTATTGTGTTTACCTGTTCTGTGTTAAGACCTTGATTTGTATGCTTAGCTGTCGTGTCTGAATATCTTTGTGAAGTCTTATCGCGCTTTCGTGTGGTTAAGTCTAAGCGGTGTGTTCCAAGTGCTGTATAACTTTAACTTCCTGCTTTCATTGTTTTTTGATTATGGATTACCCTGTGTTAAGCATATGACTACTATTCTTGTGTTTCCTTGAATAATGCATATGCTGTGTTTACACACTTGGGTCCTGCCTCATCAACATATGCGTTAAAAATGTAACATAATTCAAAACTGCACACATTAAATACAACAATAAAGGTATTGAGATGAGATGAACATGAGAGAAAGTCTTACCAAAGCTGTTCTATTGGATTTTTCTCCAACTTTCCAAAACTAATTCCAGTTGTTTACACTTTCCTGGAAATATTCTGATATCTATGCCTGATCAGCCCAAAACTTTGGCAGTTCCGTGTTTATGTTTAGCTATGTTACTACCACATATACACAGATCTTCCCTCTAAAAATAGCAGTCCCACCTCTAGGATTAAGAAAGACTAAGGATTCAACAGCTGCCCTTTGCCCTTATCTAATATAAATGATTTTTAAGCACACAGGTTTTCTGTTCTTTCTCAGAAACATGTTCAAATTCTTGTCCATGGTAAACACATATACAGAGAAGTAACTAGAAATTAGGTTCAATATGCTGGTGTATTCCTTTAAACCACCGTGACAGTGATGATAACAAAGGAAAAATAGGTGCTATATATGGTACAGCACTAGAGGTTATTAAGGTTATTTATGTCGAGATGGAGAGAGCTGTGAGATGCAGTCTCAACCCCATGCATATGATGAATCACAATGGCTAAGGTGTTTATGTGTCCAGGCTCTCTCTCTCTCTCTCTCTCTCTCTCTCTCTCTCCCTTTCTACATCTCAGCATATTTCCACGCTGATGCTTGTGCTTCTCAGCCTGTGCTCTTTGCCAAAGAAAGCCTGCGCCGGAGGACTGAAGGGAAGATATTGTCTCTGATTCATGTGGACAGCGTCTGCGCCCTCAGGATTCAGTCCTCTATGAAACATTCTTGGGTGAGACACAAACAGGCAAAGCAAAAGCTCCATGTAAGGTCACGATGAAGCCAGGGCCTGAGTGTTTGTAACCAGAATGCCAATGCCATCCTGGTATGCCATTTTACTTACAGTAGTATTTCTTGATGGTTTAGGTTTCTGTGTTTTGTTTTGGTGTTCCTGCTGCACAATTTCTTTAATAGGGTTGAATTTTAAATATAACTTTTTCCTGGATTTGCCATTTGCATCTTCACCCAATCGTTCAGTTTGTCTAAAGCTGCCTCTAATGCTAAAACCAGCACTCGTGCAGACAGAAAGTTTTTAGCAATTAGCATGAACCATCTTGTATAAAAATTAAAGTGAATACAGAGTGCAGGGTTAGGGATTTTCACGTACATCAAATCCAATTAAATCTAAGTCTTCAGGAGATTCCTGTGAGCATTTGCGTTGTTAGACATGAGCCGACTCTCACATAGCACCAAGGATCCCAGGGTCACATCCACCATGGACAGGTCACAGCCAAGCCATGTGTTTTTGAGCTTCTTCCTTTGTTGTCTGGCTCACTTCCTGCATTTGTGCACACCTGTTTTTTCGTTCTCCCTGACTGGTTCCCCTATAAAAGCTCCATGTTTCTCCTGCTTAGTTGCTGAACGTTTCTTGCCATTAGTAGTTGATGTTTCTCTTGATTTTTCCTTGCTGTGCTTTTATCTGGTTCTCTGGTGTTGTTTTGCTAGGTTTTGGTTCGTGTCCTGCCTTTTGTTTTTTCTTTTTCTTTTTTTTTTTTGTTAGCATTTTTTTTCCCAATAAAAGATTGTCTTCATTTGCAACCGTCTTCAAAACATTTCACCCAGACACCAAAACGTTCTGTGAACATTTGCGCTGTTAGCCATGAGCCAACTCTCACATAGTCAGACCCCAGAATGTTTTGGTGTCTGGGATCTTCTGTCTTGTCCAGCGTCAGATAGATTTATGTAAATATACAAATCCCACAGTATCACTGGCCAACTGTCACTTCTTAAAAACCCTTGCATCAGCAGCCAAAGGATTGCTGGGCCAAAATATCTGATTGTACCCAGAAACGTGTGTATTTAAGTGCAGTGTCTCAAGCTACAAAAAAGTCCACCAATTTGGTGCAGTTAGCAATTCTGCTATGATTCAGCATTTCAGCTGCCGCTAACAATATCAATATTGTGGGGAGAATGAGGTGGTTTCGCTGTCTTTGTGAATGCAATGTAACCTTCATGTTTTAAGCGTACCATGTCAAATATGATTTTTGAGATGGGAGTTTGGGAGTTATCAATATCTTGCTTGCCAACATGTCTGCACTGATTATGAGCAAGCAAGCTTACTAAACAATACTCACAGTTATACCATCTCATCCTGCTTCCTGACTGACTGCTATGCTGCCTTGTTTAATGGAATAATTTATGACTGGGTTGGTAAGTGTTTCATGTATGCATGCTTCTAAAATATAAAAATGAAATTTTGTCCACTTTGGATCTTATGAAGGACCACTCTTTCAGAGGGCGAACACAGCCAAAGCTCTCTGTTAAACCTGATGCCAGATGTGGATGAGGCGTAGCTAGAATGGTGGACTTCGAGTTTGAACTGCACCGAAATATTTTCTAGTTCCTAATGCTTATTCCTTGCATGGTCATAAATACACAAACACAGCTTACTTATACCTTTTATGGACATCATTATAGTACAATTACTGCACAAAAATGTCAACATTAACATTTTTGAGCAGCAACTGCACTACAGCGATGTTCACCTCATCTCTTTGTCTGTTTAATCATGTTTTATTGGCTACCAGCTATGGTGAGAAACTGGATTAACCAATTGGAATCCTGCATTTTTCCTGCTTCTGTTTGAAAGCCAGCACTCTGAGCACAGAGATATCAAGGTGACAACTTGTGTAGTACTGGGGAAAATTGAAGACAAAGAAGTGTAGATCTGTTTTTATAAGATAAAATGTCTTTTCCCTCCATTGCTAGCAGGTTGGAACTGTCATAATTGTATTTTATATACTGCTATCAAGATTGGTTGATGGTAGATTACCTTAAATGGTTAAATAACAATTGTGTACCATGTGCACCACTTCTGCTACTGTCCATGCAAAATGCATGAGCATGTCTCACTTATTAATATAATTGTACAGATAATGCAGTGATTTTATTTAGTATATTTCCTTAACCTCCCCCCTGAACTGAATTCCTGGCTATGTCACTGGTTTCAGGGGGAAGCCTGCAATGCAAAAAACAGACACCAGTTTTTGCATCTCAGACTTTTATTTTGAAATGAGTGTAAATTCACTTGCAGGATTTTGCTGTCAAAAGTGTGACTGGTTCTTCAGTTCTCCAATTAAAATTGTACTGTATATCCAGGCATTGAAAAGGACTTGGTCAGTGCAGCTATACATGTATGTACAGTTAGGTCCATAAGAATCTGGACCGCAATGGATTTGAAATGATGCAATCAAGATGTGATTGAAGTGTAGACTTTCAGCTTTAATTCAGGGGGTTTAACAAAAATATTATATATTAACTGTTTAAGAATTACAGCCATTTTTTACAGAGTCCCTCCATTTTCACAGGCTCAAAAGTAATCGGACAATTGACTGATAAGCAGTTTCATAGCCAGATGTGGCCTGTTTATTCATTATTTCATGACAAATTAAGGAGATAAAAGATCTGGAGTTGATTCGAAGCGTTGAATTTGCATTTGGTAGCTGTTGCATTTGGTAGCTGTTCAATATGCGGTCCAAAGAGGAGTCAATGCAAGTGAAGGAGGCCATCATTAGGCTGAAAAACCACAACAGACCTATCAGAGAGATAGCTGAAAGTTTAGGAGTGGCCAAATCAACAATATGGTACATTCTTAAAAAGAAGGAATGTACTGATGAGCTAAGCAACACCAAAAGGCCTGGAAGACCACAGAAGCCAACTAAAGTGGATGATTGCAGAATTCTTTTCTTATTGAAGAAAAACCCCTTCACAACATCTAGCCAAGTCAAGAACACAATGGAGGAGGTAGGCATATCATTGTCAGTCTACAGTCAAGAGACGCCTTCATGAATGTAAATACAGACAGTTTACCTCAAGATGGAAAACCACTTGTAATACTCAAAACAGAAAAGCCAGATTAGACGTTGCTTTAAAAAAAACACTCCAAAAAAAAAGAGTGATGCAAGATTAAGTTGTAGCAGAATGATGGGAAGAGAAGAGTATGGAAAAGGAGCATACCACATCATCTGTCAAACATGGTGGAGGCAGTGTTATGGCATGGACATATATGGCTGCCAATGTAACTGGGTCACTGGTCTTTATTGATGATGTGACTGCTGCTAGAAGCAGCAGGATGAATTCTGAAGTGTACAGAGCTATACTTTATGCTCAGATTCAGTCAAATGCTGCAAAACAGATAGGATGGCACGCCACAGTACAGATGGATGATGACCCAAAATGACCCATGAAAGCAGCCCAAGGGCTTCTTAAGGCAAAGGAATTAAATGTTCTTTAATGTCCCATGACCTCAACCCAACTGAGCATGGTTTTCACTTACTGAAGACAAAGCTGAAGGCAGAAAGACCCACAAACAAGCAGAAACCGAAGTCGGCTACAGTAAAGGCCTGGCAAAGCATCTCAAGGGAGGAAACTCAGTATTTGATGATTTCCATGAGTTCCAGACTTCAGGATTCATTGACTGCAAAGTCAAAGTATTAAAAATAATCCTAATATTTATGATTATGTTAGTTTGTCCAATTACTTTTGAGCCTGTGAAAATGGAGGGACTCTGCAAAAAAATGGCTGTAATTCCTAAACGGTTAATGCAATATTTTTGTTAAACCCCTTGAATTAAAGCTGAAAGTCTACACTTCAATCACATCTTGATTGCTTCATTTCAAATCCATTATGATTGTGTACAGAGGCAAAATTATGGAAATTGTGTCACTGTCCAAATACTTATGGACCTGACTGTGTATATGTAAAGAGTGCAAAGGAGTGCAGGGCTGGAGAGGTGAGGAGTGCAGAGAGGGGAGGAGATTAAACGAGAGGAGATGGGTGGCCTGCTGTTTGCGTTCTGCAGTCCTGCATATGCTTCTGCCAGAGTCAATCTGCACACCAGCAACTACAAACACAGGCCACTGCTGTCAAAACCCCTATTCACTTTTTTTTTTCTCCCACTCTCTCTCTCACATACACACCCCCCCACACACACACACACACACACACACACACACTCCTCTGTCTGACACTGACAGCCTGCTGTGTGCTTCTGTGGTTTTGTGCTGACTAGAAAAGTGATGCTCTCTGACAGAGGGCACACACACACACACACACACACACCCACACACACACACATGCTATATATACACATCTGCTCCAGCCCACTGATTTAGAAACGTCTTCACAAAAGTTACACATAGTGCACGTTTCTGACATGACCTGAGCCGACACTGCACTAACAAAAATCATTTTGAATAGAGGTGAATGCAGCTAATATTTCTCATTATGAAATTATGATTATTATAAAATAATTTGTACCATTTTACATTCCGGTTTTTTTTTACTTAGCATTGTTTACAGCAGTTTCTAACATTAACTTCAATAACAATAATAAAAATAAACAAATCATAAGTAATATTAACAGAGGAATTGGCATTTGTAATAACTGATTTTTGTTTACATGTTTATCGACCCACTCACCTGATATAACCTAATTTGAAATGCATAAAGCACAGTGAAACACCAAACACATACTCTTAGACACTAGCATGAGCTTACTGGGGGGTGCGCAGTGGCTTAGTGGCTAGCACATTTGCCTCACGCCCCTGGGGTTGGGGTTTTTTAAGCCCACCTCTGTTTGCATGTTCTCCCCATGCTTCATGGGTTTCCTCTGGGTGCTCTGGTTTCCTCCCCCAGTCCAAATTGTCCATGGTGTGTGTACAGTTGTGCTGGGGCTGGCCCCCCGTCTAGGGTGAGCTCCCTGGGATAGGCTCCATGCTCCACTCCAACTCTGTGTTGGATAAGCAGTACAGAAAATGGATGAATGGATGAGCTTACTAATCAGTTTATTAAACAGAGCTAAAAATAAATAAAAAATACACACACCAAAGGTGAGCAGAAGCTCTGATCGCTTTATGTCCCTCAGTGTAACCAAGTTTGAAATGTACAGAGTACAGAAAATATTACATATAAGAAATATTACATATATTGCCTGCAATTTTAGGAAGTTTTCACTTTGCTAAGCCATGAATTTTGCAGCCCAAGATAGTATCATCTGTTTTTTTTTTCTGCAGTTGTCTCGTACTTAGTTACACATTCTCTCTCTGTGTGTTCCTTTTCCTTTTCTCCTTCTCTCCTTTTGCTCTCTTCTGTCTCTCAGCTTCTCCTTTTTGCTCCTGCAGTAAAACATATCTTCAAATTTCCCTAAGGGCTGCACCACTCTTTCCATATTTTTCCACTTCTTGGCTTGGACTTTCAGAACAAACCCGCACACACACGCACACACACACACACACACACACACACACACACACTGTATAGGGTGTACAAAATGAAATAAGATCAGTGATTGAAATTTTCTCCTAGATCAGGGTATTCAATTCCAGTTACATGGAATTCCTTCCTTACAAAGGTCCGGATAAACAGCCAGCATGACTGCATGGCAACAACGTTATGGTTTAATGCTTAACCTTTAATGATTACCTCATGGCTATAAATAAGTGAAGTGGTTATGTGTTGTTTCACAGTGGTGCTTCATCTTACCATTTTTGACTCTGAAACAGAGGTGCGTGCATGACTATTTTTTTCCAATCTAACCTGTTCCTGTAGTTTATTTGTTTGTTTGTTTGTTTGTTTGTTTGTACTGTACCTATCCATCATATTTTATAACAAATTTAGTTGGCTTATTGTGAATTCTTAGTAGCACTGCATGAGCATCCTGTACTTTCCCAAGTTAATGAACATGGCCTTTGTGTGTCCTGTAAGCTTCATATCTGACTGCCTGTGAAAAATTGGCAACTTTTTCTCAAAGCACACCTCTACTCTGAACTCTGAACAAATAATAATAATAATAATAATAATAATAATGAACAACACATTCATCTTTAAATATTCAACTTTTTTAAAAACAAATTATCACTTTAATAATCAGACCACAAATGTAAATATATGAAACTGACTTCTGACCTCTCTCTCTATCTCTCTCTCTGGCCTGACTAGCCACCATCCGCTAAATAATTTACATAAATGTCTGTGGATGTATAAGCTGGAACAAAGGATCTGCTAGGCATTGATGGCTCTGAACAACAGCCGTTTGTTTCATACATGTATAAACACACAATACACACACAGTAACACACATAATAACACAGCCTGACATAAAGGATTTACATGACTTGAATAACATCATTCACTTTATAGATTCATAATTCCAGCTAAAACTGGAGTGTGTACTGAATTTGGGTACATCAGTGTCTAAAGCTATAACTAGGTTGGGGTGGAAAGAAACCCAGTGTTTTTCATTAAGCATCTGGATCCTCCTCCGCACAATCATGTAGAGATTTAAATGCTGATTTATATGACATTTAAACACCACTCTAGCCATCAGCCCACGCAACCCGACACACACACACACACACACACACACATATATATATATATATATATATATATATATATATATATATATATACACACACACACACACACTGTAGAATGAACACTAAAGAGATCCTTAGCAGATAAACTGGGTCGGTATCAAGTGCCTTAAAGGTCCAGCGTGACTTCCTCTGTACTATCCGTACATAGCAGAATCACACATAGAATCCCTCAAGTGTATTAAATCAAATGTGTAAATTCTAGACATGTTTTACAGGTTAAGGCTGATAATCGATCACAAAATCATGTCGAGAGAACTAGCAGATCATTGCAAAATTTAAATTTCCAGATATTTTGTGATTTTGACTTTGAATTTTTGTCTTGTTGCAGGAGACCATGGCTGGTTCTTGCTGTAGGTGGTATTAATGATCACACTAGCGGATCACCAAGGGGGGCATGATTTAAAAAAAAAACAGATATTAAAAAAAAAGAAACTTTACTATCATCTGGTGAAAAGGTTCATGCACCAGGCAGTTGCAGGAGGCCCCTTGTGGTGTGAAAAGACATTTATTTTAGGTAACTGACATGACTAATGTCATTAGCTCACGATGAAGTTGCGATCAGGAAATGTTCACATCTACCTAGAGCATAAAACGGAAAAAGCAGAAGATATGACACGGACTTGGTAAGAAATTAATGCTAAATAATTGAATTTAGATGATTTGTCCACTTTCTTGATGATATATTTGAAATGAAAAAAGTTAGAGGCTACCTGAGCTAGCTAACTTCTGGAGTAAGAAGTATTGGGCTCATTATTACTATGACAACAGTAGCCTGTTGACTCATCCACAATAATGAAGCATTAATTCTGTTCATTCTTGCATGTAAAATAATATGATTGGTGTGGGTCGGGGTCCTGAAGAAGTTGTCACTCAACAGCCCTGCAGGAGACATCCACACTTTCATTAGTTTTAATTGTTGGATAGAAATTCTATCATTTTTCCACTCAAGACACCATGGGGGATGCAAACTTTTGCACTTATCTGTATATCGTTTGGGCAGCACAGTGTCTATGTGGATTTCCTCAGGGTTCTCCTGTTTCCCCCTACCTCCCACAAGCATGCCTGGAAGTGGATTGGCTATGGTAAAGTGTGCCTCGGTGTGAATGAGTGTGTGAATGTGTGTGTGCATAGTATACTGAGATGGACTGGCGTCACATCCAGTGTTGTTTATACGACATTGCTTGTGTAACAGTTGCTTCAGCTTTATTTGGTATGAGTCCCTGGTACAGATGAACCCACTGAGGAGAGTGCTGAGGAATCACATGCACCATCTTATTTTATAGTACATTAATGGAGAAAGGAAATAGGGCAGGGGGTTAGCAGATGTATGATCCAGAGGTTTCAGTCCATCAGTGAGTTGATACAAAACACTGTGTTTGTGTGTCTGCAACTAAAATTAACATTTTATGTGTTAGCTGCTCATATTGCAAATGTATTTTTTAGAAAGCACTAAACACTGCCAGATATGATCAGGCAACTAAGTACCATTTAATGGCAGTGGTGATTTTTGGAGGTTGAGGACGTTCGTAAATATGTGCTGGAGGAGTATAAATGACTGTACAGTGTAAGAGAAATGTGCCACAACACTGCTGTAATATGCTGTAATATGTCTCATGCTGTTTGTAGAAGATTTTTTTTTTTCATTTCATCTCCAGTCATCATTTTCCCTCTTCCTATCTCAGGAACACCGGGGACCAAAATTTTGTTATGCATAAGTTTCTTCACTTATAATATTTTTTTAGATGTTGGACTGTAATTTTCTGTAGAGTGCTGATATATGGAATAACTGGCTGATTTTTCTCTGCCGCCTGAACAGAGAAATATGATACTGTAATTTGGTTGCATTTTAACGTTTGTGCTGATTCAGAAAGATTCAAATGTAAGTATACCTGTGCGGCCTTGGACTGGTGCTTTGGATTGACTATTCTGATAACTTCAAGCCATGAACATATTAAATCCTGTGCTAAAATATGCAGTATATATGTCCAGTTACTAAAAGCTTCTTCTGTTTATGTGCTCTGAACAAAATATTTTACCCTGAATGATCGGACTGGTATATTCTATATGAACAGTGTATAATATGATTAATATACGTATGCTTTCAGATATGCTCTGAACTGATTCAAGTCAGAAGTCGTGAAATCAGAACTGTCCTTTGCAGATCGCATGTGGCTGGGAGCCAAGGGAGCAAAATTGGCCGTGATGTCTGGGTGGGAGGGATGGCACACTCTCACTACTCTGTCAATCACAGTGATTATAGCCAATCATGACCATCTGTGAGCTCATGTATGCAGAAGAGGGCAGAAAGCGCTTTCCTCTGAGTGTGTTACGCAGCCCTGTGATGCAGCATGAGCAGTGGCTCGAAAATATGCTTTTAGCTGGTGTCACATGTCTCCAAGAAAGCATGTGTTAACCTTCACGCTCCCTGGTTAGTAGCTGTCATATGATAATGGAGAGCTGGCAAGTGGGGGAGAATTGTTATTAGTTCATGTCGCTGTTTATATTGTGCAGTTCCTCAGTATTATTCGCTTCTTGTTTTTACATACACTTCCATCAAAATGCCATGATTTTTTCCCACCTCTTAATGTTTTCTGATGTCCAAAGATAAATCCAAAGTTCAACCATACATTATTTTCTTCACGAATGTCTTATTTTAAGAAAAAAGTATTCGAATTTCCATTATTTTTGTATCTAATTTTAGCCCACTTGATGAAGAGGTAAAAGAAGCAGACCTTCAATAAAGGCTGTTTAAGGAGGTGGGATTTTGCCTCAGGAAATTAGGTATAAAAACTATTAAATTGATTGTAAAATAAGAAATACAACCAACTGTGGATTGAATTCCTAAATCCATACATAAAATATGACTTGTATCTATAATTAGATTAGTTCTGCCTCCTTACTCTGGGTACCATTAAAATGGTCCTCCTTTTCCCATCCTAATCCACACACACAAACACACACATCAGCTCAGCAATCCCCAAAAAGGGATGTTTAGAGTACATTTCACTCCATCTAATCAAACATAAGCTGCTTTATCCCCTACGCCATCCGGCTCTTCATCCCTACTCACTCTCTCCTTTTAACTCTCTTCCTTTATACATTTTCTCTCACCTCATCACTCTCTCTCTGTCGCTCTCAAAACACCAAGAAATTTCCCAGTGTGCTGTGGGGATTTAGCTGCTCTGCTAAATCCCTTTGTCCTGTTCCCTCAGGGCTGAGCAGCATGATGTAACCGTTAGTATTAATGCTGTTCTTATGACATCCCGGAGTCCAGCTTTTTCCAAAACCGGTTCTGTTCAGCAAAGATTAAAAAAAAAAACATCAATATAAGGTTTAATTTCTGGTATCCACATCAGATTATTTGCTTTTAATAAATGATATAAAGCAGATTATTTTTTATTTTTGTGGAACTGAGTATAATAGCATCACCAAGGGTAGTAAGAATGGTATGAACACAGAATGATATGAAGAAGTGAGGCTTGGGCTGATTTCGTTCTATCCCAGACTGTAGATTCATGCAGCATACTAATGACAGGCATGGCATGTGATGTATAATGTGGATAATAGTTTTGCTGCACATTGTTCTGATTATTCCATCGATGACACCCTGTGATGTCATTCATCATTCAACATGGATAGTCAAGCTACTGATAATAGATTGCAGCCCCCAATCTAATGTCACAACCAGCTATCACTGGTTCTGTTTATGCAGTACATCAGAAGCAGGTTAAATTGCTTTAATGTCAATTATATTGTATTTACTACCAGTGATTACACTGAGTTCCTTTTTTGTTCTACTTCCTAAAATCGGAATAATTTTAACAACTTCCTTTATGATATCTAACACACGACGTCTGCAGATATACATGTTCACATATAGGTTTAAGATAGGATTTAGGATTTAGTGGGACCCAGATGGAAATCAAATGGGCTGCTAACATAATTTATATATATATATATATATATATATATATATATATATATATATATATATATATATATATATAATTAGAAGAGTGTCAAATGATTTTAAAATCATTTAAAACTTCAACAAATAGAATTTTGGCTTACTTTTTAAAGTCAAAACCAATGTGAGATTTCTGCTTTAACTTTAAGAAAAAAGATGAATGTGGGTTGAATTGATAGATCAGGAGTTCAGTGAGCATTTCATCACACCCACAGGAGCGACAATTCTGCCCGAGTTGATTCAATCTGCCATGTACATGTAAACAACATCACGTTACGAAACTTACATCAGTTTCCAAATTTATAACATACAAACGTAAAGCAAACCCTGCAATATGAGCTTTTCCATAACATAAAATAATGTTTCCAAACATTTAGTATGTATACTATGCAGTATGGTGGTCAAAAACGTCTTCATCTTTGCTTCCCTGAAACATATATTTAAGATTAAGAGCTAGAATTTTTTAGCATTTACTTAATGTGAAATATTATTTCCAATTAAGCTATCCAATTTCCATTAACAAAAAAAAGCTTTTAGTCCTGATCTATAGTCATGGTTTTAGTTGGAATAACCAAGATTAAATTGAGCTGAGAAAGAACAGGAATCTGAGGCTATCATGGGCACAGACTCACCCAAACTGGACAGTTGAAGATTAGTAAGAAAATCACCCGGTCTTTTTCCAGTCTTCAACTGTCCGCTTTCGGTGAGTCTGTGCTCATGATAGCCTCAGATTTCTATGCTTGCCTAAGAGGAGTGGAACCTGATGTGCTCTTCTGCTGTTGTAGCCTATCCACCTCAAAGTTTGATGTGCATTCTGAGATGCTTTTCTGCTCACCATGGTTGTAAAGAGTGATTATACGAGTTACTATAGACTTCCTGTCGGTTCAAACCAGTCTGGTCATTCTTCTGTGATCTCTCTAATCAACAAGGTGTTTCAGTCTGCAGACCCTTCGCACACAGGATGTTTTTTTTCTTCTTACCATTCTGTGTAATCTTTAGAGACTGTTGTGTGTGAAAATCCCAGGAGATAAGCAGTTTCTGAAATACTCAAAACCAGCCCATCTGATACCAACAACCATACCACAGTTAAAGCCACATAGATCACATTTTGTCCCATTCTGATGTTTGATGTGAACATTAACTGAAGCTCTTGACCTGTATCTGCAGGATTTTATAAATGAGTAGGTGTACAGGTGTTCTTAATAAAGTGGATGGTGAGTGTGTCTATGTATGTGTGTGTATATATATATATATATATATATATATATATATATATATATATATATATATATATATATATATATATATATACTCAAAGACAAGCATTGTGTGCTCTGTGATCTGCAGACAGACATTATTGGCTAAACAAGACACTTGGTTTGGATTCTACCTCACTTTTAAGGATGCAATTAAGCACAACATTTCAGCACTCTACTTAGTAAATCAGTGAGATTGTGAATTTATAGAATTGTAGATGGACAAATCTCTTCACGTGTTCCTGATGGCAACCCCCATTTGGTGCATTTTAAATCCCTGCCATCCGGTCAATAAATGTTCATCCAATTGGAACTGTTCCAGACAACAGCTTGGAAGAATCAATAGATTGTTATCCAGTCATGTAATATAGCCTACAAACAGGGTTTTTTTTTTTCCATATGTGTCTAATAGATAACTAGCTCAGGTAGGAAAGTGTGTTCCCACAGCGTACACACCAACACAGATGCCTTTCTCTGGTCTATTGTAGGCCAGTCAGGGTCACTTAAAACAGTGCCATGTGTATTGTATGACTGCAGGCAAGTTTTCTAGCTTGAAAGTATACCACTGTTGGATATGCATACATGCATTATGTAGCTAAGGATGCTAATGTGCAAGTATGCAAGATTACTAGCATTCTAGTAGGATAATGTGCTAATGCCTGAAAGATGGTGAGGACCAACTCACCTAACCACACTCACCTTGTGTATTAGACCATCATAAAATGCTACTGTGCTAGCAAGTGGAAAGGTATTCAAGTGTGCTAGTATTAAAGATTTCAAGTATGTTTTATATTCTATTATGCTATGCTAGTGAGCTGTTCTGTGATACTAAAGCTTCAATGCCAACTATAAGAATCTAATGTTGTGCTAGTATGCCAGCATGTATCTGTACTAGCAAAGAAGATTAAAAGTTAGTAATTTAGCAAGTGGGCAGGTATTTAAGTGTGCTAGTATTAAAGATTTCGAGTATGTTTTGTATTCTTTTATGCTATGCTAGTGAGCTGTTCTGTGATACTAAAGCTTCAATGCTAACTATAATCTAATGCTGTGCTAGTATGCCACTATGCTAGTATTCTGGAATGCAAATATTAAGGTATGTTAATATGCTAATATATGTACAACTATGCTAGCATTCAAGTATGGGATCCACAGTAATAAGTTTTTAAGATGCAAATAATTATAGCTAAAGAAGGTAGTAATGTATAATTTAATGCTGAATTTATATATATTTAAGCAGATTGTTATTTGTAGGAATTTAAAAGTGTGCAAGTATGCTAATATACAAGTATGATAGTGTGCAAGTATACGATTGAGTCTTAAAATTTTTTTTTTTTTTAAACTGCAGTTGAATAAAAGGGTTCGTAGCAGTGTTTCTGAAGTCTGTGCAGGTCTACACCCCGTCTTGGGGAGATATTGAGTGCATGGTGTTTTCTGTAGCTAAAGCTACTACAACTGGAAATGTAGTATACTTGCATACTAGCGTACTTACACACTAGCATTTCTCCTGGAAATACACGCAAATTTGCACAATAGCACGTATTTGTAATACTAGCATGCTAGCATATGTACATTTTTGCATACCAGTATACTTTATGTATCTGTCAGTCAGACTGTCCAGTGAGGTATTTAGCTCACCCTGTTATTTAAATGCGTGCAGACACAAAACTAGTTCATTCTTGTACACTAGCATACTTGCATAGCTCCAAAAGTAGAAAATGCATGTTAGTGTGTAAGTATGCTAGCAGAAAAAAGAGCATGCATGCTAATCGGCTAATTTGAAAGTAGGCATACAAACATACTTCCATTTTTCCACGCTATACAAGTATGTTGTAAGTAAGTGTGCTACTATGGAAGGAGGATAGTGGGCAAGTATGGAAGTATGGTAATATGCTAGTTTGAAAGTATGGCATACACAGATACACACATAACTGCATACTATCCTATTTGCATATTTGCATCTTAGTATACTTGAACACTAACGTATTAACAGACATGGATTCTAGCATACTTGCATGCTAACTCACTTTGATACTTGCATAGGTGCACACTAACATGAATGCATTATAGGCTGTTAGCATTTTTTATACTTGCACATCAACATACATACCTCTTTGGACTCCAGCATACTTGCATACTTGAACCCTATACACGTATGCTAGTATGCATGCAGTAAGTAAGTGTGCTACTGTGGAAGGAGAATAGTGGGCATGTATGGAAGTATGGTAGTATGCTAGGTATAGTATGCATATGTACATGCAGGTACGTATACTAGTATGTAAGTATGATGAATGTGTATCTGTTGATGCACTTGCTAAGACACTTGTAGGAATCTCATGGCATGCAGGTATGCACATATTTTAGTATGCATCTATGTGTATCTATTGATGCACCTGCAAAGGAATCTAAAGGTACACAAGTCTGCTATTGAAGCTTCAAGCTTTGGCCAGGGGTCCATCCTAATAAAACTGTATTCATAAAAAAATTAAGAGACATATTTATAAAATGTATATGTGCTGGTCTGTGATTAGTTATGAGACGACATTCATTGTGCAGTACATCCTGTAGCACACACTGTACAATTCAACCTGTTCATTTCTCATGGTAGAGATCTAGCGCCATCTAGTGGTAGAACAGAGTCACATGCTCTGTGTGCTGGATTACAGAGCAATCACAAATAAGATAAATTTACAGAGCAATCAGGGTGTGACCAATAGATGAGTCTAAACCTATTCTGTAGGAATGTCATTAAACTGTGCAGTAGATTATACAAGAAACTCTTACACTGTAAAGAACTGCTATGACCAGTGAAAATGCTTAGCCTACAGAAACAACTCATTTTAAGAAGAAGAAGCCTTTATTTGTCACATATACATTACAGCACAGTGAAAGTCTTTTCTTTGCATATCCCAGCTTATTAGGAAGCTGGGGTCAGAGCGCAGGGTCAGCCATGATACAGCTGACCAATGAAATTGACATATTATGATCAAATATACTGAACCTCTTCATGGTATTGACGTACCTTGTTAATATGTTGTTTTGTTTTTTTTTTACAGGTTTATCACTCATTACATTAATAAAGCTTGAACAAAACTTTTCCTGTCTTTTTAAGAAGAAGCCTTTATTTTGTCACATATACATTACCGTATAGTGAAATTCTTTTCTTCATATATCCCAACCATATGCAGGTCTTTCCCAAACTGTTACCACAAAGATTGAAGCCCAAAATTGTGTAGAATGTCTTTGTATGCTGTAGCATTACAATTTCCCTTCACTGGATCTAAGAGGCCCAAACATGTTTCAGCAGGACAATGCTCCTGTGCACAAAGCGGGCTCCATGTTTTATTAATTTTGAAGTGGAAGAACTCGAGTGTCCTGCGCAGATCCCTGACCTCAACCCCACTGAACACCTTTTGGGATGAACTGGAACACCCCAGACCTCCTCACTCTACATCGCTAATGCTCTTGTGGCTGAATGATCACAAATTCACTCTAAAATCTTGCAGAAATTCTTCCCAGAAGAGTGGATGTTATTATAACAGCAAAAGAGGACTAAATCTGGAATGGGATGTTCAACAAGCACATGGGTGTGATGTTCAGGTGTCCACATACTTTTGGCTATATAGTGAATCTTAGTAAGGTGTTATGCCTCCACGAGCTCCACGAACTTCAGTGTGTCTCAGCGTCGAGTCTACACTTCTCTGAAACAGTACTACAGTGATGAATCTTCCAAAAGATTTTCCTTGAGGTGGTTTTGTGATGGTGGTGGTGGGGAGCACTGTCTAACACCTCGCTCTCAAATCTCCCAAAGGTGTTCAGTTTGGTTGCAAAATATTAATTGTGTAATATTCTGACATAGTTGCTAATGAATTAATGGCACCTTTTTTATTACAGTGTGCAGTAGAATTGTTTAAAACATCAAGCCATGTTTTTAAAAGTTTCTGCATGAAAGTAATAGAGGTTAGAAAAGCTTGTTTCTCAGCATCATGGAGAGATGCTTTATATTATATATTGTATACATTTCTTAAATGATAGATTGTGTGTTACTTGTATGTGAGTCAAATATGGTGTGTGTTATAAGCCTGATTTGTTCGTTCTTCTCTGTTCTTCTTGAAGTTTGGATTTGTTGTTGTTGTTCTTGTTCAGTTGATAGAAACAGAGTCTTGCAGCACACATGGCCTTATTAAACTCGGCCATTATTAAACTCTTTGACACATTGTTCCTGTGGATAGTGTCATTAAGCCGTACAAAAAAAAAAAAAAAGTCAAGAGTGCAAAAGAAACCATATTATTATAATAATACCAGAGTGAATTCATCACTGTGTTTATTCTCTTACTTTCAAGTATTCTTTCCTGCTATTAAATCTAAAATAATTTTGGAAAAAATGTACAGAGCTGCCTGATGCTGGCTGTCCGCTAATGTTAAGTAGTTAACTGGTATCTTATTAGTTATAATATCATTATGTAATTCACAATAACCTTAAAACTTATTCAAGTTACATGATTAAAGCATAAGGACCATTATTTGACCTTGAGGAACATAAATGTAGCTTGTTTTCTGACAGTGTGGTAATGTCACCTGGTAAAGTGTCGGATTTTGTGTTAGAGCTGAAATCATCATAAGACGTGTCCAAAGGTAAAATGCAATATACACATTACATTTATTATGACATATTGTTTCCATAAAGGTAAACTGCATCAGCCGGCAGCCTCAAAAATCTTTATCTAAAATTAAAACAGATATAAAGATGGGGTCAGTGATATTGAAGTTATATTTGATGAGTTCCTTGAGGGGTTCTAGCATTTAGCCTATGCAGCATGTGTGCATGTGTTATCACGGTAGGAAGGGGCTTTGTTTATTCATTTTAATTTTTGAGGTTTATCAGTTTTTAATCTACCTTCAGGCAAAACTTCTTTTATCATTTGTGCAGGAACATTTTGTATTTATTTAGTTAATTTTGGAGTGTGCTAAATAGTCACTTGTACATGAATTTTTTGGGGTTTTTTTGTTAAATAATCTTGAAAAGTTTACACATTTTACAAATGTTCAAAATCATGGAGTTCTACAAGATGGAATGGAGCATACATTAGTGAGTTTATATAGACATTTTCCAAAAAACAAAGGATATGTTAATTTTTTAACAGGAGACTCAACCACATGGTTACATTTATCGTTGTAATTCCAGTATACGTATAGCGTTCATTGTCTCCAACTTTCCCCTTTATCACAGGGGATTACAGTGAGTCTTCTTGGCATAATACGTGCACAAGGGGGATCTTTCAGTTTTTGAAATATAGCTTTGAAATTGGTATGAAAATGGACATTGATATCACCAGCAATACTCTTCATTCATCAACTTACCAAGCTAAAATATCAAAAGTTAGTTGACGTCAGTGACTTGTACTCTTATACACTTGTACTCAAGGACTGGCCCTTTGACTAGGAAAGACTTGACACTTTTTTCAAAATCCAAAGATTAAAACTTATACATTTAAAAGTGTGCAGTGAATCAACTGTTCCTTTTCCCAACAAACAAGTCATTTTCAGCAAATCAGCATCAATCTTCATTTCCAAAGTCAATTTCAACTTCAGCCATTCAGACAGCCAATCAACTTGACTAGACAATGACAAAGTTGAAAGAGCGCTCATTCCGTGATGACAGAGACACTTTGCTCCCAAAGATAGCAGCATTCACCTACAAAGATAAGACAAAAGGGTTGCAGCATGTAGAACCTGTGGTTACAGAAAATCAGATGCAAAAGCAACAACTTCAAATTTTGTTCAGCATTTATAGCTGCATAAAGCAAATCCCAAAGCAAAGCCGAAGTGAACTGAGATAGATGCGTAAGCTTGGTGAAAATAATCTACACTTCATCTAATGAAACTGAGCTGAAACATCCAGTTTTTATAGTCATAATTATGCATCTCTCAAATATCCATATATTCTCATTGAGTTATAAAGTTTGTCTAGAAAGTGATTAACACAAATTAAAAAAAAAAAAGTTTGCATCGTGTAAATTCACTAATTATTACTAATTATTACTCCAGCTTTAAATTTGGAAATAAGCACATTATGACTTGTCTAGGACTCAAAACTTAAAGTTAAGGACTTGTAACTTGACTTGGAATTGTCAGTCTTGACTTGTAAAACAATGACCTCTGCATAAAGGTATTTGGTGTGAGGAGAGGCAGGTGCACCAGGATTCGGAGAGTTATGATCGACTGTGGAGGGCCACGCTTTCTTTCTACCCTGCGATCACGAGGGACACGCTGGGGAAAGCACATTTAAAAAGACTCCCTGAGATTACACAAGTTACACAGCATCAGAATGACTGCTGCCATGATGAAGACTAATGTGAGGAAGCAGACGATGCTGTGTATGTCCCCGAGGCCCTCCGTCAGGATTTTGGCAGGGGAACGCTTGTAGAGATCATCCTGTACGACTGAAGCTGGCGGTATAGGAGGCATTGTTTCTTCTGTAAATTTTTCTCCTGTTCAACAAGAAAACTCACAGAGTTTAAGCATAGTGTGCGCCCGCTCAGCCCTTTATATAATATACTATATATGGAAGTATATAGATCGATAGATAGACACACCCTGTCAGCCTGTTCACCTTCTGTGACGTAGCAGCATGTGCATTCTCGGCGCAATGTACACTCAGCTCAATAAAATATACTGAGACAGAGCGTTGGTCACGTGATCATGTTCTTCTGCGCCATTACTAACATGGGAATCCCCTCCCCTGCACCTGCGAAGTGACTGATAGCCCATATATACACTATAATATGGCCAAAAGTATGTGGACATCTGACCATCACACCCATATATGTGTGCCTTTCCCAAACACATTCATGCAGTTATCTAATCAGCCAATCATGTAGCAGCAGCACAATGCAAAAAAACCATGTAGATACAGGTCAAGAGCTTCAGTTAATGTTCACATCAAACATCAGAAAGAAGAAAAACTGAACTCTGTGACTTTGATCGTGGCATGGATGTTGGTACCAGAAGAGCTCGTTCGAATGTTTCATAAACTGCTGATCTGAGCAGAAAAGCATCTCAGCATGCACAAAACATTGAACCTTGAGGTGGATGAGCTACAACAGCAGAAGACTACACTGGGTTCCACTCCTGTTATCCAGGAACAGGAATCTGAGGCTATCATGAGCACAGGCTCATCAAAACTGGACAGTTGAAGAAAACATACATATATGATATTATATATATATATATATATGTATGTATGTATGTATGTATATATATATATATATATATATATGAACTGAAGTGAACTGAAAGATGTTGTAAAGAAGAGTGAGCCTAAATTTCTTCTTTACTTAATTACTATAAGCTATAAGTTATTAATACTTTAACTTATTGTTGCTAAAGTTAGTTCTGAACTTTTGTTACTCAATTACTTATTTTTCTCATCTGGTTTCTGAATGTTGGTTTACTTTTTGGGAAAAAAAGACAACATATTGAAATCTGTTGTGTTTTTTTGTTGTCACAAGACAGCAGTGACATTTTTAACAGTAACATTACAGTGATACTAACATTTCATTTGACCTCATCAGTGTTAAACTTGAAACTGAAGTTTTTGTTAAAGGATATTTAAAGGTACCTTTTATTAAAGGAAGATCATAGTAGAGATGCAAGTTTTAAGGGACATACTTGGACCACAGTTGCACCTTTGAGAGTGCACCTTTTACATTGCTTGTGGACAAAATGTACCTGCACAATAACTTTTCCTCATAGTGTAATAGTCTGCAGCACTCAGCAGACTGATAGAATAATATAAATCACATAGTCTGTGTTATCTTACAATGCCTCCGTTGCTGTGAAACCCCTAAATTTGTTGCCATCGGAAGTCAAAATTATTTGAATGGAGTCAACCTGTGTGCAATTACAGTGTCACGTGATCTCAATATAAATACCTGATCCTGGAGAAGTCACCTTAAAAAAACACCATCATAAAGACCAAGGAGCTCTCAAGACAAGTCTGGGAGAAAGTTCAGAGTTTGGTATTAAAAAATATCCCAAACATTGAACATCCTGCACTCATCAAAATTCAGTGACCAGGTGAGGAGGGTATTAATCAGAGAGGAACCCAAGAGGCCAAAGGTCACTCTAAAGAACCTGGAGAGATCGACAGCTTTTAATGGGAGAAGCTGTTTACAGGACAACCAAAGCCTGGACACTTCACAAAGCTGGAAAGAAAGCAAGATGGACAGAGGCAAATAAAGTGCCTGCTCCAGTCTGCAAGAGATTTGACAGAGGCAGAAGTTCCAACAAGTTCCAAGTTAGAAGGCACCTTCCAACAGAGCAACAACATTAAGCATACTGCCAAAGCTACTCCATAAGTGGTTCAAAACCAACCACCTGAAAGTGTTCGAACTGCCCAGTCAAAGCCAAGACTCCAATTTTGTTGAGACTCTGTGGCAAGACTTAAAAAATTCAAGCTGCTGACGTCCAAAACTGATAGAGATATGTCCTGGAAGACCCACAGCTTTAATTTCATCCAAAAGTGGTTCTACTGAGTATTGACTGTTGGGGGATCAATGCAACAAATGTCTGTTTTTTTGTCACAACCCTTGTGTCACAATAACATACAGTAACAACATACAGTATTGTGTGAATCAAATGGTGAAAATGTCAAATTATTTTCATTTCAATTCCTAACACTACAAAATGTGGAAAAGTTCAAAGGGGGTGAATACTTATGCAAGGCACTGTATACTGATGCTCTTCTCAGTAAAACTAATCAGTAGACTGAGGAATGCTGATTTGAAGGTTTTTGGTAATACTTCTACTTTAAATGTTCGTAGTGAATTGAGAGAGAGAGAGAAAAGAAGGAGTGTGAGAGAATGAGGACGAGCAAGGTGTTAAATTAGCTATACTGATCTGGAGAACAGACGGATATAAATACAAAAAGGAACAGATGAAGGGCGTAGGAGAGCCACTGGCTGTGAATTAAAGATCCCTAACCGTGGGTTCTCTCATTCACGTTTTACAGACAACAGTACAAACACACACACACACACACACAAGTTACTATCCTTGTGAGGATCTTTCATTGATGCACTTATTAAAGCAGCTAATTAATGCTATGCTACACTTAAATCTAACCTCTGTAACCAAACAGAAGCATTAGGCGCTTTTTGTTTGTTTTTTTAAATAAAAGCCACATTATCACCATATGGGCTTTTGAAGGTGGGTTTTCAAACAAACCTATAAAATGCTTCATTTTTCAAAGTTCATCCATATATAATTCCAACTTAAACCAATAAATTCACCTTGGTAATTCATCTTGTAGATGTACATTTAGGCCATGTGCGTTCAAGTGGACATTATGAATTTTTGCTTTCAGTGCAGGAATGAAAACACGATACACTCATCTTTCAAGTGCTCTGAAATGATACAAAAACTGTTCCTAGCTAAATGAACTGAATGACTGCAGAATTTAATAATGAATGACACTTATTCATTTCAGGTTATGTTGAATGCTGTGGAACTTCCACTAGACAAGTTAATACCTGTTATCACTTACATTATAGCAACTATAAACAATCGTTCCCTCACCAGCCTTTTTTTCTTTCTCTTGAAGTTAAAAAGACAAAAAACGCAGCTTGTCATGTTACGGCACTGACACTGGAGACTCCTTCCATAATTTTTAAATAAATGTCTCCTTACAGAAACCTTCGACAATTGTTTGTAGATTATATATGTTATACAATTATATATACACAACAAATATATATCTTGGTTAAATAACAACATTTGTTTATTAGTAGGTTTAGATAATGTGGAGTGTCCGGCATATGAGTCCCTGCAAATGAGTTACCGTAGAAACAATAAATTATTAGAATGCAATTTGAATAGCCAGAGAAAAATAATCAATACTGACTGACCAATCAGATTCCAGAATCACATTTAACCCTTTTCCGATGACAGAATTACTGTTAGCTGAATATTTTTGGTTGACAGACAGTCTCTCAACCCAGCAGTGCTTAAAATGTCTACTCATGTCTATAATATCAGTGTCATCATGCTGTGGTGGTCTTTCATAGTAACATTAAGTATCTGTGTACTACAAAGTGAGTAGTATAGTAAATATATAATAATTATATAACATATATATCTGTTTATATGGCCAATAAGTGTAGACACAGCCTACTGACACACACACACACACACAGAAGCAAATTATTCAAGAAAACGCTAGGCTGAGATCAGAAGGGAAGTATTGCTCAGTAGTGTATTACAGAGAGAAGGTGAGATCCTTTATACACCTAAAGTTCCAGTTTATTACTCAGTTATTAATCAACTACTATGATTTATTCAATAACTACAGTAACACTAATAGGGAAGAATCTGGAGCCACTGATGTGTCTTGGGTTAACTCCCTTATAAGCACATGTCATATCAGGAATTGTAATGCCAAATGTTAAGAAAATATAGAAAAATAAAGGTGTAAATAAAGAAACAACGATAATATAGAAGATCAGGGAAAAGGAAATGAGCTCTCGCCTGATGGGGAAAGAAGGGAAATGTAGCTTTCGTCAAGCCAATTGCTGGAAAACTGATAATTAAGCTAAAATAAGACAGAAACGAGCAGGTGAGCACCACTAATTGGCACACTGGAGTCTCTGGAGAAGTGAACGTGTGTTTGTGTGTGTTTCTGCAAAGCCGATTACAATTCTCAACCTTTATAGTCTCATTAGTCAGTCCCTCACACTAGAGACTTTTTTTATATCAAGACCGATATTTGATATCACCTGATGTCTCATTACACTAAATGGTGTATAGAAAATGACTTTTTAACCAGACATCTTTTTCACACTAAAATATACAGTTAATTTCTGAATATTATGTCAAAAAAAGATGACATTGTTGGAATTATTCCATCATTTAATCACCATCATGATTTTTGGCTTCCTTTTTTAATTAAACTTAATTGACGGTGATCTTAGTGATGAGCTTAGGCAGGATAATGGGATAAAGTTAATGGAATAATGTTAGATATCAGTGTTTATTGGCTGTGATGCATTAAATCTTATTAATATTGTTTAACTGTTTGGTCACAGTAGTTATTTGTTTGTTTATTTGTTTGTGTTTGTTCATTCATTTTTTTTATTTGTTTGATTGATTGTTTTTATTATTATTGTTGTTTTTAGCATATTTACTTTATTATTTTATTTACATTAAAAAAAACAAATAAATTAAGAGATGATGTACCCTAGTATTTATTTATTTATTACTACTTTTCTATTATCATTTAATTGTTTACTTTATTATTTGACTTGTCTATCTATCTATCTATCATTATTTTTTTCCTTACTTATTTACTTTATAGTTTTATTCATTTATTTTATTTATTTACAGTCAGTTGCATTTATATTTTGCATTTGTCAAATTACGAGTTGATTAATGTGTCTAATGTCACTAAAAGGAGTCTGATTTCTAAATATTCTACACTCTATAAAGGAATATAGGCTTATATTGTAAAATGTGAAAGACAGATGATTCCTCTCACACAAATGTGCAATAAAATATCTTGTTCCTAAATTATTGGAATAATTATGAAAATAATTGTGACTTCAATATTCAGAAGAAAAAATGTGATTATCTTTGCAGCATGTTTTCATTCAGCCCTTTCAACATGCTTATTATTATTATTATTATTATTATTATTATTATTATTATTCATAGTCAAGTGCAATTTTTTTCCTTAAACTTTCATTATCGTACTGTGAAATATATACATACTGTATATGTATATGTATGTATTTACAGTGCTTACTTTACTGTCCAAGCTGTACGTAATGTGCATGTGCTACGCATACTGTAAAGCCTTTATTGCATTTTAGTCTCTGCTTGTTATAATGTCTGTGCCACTATGAGCAAATTCCTCACTATTATTATTCATGGAAAAGTGCTACCAGCCATATTTACATTTACTCATTTAGCAGATGCTCTTCTCCAGAGTGACTTACTAAGCAGGCAGGAAACAGATGGCACAATGATACAAGTACACCCGAGGAGGACCAAACCTAGGAAGAAGAGCGTTTACCAAGCGCCATGCTAGCTGAGGAATGTTCCAGCAGTAATATCAGCAATAGCTACATACCTTACATAATGTTTCACAATTAACAACTATAATAGATCTGTGGCATGTACATGTGTGTGGTATTTATCATCATACGCAAGTTAGTACAAAGAAAATCAGTGTTCGTGAAATTTGCGTAAATCAGGTTACAATTTTTAGTTTGGTTTGGCCTTGAAAACGTACATTTTCAGTATTTACCTTTATGTTAGTCAAACCTTTGTTGCATTAACAAAGAAGACAGGATAACTTAGTTAAATACAGCCATTTAGGGTTAGCAAATTAGTCAAACTTATCTCAACATGCCTTTTCGAATTAGATGGAGGAGGGAGGCAAATGAGTGACCTTATTTTTATGAGTCATTGCTTACTCCAGCATATTGAACCATTTTACTGAGGGCCAGAAGCTCTCATCCTCAAGTTCAACACTGTAGTCCAGAGGATTATCCAAATTCAAATGCACATGGACAGCTAGAGCACTAACTACATTGTGAAGCATGAGAAGGTCACAGCAGATGACAACCTGGTATGATTCTTGATTGTTTTTTCTACACTGATGAATTTGATTGGATGCTAAACTGAGCCCATTCTACTGCTAAATATATGTACAAGCATTGGCTGGATGAGAGAAGAAGAGGCCTTGAAGATTTGTAATGAGAACTTTAACAGTCTAAATAAAAATATAAGGTATAAAAAAGTATATTTTTTGGAAAGGTAACTAAGTATGAGTACAAGTATTCAATTACAATAAAAGTATAACCAAAATAATACTTAAGTATAGTAACAAAGTACTCAAGCATCGTCCACTCTTGTGTATATGGCCTTACATATATCCACCATGGATACAAGAACCTGTGGTCATTATTCTTAACCCTTTTTTCTTTCTAGATGGATGACTCGTCTGATTCTGAGAGAACTAGATGGTTAGCTTCATCGACCGCACAGAGCAATGAAAAAGACAGCCTTCTCTTTAAATACGTTCAGCTATGAATGACCTCCATAACAGACAATGTTGATTCAGGAGGGTCAGGAGGTCAAAATATATCCAGCATGTAGTACTACTTACAGTAGCTTCAAATAAAGAAGCACGCCAAACAAAACCACATCTGATCGACCACTAGGAGCAGAGCCAGAGTGCTTCAATTCAGCAGCTTGTCATTAAATATAAAAACCGTGTGCGGACAGCAGTGCAGAAATGTCAGCGAGGGCCTCATAAAACCTTGAAGAGCAGCCTGGCTCCCAGCAGGGTGTCTGATCTATTATTCGTGTCTGATCTAACCTCTCTAATGCCACTTTTCACATCTTTTCACAGCATGTCCGGTTAAGAGAAGTGGAAAGTAAGTGACAAAAATTGTGCCTTTAAAAGGAGGCAGTGCTGAATTTCAAACATGATGCATATTAAAGGGATATTTCTCCTACAGGTATTATTGCAGCTAATAGTGAGGGGAAGCAGTAGCATGGCGTTGTTACAATTCTACCTTCCCAACTAGAAATCATAATTTTTTTTTTCAGAATATTATTCCTGAATATGGTCAAGTTTTCTAGGTGTTGTATGAGCAAACTATTATTACCTCCCACATTATCAAGACACTGAAGATCAGTATTTGTGTAACATTACATAATTTTCATAGACGAAGATGATGTGATCACGTTCATTGGGTGTCATTTATCAGTCTTTTAGTCAAGTTGTTTGTAAATGTTTTCACAGGTTAAACCAAACTAAAATTTCCACCAGGTTTATAAAAGGTGCAGTAATGTTGACTTTCTTCGTCCTCATGTGTGTATGATGATAAATACCATTTACACATAAATTCCAAAGCATGTTCATGGCACAGCTTATTTGCATTTAGTGACGCCCACATAACTCCATAAAAGGTAATGCTCACAGAGAGTTGAAAACAATAAAATGGCAACTAAATGGTGAAATAGCATCCTTTAAGCGCTATGTGTGCTAAATCTTCCAGTAACGCAGCTCAGCTACCACATGCAAACATTTCCTCCTTTATAATTTTCAGAGAATTTTTTGTGAGCAACAGCAACATTTGTCAAAACAGGCTTCTAGCGGTAAACAATATTTTTGCTGAAAGAATGTTACCACAAACGTGAGCTTTTCTTTAACTGGGAATGATGTGTGAGCAAACTATTATTACCTCTCACATTTTCAGAACACTGAACGTAATTTATGTAAGGTTACAGCCTAATTCTCACAGGTTAGAAATATCTGACAACATTCATTATTAGCACAGAGTGGACTGATCTTAACCCACCCACAGACAAACACACTTTCTTGGGTTTCAATCCTGTCAGTGGTAGTTGATCACATCTAGCCAATCAGAGCACGTTATTTGTTTCTGCATGGCAGGATTTTTGATATTGTGCTGTATTATTTCCAGTTGAATCTCTTGTGTCTCTGCGGCTTAGATTCACATGAATACAAATGAGGCTGTGGGACATGATGCCACAATAGCTCTCAGAACATATATGAAACCCTTCTGTAAGATGAGCTGATTGTTCATGTGGGACCGGGTAAATTGGCATGGCTTATTATGTGTGAGTGTGTGACAGAGACGACAGAGTGTTGTTTTGCAGTAGGATTTCACAGCAAGCACAGGAGTAACCACCAAACCACTTGGCAATCAAAATGGCATAATATTACACATTATACCACAGCGTTGTTGATTTTTCAAAGCTGATTGGTCAGAAAGTATTAATTTTCTGTAACAGCAGCTCTGCCAGTAGTGCCAGCTGATATTAATGTGCTTGTTCTAATACATTATCGATGCATTTCTCTGTCTTACTAACTTCAAGGTAGAGAGAAAAAATAGAGACCTATGAAAAAAAATGACTGTTTATAGTTACAGCAACGTAAGTGATAAGAGGAACTAACATGTTCCACAGATATAAATGTATAAATGTATAAAGGTATGATGTGTCATTCTGTACTAAATTACAAACTGAAACTGTTGACAAACCGCTGTCGTGTAAGAGGAATAAAACACTTCAGCACGTGCTGTTATTGGAAAATGATCAACTTCGGGGTGGTAACGGTAATTCTGCTTTGCATCAAGAAAAGGGCCAAGAAAAAAATATGGTAAAAAATGTGAATTTTCAGGTCAGTTGAAATTATGTTTTGGCCCATGGAATATTGCTGGAATGTGTGTATATCTTTCAGCCTCAGCTTTTGCTCTCGTCCCAAGATCCAACCAAAAAAAAAAAATCCCTATTTGCCTAGAACAATCCTCAAACTCAGCCAAAACTGGAAGAGCTTAATGCACTTATTAAGACAAATCACCAGCAGAACTGCTTTTTTTTTCTTTTACAGTACTGTCCCCTAATAAGTGAAAATATTCACTTACAGCATTGTACATTTTATGGTTCCATAATCGTGGTTCGTGTGCTAAGGCAAAGTCGCAATTGAAATATAGAGGCCAGGCTGTCAGGGACTGTTAGCATCCACAGGAGACAAATGTCTCCTCTTCTTCATGTGCTCTTTTCTTTCATTACAATGCTTATGTAAGATTGTTGTGGTCAGTGTGGGTTTGTTAACAAGTCAGAGGCATTAGCACTTTCACTCTGAGGCACTGGATTCATTCCCATCTTCACAAGTAGGCGTAATAGAAACTTTTGGACATAACTGAGATCTTCGCCTATAAACCAGGAAGTAAGCAAAGATTAGCAAACAGCCAGTATGTAAATTTGTAGCAACTTGCACAACTCATTCATATTTATAAACCACATGTTGAAGGTCAAGATGAAGGTCTGGTGCAGAATTCGATCTGACCACATCACACTGTCCTTGCTCATTCAATCTTGCATGAATTCCTCATGAGATCAGGTTGTGTACAGCTTAAACAGGGACAGTAGTTTGTTTCTTTAGAGCATTCCTGTGACAGTGAGGAGTAATGTCAAAACATCAGCATTGTGCTGGCTGCGATTTAGCTTTTTACTCATATGACTAGCATGGTCTAGTAGGCTGAATAATGCTAAATTGCTCAAAGAGAAACACCAATTCTGGTTATCCAAGATGGCTGTCCCATTTACAGCTACACTGTGAGGTTATGCTCACGTTTATAGATTAGCAACTCTGCATGAAATAAGTGGATGCCATTTTGAGGCAGATATTTACAGACAAGATTTGGGGGACTTCCTTTGCTCACCTAGTTGCAGTGTGCAGTTTATTTTTTTAAATATTTCAACATGATCCATCAGGCAACCAATAGGTCCACCCAATGACTTGCATATCAATATTTATAATTAATATGTGATTTTCAAATGTGCAAGAGGTTTTTTTTTTGGTTTAAACTTCTTTCATCAATATGTTGGTCTATTTTCATGTTCCTACATTACCCACAATTCTGTTTAACTTCCTGCTGATAGAGGTGCCAATGGGAATTTGTTGATACAGCAGCAGCACTTTAGTATTTTACTCTGACTCACCCTTCTCATCAGTACGCTCAAACAGATCAGCTTCCAAAGATTTAACTTTCATGATAATACCGCCATATTCAATCAGCATCATCGTCCTCATCATCTCGTAGATTGCTAACTAGCCGAGCTGAAGCATTGCATTCTGGCACTTGGAGTCTAATTTCTGTTGCCTTCACTGCTTCTACATTGGATTTCTCATTAATATGACATTGAATGTCAGTAGAAAATGGTGAGTGAGAAAGGAAGCTCTTTAATTGGTTGCAGCTAAAAGCAATGTCTCCTGGTGACATCAGCGCAGCACACAACCACTAACTTCTCACTGGAATAATGAAAATACTGTACCAACTGATAAATTAGCACACGTATGACAAACATTTCCATATAAACATATTTACAGTATATCTTATACTAGAGATCCTCCCTAGAAATGACGCTGGGTGCAAGTGGATAACAGATATCATTTGAAGGCCCCACATTATTATCCAGGTGTGGAAGTGTGAAAATCACCAGAAGCATTGCTGGCTACTCGTTCTGTATAGAGAATATTCAGCAGAGAATAATGTGACAGGTTACATAAAGTACGTTTTCCCTCTTGAGTAAATTAGGTTCTTTCCAGTAGGAGATAAGCAGAACATTTAGTCCTCTTAATAAATTCCCAGCGCTCACTTGTCCTGTTTTGCGCATACTTATCCCCAAGTACAGCTCTAGGATCTGATACTCTCCTTTCTGTAATGAAACCCTCAATCATGAACTGTTAGACCACAGCGTCACCACAGTTCAGCTGAGAAACAAACTCTTTTTCTTTGTTTGCCCCATAATTGAAGGCCATAAAAAGAAATGGCCCAAGAGAATTCACGAGCCGTGAACATGAAGGAAGGAAGCTCCACGCTCAGGCTATTTTTAGCATGAGTTCACTGAGTTTGCTGGTGGGCAATGTGAAGTGCAATAGCAGAACCAATAAGTTAATCAGTGCAGCATTTCAGCGAAGGACAGTTTTTAGCAGCCTAAATTACCAACCATTAATCTCACTGAAGATCTACATACACTATACAGCCAAAAGTGTGTGGACACCTGACCATCACACCCATGTGTGCTTGCTGAACATCTCATTCCAGATTTAGTCCTCACTTTGCTGTTATAATAACCTCCACTCTTCTGGGAAGGCTTTCCACTAGATTTTCAAGCGTGGATGTTGGGATTTGTGATCATTCAGCCACAAGAGCATTGGTGAGGTCAGGCACTGACGTAGAGTGAGGAGACCTGGAGTGCAGCCGGTGTTCCAGTTCATCCCAAAGGTGTTCAGTGGGATCGAGATCTATGTCTTCCATGTCTATCATGTCTTCATGGAGCTCGCTTTATGCACAGGGGCACTGTTATGCAGGAACAGGTTTGAGCCTCTTAGTTGCAGTGAAGGAAAACTCTACAGTCTACAGCATACACAGACATTCTACACAATTGTGTGTTTCCAGCTTTGTGGTAACAGTTTGGGGGAGAACCACATATGGGTGTGATGATCAGATATCTACAAACCTTTGGCCAAATTCTGTACTTCCTCTAAAGTTCAATCAGACTTCTAATCTACACCTGACATACATTAACTCTTCATACAACCTTGACAAAGTGTGTTAGATGTGTCAGATGTGGGTTATAACAAAATTCTGCTGGTTCGCAGGAGGAAGAAGGCTGTCTTCAGCCTTTAACTAACTTGTAAGTCTTACTAATCACAAATGAACGTTGTAGCAACAAATTAAACACTACATATTTGACAGTGTCCAAATATAGCCACAGCTGTTCAGAGAGAAGCATGTGATGTCTCCGTATTACAATCCTGCTGATGATAAAGCGAACAAATAACGATTCACAAGAAACACATACAAAATGTGAGATACAAGACAAATTAGCTTTACAGAGTCAGCTAGACTTAAGGAAAATGCATTAATATATAGTTACCTCTGACAGAAAAAATAACTTTATATGTTAATTCTTTGAGCAATCTCAGGGAAAAAACAGTACTAAACAGCACCTTGCTGAGGTGCAACCCTCAGGTGTACACCTTTTGTCCCTTTAGCATATCTTTTACCTTGAGAGGTGCATGTAGTGTGGCTTTAAAGCTTTAAAAGGTAATTAGGCTCCAATTATGTACCTTAAATCTTTTTTAAAGATAATAAAATCTAATAGAATAAGATATTAAGATAATAAAATCACTAAACCGACATTTCCAGGTGGAATGGATGCATATTAAAGGTGCAAAAGATAAAGAGTCCCACTTGAAAGAGTGACAAGGAAAGGTACAGTTTAGTACCCTCTTTTTTCTTTTCTTTTTCTTTTCTTTGTGTCTGGTCCTTGATCTCAACACAAAAACGCATGATCGGTTTCTCCGCGCGCTCCCGTCTCGCGCACAGAAGCTGAGAGGCGGAGAGCGGGCTCGCGCCTGGAGCTGGGAGCTGTCCCAGGAAAACATGGTGCTGAAACCTGCAGCGCGAGCGCGGGCGCGAGCTGACCGGCCTAAACACCGCGCGTGCTAGACGCGCTACGCAAATCCGTCCGCTGGACTGCGCGTATCGGCGGTTCGGCGCGAAGTGAAGGGTGAAGGCGCTAAACACAACGCGCGGATTTCAGGACGCGCGCACAGATACACAACGACGACACGACGACAGTGAAGAACGGAAGGTAACGGTGGTTCCCTCCTACACCCCCCCCCCTTCACCCCCCCACCACCAAATCCCCCCTCCATCTTTCTTTTGATGACGGTGGACGCCTCACGCGCTAGAGCGCTGGCCTTGAGTGATTGATATCTGATATGCTCTGGACTGCGCGAGCCTGCGCTCCGGATCGCCTAGCGCTCGCGAGTCCCTGCACGAACGGACAGGCGTTTCAGGGAAGACCTTTACGGATATTAGGACCTACACTTGTCATGGCACGAGAGAGGCCAGAAATTGTCCAATGGGTGTGGAGGATCAGGTCAACAGCCCGGGATTCCGTTTCTGTTACCTGCGTGACACCGAACTGGACCGCTGCCTGGGTCAGCTCGTGCACACCATTCTCTACGCTCGTGCTGCCGCTTTAAGTCTGACCAGGAATCTGCTCTCTATGTGTGTGGCTTATTATAATTTTGCTGTTTTTTTTTTTTTGAAGGACACAATCTGAAAGAATGCAGCAGCTCGCTGATATAGCCAACCCATGGTCTAGGTTTTATTGCAGTTATAGATGTCGCGTGCCATACAGTAGCCTTTTGTGAGCTCGCATCCTGTGTCTGTGTGTAATTAGTAGGGCAGGGAGTCGAACCAAAGAGTCGATTCTCCGATCACAATCTCTGGAGTCGATTCCTTACGGCCAAGAGGAAAAACGGGCTAGGAAGAAAAAAAAAGGAGTCATTAGTGAAACATTTACTCACACGAATGAGCTACAGTAATTTAGCTATACATTATGTTGCGAACCAAAGTGTCATTTATCCATCATGAGGGCATGTCAGGTCAGTAAATGTCAAGATATCTTGTCGTTCAAACTCTCACAGTATAATAATAGTGGATTTTATAAGTATTCTTAATTAATATTGCACTTTTTTTTAGAAAACAAAACAAAACAAAACAAAAGCCCAGATCTCTTCCTGTCCCGTGTTTTAGTTTTGGGAATTGTGAAAACTGCTGTATTGTGTGGAATCGATTCCAGGAGTCGACTCGTTTGATTCGCGACAGCTGAGTGAGAGTCGGAGTCGACTCTGTTCGCTGGAGCGGCGCCGCGTCAGTGGACGGTTATGTGTGTAGAATGTGTAGCGCGGCTCGAACAGAAACATTCTCCTGAAAAGCCGTTACATACAGTATGTGTTAGCTTTAGCCACTCTAGCTAGCTGACGGAGTGCGAGCAGTGATTCCGGTTAACAGATTTGTGTCCATTACTCTGACTAGCCGGGATAGTTTGCGACGCTAAGCGGTAAGGTGTTTTATCTCTGCACCTCGTCCATCGTTCAGCGAGTAAAAACGGGCACATGTGGTGCGCTGTCGGTGTCGGTGTCGGTGTTGGATGGTGCCGGAGTTCGCTGAGCCGTTTACCGATGCTGCGGCGCGAGGGAAAGCAGAGAGGCCGCCGCTGTCGCGTCTTGTTCAGTGACCTGAAGGCTTTGCTGCTCAGGCCACCACCACCACCACCACCGCCACCGGTACCGTCGGCCATGAACGGAGCGCCGAGCGCCCACGGCGCTTCTCCGGCGGACCGGACGCGGGACGAGGATGCTGCCGCCGCCGCCGCCGCCGCTGAGTGGGCTGGAGAAGCGGAGCGGAGCGCCACGGAGAGTCCGGACGGCGGCAGCTCGAGCGAGGACTGCACCAAAGAGAAGCTCGACGAGAGAGCGAGTCTGGAGAGCTGCACGGAGAGCGGAGCGCGCACACCTCTGTGCCGGATCTGCTTTCAGGGCGCAGATCAGGTAAGAGGGCCTTAAACACACACACACACACACACACACACCGTCAAACGGTTTCCGCTACCAACACATTATCATTATACCTATAAAGAGAACCGACTTCCCACAGCAGTCACATCTTTAACACCTCCAGAGTCGAAAAATGTAACATCCCAAACTAGTTCCAGCGAGATATCGCGAGATTCTGTCTCATCAAGGTGGCTCAGGAATGTCAGTTTAAATTCATTGTTCTTTTTTTTATCCTGTTTTACAGCTATCCTGGTTCACTATACATCAGCCCAAACAGTACCTTCTGTAATGTAAAATATCATTATATTTAAAATGTGTCAATTTTCTAGAAAAGCATCCAAGTCAAGAGCAATCTGCTGCCTTGCAAAGACTAATGCATTCATTCATCCATCCATCTTCAGTAAGCACTTTATCCTGGGTAGGGACGTGGAGGATCCGGAGCCTATTCTGGGAACACCGGGGTCGAGGTGGGAATACAGTCTGGATGGGATGCCGGTCGCGTGTGCACAGATAGACGCACAGACACGCATGCACACACACACACACACACATACAAACACACACACACACACACTCATTGAGTCACAGGGCAATTTAGCGTGGCATGGCATGTTTTTGGGAGATGGGAGGAAACCAGACAACCCGGAGGAAACCCACACGGACGCAGAGAGAACATGCGAAACTCTGCATAGACAGTAAGTTCAGGATCGAACCGCAGCTCTGGAGCTGTGAGCCGGCAGCGCTACCTGCTAATCAACCACGCCAAGCTAACCAACAAAAAGTATTCTGTATGTACATAGCTTTGTACAGTTCTAAAAGCGTCACCAAAACAAAACCAAACAAAAAAAGCTCCAAAACAGTTAAATGATCTCATTTGATATTTTGAATGAGCTGGAAACAGGATCAGGTGACGATCAGGGGCCAAGTACAGAACAAAAGATACCAGCGATGTTTAAAGATATCTGCTGGCTTTCACGCTTATCTTTAAGTATCTTACTGAATTTAATGAGAAAACGTGTCGATAGTGGCGACTACTGCTGTTTCTAATCTGAAGCAAAGAGAAAGACTGACCATAAAGAGTGGCAGGGAAGCAGACTATAGAACCTTTGAAGCCAGATCCTGCATTGAAGTAATGAACATGGGGGCATCTGTGCTATTATACAAGCTCAGTAATGAGATCTTCTCTCTAGCTGAGGTCCCCTTGCTCTCAGATTCCACCACAGCGGTTTTATGAGACTGATATTTGTCCCCAACCTCTGCCATGTGCAGGACAGTCACTGTTCTCATTATGTAAAGGTTAGCTCACTGGATTTTGTGGCATATGTGTCAGATGATACACACGCTTTGTCTAGCACACTGCCTGGATAGTTGTGTATGGACACACGCTCACTTATATACACCGCTCATGTGTCGTCACTACTGAGACATTCCTGCAAGCAGAAAAACGACGGGCGGTGGTTTATTTTTAATGAACGTGCGCGACATGGAACCACAATCTTGGCAACAAAGACACAGAGCAACAATCCACATCTGCACTGAGATTTTTTCAGATGTACGTAAATTAGCCAGCTATCCAAACCACCGGCTTGAATGATTCCTCAGACAAATCCTATAGCACATAAACGTGGTCCGACGTTTTTTCAGGTCCCCGCTCACAGCTTTAGCTCATAGCTGCAGTTAGTTTCCATTTTCTGTTTGACAAACAAACACAGAAGAAAGCTTATAACCATGGTTTCATCTTATCCTGTCATATATGACCTCTTATTAAACGCATATAGAAACATTACAAAGAAAAATAAAGCTTGGAAGGAAGTAGCCGATCTCACCAGATGGTATCAGAAATGTCACTTATTCAATATCAATTTCTTGTTTACAGAATTGTTAAAAGCAATATCGCACTCCTGATAATGCGATATTGCTTAAATGTAATCTGTGTTTAACTAATTAGCTACTTAGTTACATTTTGGCTACTACCATTTCTCATCAAAAAAAAAAAAAAAAAAAACCACTTCACACCCCACAAGTGACAACAACATCGGTCGCTACACTCCCACAAGAGAAAAACTACGAGCAACACGAGGACTAGCCACTTGCTAGTCTGAATTTAGCGCAAAATAAACACATCACATTATGAGCCACAGAGGCGTTTATAATGATAATGGCCGATATGTATCACGACATTCAGTTTATTGATACCTATGGTACTCACAGAAAAGTGTATCATGACTTTTCATTGCAATATTAATATTATATGGCCATATGATATCCCACTCCTAGCACCAGCAGGATATTTCTCTCTGGTATCCATCAGTGTGTGAAGTGTGTTAGGGAGGTCTGGCTGGCGGCTGATGGATGGTTCTTTGTCTATAATGAGAGCGAAGCAGGAAGCAGATGGGTCTGTGAGAAGACTCTCTAACAGAGGTGTGTGTGTGTGTGTGTGTGTGTGCGCGCGTGTGTGTGCATTTGTCAGACCTTGAGTCACTCCATTTCCTGTATCTCCATCCTTCTTGCTCCATCTCTCCTCGAGCACCCATGGTTCAAACAAGGACGAGTGCTTTATAAATGGTCCACCACTCTAACCCAAACAGCGGCAGGAAAAAACGGAAAGGTCCTCTGCTTGCATGATGCGCGCGGGACCAGTTACATGCTACGGAAAAGAATAACGCTTTCCTTTTTCTTTCCCCCCTCCTGCTCGTCATGAAGACTCCCTGGGCCTGCTCCGGTCATGTTTCATGTTTTTAATGAGGGACAGAAAAACAAGAGAGAGACAGAGAGAGAGAGAGAGAGAGAAAGAGAGACAGAGAGAAAGAGAGAGAGGGAGAGAGGGAGAGAGAGAAAGAGAGAGAGAGAGACAGAGAGAAAGAGAGAGAGAGACAGAGAGAGGGAGAGAAAGAGAGAGACAGAGAGAAAGAGAGAGAGGGAGAGAGAGAGAGAGAGTGTGAGAGGAGAGAGAGAGAGGGGAGAGAGAGGAGAGAGAGAGGATTGAGAGAGAGGATTGAGAGTTCTTTAATAAAGAGCAAGTGGAAATACACCGAGTAGTCTTGCCGGAAGACCATCACGTCTGCACAGTTTCAATCACGCTGTGTTGATTAATTAGCCGTGTCGTTAGACATGATGTGCAGTGTCCAGCAGGACACGTCCAGCACAAATTAATAGTCTCAAAGTCCTAACTGCGTAGCAGTACGGAAAAAGCTGCTCACAACCTGGATTTAGGAATACTTCATGCCAAAATGTTCATGAATGAAAGACTGTTAGAAAGCCAGTATGATGCTTTCTAACTTCTAGTTTGAGGTAAAGCACCATATTTTCCGTGCTACAAGTCTCTTGGGAATTTTTAAACGCACCCATGAATTCTGTCTGCTTTGGGAAAAAATCAATATAAACATTGCTTTGGTGTAGAAATTGCAGTCGTGCACCAGGCTTTTTTATTTTTTTTTATATTATATACTTATTTTGCTTTGTACTGCCTCTAAATCCACAAGTCTATAGCCTAGTTAGTTTTTGTCTCGTTAGATTTGCTGTAATTTAGCACTGGGTCGTTTCTTGAGCCATAGAATTTTCTACACATCTTAATTCCCCTTTTGGAACTGGCAAATATGTCCATAAGTACATGCTTACAAAGAAGTCATTTTTATCAATTTTTAATGTTGCAACCTGGTTATTTATTAAGCAGCTTTTGTCTCGGACTGTGGGGTTTTTTCAAGCTCGCGGTTTTGTTTATTTACCTCGTGCTACAGCACAACTACCATAAAAACACCAATAAATGGACTTGTTAAAAAGTGACTAATGCCAAATGGAAAACACTGTCAGAAATAAGGTACTCTTATACTTCAGAGTACAAATGCTTATGACGGGCATGTTTTACATCTTTTGTACTTTTAGTAACCTGGGAAAGAAAATGTAGTGCATCTTTAAAATTATGTACATAAGTGTCCTTTTAGATTGCTTTGTTTGTACCTTGGAGAAAAAATATATCTTTTAAAAAAGGTTGTTTTTTCTGATGCTTTATAATTAGTCCCACCTGCTAGAGGTTGTGTAGTCTGCAAAATACAGGTTATTCTTTACATTGTTTTCCACACTACAAGAAGCAATTCAAGAAGCAAATATGTTGCTTCATATTAAGATAACATTGTGCATGATAAACATCAGCATGCATGCACTAGTGGAGAAGAAAAATATTAAGCAGTGGTTTTTGTTTCACTCCCACCCCCCTTCACCAAGAGGATTCGCTGAGCAAAAATGCCAAGCCCATTTATGACTGTCTTGGTCTATTCTAGTGAATCCCATAAATCCAGTACTGGTTTACATTCGACTTTAACTGGGACAGTCTTCCTGGTGTAGCTTAGCATTAAGCGCCTTGCTCAAGGGTGCGGCAGAAGCAACCATCATCTGGGACTGCACAATGACCTCATGATTAAAACATGTTACACAGCTGGATTTTTTTTTTATTAATATGTTTTTCCAACTTTCGAGTTTAGCTGTAACACACCAGAAACCATTGCATTTGATTTCAATAGCGTGATTTTACATTTTGCATGGATGTCATCATGTGCATGCAGGGAAAAGGAGCAGATCTGACTAGCTTTAATGAATGTCAGCGATGCTGTTGATTTGGCTTCAATTAAAGCTGCAAGTCTTCTGGGATATGTGTCTGTCATGTTTGCATGTCTGGATCCTGATATTTTTGCCCATTCCTCTTGGCAAAGTCAGACTGGATGGAGACTGTTGGTGAACAGCAATTTTTGCGCCACATATTCTCAATCAGATTCTTACACATGGCCATTCTAACACCTTCGGGTTCTTGGTTTTGAACCACTTCAGTGTAGCTTTGGCAGTATTCAGCTCCATCCATCAGGCCCTCAACCCAGATCACTTTCCCAGTCCCTGTTGACGAAAAGCATCCACACAACAATGATGCTGCCACCACCATGCTTTGCGGTTAGGATAGTGTGAATATGTCAATATCAAACTACACATCTTTGTCTTCTTGCCAAATACAGATCTCTTCCTTTCTCTTTCTTTACTCTCAGTCTGTCAGACAAGGGCACACTTTGTTTAGACAAGTGAGTTCCACTCTCAATGGAGCATGAAAGAGCTCCATCTCATCACACACTTCTCTCTCCATGTACAAATTCCAAATGCACTCGCGGCTGTGGTACGACTTTTCAGGACAATATATATACACATTCCACCCACTGTTCTACAGCCAGCTCCATTCAGTCAGCCTACTTGTGTGGGACACAGAACCTAAGGTCAGGAAAAAGGTAGTGAAGAGACAGAAAGAGATTCTAATGTTCTCCGACACACTCACTCCTGCCCTCAGTGAACTTCTTATGTAAGATTCAGCTCTGTACAGCAACACAGTTATTAAGCTTTGCGATGTGTTGCCGCAGGGCTTTCTAGGACCGAAACAGACAGTTCTTCTTAGCTCTTCATGTTGCTTTATTAATTCTAACTGACACTGCCTCTATGTTGCTGTTTGGAGATGAATAGGTTCATAAAGAGTAGAGAGAAACGTGACTGTCATAATATCATAACTTCAAGTTTATTAGTGTGCCTAATAATTGTTGCAGATGCTATTCAAAACACTGTAGGGAGCCCTGCAAAAAAATTGCACCGAGCCCCAACACAATGAGCATTTGCAAAAACGGAGCTATATTTTTTCAGCTATGTTAATCAGATGTTCAATCCGTTAAATCATTGCTACATTACATAGGCTCAAAAACAGCATGGGTACTAGTGTTTTAGCTTTTGCTTTTGCTAAAATCCGAGCTAATAAGGCAATTCAAGGCGACTGCTGGAACAATAACGAATTTTAACAAGAAAGATGGATTAACATAAAGCTTCAAACCCAAGCACCAAGTCCTTGAGCTGCCTCTCACTTTTCTGCTTCCTCTTGTCTTACTCCTCTTGTTCCTTTTTTTTTTGCTTTGTCTTTCTGATAAGTCACGGACATGCTAACAAGACGAAGGCGGTTTCATCAGATGTCACTGTTCATTGCCTGTTGTAAGTTTTAGGATGATTCCCACATTTTGACATTTGACATTTCCATGGTCTTCAGTTGTCAGTCCTCATCTGACTGATATATAAAGACTAATGAGCGTGTTCATGTGTTGTTTCTGACAGCCTTTAGTCTGTGTCTCTGTATCTCAGTCAGTAGTTGGGTTTGTACCACACTATACCTCTCACTCAGACATATAAATGATCAACTGGGATAGGACTTAGCTTCAGGATGTAAAGCTAGAGGAATAAAATCATCAGGTTAGTGTGCAGAAAACAGCCAGCTGGCCTGCAGGTGAGTCGAGTAGATCGACTGATTGGCTCACTTGACTCAATTAGATAAAGTAGCCTCATTTCCTGCTCAAATATACTGCATCAAGGGCTCCATCAAAGGGGCTTTTACACTGCACACACCATGATTATGACACTTATCATTAATGTTTCAGAGCAAATCAGATGAATAATTACTGCCAAGTGAATCAGATGTAAAGCTTTCCAGATAATCTAGATAATATACCTATATTATTCTAAATATTTAAAGTAAAATCCCACCCTCAGTGACATAATAATGTGTTTTATATAGATTTGTTTTGTAAATTTTTTGGTCTATTTTCATTTGGTTAAAGGTTTCCTCCATTCCCCACAATGCTGTTCGACTACCTGCTAATAGCGGTACCAGTGTGATTTAGCCTTTGCTTTATCTCTGCTTAAAGAGAGTGATGCAGCAGCACTTTAGTCTGTCCAGCTCTCTCACCTCCTCATCTGTACACTCTGTTCAAACAGATCAGGTTCCAAAGATTAAACTTTCATGCTAATACCATCATCAATGCCATCATGCTCATAATCTTGTATATCTCTAACTAGCCAAGCCCGAATCTCTGTCGTAACATCATCATATAATTGCATTGCATTCTGGAACTTGGAGTCCAACGTCTATGTTGGATTTCTTATTAATATGACATCAAATATCACTGGAAAATGGTGAGTGAGAAAAGAAGCTCTTGCTGTTTTGTTTTTTTAACATAAGGGATTTACAAAGCACATCCCAAATAATTTACAATAACTATACACTATATGGCCAAAAGTTTGTGGACACGTGACCATCACACTCATATAGTGTATTTAATGTGTTTGGGGATCTTTAAGTGTAGAAAATCAGATGAGGCAGGTATTTCTCATGTTCTAAAGCAGAACTGAATAGAAAAGTGAGATTCCCTCAAATCAGATGTAATCTACACAGAGCAGGGGACCAGTTCTCAGTTTAAGACCCTTATACCATAATCCTCTTAAGTGAAGCGTGTTCCTGTAGGCAATGCTGTTCTTCGCACATACAAATGCATCCTCCGAATTTTCTATATGCACTGCCAGACTGTCAACCTGGAGTCTCCTGAAAACTCAAATCCTCTCAAAGAGAGCTGAACAGGAAGGACTCTAGCACTCTTTTACTTGCTTTCTCTCTGCCATATAAATGTCTTTGTGCTTACTAGGATATCCGGACAATCATTCCTCTTGAGCTTTAATTCACCAAAACAACATAACCAAACCATCACTAAGCTGTTCATCATTTAATGAAATATATGCTGCATTGCTCAATGCCACAACCACAAACATTAACAGAACATATTAACATTATTCTCTGAAAGGTCAGTTGTCCTGTCCTTTTAAAATACAGCTCTAGAAGCAGGGATCAATAGCGGGTAACCTTATGACCAGCCTTTTAATGCTCATTGGCTGTTTGAGACACGAGCAAGACCTGAAGCTTTAACAAAGGGTCTTTACTGTTGAGCCCCAGTCTGTAATGTTTAGAATAGCTATTTAACCACTGGTATCACCACATGGCTGGGGTCACAAGGGCAAATTTGCAGGACATGCCCCTGCAAGTGTATTATTATCCTTTTTCTCATACGTTATGATATATTACACATAAAGTGAAATAAAGTTAGCTTCTTGGAAGAAATGGTTCTGTCTAGCACTCTGTATGGTTCTTTGGACTGTCTCTTTTAGGGAGACCTTTAAAAGTTCTATGTAGAATCCAACAACAGACGGTTTACTTTCAAAAATATTCCTGCTTTAAAACTCCTTTAGAAAGCTAGACCCACTAACCTTTCAGAAATCTTGGAGGAACCCTTTTTTTTCTAAGAGTGTATTTATAAATATAGGGGTTTTGAATGTATAATGGTTGTATCATTCTATGTTCTGTCAAACCTTAAAAAAACCATTCAGCAGGTTTACATTGTAATACAAGAGAAATCTCGTCATCTGGCTTCTGATGTTATCTTATGACACAAAACTCACACAAATCTTCAAAAAAGGAGACACCAAAGAATATGGATGCAGAGGACAATATTACCACTGTTCAATTAGTGCTGCTTCCGTTAAGTGTTTTTTTTTTTTTATTCATTCATCTTCAGTAATCGCTTTATCCTGCTCAGGGTTGCAATGGATCCAGAGTCTATAACAAAAACACTGGGTGAGAAGCAGGAATACACCCTGGATGGGACTCCAGCCCATTGCAGTGCACCATGCACACATTCATTCACACCTAGGGGCAATAACCATAGCCAGTCCAGCTACCAGCAGGTTTTTGGAGGTGGAAGGAAAAACATGACCAAAAAAGACATGGGAAGAACATGCAAAAGTCCACACAGGCAGCAAACAAACCCGTATTGAACTAGAGACTGGTTCAATTGGGTGTTTTTATGATCTTTTTCTTTTCTCGGTCACAAACTAGTTTCTAAACTTGTGAATGTCAAGAATGTCACTTCTTCTTCAAGGCCTCTCCAAAACCTTCTTCTCTCAAGCAACTGAAGAAGGACAAAAGATGCTCATTGGCTATTTGGTGACCAAACCATGCACCAACAACTCCATGCCATGCCCCTGCTAGTTCAGAAGCTAGCACGCGTAGCCTGCTGCATTGACAGAGATAATATGGATGAGTATGATTTTTTTTTGATGAAAAGAGAGAAAGCATTGGAAACCCATCTATATGAGTGCTTGTTAGAGATGTTGAAATGCGATGCTTTGCATGTATGTCAGTTGTCCAGAAAGCTTATTTCCTACTGTAGGAAACCTAATGCCCTCCCAATGAAATAAACAAGGACAACAAAAACTGAGACCCATACAAGAATGGCCATTTTTTTGTTCTGGAAATGAAAGTATGACGGTTTATGACAGTGAATGGCTTTTTTTTTTTTGTAGCTCTATATGGTTGAGCTTCTTCCCAACTCATCAGCTATTTATGAGTGAGCCAGGCGTCTTACAGCAGAGAAATGAAAATCTGCAGACCAGGGGATCCCCCAAGGCTGAAAACCACTGTTTAAAGAAAGTTTCCCATTCTGAAGTTTTCAGAATGAAGACAAGATTCTTGACCTCATGGTGTATAAAAATCCCAAACTTCAGATGAGACTTTGAGTGAGATCCAGTCAGCATGAATGTTTTTATATTCATTTCATGACTGAAAAGAAGTTTGTTTTTATACTCTCCAATGGAAAGCAACAGATAAACTGCTCTAAGCAAAGTAGCCTTGAGCAGTCTGGACCTAGAAACAGTCTAGACTGGAGTTTACATTTGAGGTGATCTGCAGGAGAAAGAAATGCAGTAGCAGTTGGTCTCCTTTGTTAATAATTTTGTATAATAACCAAGTTGGAATTAAGATAAAGGAGCAGTTCAAACAGCAATGCTAGTGGTTAACAGTGAAGGAAAAGTAATAGTTATGTTACCTAAGGGGTTCCGAAACTGCGGGTAATGACCCCATGTGGGACCACTAGATTACAAATGAGGTCGTAAGAAACTCCCAGCCTCCTCTTTTGCTTTATTAATTTATTTTACAAATTAATACTATGAATATCTAACTATGAAGACAGATTTTGTGTGCTACTATTTTGAAATGTTAATGGGAGTCACATGCAAACAAGCCACATTTCCATTAAGAGTGCTATTTTAGCTAGTTTAGGCTTTTTTGCTATCCTGTTCCTCAACAACATTGAGTCACAAGTCAAAAAGCAAACAAAAATATGAGGAAATATTTATTGAATATGGATTTACAAATCGTAAATTATAAATTTGGAATTAAAAAAATGTAGGATGGTCATGGCTTGGAATTGCAAAAAATTCATAATATCCATTTGGGGTCAATTGCCCAAAAAGGGGTCAGCTGGAACTGGCATTGGAATCACTTTTTTGCCTGTAGTTGTCATGTGCAGGATTTGTTGGTAAATCCTTAGCAATTAGTATTGTACAAAAAGAAACGCAATTGCACAAATATTATTAAATTATTCTAAGTTCATTCTTGATCTTTTCCTCCATGATAAGCAATACAAGTTCTCCCACATGGTGTCCCATCTCAGTTCCTATGAACAGTTCCATGGACTGGTCGCACCAGCAGACCTTATGGTCCTAAACTGAGTCTGTTGTATTTTTCTGAGCATTGCACCAACTGGTGTATCAACAGTGTTTTCACACTCAAATCTCAAGACCTGACATACAGTACCTTGTTCAGGCTTTGTCAACTTGCAGCTGTCAAATGGTGTTTTACAGGATATACACATTCACATTTTCACTGTTGTTATGCAGGATATATAACAAATTTTGCAGTTACATTTCAAACACCTGTTTATCACCTGCATCTTTTTTTCCTTATATTGCTTTTTCTTTGGTATTTCATCATGTAGCTACCCTGACAGTCATTTGATGAAGGATTTTGTCCTTGGCACAAATGGCCATCAGCTTCTACATGTCTGAATCACTCCAGTTTTCAGACATCTCCACTTCTTCTTTGCTGACTACAGGCTTTTCCAGATAACGTATTGACTTCTATTATTAATACATGAGCCATCCTTGATAATTTCATAAGTTAGTTTAATATGTTTTGGCGCTGGCATGCTTTCGCATTTAACTCCTTCCTGAATATTTACCAAAACATGTATGGGTGAAAGGGGCTTGAGACCATAATGTAGCTGAGAACAGGTCAAATTTTAGAATGTTTCTATAGCTAAGACTTGCTGGAGTATCTGGCATCTGATGTTGTCCAAAAGCACACTCTTAAACAATGGTAGAATGAGATAACCAGTTCCTCTGTAGGATCCACCACATGCTTCAAGCTGATAACTCAGCTCCTTTGATGCACAAACAGCTTCATCTTCCTCCCTCTGGCTGTGTGCCCATGCCTGTTTAGGTTTGCTTTCTTTAAAAATACAGGATGTAAGATTTTTGGATTTCACCTTTCTGGTGGAAAATGCTATTGCATGGAAGCTACTTGTGGAAGAACATTCCCTTTTCTTTCTTTCTTTTTTTAATTTTGGTCTCGGCCGATTCCCAGGCACTAGCCAAACCTCTCCTATTATATGACAGCTACCAGCCTCTGAGACATGTGAAGCCAGCCAACACATCTTTTTTTGAACTGCAGTGTAACACACTCAGAGGAAAGCAGATATCCACCCTCTTCCACATACGTGAGCTCAGAGACATCCACGACTGGCTACTGTCACTCTGATTGACACTGTAAGAGAATATGCATGGCCAATTTTGCTCTCTTGGACCCCTGGCAATGGATGACTATGGCACGTTGGAATTTGAAGAGCATTTCTTAATGTTGGTTGTGCTGCATTGGTTTCCACCATGCAAACTGATTTCACAATTGCAATTACCAATATACATTCACTTAGAATATAAATCGCTGTCCCAAACCACATGATGCATACTAATTAGAATGACTAAATAGTAATCATCTACAAACATTGGTGTAGTGACATACATTTTGTATGCCATTTGGAACTCAGCCGATTATCGCCGTAATCTCACAACACACCGCGTGCATCAGGTTGAATGTAAGGGCTTTCCACAAGGCTCTATGTATCTCAAAGGATAATAGATGCTACTAACCTGCTAAACCTACCTACACTATATGGCCAAAAGTATGTGAGTGTTTGACCATCACACTGATATGTGCTTGTTGAACAAACAATTCTAAAACCATGGGTATTAATATGGAGTTGGTCCCCCTTTGCTATTATAATAACCTCCACTCTTCTGGGAAGGCTTTCCAGTAGATTTTGTGGCTGTGGGGATTTGTGCTCATTCAGCCACAAGAGCATTAGTGAGGTCAGGCACTGATGTCACATGAGAAGATCTGGCACTCAGTCGGTGTTCCAGTTCATCCCAAAGGTGTTCAGAGGGGTTGAGGTCAGGGCTCTGTGCAGGACACTTGATTTCTTCCACTCCAACCTTAACACACCATGTCTTCATGGAGCTTGCTTTATGTACAGGAACAGTGTCATGCTGGAACAGATTTGGGCCTCTACGTTCCAATAAAAGAAAATCAGAATGCTACAGCATACAAAGACATTCAAGGCAACCGTGTACTTCCAACCTTGTGGCAGCAGTTTGGGGAAGAACCATATATGGGTGTGATGGTCAGCATAGCTAGAATATAGTGTAGTGTAGTAACTCTTGTTAGTCACTAACTGGCTATAATGAGTTCTCTAGCTAAACCACTGTAGCACATATATTATACACATTTATACAACATATTATACACATTAGTCTGTTTATGAAGAAGGTATTGGGCCAAACAAGTTCAGCACAGTCATTGTCTCTGGTTACTGTTCTATAAAGAACACGCTCGGAGACAAAGTTTCTCCATAAGGAGCATTTGTATTCTCATAATAAAGGCAGTGACAGAAGGATGTACAGTCATTCAGCAAATTGGCTAAAAGAGCTTCGTGCAAACACGGCGGCCTTTCTCGTGAGTGTTTTTTGTGTCTGCCACCCACACACAGTTTACTGAAGGCACTTTCAAGCTGTGCAGTGTTGTCCTGAAGCTCCTTTGAATACTGCTGTCGAATAATGAAGATACAAGCGTACAAGTTTTAAAACGCTTTACGTTGCATGGATGGAGCTTTTCAAGAAATTGTCAGTGCAGGCGCACTGTAAGCACAACAGCAAAATTCTACTTTAATGCCAACTATTAACCTTGTAGTGCAAGAGGATGGTCTGAAGACAGTGACAGCAAAATAACACTGCTATCTAATGAGGTTAACCGTGGTCTTTGTGGTCCACAGTATGCAGTACAAATTAGGAATAATTGTTGACCTTCACATGGGGCGGCACAGTGGTGCAGCACTGCCGCCTCACAGCTCCAGGGTCGCTGGTTCGATTATGAGCTCAGGTTACTGGCTTCACCTGGGTTTCCTCCCACCTCCCAAAAACATGCTAGGTCAAATTTCAAGCCATAGATAAGTGAGTTCAAGTCATGAATCATGAGATTTCAAGTCCTAGATTCAACATAACCCTGCAAGAGTGTGCTGTGTGTGTTGGGTCCTGCAGGGTGAGCTGTTGAGTCCGTGCCGCTGTAGTGGCTCGGTGCGCTGCACTCATGAGCCGTGCCTGATAAAGTGGATCAGTGAAAGAGGCTCGTGGAGCTGTGAGCTGTGCTACTACAAGTACCAAGTCATCGCCATCAGCACCAAGAATCCGCTACAGGTAATCTGCTGTACACCACTGACACATTCAGCTCATATTCAGCTCATATCCAGTTTATATCCAGCTCATAGCCAAAGAACGTCAAGCTCTTTGTAAGAAATAAAGTGTTAGTGATAGGGTGATAAGAACATAAGTTTGAGTCAGAGCTGTAGACTCTGTGTATGTGTGTGTGTTCAGAGGAAAACTTGAGCGCAAAGTAAATTGTGAGCAATTGGTTGTGCTATATACAGAATTCAAAATGGTTTAGACACTATTTGAAGAGATTAAGCAAAAGACATGACTGTGTATCAGCCACTTTATAAATAAAATATTACTGAAGATGAGCTGAGATTGTTTAAGCTTGTTTAAAGTCCCTGAAGTCTCATTCATTGAGTTTTGATATACAGTATTTGATGTTGCACAGCTTACTTACAGGCTTGTTTGTAGCTGTTTGTAGTAGTCTGCTTGGGTTGTTATAAGTGGTGCATGTATCTGTCATTCTGTGCGTGCAGTGGCAAGCGATCTCTCTGACGGTGATCGAGAAGGTGCAGATTGCAGCGGCGGTGCTCGGTTCGCTCTTCCTCATCGCCAGCATCTCATGGCTTGTGTGGTCTTCGCTTAGTCCCTCGGCCAAGTGGCAGCGCCAGGACCTGCTCTTCCAGATCTGCTATGCCATGTACGGCTTCATGGACCTGGTGTGCATTGGTGAGTAGAGAAGCCGTTGTGTGTGTGTTTTGATGTGTGAGGTTTCACACCTGTTATCCATCACCGTGGGGAAACTAAACAACTCTCAACACAAAAGAGACACAGTTATTGACCTGTACAAATCAGGTTATGGATAGAAAATATATATATAAAAAATCAGGGCCATAATAAAATGTTAGTGGACAGTATTTTCCAAGAAGTGGATTTCGAATGATTTAGAATGAGCAGTTTTAGAATGATACTTTACCTGATTCTTGAGGTTGTTAAGCTTCATAATCAACTGTCAGACACCACTCTCATAATGAAAAGCTGTTGGGAAGTCCTTCGTCAGAAACAAACTCTGAAATACAGCACCTAAACTTGTTTGGAACTACAATAAGAATTGCCTGTTGTGGTGAGACGAGACCAATATTTGTCTTTTTTTTTTTGGCTATTTTGCATTCACTGGCATGTTTGATTACAAAAACTGCATACAAGGAAAAGTCCCAAAACCTGTTGTACACACAGGATGGTGGTGTTTTATTTATGCATTGGAACTTGGTAGTAAGTTGGTAGTAAATTTCTGTAATATTTACCCCAAACAAAAAGTAGGACTATCTTTGCTGTTAGCATAATGTCATGCCTCAGCTATTTCTCAGTTAAAACCAGCTTAATTAAGACGAGTTGGTCCAACTGTCCCCTGGAACATCACTGGCATGGTAACACCACACACAAACACACACACACACACACACACACACACACACACACAAAGCTCATTTATGACATGACAGCATAAAAATCTACTAGAAAAAAGAAGGAGAAGATGACAAGGCCGTGGGCGTTATTGAGCAGCTTCATTCTTGGCTATGGATAATTGAGATATTTATACATAAAAGCTGCCAGATTCACTCATTTCGGAATTTAAATGAGCAGACAGACTTGTCTAGACTGAGCAGAGCTCGAATTTTCCACTGCTCGGTCAGATCTTCTCAGCCTGCGCATTAAAGTTTAAAGGAATGCTAAAGCTAATTGATCTCTGACATGTCTCAGAGCAGTACAGCAGAAGTCCAGAAGTATTGGCACTCCTCATGAAAAAAAAAAAATGAGTAGAACTTATAGTATAAAATAAATTTACACACAATGAATAAAAATTTTCTCTAAAAAACAAAAGGATAAACTATTTGTCCTTGTTCTAAGGAAAAAATCTTTCTTTTAAATAATAATATTTTCTCTCAAAAATATATGTGCCAAAAATAATTGACACCCCTAAGGAATATTTAAATAAATAAAAACATGTTACTTTTGTCTCAGTCCCCAGGGTCTCCGTTGCTGCCTTTAACCATATCCTCAAACAGAGAGGGTCTAAATGTGGCTGCATGTTTGTCCTGTCATAATCCACACAGTGGGCAACACAAAGCTGTCCAAAACCTGGGTGTAAATGACAGAAAAGTCAGTCTTGCTATCATTCTCTTCCTCTCTGAGTCTCTCTTTCTGAAAAGCTTCGCTCCTAATTAAATGATAGAATTGTTTATTAATTAAGTGTCAGATGATAATTGCGAATCTGCTTTGCTGTGAGATCTGTAACAAGAGCTACTTGCACGTGTATAGAGTGACAGATTAGAGAGAGAGACTTAAGAAAGACTGACAAATGGCTCAACCTGAGCATGGAGAAGATTTCCTCGAACATAATCTCTACAATAAAAGGCTGCCCCATAATCCTCAGGCCACTATAAAGGAACTGGCATGCGCTCGGTGGCTTCTCCAGCGCCATGCTCTTCTCTGACAGCCATGTGAAATACGAGGCTTTGACAGACTCACTGTTCTGTAGCGTCGTGTCACAGATGGTCCATAAAAACAGATGAGAAATATGGCGAGGGCTTGAGAGGCCGAGGCTATAATACCCTCGCACTGATGGAAGGGAAAGACTCTTCCTCTATTAGGATGACAGACACGCCTGAATAGAGCAGGCAAAGCTTTTGGATTGAGAGTGGAAGCTGTTACACTCTCCTTTGGCAGATTAAAAAGAATAATCATTTTTGGTATTACTGCTGATGGGAGACTGGCAGTGCGTACAGGCTGTGAGAGGCCAAACAGGACGCTGTCTGGATTGTTTCTGTGAACGATCTGTGTACATGTGTGTGAGAGGGAGAGAGCAATGACTCTGTCCTTCAGGGGTCCTTTCTGTGATGGATCATGACGTTTCCGCAAGTGGCTATACAGAGTGGATGAATGGAGCGAGAACGAGAGAGAGAGAGAGAGAGAGAGAGAGGAATATCTGAGAGAAAAATCTGATTAATGAAGGCTGTATTTTACAGTAATACTTAACTGTCTGTAGTTGTTATGTTTTCTAGTGAGTCATTCTAGTGAGTTCCTCAGTACAGACAGGGGGAGCCATCTATGACAGCATAGCTGATGTCACGCACTGCACAAAAGTGCATCAAAAAATGACTCTTCCCAGAAGAGTGGAGGTTATTATAACAGCAAAGTGAGGACTAAATATATAATGGGATGTTCACCAAGCACATATGAGGGTGATAGTCAAGTGTCCATATACTTTTGGCCATGTAGTGTATGTATATAGGGAGTTAAAGAGGAAGTAGGAGGAGTTTTAGGCATGGTCTTTGTTTGATCCCAATTATGATTTTGTAAAGCAAATGAAATGTTATGTTCTTGAAGTGTTATTAGTATTAGAACAGGCCTTAAATGGCAATGGGAATTCCCCCCATGGAAACACCAAGAGGAAGTCAACAAGGGAGTGTAAAAACTGCACTGGAGCACAGCCTGAGTCATCTTACTGGCTGATGATTGAGCTCCTGATGAGTCAGTATTGCACTCTACAAAAAAGAGAAAAGTGGGGAAACACAACTTATGCAAAAGCAGTTGGTATATCATTAAATACTCTAACTGGCATTTACATTTAGCATTAATTGGAGAGCTTTCAGGGAGGCATAGTGCTGCAGCAGGTAGCGCTGCTGCTTCACAGCTCCAGGGTCCTGATTTCAATCCTGAACTCAGGTTAGTAGAGTAGAGTTGGCAGGTTCTCACAGTGCTCATGTGGGGTTCTCCGGTTTCCTCCCACCTGCCAAAAACATGCCAGAAAGTGGATTGCCTACACGAAATTGCCCCTAGATATGAATGTGTGTGCATTGTGCTCTTAAAGACTGCGTCCCATTCAGGGTATATTCCCACCTCACACTCCATACACTCTGGATCCACAGCAACCCATACCAGGACAAAGAGGTTACTGAAGATGAATGAATAAATAGTATTAGAACAGGCCTTAAAATGGCGAGGGGAATTCCCCCAAGGAAACCCCAATGCAAAGTCATCAACGGAGTGTAAAAAAGTTCACTGGAACGCAGCCTGAGTCATCACTGTAGAAAAAGAGAAAACACAACCTATGCAGCACCAGTCAGTGTATCAAATATGTCAACTAGCATGTACATGTAGTATAAATGAGACTATACAGGAGCAATAGAATGTATCATTTCAAATGGTAGGAAGGCATGGACCTACTCCCAGAATCTCAGCCACATGTCCTGCGTTGCCAAAAATTGCCAGACAACTGGGGTTCAGTTGTTGGAGTAGTGAAAAACACAACACTCACTTAACTTGAGTAAGATCATGTTTAATCCAATAGAACACTGCTGAAGTGTTGAAAAAGCTTTATGATAATCACCATTGAAGCCATATAGAAGATGCTCAGGAGAACTGGCTCTTTATTTAGAAACACAAAGAAAGACTCGAGCTCCCTTTAACAGTACCTGCTGAGACAGCACGCCTCTAAATATGGAACCCATTTAATATTTTGAGCCTGATTATGCCCCAGACATATTTTCATTTGGTTCGCCGTAAGCAAGAATAATTTATGGTTACCGTGGGGAGGAGAGAAGAAAGTGACAGACAGAAAAGAAAGTCGTGAAACTGCCAGACTCTGGATATGACTCGCTGATCAAAATTCAGGCATCGCCTTGAGAGCTTCCTCCAGTCAGCCTCATTTTCCATTTTCCCAGCTCTAGTGGACGAAGTGTGTTTGTTAAATCAATACGCAGCTCAAATTCTCCACCGGTAATGAGAAAGACTGCAGTCCACTGTGCAGAAAGAGAGACAGCGAGATTACCGGATAGATAAGGAGTCCTTTCTGTGGTGTTTATTTAGAAGGATGGAGTGTGATAGAGAGAGAAAGATTAACTGATAGATAAGGAGGCTCCTTTTTATTTAGCACTTACTGATGGCTTTTATTTCTTCCCCAATTTAAAGGAACCGCTCAGGCAAAAATGAAATTTACACACATATTAAGCAATGTTTAGTGTTTTACTCTTTTTTTTTTTTTGTACTGGAGATCACACATCCAAATGATGTCATTTGGTTTAGTATAAACATTTGCACATTAAAATTTTCAAAATATACCAGAATAAGTATAAAATTGGAACTATATTATCATCCAATTCCAGATTCAAACCTTAGGCTATATGAGTCTGGTGTTTGTTTTCATACCCAACTGTGTGCTGAGGAAGAAAGCGTTTGTGGCTTCAAGATGCCCGCCGCTACAGCTTTTAGCTCTGTGACGTCTTTGTGTTCATTTTTATAGATTACATTGTATCACAAACCACAGAAACGAAGTTTGAGGTGAACGTGTGATGATTTCACTATGCACTTTGCCTGATATTGAACTGGAAGCTAAAATTGTGTTCCTTACTTGTTAGCAGCATTAGCTTCATAGCTAGTACACAGCCAGAAAAGCATATTTTGGACAACAAACACATTTTGGTTGATAGCCGATATTTGAAGAGAAAACTGTGATTAGATTTTTCCGAGACCATTTATCCTGATGTTATCTTATATAAGTAGCGACAGTACAGTCTAGGTTGCTTTTGCTTTCCAGTATTTTTAGCCAATTTTTCCTTCTGACTGAACTCAAAGGGGAACAAATGTGATGGCTAGACAATGACTAATGCTTGTTGGCTTGTACAGTGAATAGAAAATAAGTAAACAGCCAGAATATTACTGTACACATTTATTAGTAAGCCTAATACCTAAAATACTCTTTTACTTTTATAGCTGAAGTGGTCTGTGGCTACAGAAATCTCTGATATGGATTATAGACTTAAGTGTACATGGACACTTATAACCATGATTTCATCATATCCTGTCATATACAACCTTTCATTAAATGTGTATAGAGATATTATAAAGAGAACTAGAGCGTGGAAGGAAGTAGCAGAGATCTGTCAATGAAGCTAGTATGAAGCCTAGCACATAAAATGTAAATCAAACTTAAATACATTTAAACATTTATAAACTGTATAGTAGACTGTAAGGTACACGTTTTTCCTAATACCATTTCTCATTAGAACTGAAAAAAAAACAAAAAAAAACAAATAGTGCACGCCCACAAGTCCAGTGTTAGCCTTCAGCTTTCTTTTCTGCGAATGCGTTTAATGGGGTGATTCTTTTTATGACTTTTTATGTCCTCACTACCTAACATGCACTGTTGTGAAGACAGACATTGTTATAAAAAGGCAAAACGAAGTTAAAGGCCAGACACAAGCTTGGCAGTGTTTTTGTTGGATTTTGCTGACCTGAATCAGTCAGACTGCCTCAGAAGAAGGAAGATGAAATGTGTGTGTGTGTGTGTACTGTGTGTTCCTCTTTCTCTCTCTCCCTCTGTCCATGCTACTTTATGAACCAATGTCTGCTTCTCACAAGAATAGTCTGGTAAAGCATGTGTGTATTGACTGCTTTCTACTTTATTTTAAAATAAAGTATGTAACACTAACTCTGTTTTCACGCTAGAAAACACTGAGCAGCGTTCGATCTGGATTCGTCTCTTGTGAGCGTGTAGATAGCGCTACCAATTTCACATGGTGGGCGTGGCCTGTCCAGCATTGCTCTACAGTCAAAAATTGTAGCAGCCAAATTATACACAGGCTATTGTATAAATTATTCATATTACTGTTACATTCAGCTTAGGTACTGTTAAGGTCCATATAAGCGACTGGCATGACTGAATGGTGATGACAGCTACCGTTTAATGCTTAAGTTAATGATTAGTTTACGGCTATAAATAAGACAATTTTTTGTTTTATCATGGCACTTCATGTTACCATTATGACTAGCGCCAAAGACTCTGAACAAACATCTGTACTGAATTTGAATTGAAGAGAATAAAGCCATATTCTGTCCATTGTCAAAACATTTTGGTTTTGTCGACCTTTGTTTAACAGTTCATGTCGTGAGTTTGCTAATCAGACCAGAAAAGGCAAATAAAATGAAAAATCTATGAAAGTCTCTGAAAAATCTGCCCTTGCTAATCCAGTGTCTCTAGCCCTGTAGCTAGTCTCTGGACCAGTGAGCTGCCTTCAGCTGAATAATTTACATAAATGTGTGTGATTGGATAAGATGCAACAGAGGATCTGCTACAGAAGCTAAGAATATTCATGTTTAGAAACTACAGCCAGTTTTTTTTTTAGATGTTTACTGGCTCTGTTATAGTATTTTTAAGTACTTGGTAAAGTACACTGCTGCTGAACCCTGGTACAGGTGATACAAAGCAAATTCCTCACAGTAGCAGAAAGGGAAATAAGTGTTTACTCACTAACACTCTTTTTCCCTCCCTCTCTCTCTCTCTCTCTCTCTCTCAGCTCTGATAGTGCACGAGGGGCCGTCCGTGTTTCGTATCTTCCACCGCTGGCAGGCTGTGAATCAGCAGTGGAAGGTGCTCAACTACGACAAGCTGAAGGACTCGGAGGACCCTCAGAAGGGCAGCAGCACCCTACGCTCCCTCACACTCCCCCTGAGCAATCGGGCAGGGGTGGCCCCACCCACTTCCCCTTCTCCCTCTAGCTCCGCCCTCACGACAGCTGCCACAGTGACCATCACCCCAGGCACAACTGTGCCAGCGGTCACTGCAGCTCCAGAGGACACCTCCGAGGCGGAGCGTCACTGTGCGTACAGCCTCCTGCAGCTGCTCAGCCTCAATCTCCGAAACCAGGAGCCCAGAAATGCCACAACGCAGCCCAGAAACGACAACCGCGAGCTGGTCATGAGAGTCACCACCGTCTGAGACGGCGAGTGAAGCCAAACTGGAGATATATGACAACTCGGGAAGGGAAGAATGACAGTTGGACCCAGCAGCAGAGACATTTGCTAGCAAATGAGCTCAAGGTCCTTCTGGTACACTTTGGCATTTATGGAAGTAATACATTTTTGAAAGTAAGACAGAGAGGTTTGTTTGAGGATTTTAGTTGTCGAGCACACCTTCAAGGCTGTGTGAGGCAGTGTTGAAAGCTAAAGGTCAAGTTCAGAGCAAAGTGTTTTTTTAAGCGAGTGGCTCATTAGGGCTGATGTTAGTACATGGCCACACAAAGTGGTGAGTATTTTCAAGCACAAGATCCAACAATGCAATGCAGCTCTAATATGTCACACTAACACACACACACACACACACACACAAAACATTACACAAGGTCAAAGTTTGCTATGAGACACCACCAGGTAATTACACACACACACACACAAAGCCTAAAATGAAAAGAATTTTGTGGGGAAAAAGATGTACAGTTTTCCACTAATCCCAAATGTAGTCGATCAGCCAGGACATGTTTGGTGTCCAAGTAGTTTTGCACTAACACTACAAGGCTAATTTAGCTAACAAGTAATGGAAGTCTATGTCATCCAAAATCTTTTCTGGAGATATCTGCCCCAGACCACATCCAGTTTTTCAGTGATGTCATCCAGATTCACTGATGTGGTTTAGGACACAGTGGGATTTAACATGAACAAAACTTCAAAACTCTAATATTATGGGCAGCCATCTTGGATATTTTTTTCCCCTTAGCACCGTTTGATATCATTCTGCCTCCTAGGCCCCGCCTCCCAAAGTTGGACTGCATAATTGCAACAGAATGCTGGGTCTATTCAAGCAATAATACAGTTCCACTTTGAACTTACGCTGGGAAATACAGCTTCTTCATTTTATTTAAAAATGAGAATACATCGATTTGTGCTTGAATTTACGGAAAGGTTTCTGAGTAAGATGGACTAATTATTTGATAACTACATTAGTCTTTTAGCTCCTGTGTAAAAGTAAAGAAGCAAACGGCGTCAGTCCCGGCTCAGTGACTCTATTTAGGGTGAGTGGAAAATGGCAGGGGTGGGGGGGAAAGGTTTTCTGCCCAACTACACCTTTAAGTTTACATTTTAAACACAACTGGCTGTTTAGAGAAGGGTCAGTAACGCTGTTAATGGACTCTCAATTCAATAAGAGCCCGGTTTCCACGGGGACGACCCGCAGCCACACTGAAACTACCCAACTAACGTGGCCTGAGTCAAGCGCTCCTGTTTGACGGACTCATTTTGTTTACATTTGTTAAAATGTCAGAAAAGAAAATACATTGCTACATTAAAAGATGAAGAATGAGTGCAATATATAAAAAGATGGATTTGTCATTTCTCTAGGGAGGGAGGGATGGAGGGAGTGCAGAAGGGAGGAAGGAAGGAAATGACTGACGAAGAGCGGGAAAAGTGGTGACATCATCGTTTCTGCCGTAGATCAATCTGATCCACTCACTCACATGCACTCTCACTGATTGGCTATCGAGGACACATATTCATGCAGGACAGTGTGTCTGTCTCCAACTCAAGAACATGCAGAACTGGAACAATGAAGCTTTTCCCCATGAGACCTGCTTTTATTATAACAAAGATTGATTTTTTATAAACATATACATTTAGAACATGGTTCCGTGATACATTGTATGTATCTGTGATAACTGCAGAAAGCTACTTGAGCTCCGGTGCTGTTTGATCCAGCGTTCTTCTTCTTTCTTTCTTTGTCCTTTTTAATCAGGAAAACACACACTGTAGGTTGGGTTTTGGAGTTTCTGCTCCTTTCAGAACTCAGAGTCATCCCAAAATAGATCTAACTCACTAAATAAAAGTATGCACACTTCGAAATAATTAAAGGGGAAAGTAAAATGATGCTATGCTTAAATGCCAGTATAGATAACGCACACAGAGTGCGTGCATGTCTTGGTTTTGCTGAAAGACAGACATTCATGGTCAAAATGGGCGGAGCTAATTCATTCTTGATCATGTGACATGACCACTAGCCTTTCTCTTCTCTTCTTCAGCAGTATAACAGTTTTGCTTCATGAACTGAACCGTGCTAGCAACTCAGTACTCAGCTTTTTTTCGCCTTTAAGCTCCGCCTATATTGACACAGAGACGCCAGTCACTCAGCAAATTCGGGCCTGCAGGAGTGTGTAGCACCATCACATGAAGAAGTAAATCTTCACGCTCTTGCATGACACAGTAATGAAATGTCAGTGATGACACGGCATGACGTGAATGACCCTCGGTGAATCTGTTCTGAAACTGTTTTGAATTATCTTTGTTGAAATCTGACCAGGAAATCCCATATAGTTGCTAAAACATAATCACATCACCAGAGAAAGACAAAGATGAGACAAAGACTAAAGGTTTGAGGATGTTCGCTCCAGGCTAGTAGTGTCTTAGTCTGTCCACAGAGTGAATATCGGGTCAGACAGCAGATTGTAGGTGTGTGTTTACTCCAGCTCCACCAGCAGATCTCCCTCACCAACTGTCTCCCCAGCTTTACAGTGTACACTCTTAACCTGAGGGGAGAGAAACACACACACACACACACACACACACGGTTGTGTAACTTGGCCAACTGAACCCCTTCAACCTTAAACATCCTCAAGATTTTAAGTAATATTAATATTATGCAATTAATTCAATGTATAACTTTTGTTCTTATTATTACTGCTACATGGCATTACCATGCGTCCTGGGTGATCCGATCAGAAGTGAACAGCGTAAAGTACAGGTGTGAATGGGATCTAATGTGTCTCGGGGAAACACTATGATCTGATCACTCAAACCATTTTTTTGTGATGCATATGATCACATAACATTTGTAGACTTTGGAAATCGCACTGAACGTTAGAGCTCTAAACCACTAGGCTAATGGATTAAAATGATGCAAGTGGCTGAACACCAGTGAAACAAGATTCCTCATTTCCGTTTGGACCGAGGATTCTGTGCAAAGTAAAAAGACTCTTATTGAAAACTGAGCAGTTTACAAGGCTATTGCGCAGAAAATGGCTACAGCCAAACCGGGCTACAATCTCTGTCTCAATCTCAGTGAAGGTGTGGCCTCTGTGCTGGTCTGAGTGAAGGAGGTGTGGCCTCTCTGTCATTCTCAGTGAAGGAGACATGGCCTCTGTGTCTGTCAATCTCAGTGAAGGTGTGGCCTCTGTGCCTGCCAGTCACAGAGAAGAAGGCATGGCCTCTGTCTGTGTCAGTCTCAGTGAAGAAGATGTGGCCTCTGTGCCTGTCAGTCACAGAGAAGAAGGCGTGGCCTCTGTCTGTGTCAGTCTCAGTGAAGAAGATGTGGCCTCTGTGCCTGTCAGTCTCAGAGAAGAAGGTGTGGCCTCTGTGTGTGTCAGTCTCAGTGAAGAAGGCGTGGCCTCTGTCTGTGTCAGTCTCAGTGAAGAAGGCGTGGCCTCTGTGTGTGTCAGTCTCAGTGAAGAAGGTGTGGCCTCTGTGTGTGTCAGTCTCAGTGAAGAAGGTGTGGCCTCTGTGTGTGTCAGTCTCAGTGAAGAAGGCGTGGCCTCTGTCTGTGTCTGTCTCAGTGAAGAAGGTGTGGCCTCTGTGCCTGCCAGTCACAGAGAAGAAGGCATGGCCTCTGTCTGTGTCTGTCTCAGTGAAGAAGGTGTGGCCTCTGTGCCTGCCAGTCACATAGAAGAAGGCATGGCCTCTGTCTGTGTCAGTCTCAGTGAAGAAGGTGTGGCCTCTGTGTGTGTCAGTCTCAGTGAAGAAGATGTGGCCTCTGTGCCTGTCAGTCACAGAGAAGAAGGCGTGGCCTCTGTGTGTGTCAGTCACAGAGAAGAAGGCATGGCCTCTGTCTGTGTCAGTCTCAGTGAAGAAGGTGTGGCCTCTGTGTGTGTCAGTCTCAGTGAAGGAGGCGTGGCCTCTGTGTGTGTCAGTCTCAGTGAAGAAGGTGTGGCCTCTGTGTGTGTCAGTCTCAGTGAAGGAGGCGTGGCCTCTGTGTGTGTCAGTCTCAGTGAAGAAGGTGTGGCCTCTGTGTGTGTCAGTCTCAGTGAAGGAGGCATGGCCTCTGTGTCAGTCTCAGTGAAGGAGGCGTGGCCTCTGTGTGTGTCAGTCTCAGTGAAGAAGGTGTGGCCTCTGTGTGTGTCAGTCTCAGTGAAGGAGGCGTGGCCTCTGTGTCAGTCTCAGTGAAGGAGGCGTGGCCTCTGTGTCAGTCTTGGTGGAGAAGGTGTGGCCTCTGTGTGTGTCAGTTCCAATGCAGGAGGCTCGCATTTCACTGAATCTCTGGCCTTTTACACATATATTTCATGCATCAGATCACTCATTTACATACTGAGATATGCATCACGCAATTAGAGAGAAATAACTTCACACATCAGCAGATGGAGTCGAGCAGATGGTGCATTCCTTTGTCTTTCTGTCTCTTGTCTTGTTCCTCGTCTCTGTAAGGTAGTTCAGTGTGGCTCGGTAGAAGAGGACGTTCTATATGTCATGCTGATTAATCGAGCAGACTGGTACTGAGGTGGATCATGTATCATGATCTGTGTGCTGGAGGGTATGAGTAAGTGTGTGGGTGACTGACTGGGAGAGAGTGTGTGTGTGTTAGTGAATGAGTGTGTGTGTGCTCACCTTGGCGGTTTTGGCAGCGGTCATGCTGTTCTGCATCTTCATCGCTTCAATCACACAGATCTCTTGCCCCTCTGCAACCTGCAAGCGCACACAAACACACACACACACAACAAATTTTAGCCCTCTGAGGTGCTTTACTTTGGCATGTGTCCTTGCTGGTGTAGTCAATCCCATAATCCTGTTCACGAAGGACCAAACTATCGCTCCAATTGAGGAGTACATTCCTATTTACAAATATAAGTGAAGAGTTATATTTGTGTAGCTAATAGTCCTATCTGTGTTTGTGTTTGTGTTTGTGTTGCTCGAGTTGTTCTGTGGTTAAAATTAACTAGCTAATGTAACTCAGCCTGACAGTTTACGTAGCTAGATTTTATAGCTAGCTATCTAGCTATTATTCAGTGTGAAGTATAGTTGGTGCAAGTCCAGCTAAAAATTCTGTCCAATGCAGTATAGTTTTTATTCCAAATCCAGACGTATTGGTACCCTGATCAAGTACGTCTGTATGTTTCCTATCGCATAATGGAAAGTAGCGTTGCATTATTATTGTTGTATTATTAAGTATTATTATTGGCTTGTGGAGATGGTGGGCGTGGCATCCATTCCCACATGATTTTTGAACAGTATTCTTCAAGCTTTGACTAATCTTTTAATCTGCATTTGGTTTAATGTGAAATGACTTAAAGCAGGCAACCAGATGTAATTTCCTGGCTTTTATTTTTTAAATCATTGCACGTGATTAGATTGTAATCAGACGCTACTGAAGGACGGTGTGATGTACAGTACAGTAGAAAAGGTAATGTCCTAAACTGGATACTATCATTAGAAATAGTACCTAAGTATATGAAGTAACAAATTGTGCTGTACTATTTTAAAACAGCATTCGGTTGTTGCAATTTGAGATGCAGCCCCTACCGTTTTCTCAACATGACAGTCATTTGACAACACACACACATGCAAATGAAGGGCTCTAAGTAGTGCTGGTTCATGTGATTGGGATCTGATTCGATAAACTCCATCTCTGTCTGAGGGAATGAAAGCATTAATGACTTCCTCCTGAGCTCCATCAAATAAATGTCAACATTACATTTACCCCATCAATCAGGCTTTCTACAGATGAGCAATATGGACAAACAGTGTGTGCGCGTGTGTGTGTTCTGTGTAAATGTTTGTGTGTCGGTGTGTATGTTTATCACGTATCTGTGTTTTAAATGTAGACTACACTGTATGCACAGTACCTATAGACTACAACATAACCATGCTTGTGTGAGAGTAATCAACCTTTGAGCACTTAGCAGCTGTGTGTGTGTGTGTGTGTGTGTGTGTGCGGGGCTGCGGCTACGGCTACATGAGGGCAATATTACTGTAAGAGGGCAGAGCCTGCTGTAATGTATTAAGTGGAGCCAAACAGTCTGAGTCCAGCATATAGATGACATACTTCCTTTGTGCATCAGCATGCCTTCAATCCAAGCTGACAGCCCCACAAACACACACACAAAAGTGCATTTCTAGACACACAATCAGACACAGACTGGGTATACATTGTATAAGCTAAGACCACCAACACACACACACACACACACACACACACACAATCATGTCTTCATGTTAAAGCTTACACTTCACTAACGTTTTCACGTATATGTGTAAGCTCCCCTGACAAAAAAAAACAGTTCCATGTGTCATTTCTTCTCTAATACCTGGTTCTGTCTCTGCTCATCTATCATAATTAGAGGGTATCGGTGTTTTGTGATACTTCCTGATCATTTCAGTCCTCTCTTCCACTGACTGGGTGCAATTCAGCTGGATATTCTGGTCTATTTCAGTGTTTCACTTGCTGTTCTAAATAATCTCTCGGGTTATTTTGGAGGCAAGTCAAACTGTCGCAGTGTTTCATCATGCTCATCCAACACGTCACACACAGATTTAACCCTGTGCACCTTATACTCATCATCCTGGAACGTAAGCATGTCAGTGATGCTCAACAAACTGACCATCTGCTTTGATGCTAAATTACATTTGTCCAGCTGACTGAGCTTTTGATATTGTACAATAATGGATGTGTGATGTGTGGAGAAAAAAAAAAAAACAAAAAAAAAAAAACAAAGAGGGAGGACATTTCTACAATATATGCCCTGCAAACATCAGCAAACTCACAGTGATTCTGTTATAAACAACTCTATGCATCATGACGTCTCAGATTCAGAGAGGTTTTTGTGTGAGTGTGTGAGCTGCAGAAATTTGAGTCGTTCTGGATATTTGATCTGATGAACAAGAAGAGAAAATAATGGCTAAATGTAATACACAAAATGTTTTAAAGTAGACATTTATATAGATATCTAGTCATTTATTGAGCACCGGCTCTATGTTTTCTGTGCTCTGATGATGGCTTTGTGATTGAAACAGATCTACACTTGAAACAGAAGTATCAATTTCTCTTTGATTATGAATAAAATGTGTGCAAGTGCTCTGAAAGAACTATTAACACAATAATGTAGAACAAACTATACACTTGAAAATAGGCTGAGAATGATATTTTGGCCAAAACGAACCCTCCAAGAGTGAATTAGCGGCTTTGGACCGCTAAATAAAATGTGCTGAATAAAAAAGCCACAGTGTCAGTGATGCCTCAGCACCACTGCTGCAGTCTGTCTCAGTTTATGTTCAATTCCATGGTGGTTAAATTAAATATCTATATGTTTTCATGCTACTCAGGGTTTATGCTGCTTTCCTTCTTTTTTTGTTGACACACATGAACAGGAGCGTTGTGAATATTAACAGCGCCGCCTTGTGGAGAATCTTCAGCCTGCTCAGTGTAAGTGAGATGCATCAGGTACTTTATTTTGCTTTTTAATTCACTCATTTTAACAGGAAAGCTACAGACATTAGGTTCACTGAGCACCTGAGTATGTGACGTTAATGATCAGCTTCCTGTCTTTACTGACTTCCCAAAGCAGGAAGTTCAGCCGTGCTATAACATGGACATGTGAGGGTAACGTGCACTGATCTAGCAGGCTGGTGGTCTTTTGCCTAAGATCAAGTGTAACTCGCACTCGGTGTATATTTATGTTTTTACCGTATCGCCGGCTTTGACAGAAACGGCCACGACAGTCCCGGGCATAGGAGATCTCAGGATGCTGCTGGAGTCTTCTGGAACCTTCTCAGGCATGTGCTTATTGAGGGACGCTGCCAGCTTACTCAAAACACGCACCTTAAACTGAACACACAGACAGTGCACGTTAAATACCCACACACATACACAATAAACACTCGCTTCTCTTCACACATTCACACATGAGTAGCTGGACACAATTGGAATTTTCTATGAACAATGTTCCTGATTCACTGTAAAATTATATTACAGAAGTGCTACTAAAATGTTTCTTTAAAATTCTGAATCCCCCAAATTTCTTTGAATGATTTATTATTATCTTATATAATTGCTTTACATGGTATGGAAGACAAAATACTGCTTTATCTAAACAAACAAACAAACAAACAATAAATAAATAAATGGGACAGAAATGTAGCCGCTAATAAATAAGTTGGACAGTCAACTTGTCAGAAAAAAAAAAAAAAATTAATTAAATTTAAATAAATAGAACAGAAACATACAAATTAATAAATAATCTGCAGTGTGAGCAAAATTTATTTTAAATGAATAGGATAGAAATATAGAAGTTTGGATAGTTGGTATATCAGGATAAATCAAACCAAAACAATAAACATAAATAAATAAAACTGAAATTAATTTAGAAATTAAAAGCAATTTGCATTGTCAGCACATCAGAAAAAAATAAAACAAAAATAACAATTAAATTTAATTAAATGAGATAGAATTGCAGAAATTAATAAATAATTATGATAAGCAACATATGAGGGAAAAAATTAATTTAAATAATAAACAAAATTCAATTTAAATAAATGGGATAGAAATGGAAATTAATCATTTGAACAGACAGCATCTCTCTCTCTCTCTCTCTCTCTCTCACACTCACACACACACACACACACACACACACACACACACACACACACACACAATAAAGACATCTGCAGTGACTTCCCAAAATCTGCAGGACACATGCGCACACAGATACTCGCTCTCTCGCTCTCTCATTAATAACATGGCTCCTGCTGACCTCAGCAGAAGTGACCCTGAACTCTTTCACATGGCAGTGCTCCAGTGTGCCTGTAGATGGCGCTCACCTCACTCCCACCACACACAGCTGAACATCTACACACACATCACAGTCACGAAGGGCTCGGAGGCTCTGACAGAGAACACACTGATTCAATTAGACTGAGAACAGCTCAGCTCTCCACACTCAGAGTGGATGAAAAGCTCTCTCTCTCTCTCTCTCTCTCTCACACACACACACACACACACACACACACACACGAATACTGCACATAATAGTCATTAATGGAGAGCTATTAGCTATAACAGGCTGCTTGGAGAGAGAGAGAGAGAGAGAGAGAGAGAGAGAGAGAGAGAGAGCACATTAGACAGACTGCACTGAAACAAGGCTAATTAGAGTGATGACATCATGAAGACCCACACAGAGAGCCTGGAAAAGGTTTTTAAATATACTTTCCACATACTCAGTTTTTGTTTCCCAAAGCTACTCAGTTAATGTTCAGGGAAGTGGCCTTCTGGATTTCAGCACTGAATGTCCACCATTTGACTTTTTTTGTTTTGTTTTTTAAATTAAGCAATTATTACATTTATTGTCATATGTTTTTACATGTGTTTCTATTCATTCAAACATAAATCTTCCTAAACCTTGTTTCTTTAAGATACAGTCCTTCTGAGGAAACGATATGAGTGCACAGGCTGATCACTTCTTTTACTGTAATGTGTCATAAAATATAAGAGCCAATCAGATTACAGTATGCAAATGCAGTTCATGCAATGCCAGGTTACCAGAGCAATGAGGTGGGCCTTGTCTAATCTGCATATTCATAAGATTTAGATTTATTGATGAGGGTAAATGTGTAGGCGCTTCTGTGCCTTCAAATATGTTTTTTGATTGTTGTCTAATAACATGTAATGTGGAACCGGAATGTTCTGGAGGCCAAACCACTGCATCAGTATTGTACTAGTTAAATAAATAAATAAATAAATAAATCTTTAATTTTCACATTTCTATGCCACATTTACACTTTATTTTATTGCAATTTTGGGTAAAGCAGTAATTTTGTCCTGCAAACCTAAAGCAATTATTCTAGATAAAACAAAATTAATTAAAAATAAAATACATTTGTGGTGAATTTTAAGCACTTTTTAAGCACTGAAATGCTAAACAAATTTCTAAAAAGCTGTTAAATAAAATCTAAATCTTTAGTGTGTTTCCATCAACTACTCATAAGTGAAGAGTTTGAAGGGTAGCAAAAAGGTGATGTCGTCAAAACAGCAGTGACAGCAGTAATGTTGAGATGAATAGATCTGTTCGCAGCACCTGTTATCACATCGCAGCTAAAACTTTTTAGGATATTTGAGGAAATTTATAAAGTTTCCCAGGTGAATGGAAATGACCCTGAACAGAGAACATAAGCTGTTTATCTTCAGGCTTTTACTAAACTGCGCTGACCCTGAGTCCTGTGTGTGTGTGTGCGTGGGTGCGTGCGTGCGTGCGTGTGTGTGTGTGTGTAGAGACCCCACACCCGGCCTCCACTGGCAGTGATGTCATCCTCTAATGAGGCTAATTTTAGCTGCGAGCTTGACACTTGCTCATTAATCACAGCTCTTGCAGAAACATCAGGAAGGTTCGGATGGGGAGGGAAGTGCCCTATTTCCCACAAATTCAACTGAGGAAGTCTTGCATCGTCCTGTATGACAGGTCAGGCAAGGTCACAAAGTTAGAGACCTCCACATGACCGCTGGGTCACGGTTCCTGCGCTACAGTAGTAGTTCATTATCGCTATTACTGAATTCATTTGGAACCAGGATGATGTGATGCTGCTGTCAAGGCAAAAACGTCACATCACAATACCGGAAGATGGTTCATGATGCACGTTTTTACATTTTTAATTATTTTCTATTCAGAGATATAAAAAATTCAACATGAGAAATTATTGTATTTGTTACTGTGAGTAGCAATGGAGTTGGAGCAATAAAAGAATTGAAGAAACCGTAATACTGTCAAAAAAGTGTATTATGAAATAATCACAATATCATGACCCCTATGACCCCTAGTGATCATAGTGAACATCACAGCACCTTGGATTTACATTTATATATACATTTCTAAATCCAGGAACTGATTTGATCTTTCTCAGAGTTGATACATTATTTAACTCATTTTGGCAAAAACATCCTAACTGGCCCCTGAAAGCACAAAGGAAGTATCATTTTGGCATTTTTCAAGAACTGGCCTACTTTTACAGCCGTTTCCATTCTTACAGGGGTCACACGGGCACCTGAGTGGGAGTGGAGGTCCCATGTGTAATGAGGGGAAACCCTAAAAACTGTTAAAATCTCAGCAGGCTCCCACTGTCCCGCCGGAGAACCGGACAGAAGCCAATGAGCGCGGCCTGGGTGACCCCAAACCGCACAGAATGACCGGAAACCGCTCCTGTGGTAGCGTTTAGCACACTAGCACTTTGAGCCGAGCCGCTAACAGTTAGCGGCATCTTTAAAGAGCGGCCCACACGCTGAGCACACACATGCGCGGCACCTCTACACTCTTCCTGTATGGTGTGTTTTTAATGCTGTTTGTTTGCTTAGGTTTCAGGCTGGTTCGACGCGATGCCGGTTATTGTTTGGGTCAGATCGGAGCGGGGCATCATGGGTGGCACGCAGTGATTTGTGGAGGTGTTTTGGACACCTGGACTAGCTGAGGAGCTCTGTGTACTGTGTACAGGGTGTTGACTGTGAGAGAGTTATGTATGGGTGTGTATGAGGACAGGATACACACCCCAGTGAGCCACACAATACACATCCTACAACCAAGTCCTCTGTCCTGAAGACTCTCCCACGGAGGAAAACGTATTGCGACAGTGTAGTTGCACTGGAGACTCCTTCCATAAATATTATAAGCATCAACTTACAGTAAGATTATACAGGTTTTTTCATTAAATAACAATAGTCCACCATACAAGTCCCTGTAAATTAGCTGTTACTATAGAAACAATGTATTTGAGTATAATTTACCTTGCATAGCTGCTGCTATACAACATTAATCAATGCCAGAGCAGGTCCAGATATACAGTATATTGTTAACACATGTAAATTAAGAATAATTCTTATGCTGAATGTTTTGTCATCATAACTAAGGTTTTTGGCACAAATAGAAACTTCCTTAGACATTCTGAATGCACCAGTCGTTGGAAATATATAGACCAGAGTGATCTTGAATCCTCAAATCTGACTGGTCAGAAGGTGTTGGGTAATTTTGTATAACAGCAGATCTGACAGTAATGCTGCTATAAGGTAAGTGATAACAGGAACTAACTTGTCTTAAGGATGTTCCACAATATTAAACGCAATTGCAGATGGTTAAAGAACATGTGTTCATTAATTAATTAAAAATAGTAATGTTTGGCAAATTGTTGTGGTATAATAGGAAAAAAATACTTTGGGATAATCCCGTCATGGATTATTTTCCTGTAACAGCATGTCCTGCCCTGTTTTACTCATTACTTATCAATATTTTCCCATTACCTATTGTCCCAGGCTTATTCATCCGCAGACTGACGGCTTTGAGGGAGGAGCTTACTGTACTGAAATATACTGATTAGCAAATGGTTTAGCTAACCAGCAATTATTAAAGCTTGTTTTATACAAGAAACAGTGCAGTATGACTGGCAAGATGTGAGGTGGAAACAAGGTGTATTAATGTGTTTTCTATGTGCTCTTACTGTCATGCTGCTCTACACACAGGGTTACATTATACTTTGCTCATGTGAAGATGGTTAAAAAAAAACATCAGCACAGGCTCCCAACCCTGGTCCTGCGCATTTTAGTGTTTCTGCAGGACCGGGGGTTCTCCAGGACCAAGGCTGGGAACCTGTAACCTACAGTACTGTTTATATTCATATTCACGCCACATAGAGTGTGTTAGAGTGTGTGAAGGTGGTATTAATGAACCAGACTTACCGACGTGCCCAGATACTGCAGTGTGATCTCGCCTGCAGCGTTACGGGATAGACACTGAAACAAGAAACAGCCAGTCACAAAATACACACTGTGTCTGTGGATATGAGAGATGGAATATTTGATGGAAGAGTGTGTGTGTGTGTGTGTGTGTGTGTGTTCACCTGTAGAACTCTGTGGTTGCCGTTAATGGTGAGGGGCAGAAGTGCAGAGGCCAGATTCCACTCTCCAGACACATTCACTTTCTCTCCATCAATCTCCACCTACACACACACACACACACACACACACACACACACACACACAAAGAGCAATAGGGGTCAGCATGTGGTACTAGAATGAAATTCAGTATCAGTGTCAACAGTAAAGAGAGTGTGTATTAGACTGTTCTCACAGGTGTTTGATTCTGTGTGTGTGTGTGTGTGTGTGTGTGTGTGTTCAAACTTTACTTGCTTAACAGGTTTAGTGTTCAAATGCATTTGAGCCTAATAAGAAACAGACAGAACAAACATCAGCAGTAGAGCTACACTAAGCGTTCGTATCGCATAAACCACTGAAGATGAATCTTTTCACTTTCTGGAGCAAAGAAAATCACTAGGATGCAACATCAATTTTATCACAAACTTTACATTTGATTACATTTTAGAATTTTACACATAGTAAATAAACTGGACAGCTGAAGATTAGAAAAAGACCAGGCAACGTTTTCCAAACCTTCAACTATCCTGTGCTCAATGTAGCCTCAGATTCATGTTCTTGGCTAACTGGGAACCCGATCTGATCATCTGCTGTTGTAGCTCATCCACCTCAAAGCTGACATTTTGTGCATTCTGAGCTGCTTTTCTGCTCATCATGAGTGTAAAGAGAGGTTATTTGAGTTACCATAGTCTTCTTGGCAGTTCGAACCAGTCTAAACATTTTCCTCCGACATCTCTTGTTAACAAATAAATGTTATCAAATGTTAACAAAGAAATGCTGCTCATTGAAAGTTTTTTTTTTTGGACCATTCTGTGTAACTGTTGTACATTAAAATCCCAGGAAACTTCTGAAATACTCAAACCAGCCCATCAAACTCAACCATGCCACAAAGTCACAGAGATCACATTACTTCTCAATTCTGATGTTTGATGTGAACATTAACTTATTTTTTTTATTAGAAAATCCATACTACGTGAAAATAAATTGTGCTACAAAAGAGCCCTATTCTGAACATGGGATGAACATGGGATCTATTGCCAGTGAATACATAAATATTCTGTAAATTTGAATAATAAATTTATTCTGACAGCCCTAGTGAGTTTGTGTGCGTGTTTGTGTGATACAAAAGAATGCAAGAATGATGGACATCTGGAGCACGATCACATTCACCCCAGTCCACCTGATGCCTTTAAGGAAAAAAAAAAAAATCAGGAGCTCTGGTTTAAACCCAATCCCGTCCCATCTGCACCTTCTCACACACACAAAGCAAACTTGAAAACAGTAACAGAAGAGGAGGGGGAGCTCACTTTCAACCCAGAACCACTTGTCTAAACAACAGTACAGATCTTTCCCTGTCAGTGGCCATCTAAACCCCTCAGGACCACAGAGTCTTCAGAAGCAGGGGGTCCGGGTTTGAAGTGGCGTCCTGCAGCGAACATTACAGCCCCATTCAACGTTACACGTCTCAGGAGGAGAGAGGTGAGGTGGGATCAGGTCTCCACGAGCACATGGTACTCTTTCCACCATATTACAATATTTATCATTGCATGATTAAGCATATTAATTGATTTACTGATCGATTAAACAACTGACTATGATACTGATGAGCTTAGCTAAGAGAAGCTATTTTCTGATTACGTAAACCGTTTGTGATAAATACCATGATTACAAAATTGATTAAAAAAAAATCCCACATCATTTTAGCCATCGTTATGTGGCTCTGATACAAGTACTCATCATTTACAAGGCAAGGAACTGACCCCAGATCAGCCCTCTGCACTCACTTTGATGGACGTGAGCCCAGGAGTGTCGGTCCACAGCTGGGAAAAACGATAGGGCTTGACGGAAATGACATTTATATGGGTCAACTGTGTACAGCTGATCTAGGATCAGAGTCTGCCATTAAACCCCACTTAATCTGATTACATGAACGACGGGGCGATGATCCCAGATCTGCAAAGGTCCTCTGAGCTCCCTGATCCATATGGAGCCCCGAGGGCATCCAAGAGTGAATGGCCACAGGTGTGCAAACACACAGTGACTGAGTGACACGCCAAGCTCCCAGAATTCCCTCTCGCACACTGCCTCTTCCTTATTCCTTCTCCAGCTGATCGAATAGAACGGGATGAGGGGTCAAGGCAACAAAGTACAAATTAGAAAAAAAGAAAAAGAAAGAAAGCGAGAGCTCCAATTGGATCCAATAAGTAAGAAATGGGCTGGGGGATGGTGTCATTTTGCTGCCACGACAACAACTTGAGCAACTCAAGTTATTTACATAAGTTTTAAAAGAAGACATAAACGGTGCAGCAGAGGTGGAATTTTACTGTTAAAAAATACATTTTGTTATCGTTGTTCAAAAGTAATCATTGATGGGGTGGTGTGAATCGGCTGTTCCCACCCTGAAGTGGACTATTTTCCAATAACAGCACATCCCGAAGTGTTTTATTCCTCTTATTTGACATTTAACAATGCTAACCATTTTTTTTTTATCTATTAAAGAACATCATGTTACATTTTCTATCCGTTAAAAGTTACATTTAATGTTGTGGTACATCCAAGTAACAGCTTAGTTCCTGTTATCACTTGCGTAATAACAGCCATAACAGCTGTTCCCTCGCCAGCTTCTTTCTGACACTGGAGACTCCTTCCATAAATGTTAAATAATTATCCTCAGAGAAAGCATCACCTTTTCAACAATTTCACACAGTTTTTATCCATTTATATGGATAACATATAAATATTTACATCTGCTATGGAAGTCCTTGTGTAAATTGTTACTATAGAAACAATAAGGTATTAGAACAAGCGCATTAATATAAACCTGTGATTTGAATTACAGCCAAAACTAATGTCAGAGCTGCTGTTATAAAACATTTATCAGCACTACAGTACTGTGGTATAATAGATAAATAAATAAAAGAAACAAATAAGTCTGATGAAACCGTTTATCTGTTGTTTTGTGTAAATTTGTTGTCTATCATGTCTCTGTGCTTTGTACAGATAGTAGAGTATTTCACTTTTATGGACCACAGCGAAGATCCTCTTACTATTATTTTAAGGCATTTAATTATAAACTGCTAGAAACGCAGGTTGGTGGAAAAGGGGGTACGAAAGGACACTCACTGTGTAGTTGGTTCCGGAGCGAGTTACATACAACATGTGAGCTCCTTTCTCCACCTCCACACACAGTTCCCATCTCTTCCTCTCCTGAACAGTGTTAGAGACTCTGCAAAACACACACACACACACAAAATTATATACAGAGTAGCGGTTTTGACACAAACACTAGTGTGGAGATAAATATTAAGCGGTCTGGATAACAGGCGCTTAGTAACCACGTCTCAGCATGTCACTAGTAGACATGGACTATCCAGCTGTTTTTAAGTACTAACAGGAAACAGTAATAGATAATGTACATAGTGTACTGTGTAATATATACACATCAGTGTCTCAAAATGTACTTTAAAGTGTTTTGTAATAAATCCCAGAACAGATGAGACTGTGTTAAGAGCTCCTATTTCTACACTGTAAAAAAAATAACACAGGTGAGAACTGAAGATGCGAAAGTAGAGAATGTTGGAAATATTCTGCGATGTACGATTAACCTGAGGAATTTCTTAGAGCCATTTGGTTTTTGGGTAATTTGGTTTTGTTGCTTTATCACATCATATCTTACTAGCATAAAATAAAGAAAATGTCAACAGAATTGCAGCTTGCATAGGATACAGTTAACTCTAGAAATATTGGCACCTCTGCCAATACATATATATATATATATATATATATGTGTGTGTGTGTGTGTGTGTGTGTGTGTGTGTGTGTGTGTGTGTGTGTGTGTGCGCAAGGGTGCCAATATTTCTAGAGTTATTCAATATTTTATATATATAAAATATATATTCAATATTTTTATATATAAAATATATAAAAATTCCCATGATGTTTTAGCCCAAACTCTTGTTGTGTCTGCAATGAACTTACATACTTGTACGTTGATAAACCTTTCAACAAGATAATGACCACAAATGTACACCCATTACCCTTTACTTCTTACAGAAAATGGTTGTCGGAAAATCAATATTTCATAATGACCATTTCTGTCTCTGAAGCTGAACCCTATTAAGACGTGTGATCTGAATTGAAGACAAAAATCCACACACACAAGAATGATAAAGCAGCTTAAAATGTTGAAGTCACTCAATAGTCCCTCTAAAAGTGTCTCCATCTTTGTTATGCATTAGAGGAAGACACTCAATGCTGTTCTCGCAGGGGAACGTTACAAATATTAAAGGTAAGGGTGCCAACAATTTTGGCAACATTTTTTTCCAGAAAAAAAGCAATATTAAGAGAACTGTTTCATGTTTTATTTGAGTATTGCTAAAGTAATACTATACAGTGCATCATTTGTTCAAATGCACTCAAAATAATCAGAGTTTAAGCTCACTTCTTATCATTCTGAAGGGTGCCAATAATTTTGGAGTTCAGCGTACAAATAAGTGCAAATCAAGGGTAAGATACTCCTGTAAATTCGGTCAGCTTGGAAATGAGACATAAGGTCTCGATCCCAGATGTAGGAAAGACAAACTTTCACTTGTTTATCTCAATAACAAAAGAAGCAGCACACAAAAAAACAGTGTCTGTCCCCTGCCTAATCCTTCCTCCCTGACTTCCTGCTTACAGAACAGCAACCTTACTGATGCTGGACACATGTAGAGCCACAACACACACACAAACACACACACACACACACCCTGCAGACACAGAGGGCATCGTTTGATTGACAGCTCCTCTGTTACCAGATCTAAAGTAAATCAATTAGTGGGAGAGTTTTTTTCCACTATGGTGGGCCACAGTCACTACAAAGAGAGCCACCCTGCCACACACACACACTCTCATGAATAACTTTAGAAAACGATCAAAAAAGTGGAGGCAGGGGAGAGGGAGAGATGTTTGGACAGATGGCTTGGTGGAGCGTGTGTTTTTTGGCCAGCGCTACAGATCTCAGAGAAAATAATGAAACTATTAGTAGAGTTAGTAACATGGAGAATGTCACAGTTTGCATTTTTATCCATATTAGGGATCAGGAGTCTGATCTTCAGCTCAGGATAGTACTAAACCCACAAAACACGGTGTTTAGGTTCATGAGACATGCATGAAAAAACAACCAAAGCCAAAGAGTGATGAAGTGTAGAAAGTGTAGAAAGCTTGTGCTTGGGATTTAATAAAGCAGATTGAAAAATTTACCTGCTTTAACACTGCTTTGTTGAATGCTTGATTCTGATTGGTCAGAAGGTGTTGATTAATCTTCTACTGCTCTGACAGTAGATCCAGCTGCAATGTTTATATTACAAACCTGTTCCAATACGTTATCATTTTTATAGTATCAGCTCAAGACAGGGACTTGTAGAGAGGATGCTCCACATAAATGCTACTTAAAACTATGTGTAATTATTGATATTGTTAAGTGTTCTGTAAGGAGACTTTTTATTTGGCATTTTTAGGAAGGAGTCTCCAGTGACTTTACTTTGAGGTAAAGTCTTCAAGACATAGAACTTTGCGCATTGTCCTTTCTCTACCATGACAAGCTGCATTACTTACATTACATTTAATGTTTAATGTAACTATAAATGGATAAAAAGTACATGTAGTTCTTTAATAAATTAAAAAATTGTAATCACCGGAAAATGATTGTATAAGAGAAATAAAATACTTCAGATGTGCGGTTATTGGAAAATAATCAACTGCAGGGTGGGAATATTTGCTCCATTTCATGTTAGGCCGCATCACAACACCCTGTCTTTGATCAAATCATATTAATCAACACCTCATGACCAATCAGAATGGAGAATTCAGCACTGTGGTATAACTTTTTAATGCTTTAAACTTGTGAAACTTTTTTAATTTTCTCGTCCCGTTCTCACGAGTTGTCATTTATAGGGAACAAAAAGGGGTTTCTATCTGATGGGCACCAAACAGCTCATAAATGCTTCACCTCATGCCCTCTGTCAGGAACTAATTAAATTAAAACATTAAGAAGCTCTTCAGTATTAAGTCACTTCCTGTCACTAACCTCTGCTGTCCCAGGAACCTCTGTGAGCGGAGCTGTGTGGCTACGTATAGAGCAGAGGCTGCAGCCAGGAGCTCGCGCTGCTCACTGGCCGTCAACAGGTGACCTTTGAACCCATCAGGGTAAACCTCAGGCAGAAAGTTGGTGCTGATTTCACCTGAGATGAAACGTGGGTGAACGATGATCTCCCTCAGGAGAGGAATGTTATGGGTCACACCTGAGAGAGAGAGAGAGAGAGAGAGAGAGAGAATTTTGAAAGAGAATTTTGAAAGAGAATTTTAAAAGAGCCCTTTATTGGCTTAGCTCATAATAATTCAGACCTGAAAAAAAAACATTCAAAAAAAAACATTTCAGGATTAAAAGAGATTCAGGGTTCACAGAGAGTGAGAGAGAGAGAGAGAACGAGAGAGAGAGAGACAGAGAGAGAGAGATTGATACATTATGGGACACAGTGCATGTTCTTGAGTGTGTTTATCTGCAGTGTGAGTGTGTGTGTGTTACCTCTGATGACGTAGTTATCAAGTGCATCCTCCATTTTCTTCAGTGCCTCAGCTCTCGTGGCTCCGTAACTGACCAACTACACACACAACTAATTAAACTCAAATACACACCATCCAAATTCATCAAACTCGCATCACAGACTCAACACTATCCAAATGAATCTTCTTACTTTGGAGATCATGGGGTCGTAGTAGATGCTGATGTCACTTCCTTCTTGAATACCACTATCCACACGCACCTTGAGAGGGAATAAAAAAATAATTAAAATAAATAAAAAATAAATTAAAAAAAAACATTAAGTATCAGGACAGGTTTAATATGAAATTCGCACATCAGTGACCAAGTGATATCATCATCGTTTAACCTGTTGTTGTACAACACACCAAGTTATGAAACGTGAAGAAACTCTCTAGCAAGGACTATTGGGAGGGGGGGTGAGATCTTTCACATCTCTTTATACACGTATCTTTCACATATTTGCCTGATATTTGACTAGGGTTGCTTTCATGACATATGTAATGATCACCATTGGACATCGGGCCCTATAATAATATTTTATTAAGTACTCCTGAACATGTTCATTTCAAGCATTTTAATCTTAACCAATTGAATATTTTTAAAAAAGAAAGCCATTAAACATCTCCACCTATTTTCCTGTCATAAAAATGCCAGGAGCTATGAATATGTATGAATATGCAAATTAGAAAATTACCCTGCCTTCCCAAATGATTACATGCTAGTAATCTAGCTTGTGTATGTCACAGCTCTTCACAAGAAAGATTTCAGAACCAGCGTCTCAATTTGTACTGTCATATTTCCATCAGTTTATTTACCAAAAGACAAATATGCCAAATTATACCACAATAATCACACTTTTTCTCTACTAAGATCAGCCTAATTAAATAACTAGCTAGTTCAACAAGTAGCTCTGGCTTATGGTTTTCACACTGTATCAGACTGTCTTCCACTAATAATTTACATATCATTTCGTTTAAAGTCCTTCAGCTTATTTGTGACATCACATGTTTAAAAAAAAAAGTACACAAATACTGGATATGTCTGTTTTATTTTGGGGATTTTTCCCTTATTTTCTCCCGAATTTTGTCTTTGCCAATTCCCACCCAACAGCCAGCTCTCCGCTATCATATGACAGCTACCAACAGCTACATGTGCTTCCTCCAAGGCACGTGAAGCCAGCCTCCACATATTTTCTATATTTAACTCATGCTGCATCACAGAGCAGTGTAACACACTCGGAGGAAAGCGCTATCTGCCCTCTTCCGCATCCATGAGCTCATATACACCCGCGATTGGTTAGTGTCGCTGTGATTGACAGTGGACATAGTGCATCCCTCCAGACTCTCTCAGATTTGCAGATGGCTGTGGCAACTTCAGAATTCGATCTCATGATCTTCCAATGATAGGAAGAGCGCTTTTCTGTTGCGCCAGTTGGGAATCTGTTTTAACTGAGATTTTTTTTTTTTTAAAATCCTGCTTTAATAAAGACTTAGAAACTGAGTGAAGAAGAGCCGCTACAGTACACTGTGGAGCGATAATGATAACAGAATGACAATAATCTTTGTGCTAATTACAGACTGCCACAATGTTAAGAATTAAAGACACTACAGAACTGCAGTTCGTGGTTGTATTGTGTGAATTGTGTGAAAAAACAGAAACACTCCTCTGAAAGAATACCATGATGAAATGTACACCAGTACTCACTGAGACTGGGATGACTGAATTTATCTGAGACGGAAAAGACCCGAGTTCTGATCAAAGAGTTTTACAACATCCTGAGGAAATCCAGTTTTATACAATATGGTTATATAAAGTCTTCTTTAATGCATATTTTCTCCTTTATTGTCGAGAACAACAAACAGATGAGGAGGACAATAGCGTATTTCAAAGCTGTGCTATTTTAGGCCTCACAGCACCACAACACGACACTAGTAAAAACGTGTGTGTGTTGTGAGCGATGAAAATAAAAGGCAGAAAATGAGCGTTAACGTCCTCGCTAATGTTTGCTTTCTTTACACTAACGACAGTTAAATGTTCTGTTGTACCTGCTACAAGATGCAGAGGCAGCTGTCACACCAGTGCACAATAAATATCTTGATACTCAGAAACATTACTAGGGCACATTTGTAGTTAATGAGTATAAACACACATGAAATACACACAAAAATACACAAACACACAGGATGGCCTGAGCTCTGGTATCAATTACATGTTTACTTTTGAGGCAGGAAAGCTGTAAAGAGGCGAACCCCCCACAGTCTCAGCTTCAAAGCACATCTGAGCCGTGAGCATCCTGACCAAACACACCAGCTCCACACACATATACGAACACACACGCACGCACGCACACACACACACTCTGATACAGAATGTAAGTTATGATCCTGTTGATCTGTTGATCTGGATTTCATTTATCAACCTGGACAAGAATGTATTTATTCATAAACTGTTCACAAGAGCATTTACAGAAATGATGTATTCATAAAAATCCAATTTGTTCAAAAAAACGTTCGTAACATACAAGAGCTCTTGATTTTGTGTAAATTTAATGCATAAGGAGACTCACTTGTGAATCGCAATTAATAGACTTCAAATAGTATAAGTCACTGTAATTTTATATACAGATTATATAACAGGTTTAAATGACTTGTTTATTTCAAATGCATGTGCAAATATAATGAAAATCTTTTTTTGTGAAACTCATTTGTTTCATATGAATTAATTATGCATATTAATAACGTCAAATAAGGCTGGTCATTCAGTTAGGACAAAAGTTATTGTAACAAAGAGTTAATGTGTGTCTGTGGTAGCTGGTGTGCTGCAATGGCTGAGCTGCATTACTGGAATATTTAGCACACGCTGCACTTAGGAGGCTTAGTGCATACCTACAAAGTGACTGTATGTAAGGGGTGATTAGCAGCTAGCAGCATTCTGTACACGTCACTAATAGATAGAGTACTCACACCAGCGAGGTTTACTGGTTCCTCGTACTGAGAGAGCCGACCAATGGAGGGAAGACCGAATGATTTGTAGGGATCCTAAAAAAGAAAAAAAATCAACCAGAGAAACAGTATCTGAGTTAATAACAAAGTGTTAAGTGCGAATCCTTCTCTGCAGGTCCAAACTACAGGCAATACACATACACACATGGTGTAAAGATATATGATATGAATCAGTGCATAGGACTCAGTATATGGGATTGTGTGTGTGTGTGTGTGTAAGATAAAAACTGTTTGATGATGGTGTTTTAATGGATCCACGGAATGAAGGAGGTGTGGCCTCTGTATCTGTCCATCCCAGTGAAGGAGACATGGCCTAAGCATCTGTCAGTCTCAGTGAAGGACGTGTGGCCTTTGTGTCTGTCAATCCCAGTGAACGAGGTGTGGCCTTTGCACCTGTCAGTCCCAGTGAAGAAGGTGTGGTTTGTTTGTTTACCTCGGCGTAGACTCTGCTCTCGATGGCCCAGCCATTAATAGGGATGTCTTCCTGTTTGTGCTTGAGCTCGTATCCCTTAGCAATTCGTATCATCTGTTGCACCAGGTCCAACCCTGTGATGCACTCAGTGATGGGGTGCTCCACCTGACACAGAACACACACACACACACACACACACACACACACTTACTTATCGGCAACACTCTAAAACCTTTCCCACTCATAATGATACAAACTAAACCCTCTTTCTATTTACACACAGAGACTCCATCGAGGCGGTCTGCATTCAGGAGCTCTAAAGCATCTTACAAGTTCTTTGAGTGTGTAGACATGTTTAAGTCTAAGTCTAGCGGAAGCACAAACACAAACCTGGAGGCGTGTGTTCATCTCTAGAAAGTAGAAGTTCTTCTTGGAGTCAACCAGGAACTCAACAGTGCCCGCTGAGGAGTATTTTACTGCTTTAGCCAGAGACACGGCCTGCTCTCCCATCGCACGCCGAGTGGCCGGGTCCAGAAATGTGCTGCACGGATACACACGCACACACACACGTACACATAAGCATACACTTATTAGAAACTCTCATACAATATTCTTAGTTGTTTATTCTCTATCACTCCCTATACTTTCAGTCCATGACCTGCAAAATAAACTGTTGATCTGCTTTTCCCAACAAATTAAGAGTTGACTGGAACGGTCACAGTGATGATAGTAAAAGCGACTGCAGCATAATTTCAACACCTCTGTACATTTCAGGTGCACCATATATGATCAGAAAACAATTGAATGTATTTGTTTTTTTGTTTTTTTTTGCTACATTTATGCAGTTTGTTTCAGTACATTTAAGAGAAAATTAACTTAAAGTGTACAACTTTGTGCTTCTGACAAGTAAACAAACTAACCAGACTATACTGGTATTGTTTGTTTTTATATTTTAGGATTTGTCATGGTACCTAATGCTGTGTGATACGATGTATGTAACCAATCAGCAATGCACATTGCAGCTGGCTCCACCCCTAGCTCCTATCAATCTCAACCAAGTGCCAAATACCAAACAACTGGAACCATTAGTACTGGAGCATTGGCCAGTAGAAAAAATATCAATCCAAATGTGACACCCACCCATGTAAACATACACATACACACACACACACACACACACACACACACACACACACCTGGGTGCCTCCTCCACCACTTTCTGGTTGCGTCTCTGGATGGAGCACTCTCTCTCATTCAGCCACAGAGCATTTCCATGCTTATCGGCCAAGACCTGCACACACGTACCATTACACACACACACGTACACTTCAAAGAACTGATTGAACCATTTACACTAATATAGGCTCATCTTCGACTCAAAGTTTGATTTTTAAAGAAACAAGTGGGCAAAAAAAAAAAAAAAAAAAAAAAAAAAAAAAAAAAAGCGTCCACACATTTCCTATTAACTCCCAATGTAGACATGTTGCTTATCCAGTGGAGTTACACTGCAATACAATTAAGAAGTAAAGGAAGTCGATGTCATGCAAAATCTTTTCCATAAATACATGTTCACATTGTGTTATACTTGCTTTAAATGGCATTATTAAACTACATAATCTCATTTGTAAAAAAACGATTTTGTAAAACAGAAGTTCAAATTGAAATTTATTATCATCCACATAACTAGTAGCTTTATGTTACAACTCCACCTTTAACATTAAGGCGTGGCTTATAAGGTGCAGCTTAGATACCATATTGTAAAATATGAATAGTTTAAATCTGACCAAGATGTAGCCACATTTGTTATGAATTTAAACAACCTCACTTCTTGACATCTTGGGAAGGAAAAGTGACTGTTCAAGATGGTAATGAAAGTATATTTCACCCAAAATCTTTTTATATATTAATATTTATATATTTATATATTTTTTCATATATTAAAGTACCTAATCTCACAGTAAATTAACAGCAGGGACTTTGGGAAGGTGCATGAATGATATCAAACAGCGGCAAAAGATGTCCAAGATGGCCGCCACCATAACATTACAGCATTCAGCTGCAGTGTAGTTTTATTCATGCTTATAGATGACAAAAATCAGACTGTTTAATAAAATACATTGGTGAATTTGTGTGACATTAACAAAAAACTGGATGTGGTTTTTTGCAGCAGAAAACATTTATGGTTTCATGACTAGTTAGATACATTAGCCTCATAGCTCCAGTGCAAACCTAATTAAGGAAATTTCAGACAGTAAATCAGACTCAGCTGATCAACTACATTGGGCTGAAGAGAAAATTGTGTAGGGGTTAATGAAGATGAATTAATTAATTTAAACATTCGAGAAACTAAACTGACTTTAGTAGGAAAGGAGGGAGGATATCTATCAAGAAAAGAACTGCTCTCATCATCAGATAGTCACACAAGGTCACCTGGATCTCGATGTGTCTGGGGTTATCGATGTACTTCTCAATAAGGAGTCGATCGTCCCCGAAACTGGACGCAGCCTCTTGGGAGGAAAAACGAAACCCTTCCCTAAGGAGACAAAACACAAGTCAAAGATTTCTACTGATCTAAAACAATAATAAACAATACAATATTAAATAATGAGTGATATTTTGACTAAGAAGACACTGAGTCTGGATTGGTCCGGTTTTCTCACACCTCCTCTGATTGGTCAGTTGGAGTGGTGCTTGAAGGGTCAACACGGTTAACACGATGGCCGTATCAAAGCTTTCCTCTTATCAGTTAAGAATCTCTTTAGTCTCACCTCACTCTCACCTTTTGTCACACTTTCTTGGCTTGAGATAAAATTCAATTGCAATTCAAACAAAAGCATGACTTCACCTCAAAGATAAGGAACGCAATTAGAGGCGTCCTTGTTTGCTAAGCGTTTTATCAGAGAGACTGTCTCCAGAGCCAGAGGAATATAAGAGGAAGGTGTCATGGCTTCTCTAACAGCATGTCTGAAAGGAGCAGACTGTATAAACCCAGTTATTCGCTTCTCAGGAACAGCAAACACGACAGAGAGAACTTTATTGGGTGTTCATACGCTGTGGGACACTCGACCTACGAGTCAAACCGTAAACACACATCAGGCATAAACACTATAAAAAGATCAATCATTCACTTCACACACACACACACTTCATTGTGCAGTTTTACTCCCCTATAAACGCACACACATTGGATTCAAAAAATGTTTTTTTACATTTATTCAACAGGTTAAAACGATTTAAGATTCCATTTTTATTCATATAGAAATTTTTTTTAATTAAAAAAAAAGTTTTCAATTAATGACTTGAAGTTGCATATTTTCTGCTTCTTTTGTAAACTGGATGTTTTATGTTTTCAATTCAATATATTTTAATATAAAGCTTAAACTCAGAGTACACTGAGAGAGAAATCAGAATATGTATAATATACATGTAAATTGTTAAATATAAATAGTTGGCTAATATAAAAAGAAATATAAATATTCATAATATGAATCTTTATCCATGTTTATAATATAAATATTTTAAATAATTTAAATAATAATATAAATTTAAACACAAATAATAAGATAAAACAATAAAACAAACTGCACACAATCACTTAATATACAAATGATCAGAGAGAAGAGCGGCGTGAATCGTGAATAGTCACAATTATTTATCCCATTTTCAGGCAATTCAGGAGCAAATCCATTTTTCAGCAATTTATTATTTTAAAATTTATAAACCTATAAATCTTTCAATCTAAATTGATTCCTTTTTCAGAAACTTTTCAGTTCACACTTGGTCATGAACATGGCATAAATGTTTTGTACATTTCAAGTGAATGTCTAAATGCTCAGCACAAAAAAACCCACTGTATGCTCCCAAATATTCTGAAGAGAAGAAACACAGAGACGTAAAAAGACTTAGTAGCTTTATTACACTTTTCCATCAGCTTTGTGTCTTTATCAGTATCAACTTTTCAATCCCAGCATCTTTTATACATTTATAAAGAACTTTACAAATTTGATCCCTCACCTGGTCTCCTCATCATTCCAGGCGATCCTCATGCCTTTCCCTCCTCCACCAGCCGACGCTTTGATCATAACTGGGTAACCTGAAAGAGACAAAAAAAACAAAAAAACAAAAAAAAAAAACAGATTGCTTCATCCAAAAAAATTAGCTTAAAGGAATAGTATAGAAAAATTAAACCCAATTTTTCCTGTTACTCGAAATGTAGTTGATCAGAAGAAGATATTTTGGCCAATTCATATTTTGGATGAACTGCTCCATCAGAGATTATTGTTTATGAGTCTCATTTCTTTTCATGTAAAAAATAAAGTCGGAGTGAAGTGAGTCAAAGCAGAAAAAAAAAAAAAAAATTATTCAAAATTATGTAAACTTTAATGTAATGATGTAGCTATATTAAATTAATATACATTTTATATATAATGTTAATTAATCAATCCTTGACAGAAACACCCATCTGGATCAAGTGACGTTTCATTTTGTAGCATTTGGAGATATTATTGGCCTTTCCAATACAGATATCTCAGTTAACTATAAGCGCTTCACTGTTACATACCGATTTCTTGTGCAATCTTCACAGCCTCCTCTACATTCTAAAAAACACAATTTCATCAAATAAGAAAAGGATTCATATTCAAAATGTTCACAGCATGGTCATGCTATCATAGCACACATGATATGAACTAACTTCTGATAAATTGTATAATCATTTTCACTTCAATTTTATTAAAGACTGGAGCACTGCAAACGAGGAGTTTGGGCAGATGTTGAAAATCATATCAGCATACTTTTGTTTTTGCTAAAAAGTTGTTTTGAAAACAGAGGGATAAAATCAAAGTTATCCTTAACATTTTGCTGTTCCTTAACAAAATTATCCTTATACTTGTGGGCAATGATGATTCTGAAAACAAAAAGGTCAAAAACTACACTTTCAGAACTATCTGTATATGTGTGGATGAAATTTTATGGAAAAACGGAGGGGTAAAAACTATTTTTTCAACTATTTTTTCAACTACTTTTCAAAAATATCCTTATATGTGTGGACAGGAATTCTTTTGAAAACAGAGAAGTAGAAACTGTGTTATTAATAGTATCCTTATATGTGTGGATGAGAACGCTTCTGAAAACAGAAGGGTAACAGCTACATTTTAAAAAATATCCGTACATGTATGGACAGGAATTATTTGAAAAATGGAGGGGTAAAGACTAAGTTCTTCAGAAATATCCGTATACATGTGGACAGCAATTTTCTGAAAAACAGACAGGTAAAAACTGCATTTTTAAAAATATCCATATGTGTCGATGAGTCTAAATCTCATAATATACTGTGGATACTGTGCATAGTCGAAAGAATCATGTTATATTCTGCCATCAACTCTAATAATCAGCTATTTTTGACTAAGTTTTCAGTTGGTTGTTGTGGGTGTAATACTCTCAAAGTTTACCATGATGTAATTAATCATGATATCAATATCATATCGTCATATCTCCCACCTCTATTCAACCCATCACACACTTCTGCATGTGCTGATGTGATGATGATGAGGATGAGGATGATGAGGATGATGGTGGTGGTGCAGTTTCTCATCACCACCAACAGAGGGCAAGTTCTGTGTGTTTGCACATCTGCTCTCATCTTTAACAACTTTGTGGCAACATTTTATTGTCTTTTCTGCATTTTGTTGCCTTGCATAAATATCCTAGGATGTTATTTGTCATTTGTCATTGATCGGTTCATCATGGCACTTTTGTCCCAGTTCAGACTCACACACACACACCTCCATTTATTCTCCTTCCACAAACAGTATGTAATCAGAGCGAGGTGAGAAACCCCACAGCACGGGTACAGCCTAAGCTAAACGAGTCGTGTTTTAGCGTGTGTGTGAGGGTTCGATAGCGATCTGGCTGATGGCATGGCGGTCGTTACTGCTCTCTCTCATATGGTAATGGCCGCTCCGACGTGCTGCCTTTGTCTGCCGTGGCTGAGCGCCGCAGCACCCCTTTATGGAGCCAATAAGGCCAGGAAGTGTCAAAATGGCCACTACACGAGGTCGTTTAAGTACATTTAGAACGGAGAGGGGGGATGGACGCAGAGGCAGAGATGGAGAGATGGAGAGAAACAAGTTGCTTTGGGAGTTTTATAGATTTAAATGTACAAATCTGACATATGCTTTATCTCTATCATGTCATTTAAATGTTGATTCACTGCTTATCATGTTTTGACACGTACATTTACATTAGATCATCTTGGTCTTTTTCTAGTAAATTCATGAAATTTCGTGACTTCAGTGAAAACTGTTGGTCCTGAAAGGTCATTTTGAGATGACTCACTCATGTCATCTACTGACATCTAACATTTATATTCAACAAAATGACACTGATAAAAGGGATGCTTTGGATTTACTTAGTTCAAATGTGTTCCACATAAATAAAATATATAACATACTTTTTGAACACAATTTAAATAAAAAAAAAAATTTAAATTATGTTCAAAAAGTATGGTATGTATTTCAAACTTTTTGCACTATACTTAAATAACATGAAAATGATGTATGCAATAAAATTCAGTGCATCACTTTTTTTTCAGTGTACTAACTAACTGAATGACAAACACTCACACACCGACCATTCCTTAACTTAGTTTAATTTAATCACAAGTGTTACTGCAATACTAAAAATGAACTACACAAGCCAGAAGCCTAATCTGCATTCGAATGAATCCGACTCACTACTCAGAATTTCATCCATTGGATCCATGTTTTTTTCCCCACTTTGTAGCTCAAACACACAGAGGTCTTCCACTTCGAAGAAAAGTCGAACATAGCATTATATTCTAAACTATTAGTTACATTTTAAACTGTGGTTAGGTTTAAATCCGCTCAAATGTCTTCCTCTCTACAAAAATACATTGTAAGTGGAACAGGTTAGAATTTAAGAATTGTTGAAGAATATTAAATTACAATATAAACACAGAGACCCAATATCCCACATCCAATTAAAACTCCAACTACACCATAAAAGTAATGCATTTATGTACACTGATGATCGAACAGGATGTTGATAATGACCTCCTGCTTCTAATATTTTCGGACTCTGTTAGTCACAGTTCATACATAACCGCAATTATCTGAGCTGACGTGATTAACCGATAGATTTCACAATCATGCTTCTATGTAAATACATGTGATCCATCAAACAGAATGTCTCTACAAAGTCAAAATTCATTCTTAATGATTTCAAGGCTATCTTATTACTCGGTTAAAACTTTTATAACTATGTATCACTGGTTTGTCATGTAACAGTAATACTTAATGGAACTTAAGTATTTATATTCAGAAGCACTAAAACTTGCTGCAGGCGACAAAAATGAAGAAAGGCCTGATTCTGCCTTTTTATTATATTATGGGTTTACACTTATTAGCACCTATAGAATTTTGTTTTGTGCTCAGTAACATCTGGGTGTATTAGACACGTATTATTCGTGTCATGCCTCCCCTCTATATATTTACACAAAATTATAATTGTTAGTATAACCATTTTTACAGTAAAGGTGCAATGACGTGGCGTATCATATCATTCGATATGAGGCCCTTGATTTGATAAAACTCCGCAATAAAGTTGCCTATTAGTCATGAAATACCGTTTATACTATGTGAGGTGTAATAAACATTTAAATCTAATCAAGGCCCATGCTCCTTCCCTCTGTGCTCCTGCACCACAGTGAACTTGCTTCCAACGCAGTCAATTGGAAAAAGAACTAATTTTTTCCCAGATTTTTCTGGGACAGTTTCAGGTCAATTCATGTGCTTTCTGAGATGTATTTGGTATTGAAATTTTGCTGAGACCTGGCAACCCTGCACACTAGTGCACATTAACTCTTAGTTAGAGTTCACGTTAAATTAGCCACGTTTAATTTTCTTAAAAATGCCAGTTGTTTGCATTATTGAAGATGTATGGAGACACAACAGTATCGTATCGTACTGAATCCGAATTTACCGGAACCTCTAATATTCAGCTAAAAAATTCAGCTGTCAGAGACAGTTATAGAAATGATTTGCTAAGGAAGAAAGAGGAAAAATAAAACTATAATATGTAGTTTTAGTAGCATAACCACCTGAGCTTACACTTCAACAGTACTTCACTAATATTTCCAGAACATTTTATCTCCTATTTTCCAGGTCTATAAATACATGTTTGAAGTGTGGGAACACACATTAATTGTTTCAAAAGTGTGCGTGTATGTGTGTGTTTGTTGCCCTGTGATCCTGGGCGCACAATATTTTATCACTTTGTATGGATGGGATGAGAGAAACTGGAGCTTGGCTGGGGGTAAACTGAGAAAAGCAAGGTCTATGGGATGAATTTCGAATTGGCTGATATTAAACATTCACAAAATAAAAAGGTTCTGTAACTGTGTTGTGATCATTTTGTGGTAAAAGTCAGTAATGTTCTGCCCAAATTCCAAGACTGGTGCTTGAGAAAGGATTTTGGATTGGATTCTGCTTCACTTGGAAGTGTGAATCAGCCAAACCTTCACGACTCCATCGAAGCCAGGAATGGTGTTGACTTTGGCCGCCTTGGCGATGAGTTTGCTCTCGATCTTGTCCCCCATGGCCTGGATGGCGTGCGTGTCAGGACCGATGAAGGTGACTCCCTCAGCCGCCTGTTTAAAGAAATAAAACATCTGGTTACCTAAAACAATAGTTTCCTTCAAATCATTACACACAAATGTAGGCATTTAAAAAGCTCATTCAACTTCAAACTAAAGTGTTAGTAGAAAAGGATGCAGCAGGTTCCCCACTGCTTCACCATTGCAAACTAAATCCTCCTCACTAATGCACCCTGACGGTTTGGACTTTGTAGTGTGGCCCAGCGTAGCCTCGAGCGACGCCCGAGGATGCAAGCAGCCTGAAAACCCCAGCCCTCGTGCAGCACGGGAAGATGGGATCCACTTTTTAGTCTTTGTCCCGTTCGAGAATCGGGAGATTATTGCTTCCTGGCTAATATACTACAGATAGAAAGGCCTCGGGCGCTCATCAGCACAGAGAGGAGTCTGTAATTAGGAGACAGATCTGACCCCATGACTCCCGCAAAACAATGCAATTAGTGTCATGAGAAAAAAGAGGAGGAAAAGTAGATGGGAGAAAAAGGAGAGAAACCCAGCTGCAGACTAAATCCTCCTGCTAAATATTTATCTACTTTTAAAGCTTCTTTGTGATAAACTGGATATGATCATTGTTACAGTATTGACATCACAATATTTCTCACAATTATTTCAAAGAAAAGAGTTTATGATTTTAGCATTTTGAATCACGATTTTGTATACTGTGCACACTCAAGCATTTCAAGTGCGCTCCTTAGTTACATCATCCAAGTGTCAATGTTATAAATGATAAACAGAAACATCATTAAACCATCGCAACTACATTAATTAATGAAAAATATCTATCCAAACCCACAGTTAAACCAGATTTATCATACCAGTCAATAAAACCAATATCTAACATCTGACTTCTAGCAAACTATGATTAATAAGCTACGATCATTAACATCACAGTGGATTTGTTTCCTCTCCTTTCTTTTTTTTCGGCTTACTTTTTATTTTAAAGTGAAAAAGATATGTATAAATGATTTGTGCTTAGAAAATAACAAAAAAAATTGTTTATTAAACAACAAAAAAATATTTTAAATATATTTTATCCAATTAAATTTCTATTGTACTCCATTATGAAAAGTCTAGCCTGTTAAGCTAAAAATAAAAACAATTTGTAATTAATAAAAAAATAAGACAACATAAGCATTTAGAAACAAAAATAAAACATATTTTCTCTAATTAAGCTTCTATTTTTTATTAAACTACATACAAAAATTAAAAGAAATTGTGTAATGAATTAAAAAAAGAGGATGCCTAAAACAATATGTTTAGTATATAACAAATAATGAAAATATTTTTATTAAATTAAATTTCTTTTTTCCATTATTAAAAGGTCCAACCTGTAAAATTATTTAGAAACTAAATCAGTTTAATAATAAACATTAGTGTTTAGTTAATAATAAAAACTTGACATATTTTAACAATATTTTATTCCATTATGAAAAAGTCCAACCTGTACAACTACAAAATATATAAATTTCAAAATTAATAATAATTAATAAATAGTTTTAAACTTTCGAGGTATTATCCATTAAATGGGACTTTACTTCGACCTTTACAGTGTAATGTGTACTCTAAAGAGAAAGAAAATAAAATAGAAATCAGTGTTAAGCACAGCATGGCTCAGTCTGTGGTCATTACTGATGTGATTTGAGGAGCTTGTGTTTGCAGTTGTGGAACACATTGTTGACTAAAAGCTCTCCGTAAGAGCCGACTAATCAAATCTAATAAAGCATCTCTGTCTATTCAGCTGTCACTCACACACTCCCTCCCTCCTTCTGCTCCGTTTCACACCTCCAAGTGTGTGTGTATGTGAGTGTGTGTGTAAGACAGGGTGAAGGCATTCACTTTACTCAAATGTCTAATCATTAGTAAGTGCAAAGCTAAAAACCAGCCAGACTCACTATAACTCAGTAGAGGCATTTTTTTTAATCTTTCTTGTCAAACTTCAAGAGAGAGAAAATGAGAGGTGGGTGAAAGAGCGAATGTTTACAGCTGCTATAACAGAAGTGATAACAGGAAATAACTTGTCATGTAGACATTCCACAACATTAAATGTAACTATAAACAGATATAAGGTGTGACGTGTTAGGCAAATAAAACTGGAATCGTTGGCAAATTGCTGTGATATTAGAGAAACTATAATATTCTTCCCACAATCGTCAACTCTATCAGATGCTGTGCACTTCGGTCATGACAGAACTTTGATGTGTCCACATTTTTTTAAAATAAATAAATAAAAATCCAGGAATTCCTTTTCTTTGTAGATAAATTGTAAAATGGAGGACATTTTGCTTTTTACGTTGAATAAACAAAGAGGGTACAAACTTTTGCATCCAACTGTATATCTCTCATTAAGGTGTTTACGGAGGTGGAAAAAATACATATTAGAGGAGAAATAAAGTTCAAAAGTGAAAAATTATCACTTATTTCAACACGAAAATAATTTTAGTTTTTTTAAATGAAAAAAATAAAAAAAAGTATTATGTGGCATATTTTTAATAATTTTTTGCCATTTTGGTCTTTATATACCCTTATAACAATTTTTAAAATGCAATAAATAAATAAATAAATAAATACTAGTGATGCTCATTTAGTCATTATTGTTCAGCATTGCTCACATCAGCATTCTGACATCTTGGGCAAGTCCTAAAAGCAAAGGGACATGACCACACACACACACATACACACACACGCACACACTTTTCTAATCCCTCGAAAAGGCCACTTGAAGTGAAGTCAATCTCCTCTGCTCTATTCAGAAGAGATGTGCCTTTGCCATGGTAAAGAGGCCATACAGGGAATGCTAACAGGTCCTTTGGGGCGGCCGTGCTCTGGCCTGAGGCCTCGGCCCGTCGTTTGCACTGCATAAAAGTGTACTAACTGTCAGGCAGAGGGGGCTTCCATTCACAAAGAGGGGGCTCATTCACCTTGTATTCATATGTGAGTGTGTGAGAGTGTGTGTGTGTGTATGTGTGGGGGGGGATTGGGGGTGCTCACCATTCAACTGCTAATGTAATGACATCTTCATTTCCACACACACAGGCAGCGGACGGCCCACTCATCTGTGTATGCGTGTGTGTGTGTGTGTGTGTGTGTGTGTGTGTGTGTGCGCGTGTTTGGTGGAGAGGATGGGGATTTGAGGAATGCTGTAGAGTGGTTTGAGGGGAGATTACAGAAATGAATGCCATCAAACACCCTGCACCGGGCTAAAAACAGATAGGAAAACTCCTCTAAACAAACAGTCAGCGTGGATGAGCTTCAGAGTGAATTGTGACCAAATGTGCTCACTGTTACTGATTTATTAACACCGATTCTTCATTTATCAATCAGTGTCAGTAGCCTGATTGTAGAAATCTTGTCCCTCCTGTAGCTTGGCCTGTTTTCCCCCCAAAACCTTGTGTTTGTGATTTTCTCTTCCTCAATCGCTCGTTTTCTCCATAGGTCAAAACGATCATCCCTCATTCTTCGCATGTAGATCAAGGCATAACTATTTAATTTGCAACAATTTTCTCATCAGTGTAATGTTTGGCCTTGTGAAGACTAGATACATTATAAAGTGAATAGTTTCCTAAAGTTCGAGCAATCTACACTCAGTGACAATTCAAGTGCAATCACAAACTAGAACGCAAATTCTAAACTAGACAAGTAAAAACTAACCTAGACAGCAACAACAAACATGGAGAACAAACAGTTGCAAGTCTACAGAGTGAAAGGAAACCTGGAAAATTAACACAAATCTACAGAACAAAAAAGTTAGAGAGCAAAAGCAAAGACAGACAGAAAGTGAACAAAGTGTGAACGCTAACCTATTCAATAAACACAAACCCAGCAAGTGAAAGCTAACCTACAGAGAGAAAGCTAACCTACAGAGAGAAAGCTAACCTACAGAGAGAAGGCTAACCTACAGAGAGAAAACTAACCTACAGAGAGAAGGCTAACCTACAGAGAGAAAACTAACCTACAGAGAGAAGGCTAACCTACAGAGAGAAAACTAACCTACAGAGAGAAAGCTAACCTACAGAGAGAAGGCTAACCTACAGAGAGAAAACTAACCTACAGAGAGAGAAGGCTAACCTACAGAGAGAAAACTAACCTAGAGAGAGAAAGCTAACCCAGAGAAAGAAAGCTAAACTAGAGAGTGAAAGCTAACCTAGAGAGAGAAAACTAACCTAGAGAGAGAAAGCTAACCCAGAGAAAGAAAGCTAAACTAGAGAGTGAAAGCTAACCTAGAGAAAGAAAGCTAAACTAGAGAGAGAAAGCTAACCTAGAGAAAGAAAGCTAAACTAGAGAGAGAAAGCTAACCTAGAGAAAGAAAGCTAATTTAGAGAAAGCTAATATAGAGAATGAAAGCTAATCTAAAGCTAATCCAAACACAAACTCAGCAAGTGAAAGATAACCTAGAGAGCAGAAATTAACCTAGAGAGCCTACACCCAGGTTTCTTGCTCCTTTTTTTAAACTCTAGACCTTCAAAAAAAAAAGACGTTTATTGTTCAGTTGTTTTTAATAATATGTAAAGCGTGTTAACTGTTGTGAAAAGGGGAAAGTATGAAGACAAATGATTTCAGAACAATAGTGCTGATTCATTTTCCAAAGCAGTTTCTGAATTTCCATTACTTCTGAATTTCATGGAGGAGTGTAGGTGTAGGGTTGAACTCTTCTGATTCTCATCATTTACGCTGATGTTTAGGTCAGCTTGTAGTGCGCAGCAGACTGGGAGTCTCTGACAAACATGTCAATCATGTGCCTTAGAATATTAGGCCACGCCCACTGTAACAGTCCTCAGGCAGGTCTGATCAGCTGCCTACTTTTAAATTTTAATACTGAACTTGAGGGTTACATTAACCATCCAGCAAACATTTTAAATATTTGACACTATTTTCCCTGAAATTTTAATTTCTTAATAATACGCTATAAATGAGACTAAAATCGCCATCAAGTGCTGTTCAAGAGTTATGAAAAAAGTTGATGAAATGTTAAAGCAAAGTCATTAGAAAAGCATCAGGCTGGATTTCAGCACAGTCGGGAGCTGCATTAGTATTTTGAGCATGAAGGTGAAGCCAAGGTTGAGAGTGTGTGTGTGTGAGAGCCTCCTGCTTGAGCCAGATTGAGATCAAAGCAGTTTTTGGAGGAACCCCGCTACGCTGCGCTGCTATGACATCTTTATCACACTGCACTGCTATTGGTCGCTCGGAAAAAACACTCAACATCTCTTTCTCTCTTTTTAGTAACGGTTCAGAGACACGTGACTGAAAAATAATTCTCTCTCTCACACACACACACACACCAGTGTTCATATGATACTACTTGCGTGTGTGTGTTAGATGAGTGTGTATTTGAGGAGTGATGGATCAAGGGCACTTTCCTACATTTTCCTTCCCAACCTTCATCCTCGCACTGCGGAGAAGCGTCCCGCAGCGTAGTGTGTGTGTGTGTGAGTGAGTGAGTGAGTGAGTGAGAGAGAGAGAGAATCCGCAGTAGGAGACCCGACCAAGGGAACAGAGGCGATATTTCTGGGATCAAAAGATCAGCAAGAGAATTCGAAACTTAAAAAAATAAATAAATCTAAAACTAAGCCACAAGCTCGACTGTCCTCACAGCGACAGCCTCTGCATTTCACTAGAAAGTGTCAAATCCTGGCTCACTGAAAACCCAACATAGAAGAATAAAGAGATCAAGTTGGCACAAGCGGGGTGGGGGGTTGGTGCAGTTGCCACGGTAACATACATATTTGGGAGGCAAAAAAATGCCCCAGATTGACATCACACGGCAAACAAGTATTAAAAATAAGGAGGCTGTGTTTCATAATACAAGTACTAGTCTTGACTTATTGTTTTATTTATTTTATTACGCACACAAGATATCTTCTTTTATATATATTGTTTTTCCCTTACCTCTATTTTATTCTTATTTAACTGAATGTTTTGTTGTTGGAGCTCTGCAACTAAAGAATTTCATTTGCCTTTTACACTGTTTATCCCTGAATAAACTGTGACAATAAATTTTAAATCTGAATCTGAAATTCCTGCATTTTTAAAGCAAGTCTGCAAACTTACCTTCATCTGTGGAGATAAAGAAGACAGCATTATGTGCAATTTTTATCATGTAATTCTCTGGGTTTATTTCTGAGGTGCATAGCAGAAAAATATAAATGTAAACAGTAAAGTAACTCTACGGTCAAAAGGCAACAGGAAGTTTGACTTTTTGATCCCATCATTCTTCAGTGGGTTTATTGGTCGGATGCAAAGAAATTGCAAAGATGCATATTTGAGTCATATTCCGAGAAAGAAATCTAATTCCCATTATAAGATTCTTTAAGTGCATGTAAACGCACTGATCAGATTATTGCTATGATCTGATAACAGACACAAGGGATGGGCCATATGACAAAATGAACAGATCACAATACCTGAAAGCACTTCTACTATACATGATACACTTCATGATATAAAGGCTGGTCTTAATAAAATATATGTTTGGTGATACTTTATTTAATGTCTAGAAAAATCAGTTAAGTAAATGAAATCATTAGTAATTTAATTAAGATAAAATTAAATAACTATACACAACTTTAACATCAAATCACCTGCTTCCAAACAAAGTTTACAATTGTTGTTAAAAAAAAAAATACATAAAAAAAAAAGAATTATTAAAAAAAAGAATTAAAAATCATGAAGAGACATTGCAATCCCCACAATATCTCAGAACAGTGTGTTATGCTGTAATGTATCATATTGCTATTATATTGTCATATTGTTTGATCTGAGCTGTTTTTCTATAAATCTTGAGACCAATTTGAATTTCTAATCCACTAGTACACATTTTATTAATGATTTATAGTATAAAACGGTGGTGCGCTCCATTTGAGAAAGTGGATGTACACAGTCGAGGCGTAAACCGTTACTGAGGGAGAGATTTCATCCGCTGACCCTTTTGGCCTTTCTGCTTCTATCTGGCTTGCAAATCATCATCTCACCTTAGACCTCATACCTATAATTAAATTACTCCAGGGGGCCGTGAGGTGTTAATTACAAAAACACAGAGTGTGTGTGTGCTGAAGATCAGCATACAAGTGGGTCATTCTAACCCCAACTGTAAAACAAGGTCATTTGAATATTCGGGTCTTAAGCCCTCTCTCTTTCATTCTTTCTTTCTTTCTTTTATTCTCTCTAGCTCTGTGAGTTATAGAGAGAGAGCGCTACTCACCAGCCTCCGAGCGAACTCTTTATTCTCTGAGAGGAAGCCGTAGCCTGGGTGAACCTGGCAAAATGGGCACGGATAGAGAGAGATGGTGTTAAAAACACACTCGATTTCTCATAGAGATTAACCACATATGGAGTACAGAGAAATGGCAAGTTATGTTTGTTTCAGCTCACACACACATACACACACACTTTCTTTTCCTTTTTCATGCACACACTCACAGCTTGAGCTCCTGTGTTTCGGATGACGTCCATGATGGCGTCCATGTTGAGGTAGCTCTTACTGGTCGGCGCTGGGCCTACACACACGGCCTCGTCCGCCATCTTCACGTGAACCTGAGGGAAAACCACAAACACACACACCTAGAATAAACAGACAAGTTTGTTGCCCATAATTATGCAGAGCATTTTATTTATAAGTGATTGCACAGGATGACACGCACACACATACACACACCCACACACCATTAGGAATGATGTCTAGGTAATGAAGTGACAGACGTCACCCAGGGGAAGCATTAACGACGTCAACTGCATCAACAGGAGAGTGTCAGAAAACACTCACTAACCAGCTGCTGCCTTTCACGCCGCTTCACTTAACACGCAAACGCAAGGAAAGAGACGTTGCGGCGCGCCATTCGTGCGCTTTTCCCCGAGTCGTGCTGCAAGTCGGGTCAAGACTGATGACCTCTCAGGCCTCCAAGAACAGTTGAGTTTTCTCTACAGCAACACGACTGATTCGAGTCGTTAACAATTATTAAAGCCTGCAATGAGCTAGTCTGGGTGTTAGTGCAGTGAAAACACTCAACAGGAGGGCACTCAGGCAAGAGCTGGGAGTCAAAGGGGTGAAGCAGAACTCAGGTGATTACGGGAGATCCTGGTGGGATGTGTTATTAAAGGGAATCTGAGAATTCACTATTCGATTGATATTGGCCTGAACTCCTTGCCCGCTGTTGAGATTGGATATGACACATTGTCCAATTTCCATTCTAAGCACAGCAACGGCCATAAAAGAATAACAACAAACAGGCCATCCCCACAGCAACATCTTTTAATCAACATTTGCAATTATTTGTCATCAGATCTACAAGATTGTTCCCACCATGAAGCAGCAAGAGATTGAGTTTCATCTTCTCACATCCTCTATAGCTTTAAGGCGTTACCCAAGAGTCAGTACTCGGTCCACTTTTGTTTCCATATATATTCTACATTTCTAAAGCTCAGTGATCAGATGTCTGCTATGCTGATGACACACTTTAGCGTTGCTTCTATTTTCCTTCGTTCATCCCCCACAGTGGATATCAGACTGCTTTTCTGACTTTTCTTTCTGGACGGAGACCCATCACCTGAAACTGAACTTCGACAAAACAGAATGGATTTATCTACATACTAAGAACTCTGAACGAAATAGACCGTTACCAATCCAAACATTTGCTCAAAAGCACACCTCTAAGAAAAAAGTAGAGAAAAAAAAGAGTATATTTGAAAAGTATATTTGATTGCAACAAAAACCTTGAAGGTCACCAGCACTGGTTTCACCTCAGTGGCAAGATTTCGTAGCTGGGCTATTAGTTTTTTATTTAAGTTTTCATTGCTATGTAGCTATGTTTAAACTTAATGTTCTTCACTGACACATGATCTGGCTAACTCTAGAATGATTTTCACTAGGTGGATTCATTAAATTCGTTATTAAACCAAGCAAAATAAAGTGCAGCCAATACTGTTACTTAACTATCATGATAATTCAGCAACGTAGTCACTGCGTGGTTCTAGAGAAAAAGATGCTGATCTTCTGCAAATATGATGTGCTACATTATAAAAATTTGTTAGAAGTGGCTAAACCGAGTTCTCCATGGAAATTAAGTTAATTTCCCTCAGTCTGTATTAATGCATGTAACGACTCAACTAGTTACTCACCTTATGTTATTTTTTCCTTAGCTACCACTTTGTGCACCTCAAAACAGTAAACATGCCAAAAGGAGTACTGCACTCCATCACACATTAATTATTTCAGCTGTTCCACTCAGGTAATCTCTAAAACCTTACGATTCAAAAGCACCTTCTTATTCTCAATTACTAATGCAACACCAATTTCTTACATAGTTGCTAGTGTGCATTATCCAATATTAGAATAAAAAAAAATAGATTTATCTCCATGCACTGCTCAGAAATTGTCCTTTATTTATGCCCTGTGCTCTTCCGATCATTTCTGCTATCCCTGCATTGTGGTTCAAGTATCATAATTTCACATCCTTTTTTTTTTTTTTTTTTATTACAGCCACAAAATCTAACGAGAAGCCTTTTGACGTTGCGGTCTTCCAGCCATCTGCGTGGTCAGTGGTTTTTACAGAGCGCTTTAAGCAGGTTACATGTGTTCTGTCTGTCTCCTGTCCTCATAAGGGCTTCGTTCTCTCACACCATTTGTCTCAATAAACTCTGTTCTCCATCTGGCAGCGAGGGGAAAGTTCACCTTAGGCAGTGCAGGATCGTCCTGAGGCATGAGGAAACCAGAGTTTCCCTTCCCAACCGCTAACAAACGTAGTAATGAAAATATATCAAATACATTGGAGGTTAGGGTGATTCATTGGTTTGCAATATCACAGAGAGATCAGACGAGGAACAAGTAGGTGTTTACAAGACGAGTAGTGTGTGGTTTTAAAAACAATTTGAACGGTGTTTAAAAAAAAAAAAAAGAACATGCCATTTTGGTTTTGTCAAATGAACATTGGTTGATCTTTAATTATGAGCTATATAATCATGATATGCCATTTTGTCCACATCGTGAAGCCCATTTGGAAATGTTCTCCAATAAATAAGAAAATTACAGGGAGTAATTCAATAGAAATCATTCCAATTTCTGTATCACTTTTTAGCCTTTATTACAATTTTGATTATCACTTTAGCAAATGTGAACACAACTACAGATTAGCGCAATCACAAAGGTGACAACTAATAATATTGATAATAATATAGACTTTTATTTTACTTTTAGAGCACCTGTCATACATTTAAAAGGCAGCCGAAAGCACTTAACAGTGTGATGTAGCAAACAGAATTAAAGAAAAAAAATGTAGCCGAAAATAATATAGTTAAATAGGCAATAAATAATAGCAGTGACAGAAAGAAGAAAGTAATAACAATAAAAATATAAAAAACCTATAAAATGTATGTAAAAATAGAATAAGTGTAGAATCATTAAAATAATATGTAAAAAGTACTAAAAAAAGAAAGAAAAATTTTTTTTTAGCTGTTTATCTTCTAACGTTTTATATGTGAAATATGAAGAAGGCTAGCACGAGTACATCTTGAGAAATGATTTTGAATTATTTTAGAGAGGTATGAAGGAGCTAAAACAAACAGCACGTCTTAAATCTGATAACATTTTACAATATGATAAATAAGTCTATTTGACTGAAAAAATGTTTTGAATTATATTGACAATTATATTTTATTTACATTATTAAAGTTTGCTCTGATTGGATAACGATGTGCTGAACATCTTGACGCCAGTCCAAATCCCTCTCAAGTTGAGGTAAGAAACCATGTTTACAAGACAAATAACCATTAATACACACTTTAATATGGATTACCAACCCCCCCGGCTCACAAAAAGTCCAAAAGACCAACCCTAAAGCCAGCAAATATGGACTTCTAACCCAAACTCCACTCGTATGCGTATCAGCCGCTCCCCTGCCGTTCTGTTTAAGGAGATCTTTATTTAAAAGCTCTTTAGAAGCATCCAATCAAATGCACAACATCACTCCATCCCCCCTTCTTTTACCTTAAACCACGTCCCCTCCCCCGGTTTGGACTCAGACAGCAGGGGGGGACGGCCTGGACTTTGTGTGAAAAAGCCTTCGCATGCATATGGAAGAGGGGGATGAGTGACAGCCATCAGTCACGGGGGTGGAAAACAGCGAGTGGATGAAGAGAGCACAGCAACAGCACCTTCCCTGCATGACTTTAACAACTTTAACACTTCACTTTAACTAAAACCACTCTGTACAAGTCACTCACCGCACTCGAGTCCACGTCACTATGCACGGCGACCGTCCTGATCCCCATCATCTTACATGTTTTAATCACCTGAGGGCGAGAAAAGGAGTTAAAAGAGTTAAGAGATAGAGGTATGCTGCGATTTAGTTAGAAAGAAGTGCAAGCATGGAGCAACTGTAACATCTGGGTTGTGATCCAAAACATATTCCTGTTGCCGCTCCGAAAAAAGCATCTAAAACATGCGACTAGAATAGATGATAAATATAAAATCATAATATTCAATAGGTTGTTATGGTCACGTATTGAATATATGAAGGATGGTAGATAATTCAAAATACCAAACATCCATCAGATAAAAATATTTTTAGAGCATTTACTTTTCATTATATTCATATATACATATCTATAAACAATACTGAATACACTCAATATTAAAAATAATAAATGGACAAACTTGAATGGCATTTTAAATAAAGTAGGATTTGTGTTAAAATAAAAAACTTTAGGCGGTCTATAATTCTTACAGATTCAGGTACAGCTTTAAATCTGCCTTTATACATATATATATATATATATATCATGACATTTCAGTGAGATGAAATTTCTGTTAATCCAATTTCAAATCTTTTGTTATTATTCTTGAATAAAAGAAAATATGTAATCTCTAATGAAAAACAATGAAACTAAATCATATTCAAACTGTGTTCATTTGCTGCGTTTAAAACCCTTTTCCTCTTCAGCTCATACACAGTCTAGAAACATATCACAATATGATGTGAAGCATGTAGTGTTGCAGGTTAGGGTTTGTTAGGTTTTATATTACTTTGCATTGCAAAAAAAAAGTTGCCTTTATTCCACATCATTATGTAAGAGTGTGATAGTGAAATGTTGCATTTAGATGTTGCGTTACAGATTTGTGGACAGAACTTGCTACAATGCATTCTTGCAAAATCAATCACTGAGCAAGGCATTTGATGAAATTCAGCTCCCTGACCAACACCGTATGCATTCTTTATGAATTTATGTTTGGACGGACTGTTGAAGTGACCCCACACCTGTAAGTGCCTGAGGAGCTCAACGACACACACTTTCCTTCTGATAATTCACATAAACACACTCCACTCACCCTGCAGGCGATCTCTCCTCTGTTTGCGATGAGGATCTTATCAAAGGTCTGCAGGAAGAGAGCCAGAACACAGAGCGATTAGGACATTCGTTTTGACAACAAGTCATTTGCCCACGTGTGGGAGTCTGTGTGTGTGTGTGTGTGTGTGTGTGTGTGTGTGTGTGTGTGTTGGGGGGGGGGGGGGGGGGGGGGTCTGTGTGTGTGTGTGTGTGAGAGAGAGAACTTTCTCTTTTCCACACTGAATCTAAATATAGATTTGAATATTTGTAATATGAAGGTGTTTGTAGACCAAATCTCATTCCTTTAACACTAGTGAAAAAGACATTATACACAAAATCAATACAAGAAATCCATCCAACTGTTAGACTATCCTCTATCCATCCATCCATTCATCTACCTATAAATATATCACTCCATCCATATCCAAGCAGTGGTCCATCTCTTTATATATCCATCCGTTCAACTCTTCGCCCATTCATATATCTATTCATCCATTTATTCTTTTCAATTCAAACTACGTAACTATACATCCCTCTATCCATTCAACCTATCTATACATCCACTCCATCAGTCCATCTGTCTATCTGTCAATCCTCCTACCCATCTATGTATGTATCCATCCATCTAACATCAATCCATCCATCTCTCCAATAAAGCTTTTAAATTATACATCTCACCATCCAAATTTTATACTATCCATTCTCATATCCAACAATCAAATCCATCCATCACTCCATCCATCCATACAGCCTATCTATTCATCTATCTATATAATCCATTCACGTATCCAACAATCAGTCTATCCATCCAACCACCTACCTATGTATCCAATTCATGAACTTATCCATCTATCTATCCATCCAACCAATCTATGCATTTATTCACCCATCCTTCTATCTATGCATGTATCCATCTATCTAACCATCAGTCCATCCCTCCATCCATCCAGCCTATCTATTCATCCATTCATGTATTCAGACATCAATCCTACAATCTATCCATTTCATCAGTCCATCTGCCAATCCATCCATCTTTTCCATCTATCCACCTACACATTTATCTATCCATCTATGCATCCATCTATCTAACCACCAATGCATCCATCCATCTACCTATCTGTCCATTCAACTATGTTTAACTATACATCCCTCCATCCAATCTATGTATCTATTTATGTTTTCATGTATTCATTAATATTAATATATCCAACCATTAATCCATCTATCCATCAAATCAGTATATCAGTATTTAGACTAGTTCCCGTCTACAACTTTTCTGTATAAATCTCATTAATCTGTCTCAATACCATCACAGTTATGCTTATTTACAAATCCAGGCCATTTAGTAAAGTCCACTAATCTGAGCTGAACCTCCTGAGTAAACACACACACACACACACACACACACACACACACACAGGATTCCAGCAGTGTTACTCCACAGTAAGCAGAAATGTGTGTGTTGCATTCCTAAGTCTGTACCAAACAACCAAACATACCATCCCTTTCTTTCTTTCTCTCTCTCTCTCTCTCTCTCTCTCGCACTCTCTCTCTCTCTCTCTCTCTCTCACACACACACACACACACACACACACACACACACACACACACACACACACACAGCCTCTGGGCACTGGCTGTTTGAAGGAGGCAGATCAAAGCACTAAGATGCTGCCATGTTTGTATTGGAGATTTGGCTGCTGGAGATGATCGTCTCAAAAAGACCCCGTGCCATGAGGGTGCGCTCATATGTTCTCGACTCCAGTATCCCTGGTACCTTTATTCAGATATATGAGTGATAAGAACTTGTCCTGGGTCTCTGATAAGTATAGCAGAGGTGCTGAAGCTCACCTTCTCACTGGGGTCATACACAGTAGAGTAGCAGGCATGGCGGCTTATGAGCCAGCACGTGGGCCGCAGAGAGGCGTGCTGAAATAGACAGTGCTAAGTTATTGAAACCATGTCATCACTGCAATATGTATAACACAACAAACCAAATTATCAGTCATCTAGTGACACCTTTTAAAGATTTGCTTTATTCCTTTACCCCAAACATACCCAGTCAGCCAAGGCTAAGGCTGGGTGAAATGATGATGTAATATCAATAATGTATTAACATCATAAAACATTCCTAACATCAGGTGTCACATGATGGGATGTTAAGATTCAGTTTTTGTATTAACTGTCTAATTTTCCTCACTTTCCTCATTAAATACTTTGTATTTAATTATACTTTGTATGGTATTACAATTAATACAAAAATCTCAGATAAACAAAACCCCAGAGCATACAGTTTAGTTAGGAAAACTAATATTGTGATAATGACAAGTATTGTAATGTGATATTTCCACTGTATATCACAGCACTGTTGAATTCTCAAATCTGATTGGTCAGAAGGTGTTAGTTAAGTTTCTGTAACAGCGGCTCTGACAGTAGTGCCGGCTGTAATTCAAATCACAGGTGTATTATAATGCTCTCCTTCTAACAGGTTATCGTTTCCATAGTAACAACTCATTCACAGGGATTTAAAAAACATGCTGTTATCTATCAAAAAGAAAATAATTTAATCGTTGATATCGTGAAGATTTCTCTAAGGAGGCATTTTTGGAAGGAGTCTAGTGTCTCGCGCAAGTGTTCCACCATGGGAAGGTCTTCAGGTTTCGGGTTCCTCAGGAACATAACCTGTATTTTTTTGTCTTATTATCTATAAGAGAGAGAAAAAGTGAGGCTGGGGACGGAAGGACTGTTTATAGCTGCTATGACGTACATGATAACAGGAACTAACTTGTCTCACGGATGTAACAACATTTAACATAACTATAAAGAGATAAAACGCATAACCTGTGTATTTGTGTTGCTGTGGTATAAGAGGAATACATCGCAACACTCCATCTTGAGTTATATTGTTCTAACAACTCATCTTGTCATGTTTTATTCCTTACATATTGCTCATTCAAAGTCTAATATTATCGATATGTCTGACACCAAAAATGTCCCGGATGAACGAATACATTTAGTGTAAGAGGAACAAACTGCTCAGAGTTAAATTTTTGTTATATATGGCAAGGGATATCACAACTACTGCAGAATTATAATCGCTGTTTGGCATTTTATCCCTAACAAACACTGATCCTAGATCTGTAATGAATAACAGAATGTTGGGTGTGATCTTAAAAGCTAGCTGTAAGTAGGACAATAAAAATATAATATAATATAATATAATGAATGTGTAAATGAAAATGCTTGTGTGTAGGTGTGTGTGCACTGTGATGGACGTCATTTCGGTCACGTGACGTGGACAGTTTAAAGAAGGACAGGTATGTGAACAAGGTGGACAAGGTTACTGTGGAGCCAAAGACAGCTCACATGAACTAAAATGCTGATTTTAGCTCATGGTCATTTCAGTTAGCTGCCTGCTGACACTGTGCTTGAGTTGAAAGCGAGTTAGAAATGAGCTGAAAAGCCCTCGAGCCTCTCAGCAGGAGGCTTTATCACTTTAGACACACCAGCTGCTATTTTAACATGGTGGCTGCATTTCATTCCTACTTCCTCAAACAAAATAATATAAATATCTAACATATGCATTATACATTTTGAAGGACTTGTGCCCAGACATTGAATAACGGCTGAGTACCAAATACCTTCCTCTTATATACACACAGTGCACTACGTACACCACAGAATCCATTTCCTCATAGCCTGTGAAGTGCACTTGTACAGGGAGAAAGGTAGTATTTGGGATTCGCCCTAACACTCATCTCATCTCGCTACCAGTTAGCCGACAGCTACTTTCTCTGCAAGACCATAACATGTCGTGTTATTTAAAATATACATTTTTATTCATTTTCAAACCCGTCCTTTCACTACCACGAGTGTGTTTTTAAAAAATGAGAATCACACTCTCACCTTTACGACGTGCAAAACTCTTTGAAAGGTTGGCGTTATCCTGTAAGCCGCCATGATGAACCGTGCGTGTGGTCACTGCGCATGCGCACCGCGAGGACGTAACCGGGAGCGCTCGGAGGAGTTTTCCCTTTCAGCCAATCACAATGCAGATATTTTATATCAACTCACGATGCAGATGTTTTATATCCAGAAATAATACTAATATTCCATGTGAAAATTTATTATAAATGACTGATAAAAATCATAATGCAGATATTTATAATCCATTCATAAAACTAACATTTTATTTAAAAAAAACATAATGCGTATAAAATCATAATACTTTATGCTATTATATATTATATAAATATATTATATAAAATCATAATAATAATGGACATAATAAAGCTTAAGTTAGAAGCCATATGCACATTACTGTTAAATTTCATGTAAAATGTTTGCCTGTACTGTCCCTGTTAAATAAACAAATAAATAAATAAATAAATAAATAAATAAATAAATAAATAAATAAATAAAATTTCTACTGTTCTGATATTCTACCTAAAATCATGCTGCTGATAGTTTATATGCAGTTATACTGCTGATATTTATATCCAGTACAGGTATCATGATGTAACTTCATCAAAGATTATTAAAGTGCCACTGAAATTATTCAGCTATGTATCTACAGTTTCACCTGTTTGTGTAAAACTATATATATATGTGTGTAAAAATTAAAATGCTATTTTTATTTACTTATCGCAGCATGGTATGGATAAATTTTAAAAGAGTAACATGTACAAATTCTTTAAAAATCTATAATAAATTAAGGACCTATTAGGACTTCTTTGGCTGATATATTTGGTAGAAACGTTATACTTTATAGGTCTGTATTTACAACATAAAGCTTCTCAAGTATTTTCTTGCTTATTTAAATTTAAAACAGATTTTATACCTTTGTTAGAAGTTGTAAAATTATTGTACAAGCTTTTAAATATAACAATCATGCAATTTCCAACTGAACGTTAATTCTTCACTGTTCTGAACAACCAGGTTTTTCCACAAATAACTGTTTTACTTTTATAAAAATTACCTATTTTACATTAAACAATTATTAGTTATATAAGTCTTAACCAAAACATATGCAGTAGTGAACAACACCACGCTACACCATTTATTAGCCGTTTTCCAGAAAATATCAGTCTTTCACAATATGCATTTTATAGGCTATATTTTTAAATGTGTACGTAATGTTTTATGTATATGTTTTCAGTAAGAAAGTTCTATGTAGGCTCAATATGGAAGATTAGTCATTCATAAACTATCTGTTTCTCAAACAGAAAAGGAACAAGTGTCCATTTTCCTTTGGTGTGATTTCTAGTTATAAAAGTCTGGGAAGCTTTTTTTCTTCAGTCAGCTCTTCATTGCACATAATCCTTCCTAATTTCATAGCACGAGACACAAACCACCACGACATTATTAGAGAAAAACAAATATTTATTTCTTTATACGAGAAATACATCCTTCATTGTTTATAATACACAGTGGATAATAGCATTTTTTCACAGTGCAATACTGATAAACAAAAAAGCAAAAAAAAAAAAAAAAGAGATAAACCTTCATTTATTTTATATATACAATTGACTCTGAGTAGAGTCGGAGATTTTACAGTGAATATTTTTAATCGACGGAAACTGAATTCTGTGGAAAAATTGTGTGTTGTGGAAAAAGGGATTGTTCCACTGACTGGAGGAACGAGGGGGAGGGGGTGGGGTGTCATCACAGGACGCATTAAAAACATTAACGAGTGAGTAGGCAAAGGAGCCTGTAATTGTCCATAAGATATCACTGTATGTGATTATTTCATAAACAATATTTCTATATTTTAGAGGATTGTCTACATTGTTGATCACAGAAGTCCTGCTGTGTCCCAAATCGCGCCATTCTGCACTTCTTGACAGTTCTGGACACAGCCTGGGAGGAGTTCATGGTTCCTAAACGTACCACTCGCTGAAGTTGGACGCTATGCTGCTGTGACTGCTGCTGTTCAGCACGGCGGAGTCTGGAGACATGGTGGTGCTCTGAGTCTCTGAACACGGCGACACCAAACTGGACGACTCGTAACCGGAACTTCCGGTCGGCGAGGACTCGTTCACTGAACTCTGCTCGTCGTGAACCTGTAGGAGAAACCGCAATGACATTAGAGACAGCTTGATAAGACTTTATTAGGCTAATAGCAGGCATGGCATGAAGCACAGCTGTGTGCATCTCGTCTAGCTCACCTTCATGTGTTTCCTCAGAGAGCTGGGATGAGTGTACGACTTGTCACACAGTTTGCACAGGTACGGCTTGTCGGATGTGTGCACGTGCATGTGCTTCTTCCTGTCGCTGCTGTTGGCGAAGCGTCTGTCACAGCCCTCAAACTCGCACAGAAACGGCTTCTCCCCTGGAAAAAGTAATATAAATAATAAAAATGGGTTAACTCTGGACAACTGAAGAAATAACATGAGAATGGACTAACAGTCCTGAAGCCCCCCAGCTTCCCACACACACACACACACACACACACACCCAAACCCCGCACCCATGCACCCTGAGCCACATTTTATTGCCAGCACTCAGCCCTCAATAAAAAAAAGCACAATTCACACCTACTTCCTATCTTTAGACCTGCTGTACCGCACACACGCATCTAAACCCAGCAGTGTCATCACGTAACCATGGAAATGGAGTATTAACACGTCGTCTCGCGCTTATTGATGACCGGAAAAGCGCGCAGGTCAAAAGCTTGTGAAGTGGCTCTCATTACACGTGTATATACACAATTCCATGCAAAGTAATGGAAATGATTCTAGTTGCAAATGGTAATCCTAAGCAGGAAGTTACTTAATGAGTACAGAGGCTCGTTTAACATATTTCACTCAAGCTGCAGTGGAAAAGCTTTTCATTTTATGTGTCAGTGCAGTTGCAAATAAATAAACAATCCAATAAAAACATGATGTACAATTAAGACTAATCATGATGTCGATATATGAATGTAAAAGCCTGGACTGGTGTATTCACCTGTATGCGTTCTCTTGTGTATTTTCAGGTTCTCGGAGCGCGCGAACACTTTGCCGCATCCCGGGAACGGACACGCAAAGGGCTTCTCCCCCGTGTGCACGCGAATGTGGTTCACCAGTTTGTATTTGGCCTTGAAGGCCTTTCCCTCTCGAGGGCATTCTTCCCAAAAGCACACGTGGTTGCATTGCTCAGGTCCGCCGACGTGCTCCGCGGAGACGTGCGCCACCAGCTCGTGCATGGTGCCGAAGGTTCTGCCGCAGCGGCGCTTCTCGCGGTCCGGTTCGAGCCACTTGCACACGAGCTCCTGCTTGACGCACTGCTGCCGCACGTAGCGGAAGAAGGCTGCAGGGTGATGGTGATGCGCGGCTGCTACGTTCAAGCCGTACTGGCCGTACGGATCAGGCCGCGCGTTGGACACCTGGTGGTGGTACTGGTCCGGGCGTGCGAACAGCGCGTTGTTGGTCGAGCTGTGCTGCTCGTGGAAGCCGGGGAATAGCAGATGACTCTGCGCGTCCGCATGGGAGGGATGAAGCGCTCCGGTCGCCGGGCTGAAGAGGCCGCGCTCTGGATCTGCAAAGCCGCGTCCGCGCAACAAGAAGTCTCGGGCCGAGCCGAACGCGGAGCCTCCGTATGAGGCGCCCAGAGCCGCGTAGCCTGAAGCCTGCGGGCCGAAGGCAGCTCCCTGACCCGGAGACAGCTCGCCGTGGCTCAGCTTGAAGGCGCCCACATGCGCCGCTTCTGCAAAACTGGCGTCCCTGTCGTGTGACTCACCCGCGTGGTGATGCCGGGCGAACGGAGCCAGGTGACCCGCGTCCAGCAGCATCGCTGCTCACCTCTCGGTTTCTCTGCGTGAGTACCGTGCGCAAAACAACCCGTGCGTAAAAAGCAAATCAAAACATGACCCAACAAATGTGTGCTCAAATTCTGATCATCACACAGCCTTTTCTTTTTTTAAAGTTTGTTTTAAAATCCTAACAAACAGAACATCTCCTCTGGTAGAGGTTTAAAGTCGATCTCTACACGTACAACCTGATGCGCAAAAAAAAAAAAAACGACAACTGATGCTCAAAAAAAACCCAAAAAAACCCAAAAACCTGATGCTCAGAAAAAAATTAAAAACTAGCCTGAACACACTCGTAGTCCTGTCTGTCTGCAAATGTGCTACTTTTTCGGGTTTGGCTGTGTTTATCTCCCTCCTCGCTCCTCCACGCCCCCTTTACTACAGGAGCCCCGCTGCGGTCCGATTGGCTGCTGTCAATCCCTAATCCGTTACTCTCGTCCAATCAGACGCCGAGTCACCGTGACTAATCTGTGCTCACTGTTGCTCAGCGTCTACTGCCCCAGTAGCAGGGCTGCGATTTTAGCTGGTGTTTGGTGGCGTGTCCAAACGAATGACCAGCATTTGCTGAACAAACCCCCTAAGAGATAATGCTAATATAATATCTAGGTATGAAGAGCTGTGTGTTTGAACAGTTTACGTGTGTTTATCTGTAATCCTGATATTTACATATATATATATATATATATAAGCATATGAGGTGGAAATGTGCATGTAAAATGTACATTGTTCATTCAGGCGGATGTCTCTTAGGATAAATGTGGAAGAGGGGGACACAGGAAGTGTGTATGCGCAAATACATTACCAGATTGCAACCCAGAGTCTCACAAATAAATAATAACAATAATAATAATAATAATAATAATAATAATAATAATAATAATAAGTTTGTTGCTAAGGTTACGCACGCATCTGGACTGCTTCAGCCTCACAATTAAAAAAAAAAAAAAAAAAAACTAGGCTGTGTGATACAACCAGCTGTTCCATTGCGCATGAGGCTGTATAATACACACCACAGGTTCACGAGGTGCATTGCATCCCAGCCCGTCTGTGTGCTTTTTATTTTACATTCCAAAACATATATTATAGCCAGTTATAATTTTTGTTTTGGCAGCTGTGCAGAAAACCGAGCCCCAGCTGGAGTCCCGCGCGCGCTGCTGATGTTGACCTTGAGGACCGCGCGCTCAGTCGCAGCGGATTCGGTGTTTATCGCTGTAATGAGCCTGAACACTGCACTGCATTACCGCTTACTCTGTTCACATGGGCCATGCAGTCTGGCCTTAAACAGTGCACATTAAAGGTGTACATGTACAAGAGGTTTTTTTTCCTCCAGTGTGAAATAGCTTCCATGTCTTGAAAACTGATGCGAATGTCTATAGGGGACACTGTGCTGCAAAAAGAGCTAAAAAAAAAAAAAAAAAAAAAAAAAAACCCACAGTGTTTAATGTAAAACATTATGACAGAATGAAAAACAAACACTGTTAGCCTATAAACTTCAAACATTAGAGAAGTTACACATGTCTGATTCGAGCACAGTGCTGCACTAATGGCTTATCATTTCTACATCCTTTTTTTCTTTATTTTTACTATAAACTTCTTCAGCCATTTCAGTAAAAACACATTAGTGACTAAAGTTTACACGTGTTTTTCTGTCAAGTATTTTATAGCAGATATAGGCTAGATTAAGAACTACATGCTAATTCATATATAAGAAAATAGCAGGCATAGAGATAGATAGATAGATAGATAGATAGATGTTTTGTCACAGCAGTAAAACAAAGAAACTGAACAAGACATAATTACAGACACTAACTAAATAATTAAATAATAATGCTTTGTTTATCTCTTAGACTCTCTTAGAAGAAAGTTTTAAGTTTTTTTAAAGTTAGGCTAATTTTTTAATTTAACAATAGGATTTCGTATTTAAGTGAGCTTAGCTAATAATAGCTAATGTTATCACGACTTATTTTCCATATTAGCATAGTTTTCAGTTTTTGCCCAACTATTTATTTACTTTGAAATAAGTTTTGAAGATTAAAAGTGAAATTTCATGATTTATTTAGCAACTCAGTGAACGAATTCTCATCATAACTTTCGATGTAAACATTAAGCTAACACTTTTAAGGCATTAATGTTTTGCTAGCTGTTTATTGCCACACATTAGCCAAATTAGATCCTGTTTTAGCTTTATCACAAGGGGATATTATCCGAAAACTTTTTTAAAATTCGCTATCCTGAGGGAAATCGTAAAAAAGTGTAATGCTTACAAGAAAAAGATCCAAGTTTTAATCACAACACTGATTTTAAATCCATATATTGTGGTAAAAGAAACAAACAAAAAAAGTCGGCTAATATGCTAATAAGTTGTAATACGAAGCTAATACTTTGAGGCTAATCACCAGCTAGCAAATATATTTGCTATAGGCTATATTTTATTTTTTAAAATGGATTATGGGGATTCTTCAACTGAATGAAAGACTCTGAATGAAAATAAGTTTAAATTAACAACGAATTTAAAATTTGAATGAGTCATAATAAATAGAGGTCATGGGCTAATAAGAGATTAAAGCATGTAATGACCTGCTAGCTTTTTTTTTTTTCTTTTCTTTTTGAATAACATGATGGGAATTTGCCAAGTGTTCTTTAAACAACTGGCACTTGTAGAAATGACACTTAATTAATAGGATATGTTTCTTATAAGCACTACTCTGGACTAAACATTTGCACACACACACTCTCTTCCTCCTTCCTCTTGTCTCTTCACAAAACTTCCTCCGAAAACCAACAGGTTTTGTGGGGTTTGTTTGGATAAGAGCTCTCACTGCTCTGGACGGAGGAAGGCAGGAGCCATGAGCTCGCAGGAAACAGACGCAGGCGCGCGCTTTGAACTCAGCCGGTATTATGCGGTCGGATGCCACCCGGTTGCCCTGGTGACGGCGGTGATTCGGTGATTCTCTTTTTTGCCCTCTCTACAATAAAGTTAGTCCAAACCCGTGGGCAGAGTTTTCCTTTAAACGGCTATAACGCGCAGACTCTCAGACGCCACATGCAATGAAAAAAAATCATCATTGTCAGTTTGTTAAAAAGAAACCAGAGTGTCTCATTTTCTCACCTTTTAACGACCCTGCACATTTTTCACATTCTTCAGGACAGCACTATTAGTCTCACTAAACAACTTAAATAGTCTAACTGTCATAGCCTGGATGCAAATAAATAATAAAACAAACAAACAAATAAATAAATAAAAGCAATATAAACATCAGTAGTAGCCTAAATCTGACCATGCAACATTACAATATTATAAGAGACTGAACAAAACGAAATGAGATTCATTTATAGATTAAAAAAATAATCTGAGATGTTTGTTAATTTTAATACACCTGTTTCATTAAACTAATTACCCAGAATGCACCGCATGCTTTTTATTTTGTGCAGCAAAAATTTGCAGACTCAAATATTCCCATGAAATAACTGTGTACAGATCAAATGCTTTACTCTTTAATAAACAGCTAACTAGTGAATATTATATTTACATCAGAAAGGATGATCAGGTGAGTTCATACATGTGCTGATTAAAGAAATTCATTTCTGTGCGAGTTGTTCATGGAAACAAATGCGCCCTAGTTCAAGCTTTGGCCTCATATTACCGTGGGCTTCACCTGTGTTTACTCAGATTGATGTGTTTATTATTATTATAACACCGTGAACTGATATTTTATGGAGGAAACCGGGATAATGAGTAAGTGTGTGATTGCTGAGGAGCAGTGAGTGTGCAGAGAACCGGAACGACGTGCAATTCTGTCGCGCGCGCTTTTTACACAAGAAACAGGCAGAAAAACAATGTAAATATTTTCAAGCTTCCTGTGTGTGGGATTCATGTCGTTCCTGTCTTATGCACACGTGGTTTTTTTTCTCCTTTTCGTTTCTTTTATGATATGCAAGTAGCTGTGATCAACTAAAAACGGATAGTCTTGTCGTTTTCAGAGAAATGCACATTTCCAGATCCTTCACGTTTTACTCGTTTTTCCATAACAGACAAGAATATGTCGTTAGAACTGAGGAAACAAATTGCAGGATGATACCTTTTTGTTCAAAGGTTCAAAGATTAAAGTTAGAGTTAGAGTTTTGTTATATCTATATCTACACACACACACACACACACACACACACATATATATATATATAAACAATAATATCTACATTACATATCTATAGACATATACACACACATACATACATAAATTTATATATATATATATATATATATATATATATATATATATACACACACACACACACATACATGTTATTTATTTATATATACACATAAAGTTACATCTTTCATTTTCGCCCCAAATATAAATATAGTGTGTTCAATCGTATATTTTATAAGGAGTTGATCTGGAAGGGTTGGCAGGTGCCGGAGGGTTTTCATGCAGCTTGTATTAGTCTTTCACAGTACAGGCTATATTGATGTTTGGTGTGTGTGTGTGTGTGTGTGTGTGTGTGTGTGTGTGTGTGGGTGGGTTGGGGGTGGGTGAAAAAGATGCATAATTTTAGTTATGTATGACAGCATCTGTGTCTCTTCTTCCTCTCTCTCTCTCTGTGGAAGTTTCTCTCTCTCTTCCTTGTTCAGTGGAAGCTCCAGTTCTAATCAAGTTCCATCATCTGGAAACTCACAAATGTTATTCCTCTTGCCCTCCCTCTCGCTCGCCCTCCCTCTCTCCTTCCCTCCCTCCCTCGCTGGCTCCCTTCGTGTGACAGAAAATGAAGAAGGAAGAAATGAGAAGGAAACTCATACAGGGTGAAGGAGAAAAATAACTGCAGCATTCTCCTGTCACTGCATGTGTTCTACAACGTCGTCGTCTCATCTCTCACTCCACTTCCTCTTCCTCAACAGCTCAGCCTCACTGTGCTTGTTTTCAAAATGGAAATATTCATATGTGAAATAAATGCAGTGAAATATTTTCATTTAAAGCAATACTTCAGCGGTTTTCAACTCAATCGTTGTCTGCTGCACAAGTCGGTAATTTGTCATTACCACACACACGAATTTCAACACGTTCCCTGCAGTGAGAAAACAACAGAAAACCTGTCTACTCAAAATGCAGTTACAATAGAAGTCTAAGGGCAGATGTTGAATTATGTAAACTGTATGTCTATATTGCTCCAGCATTGGAAATTTGTATAAAACTCCATTAAAAGCAGGTGTCAGTCTCATTCTAAGCCCTTTACTGTTGTACTATAAGTCATAGTGTCACATTTTTGTGTTATGTAGTCATGCATTTTAACCGTAATTGAGTCCAACACCTGCCCTTAGACATTCATCATACATTAATTTAGAGAAAGGCAAGTTTTCTCTTGTTTTTGAGTACAGACAAACGTTGAAATTATTGTCTACAGATGTGGAGAATAGAGATGAGCTGACAAATGCAGGAGTATTCCTTTAATTAACACCTCCATCTTCTCTCTCGTTCTCTCTCTTTCTCTCTATTTCTCACACGTTCTATAGTTATGAACCCAACATACTCACATGAGATTTGGATTTCGATAAAACTTGAAGTGATTCAGAAGGAGAGCTGGATTAGCATAATGTCTGCACCAACAGGCAGGAATAAAACTGAGTGGGGGATCATGATGGACTCCATTCAGAACAGCAGCAGGAGTTTGAACCTTCATCACACACACACACACACACACACACACACACACACACACAGAGAAAGAGAGAGAGAGAGAGAGAGAGAGAGAGAGAAGAGAAAGCACATTTCACCCAAAGCCAATGTGTTGTTTTAGAGTCTCTAACCCAAATCATCACAGTCATCTTTACTTTAATTATATCAGCTGATGGGGGCAGACGTGGGGCTTCTGGAGCGATGTAGAGGTCATTTCTCCACAGGGCGGTGAAACGGGGCATAGTGAGAAAACCAGGGGGCCACGGCAGGAATGCTGCGAGCTTCAGAGTAATTACTTCAGTTTAGCCTGAAAGCGAGAAACACAACCGATGTGAAGTTAATGACAGTTAGCATGGGGTGCTCCTGTCAGCACTGGGCCCTTGAAGGGTTTTGAGGAGAAAAGAAAGCATTGCTTTCTGCTAAGCTATAAGAGCAAGAGCAAAAAGAATATTTGGAGTGTTTTATGCACCATACTGACTAATAATCAGGAACGTTTTGCTACAGTTCTTGTAGAATCATTATTGAATCCATTTTCCTGGTCATTAAAGGAATACTCCAGAGTTTTTAACCTAATGTAGAGCCGCTACATCCGCAGCATATATGTGATTACATAAACAAAAATTTCAACACCAATTTGAAACAATTTCCTGTACTGGGAAAGTAACAGAAAACCTGTTTTACACAAATCTCACTTAAACTGGAGGTCTAAAAAACATAAAAACTTACATAAAATAAATAAAAATTTACATAAAACTAAGTTAAAAGTCCAACTGTTACATTAACAATAAAGGTCTTAGGACAAGATGGACATGAAAGAAAGTCTTACCAAAGCTTTTATTTTGAAGTTGTATCCAACTTTCCAACACTGCAGCAATACCAAATGAAGTATTCCAGTTTTATGACAGATTCTTCCATTTGAAAAAGTAGTCCTGTTTCTAACAGGACAGATTAATCAGATTTAGAGCTTCATTTTCAAACAGGTTTGACTGAAAGGTTGATGATTCTACAAAATGTTTCACATAAATGGTTGACAGAAATCAACATAGACTTCCATTATACGTGAGTTTGGAGTAAACCACTTTCAGTACAGGAAAATGTGGTGAAAGTATGTGTTATCTTATGTGTGGTATTCAAACATGTGCTGCATATACAGTAGGTAGAGATTAGGTCCAAAAAAAACCTGGCATTAGTCATAAAGGGGAGGAAAAGACAAGTGATACGAGCGTGAGGACGAGTCGAGGCTTTTCAGCATCCTCAAGAGAGCACTCAGACGTAATGCTTTCAGTCATTGTGCTCTCAAAGTGAGAGAGAAAAGTCACTCTTAGGACATGTCCTAATCCAGTTATCAACAGTGAGAAGTGAAAAGGTACAACGTCTATCCAATGTTTCTATTCAAAGTTACTATACAAAAAAAAAAAAAAAAAAAAAAAAAGGTTTGAAGATTTGGATAAAGGCTGAGTATTTGGACTTAGTTTGATTTAATTTCTACTTATTTGCTAAACATCAGCTCTGTAATAAGTCATAAGCATTAGCATTAGTATTAGTATTTAGGACGAGTGACATAAAATAAGGGACTTTGTTTGAATATTAGAAGTGATTTTAAAAAATGACATCGTTTCCATCTAATTTTTATATTTAGCTGTTTTGATAATTACGTATTGTGCTGATTTGTGAATCTGTTGGTATGGACCAATCACAGACCAGAGAAAGTCTGAGAACAAAAGATAAGTCTTAACTGTACTGTAAAAACTCTAAACCAACACATCTTTTTTGCTGAAAACATTGGATTTGTTGGAATTACACAATTGGCTTTAAGTGCTAAACTGGTAGATATAATCTCTAATTACTTGCTAGCAACGTAGCATCTTACTTCCAATTAAAAAATAAAGAAACTCACAAAATGGCTCTCAAAACGATTTGAGAAGTGTATAAAAGTGTAGAATTTAGTACAGTTTATTTTAGCCAAGCTGTTTTTCTTTAAGATTGGTTCACATTAAGGTTGCTTTAGATTAATTGACAATAATTCCCAAATTTTTACTTATCAATTTATTATACTGAACTTTTATTTTACCTGTTAAAACCATTGAGATAATAATAATAAACATTTTTAACACTGACCTGGCCAAATAGCTGTTCTTGGTTTGTACATCTATTCCTTGATGGGGTTTTACTAATTTTATAATATAAAAATATTAATAAATATTTATCGACGTAATCAGTGACCTTATTTCTGAGTAGACGTGATGACAGCTCTGCACAGTCTTGGCATGCTCATGATGGAGTTTCATCAGGAGCCACCTGGGATGCTTTTGCAACAGTCTTGAAGAATGTCACATGCTGAGAACTTGGCTGCTTTTCCTATAAGGTCTCAATAAAAATTCCTTATCTGGAGGTGGGATTTTTTTTTTAAATTGACATTATTTTATTAATAAATTAATACACATACGTATCACCTCCAATGTTAATATTTCTCTTCAGATTATTTATACACATCTGTCTGGAATTTGAACTGGTACTAGATGTTATGTTCATGTCAACTTTATATTAACCTCCCAAGCCAGAAAATATGAGGGGGCTGTATGTGCTTTCAGCTTTACAGCATAGCTTCCATTTATTATTAGTGACATCAGCACATCTGACTGAGAAATTCAGCCTGATTGTAAAATGAAGGGCTAAAGGACAATGGCTTCCTCTCTCAACGTTTCCTCCTTGCATAACCTCATAGTCTTTTTCCCCTTCAGTGTTACATTTGGCTTGCTAAATAGGGATCTAGTATTGTATTTCTGTACAACATGGCTCTGTAACTTGTTGCTATTTAACCCTGGTCAGACCAACAAACACCCCCCGCCAACCCACCCCAACTGGGACGCCCACAACATCCACCTTTTCCCAGGCATTCCGCTTTCCTCATCACTGCCTTGTTCAAAACGGGTCTGAGAAGGTCGAAGGTCAGGGAACAATGCCTACAGAGACAGGATTTACCAAGATGGACGACACACGGCCCGGGGCGCTTTGTGGCGGTGGAGGCCCTCGTCCGCCAGGCATCTCCAGCTAACAGGTGATGGAGGAGAAGGACAAAAGAGTTTCACAGTTTTCAGAGCACCATTATCCACACATAACGCCTGTGTTAACAATCAATAATGCACGCTTAAACCAAGCTGCTCACTAAAGTATCACACTCTCACTGGAGCAACTCTTAAAATATATACACAAAGCAATGTTTTTACATATAATAATAGATGTATATGTAAATATAATAACATACACACAGTAATAGGATATAGAGTGATAGTTACAAGGACATAATCCAATCAAATCCAATCAAAGCATAGAGGTGTTAAAGGAGACAAGCCATTCCATATTCAACAGTGCCAATGCAAAACTAAGGTAAGATCCAGTTCTTATCGCTGGTCATGTGATTAATAGTGTTTAACAAACTGAGCAAATAATTGAGGATAGACAAAGGAACACTTCGAAAACTCTCTAAACCTTGTTTTTAAATTGTTAGTCATTTCAATAAGCTACTGTTATTCGAAGCATGTCGAAAACTGGTGAAGTCTAATCATGGTTCAGTCCAACTAACAGAAAATTTCATTCAAGTTTATTAAAGGCAGTTTGAATATTAATGGAGGATTTTTTCCGTCTTAGGTCCCTAAGGTACAAATAATGTAATTATAAACCTGCTATGTGTCTTCCATAATAATGTTTATTTAGCTAAAGGTACAGTGACATACACTGCCAATGAAAAGTTTTTGAACACTCTGTATTAATATTTTATTGAACTTCTATAAACGGATTCAAGTTTGATGAAGGTTCAATTACTTTTGAATTGGAAAATCTAAGTAGGTGAACTGAGAAATGGAACGGAAACTACGAAACCTCCCTTAATCAGCCTTGTTTTTAAATTGCTAGTCAGCTTCTATAAGCTACTGTTATTGCATATGAACACTAATTATAACATTATTTAAAGGCTGTGTGAAAATGTAAAGTAATAAAGGTCGAACCATTACAAAGCATTGGTGGAATGATAATATAATCTGTTACACTTGTAGCAACAGATGTAACCACACAGGATTATTGATAAGCCTTACAGTCTGCTTAATTAACCCAATTAAGCTGCTCCACAAGTTCCCCAAATTTTTTTTGCAGTCTTTAGAACACTTTATGTGTCAGAAATAACAAGTAGGAATTTCCCTCATCCAATTTTGTTTGGAACACTGCAAAAGCCCCATTCAGTTGCAAAAACTATACAGTCTTAGGGGGACAAAACCAACTCTAAATCCCTAGCACATTGTTTCCATATCAGAGGCAGTCCATGTAGATTTTATTAGAAAGGAAAGCACCCTAGACTATGTAAAGAATGCTTGAGGAGCTCCACAACTGGTCAAAACAATGTTATTCATGTTGATGATTATTTAATGGGCATTAAATAATCACAGCTCCAGCATAATCCAAATATTATTATCTGTTTTTAAGCAAAATTAGTGAGGTGAGATACAGTCAGGTGAGATATTACAGTTAAACAGGAAACTGATGCTATAGTAGACACAGGCTCACAAAAACCGGACCTGGACCAGGTGAAGTTTTTCCAATCTTCCAACTGCCCCGGTTCGGTGAGTTTCCTGTTCTTGGCAGACAGGAGTGGAACCTGGTGTGGTCTTCTGCAGTTGTTGTCCAATCCGCCACAAAGTTTGATGTTTTGTGCATTTTGCTCACCATTGGTTGTAAAGAGTGCTTATTTGAATGACTGCAGACTTCCTGCCAGCTCAAACCAGTCTGGCCATTCTCCTCTGATCTCTCTTATCAACACGGCGGTTCCACCTGCTGAACTGCTGCTCACTGGATGTTTTTTGTTTTTTGGACCATTCTGTGCAATCTCAGAGATTATTTTCATTGCGTGAACTTCCCAAGAGGTTAGCAGTTTCTGAAATACTCAAACCAGCTCATCTGACACCAACAGACATAACATTGTACAAGTCACAGAGCTCTCATTTCCCCCCATTATGATATTTAATGTTAACATTAACTGAAGCTCTTGACCTGTATCTGCATGATTTTATGCATTGCACTGCTACCACATAATTGACTGACTGTATAATTGCATGAACAAGCAGGGGTACAGGTGTTCCTATTAAAGTGGCCAGTGAGTGTATATACCATATACACAAAGACAGCAAGGGTGAGCACAGTGGTATCACATAAACACACTTTTAGCTCTAGCTGTTTTTGATGTTTCACTGTAACGAGTGTTAGAAACAAGGATGTGTCTGTGTGGGTGTTTGCTGCTCATATTGTTAAAGATCAAAGCCCTGTCCCGAGAGGAAGTCCATAATCATGCTTTCATTGTTTCACTGTTTGCTTTAAGGCATGTTTGTGTATAAATAGTATTTTCAACCATCGGTCTGGCAGAACGTAGCACAGCATTAAAGATAAATAACAGAAGAGAATGGAAAAGAATCATAAAATACGTGAGATCATAAGAGACAGCAAAGAAACATTTACCTACATTGTTAACAATTCTTATTTCGTATGAAAAGTTTTGAAAGTTAGGTTAGGGTTGGGGTAAAGTTTGGAATATTGAAAAAGTTAGGATACTGTAGGAATATCTCTTGAGATTTTCAAATCTGGAAATTCTCCAAAATTTTCTACTTTCTACGACATACCAGGGGGCTTACAAAATTTTTAAAAATACTGAAAGAAACATCGTGATTGTACACGTTCATTTCAAAAGCAAGACACAAGCACCTGTCATTGGGGTGGCACCTCAAACATACACTGGCTGTCAAAAGTTTCTGAACACATGTTTCTTACACTTGATTGGTTTACCCACTAAATTAAACAAATGTTCCATCAAATCCCCAAATTTTTGTATTTATGGATTTCTTCATTGTCCACTCTCAGACTGTAATGGGACTCTAAAGTGCACTTGTTTGGTAAAGCAGTTACTGTAATTTGTCTTAAAGTTGGTATTAGACAGTTTATATGTTGTGTGCTACAAATTCCTAAATCAAGTGATCCAGATCAGCATTTTCCAGTTAGATCTAGATTTTTTTCCCCAATAAAATACAAACATTTTACAATGTTTCCAAAGTTACAAACATTTCTCAGTTCACCTACTTTGATTTTCTAATTCACGAGTAATACACTTGAATCCATTTCTTGAAGTTCAACAAAAAAGTTCAGAAACATTTCATTGGCAGTGTATGTCAATGAGCCTTTAGTTAAATAAACATCATTATTATGGAAGATACACAGTAGGCTTATAATTACATTATTTGTCTTTATTGGGAGTAAAAAGCACTCTCTGAAAAGACAGGAGAAAAATCCTCAAACTACCTTTAATAATCTTAGCAAATGAAATTTTCTGTTAGTTGGACTTCACTGTGATTAGATGTTTTCGACATGCTTCAAATCCAGAAACGCCCAGTTAAGTGTGTGTGTGCGCGTGTGTGCGTGTGTGTCATCCAGCTTCTAAGAGGGTTTAAATGAAGTCCTCCATGGCCTCTTGTTCCTTTGTTCCTTTTGTGCAGAGAGAAGAAGCCGTAGCCTCCTCAATGGAGCTCAAATCCCATCAGCCACGCTCCCCACCAGGCCACCGAGTCAATCAGAGCCTGCTCACTCACACTCACTCTGTAATTAAAGGGATAGTTTCAGCAAGTATGCCAGCCTAACGATGAATGATAGTAAAGAATGAAGACAAACTGGGAATCCCGCTGATATTTTAGTGCTGGTATTTTGTGCATTTAGGATCATGGAGGAAATGTCAGGAAGGCATTATTCTGGTGAATTATAGATTAGCAGTATGAAATTTAAATATTGGCATCATCCACAGTTATGACTATCTTTCACATTTCATATTTCCAGATGTTAAACTGCTCATATATTCTTTCAAAATACACTGATTACTTTCCTACAACAGCATGCCCCAAAGTGATTTATTTCTCTTATACCACAACACAAATTCCACATTTCTATTTATTTATTAAAGAGAATAAATAAATATGAAATATTATAAAATAAAATAAGCAACTTAAATGTCTATCAATGTCTTTTCATACTAATTTGTCTTTTAACTTTATAAATCTCAAGCCTTCCTATTTTAGAACACTAATATTTATTAATCTGTGAATCTATGAAGCCAACAACCCATTGACTAAGTAAACATTCATAAACAACCAGGAATCCTCAGTTTAACTAAAGTGAACAACCTTAAAAAAAAGACTAGCTTCTGAACACTTCACCTAACTTTATCTTGAAAATTAGTTTCATGTCATATTTCAACCAGCGCTATCATTTGTGTATACTACCTACCAAGTAAACTTTAACGTAGCTAAGATTAGCTTTTACAAAGTTCTTTAGTAACACTGCCATTACAGTGGCATAAAGTAGTTTGTATAATTTTTACATAAAAGTCTACTAATTTTTTTAAATTTTATTTTATTCTGTTTTTATTATGTATCATTGTTGCACTGTGGGACGAGGCACTAAGGAAAAACATTTCACTACATTACATCACACGTATGTAATGTGACAAATGAAGAACCTTGAATCTTGAGCCTAATTATATTTTAATGTGCAGCATTAGCAGAAGCAAGGCAAAATTGGTTAAAAAATCAATCCCACAATTCTTCAGGAAAAGCTGATTTGAATGCTGGAAATAACTAAAGTGTAACAATATTATAGTAATATATAGCAAATCTATAATATGGGATGTTCTTGTAACAGCATGTTTACAGTGTATGTTTTCATTACGTTTCAGATCCTAAGTGACCATATTATAAGCCAGAACGAGGTGATGGTGATGGTGGCATGATCTCAGATCAGCAGTCTTACTCCAGCAGGCTCAATTCATATAAAGCCCTAGCCTGTTATATCCGACAAGTAATCAAAACCAACTTATCTCAAGAGGAGTAGTTCCAGCTCCTCCACACCCTTCTCAAAGAGGGATCATTAGGCTGGATTATAGTGCGTCAGTCCTCAAAACAGGATTAAACCAGATTAATTAACTTCAGGAGTCTTAGTCCAGTCTAATCCCTCTTAAAGGCAACTTTTATCAACTACAGCATGTTAGTTACAAGTCCTGCTCATGGTTTAAGTGTTCTAAATGTTGCACTAAAGACAGAGAAGAAAGTCTTGAAACTGAAATGCTATTTTTTATTATAAGTCTTTCTTTCTAGTTGTTGACACGTTGACCCGTTCCTAACAGATGTGGTGTGTCAGTCCGAATCAACATTAACCAACACATCCTCTTCATCAGTATATAACCGTTACCCAGCCTTCCCTATTGACACAGAGAGAAAGAACGACGGAGAGGAAGAAAGGAAAAAGAAAGAAAGCACCAATCTGAGGGAGGGGCAAACACGTGTTTGGGAGGGGCCCATTGCCCAAGCGGGGTCACTTTTTTCCAAGGGGCTTTGCTTTCTTTATTGACTCCGAGCAAGCCAAATAAGCAGATTGGCCGATCCGTTATGGACACGGGGGCATTGTGGGACAGGACGGGCTCGGACACAGAGCCGCCGCCATTCCCTGCCCCCACTGAGAGCGAGAGAAAGGGGACAAAGAGACCCCCGCTGGGGGAAATCTGACAGAACTGCCCCCAGAGACACAGGGGCACAACTGCCCCCTCTGCCCAGGTGAACGGGGGTGAGAGATGGAGGAAAAGATGGAGAGATAGATAGATAGATAGATAGATAGATAGATAGATAGAGCGTGAGAGAGAGTGTGTGTGAGAGAGAGAGCCTCATCATATCAAAACTTGGATGGAGTGATGGATGTTTTGGGGAATCATGTCGGGAACAAAAGCTCCAGAAGGCTGCGAGACTGGAAAAACCGAATGAGCAATTGTGGGCAGATGAGAATAAAAATGAAAAGGAGAGAAGGAGGGAGGATATGCTTGTTCATCATACCACAAGTTACATTCCAAACTCAGAAGAGGAGAAAATGAGATGGAGAACAGTTGCAGTTTATTTTCTTTCCATTCGAGAGCATACAGTATATGAACCTAAGATCATACACATTGCTCTTTTTATATGCTGTGACATGATGTATCAGAGAATGATGCATCCACTGAGTCATGTAGGACCGTTACACACACATACACTCACATGAATCATGGTTGAGTGGAGTAACTGATTAAGTTAGTGGGGGTTGAGTAAATGCTTGTAAGTAGAAGTGAACTACTCTGCATGGGATACAAGCACCTGGCAGAGAGATACAGGAAAGAGAGAGAGAGACGTGACAGAAATGAAAAGTGAAACCAATGAGCCTTTTTCCAATGCACAAAGAACTTGCTTTTCCAACTACCAAAGTTTCTAAGTATATGTTTCTGGCTTCTCAAGGTTGATGCCAGTGGTGTTTTTCCAACAGACAGTGTGGTACAGCATGGTGAGGTTACTGATCTTTGGGGGCTAGCATGGTAGTGTGGTGACTACCAACAGGCATGATTATCAAAGCAACCAGAAAAAAAAATGCGCATTTGAAAAATGAAATTTTGGCAGTCACTATATACTACTACCACTGGAAGGAAAGTGGATCCTACCTAGCTATTGCTTTTTTTTAATTATAATTTTAAAGGCAGTTGAGATTCAAGTGACATCCCATGAGGGTTCTTTGATAAATCTGTTTGGCCAATAAATAAACTGCACCAATTCTAGCATAATCCATATAATCTCTGTTAGGTACTCTTGGAACCTGGTTAAAATGGATAACATAAATCAGTGCAAGTACTTAGCAATGGTATGGTTTACTTATCGATGAAACTAACAACAAAATGTGGAATCACAGATTTGTACAGCACTGTCTAGAAAAGTGGATCTAATAGTACTTGGTGGGGGGTTAGCTGCATCGTTCATTGCAAAGTGCCTCAGCAACATGTGACACCATGAATACAAATACAAGGTTGCTATTTTTAAAAATAAAATAGAATATTGTAAGGAACTATACAAGGTGTCTGCAAAGTCAGGAACCAATGAGAATATGTTGAAGAAAATGCAAAAACATGATTCAGCAGCTGAGAAAATGCGTAGAGCGTAAGGGCACATATATAGAGAGCATATGTTGCAAATAATAAATACATGATTAAGTATATGTAGTTTCACTATCATTGGTTCTTGACTTTTCAGGCACCTTGTATATTGTTGTTTGAAACTGAAGAAGCCATGAAACAATGTGAAGACAAAGGCATCAATATGATCTCACTAAATCTACATTTGGCTGTACATTTGGTTACTTGGCAGACGTATTCTAAATCTAGAGTTTTTCGGTTGGTTAACCAAATGACCAATCAGACAAAGCAACAAATCCTAACAATAACTCAGTCCTAAGTCAGTTCCTTTCATCTCTCAAATTGATGGATAATGAACTAAAACTCCAAGTTTGGTTGGCTAACATTTGGGAAAGTTCTTGTTTTCAAATGTGCAGTGGAAACACATTGTAAGGCTTATTCTTTTTTTTTTTTTCAAGAAGACGGTGTCAACCTCATACTCTGATTTTTATATCTGATTTTTTTTCCACATGCACCATACCAACTACTCCAGAGACAGGAAGCTTTGGCATCATCAACCAAACAGTAGTTTGAATAGGACTTGTGAGTGTTTTTTCTGGAATCTCACCAAGAAATGTCACTGTGAGGGGAAAAGTGGAACTGTCTGGAATAAAAATGTTCATCATCAAGGAATACCAAAGGAGTCCCAAAGAGACCTCATGTACAGAGGGTCCATAAATTTGTCGAACACCCCTGATCCCGCTGATTTGTGGTCAGAAGAGTTATAAAGTTTAACCAGTCCAAACTGGTGGACGAGTTCCAATATTACAAGATGACCACACCGATTCAGCCTATGGTGCAAGTGTGAACATGGCAGGCTAGTCCTTTATCAGTGTAAAGGGAAAGATTTCTGTTTGTGAGAAGGTCATGGTCAAGGTCAAAGAGGTGGTATTAGTCAAGCAATTGCATCTTCATCCTTCCTCCAACCTTGGTTCATGGCAAACCAAAAGGGGGCCACATGTAAACATCCACAGTAGCACATCTTCAAAAAAAACAAAACAGATGGAACTGATGGAAACTGAAGCTGCATTATGATGGATATGAGTTCTGTTCAATGTTTTCTGTAGATGATCTCTGTAAAGACAAAAAACAAGGTCGAGATAAAAAAAAAAAAAAGGGCTGTTCACCAATCTTATCTGCAAAAGGCCAGTGTGATTGCAGGTTTTCATTCCAACCAAGCAGAAGCCACACTTGAAAATGATTAAAGGAAGAAACAAAATAATTAAACAGGTGGCTCCTGATTGGCTGGAACAATAACCTGCAGCCAGACTGGTCATCTGTGCTTTAGCTTGGACAGCCATGTGCTAGAACCTAGGCCCTGACAAGTGGCTCTATTGGACAGACTCCTGAACAGTAGTAAGTCAGCCCAAACAAAGACATAGACAGACATATGATAAACTGTCTGTCAGTGTATCATCTGGTGTGTCACTCTAGTTGGGTGTAAATATGTGACAAACCACTTGAAGAGTTAATAGTACACATTTTAGTTAGCCAGTGCACTCATTTTTTGGGTTGTGTCTTCCTTTAAAACTAATCCACTGTATAGTTTCATCTGATACACACTAATGCTAAATCAGATGTTTGAGCAACATGATTTCTTGCAGGTCTGCTGATGATCCAGGTCAGTTTCCCCATCAGCTCACCAAAATCAGGGGCACTGGTAGCTGCACGGCTATAGTTATGTGCTAGTCATCAGAAGGTTTAAATCCCAGGACTACCAACCTAATCACTGTTCAATAAGCCTCTTGAGGAACCACTTGAGCAAGACCATAAATGCTCAACTGTTTAACTATGTGCTTAGGCAGAATCCAACCTAAGCATGTACATAGCTGCACAGATGGATTTAAGGGTTTTACTCAAGTGGTCCTCAAGGGTTTTATTGAATAGTGGTAACTGCATGGTTACAGTTCTGTGCTAGTCACTGGAAAGTCCCAGGACTACTAAAGAAATGTTGGTCCATCCAGGAACCACTTGAGCAAAAACCTTAACCCTTAACTGTTCAACTAGGTTGGATTCTGTCTGAGCACGTAGCTAAACAGTTGAGCGTTGACGGTCTTGCTCAAGTTCCTCAAGGTTCCTCTTATTGAACAGTGGTTATGTTGGTAGTCCTGGTATTTGAAACTTCTGGTGACTAGCACAGAACTGTAACCATGGAGCAGAAGTGTAACATGCTCGGGTTGGATTCTGCCTCACTTGTTAGCTGCCTCAGATGAATGCATCCCCCAAATGAGTAAATCTGAATGCAGTGAACTAACTCCATGTGAACCAGAGCCCCTGACCTGACTGCCCTTGCTTGCTGATGCTTCCGCTCAGGTCCTCCTCTATTGAGCCACACTTAAAGGAAATCGCTCACTCTTTTGATCCAATGAATAGTTTCTCACTCATTCAAGTGTGTGGGTACAAGAATCCCAGGCCAAACATGGCACTAATAGATAGGATTACCACACACACACACAAGTGACTCAGCCACTGAAACTGAGGTTAACTGAAGTTACTCTCTCAGCTGCTCTGAAATCAGCTTTACCAGCAACTTAAGAGTGCCAGATCAGAGTGGGAAAAAAAAAAAAAAAAAAAAACGCTCCAGATGCTCATTTGTAGTGAATAGGAGTGTGTGGGGGTGTTAATGCCTGTCCTCCTCCTCCATTTCCCAGCAGCAGCTGACTCACACACAATGGGATGAGTCTATAGAGTGGCGGGATGATGGAGATGAAGAAAGCAATAGATACAATCCTCAAACACTGGGACATGAAAGACAAGCTCGTAAATATGCTTTAGATTGTCATTTAAACCATTATCTGAAAAGAAAGGTGAAAAGAAATGTACACAAATTTTCCCCTTACGTCACACTTTGACAAGTTTGGTGTGACATTTGGTTCGTTAGTTTTGCACTGGGGCTACAGCGATCTCTGGAAATAAAAGTACTTCGAAAAAGGGTAAATAATATATAACAATTAACTAATCAATGTAACAATTATAACAAAATATAACAAGAAATTATATTTTAAAAAATACAGCTAAGTTCTAAAATTATTCTGAAATAATAATTAATAACATTATTATCTAAATAGTAATTAATAATAATTATCTAAATTATTATAAATATTCTAAATGAATATTTAAAAACAAAATGTTATACAAACATTGTGACGAAGAAAACTATCCAAATATCTACCCAAATTCTAGGGTAAGGATGGTTTCAGTCATCTCATCTAATACTCATCTAATGCACACATTGTCTCACACAGTGTTGCTAATCAGTGTTAGTTTAGGAGTCACGTCCATAGTACTGGAATTCCATTTGCTATTGTATATATTGAGATGCTGAAGGAATGTTATTATTACTATCAACAGACAGGATTGCAGGGGATTTTCAAAGGCTGTTCCCATTTCGTCCAGATACAGGCCAAGCCAATTTAAGGGAAGCAGTAAAACTCCTTTTTTTCTTTCTCTTTTATTTTTGAAAGGAAGGCCACACAACAAAAGAGTGAGTGAAGTTGCCATCTGGAACTTCAACAAGGAACACGCACACGCGCACGCACACACACACACACACACACACACACTCCACCACTCCACATGCATGCTGTCAGCATAGTGACTCACAGCTGAGGTGTTTAAATGAGAATAATAAGGTTTTTTGCTCTGCAGGATCAGCTGTGTTCAACATGACTGCTTGAAGAGATCATCAGAGAATCTGGCGAGTAAAGAGCTTGTCTTCTGATCCTGACAGGTCTTTAGCCTGTATAGGGTCAGAGATCAAAAAAAGCTTGAAACCGGTTAAGAGCGTCGTTACTTTATCAAGCACATACTCAAGCTCCACTCAAAAATAAATCAAGTATCAGAACTCAGAAAATGAGCTTCATGAGCAGGACAACCTCTACATCAGACCTGTTCAAGCTGTGCGTTATTTATTTAAGATAGAACGTCCAACAGAGTGTCCTGATTTGAGAAAAATCAGGAACACAGCTGAGGTGAAGAACATGCCACAAAGCAGTGTTGTTTCTCTGCTAAATTCCTTATGTTCTGATATTGATGAGCATTATTTCACTTACACACTCTTACAAAAAGCTAAATTCAGTGCACTTAAAGGTTCTTTAGTTGGTCCCACTTGTAAACTCTTAAAGGTTCTATGTAGAACCCTACAACAGAGACATTTGCTGCTTATCCAGAGGGGTCCCAGCAGCAAGCTAAGAGCTCTTAACTAACCCAACAGTAGCACGGTAACAAAAGTGATAATTTAAATACAGAACTAAACTGCTATTTATGATCGCCATGGCTACACAATGTTAAGCTAGTGGAACAGAAAATGAATTTGTGCTTTAGATTTAAGAAGGCTGTTTAAGTGGTTAAAGTCATGAGAATACTGTTGTTAGGCAACTGGGAAATATGGATGTGAAACAAAATCGTTTACTATAGAGAATAACAATTTAGGTAATTAGCATGTTGCTGTTAAATCTTTTATATGAATATTGTAAAGGTAGAATGACAGTGGAAATGAGACTAAACTATCAGCAATATCATCATTTTCCTCGGATGTGTTGGTAAATTACTAAGAAAAGTCTCTGTATGACTAAAATTTCACTTGAAGTACACTTAGCATCTATTGCTAACAGAGCATGTGTCACTACTCTGAGCTATCAGAAAATGCATGAATACTACGAGTGGACTGTCTACATGGAATCTTCTTACAAACTTGAAACATATTTATGAAATATATGCACAAAACATCACACAGAACATCATATATAGAATTTCATATATTTAGAAATGTAATAACTTTCTCACCATGTGTCTCAATCTACAGTATATTTGACTCACTTCTTCATGATGTTTCATAGCTTTACTTTACATGGAGGGAACTAAGAAGTGTTTATGCCACTGAATTTACAAAAGATCTGTCAGATGAGCCCTTGCTCTTGAGTTAGTTAAGCGAGTGATCAGTACAGAAAGTGTATTTTTAGCGCAATATAAATTTTTGGTCTGAATGACTTTCTGTAAATCTGTTCTATTAGAAGTATATAATCTCAGATAATAAAAATTATCATGACAGACTTATTTGCTGTAATATCTAGGCTGCATGTTGTAACAGAAAATCACTATTAAATTATCACTGAATTTGGGTTCCTAAATAAACATAAAATAGCGGTACATTTTTCATCCAGAACCTACAGAAAACCTTGCACTCAGCTACAATTGTGAGCAAAGACCTCTGAACCGAAGTCAAAATGGCGCCATCTATTGACAATGCAGAACCACAGATCCTAAACTAAAGCTTTTTATATTTGTAAAATGACCACAGTATTGCTTCATATTAATGTGGTGGTCAGTGACAACAGCAAAACATACATTACCAGTCAGTTTGTCATTGTCTTAAAGTGAAATCAAGTGATTCCAACTGTCCAAGTTGGCCACTGGATAACATTAGTGTTCTGCTACACTGTGAGGTTTTGTTCATGTTTACAAATTACAGTAAGTTCCACTGTGTACTAAACCACATCATTAAGTCTGAGTGACGTCACTGAAGAACTGGATGCTTTCTGAGTCAGATATAGTGCATTTATCATTCCCATTTCCCCTGATCATCCATGATTCAAGTTCACCTGTCGATTGAGAACGACACAAAAAACAAGCCATGGGATCAAAGAAATTGCCCACAGACCTCTGATACTGGAGTGATTCAGGGACTGGTATGTGTAAGATTTCTGCAGCTTTGAAGGTTTTCAAGAATACAGTACAAGAATACAGAATACAAGAATCTATCATTCTTAAATGGAAGAATTTCAGTAGCACCTCTCTGAACCGTCCAGCCAAACTGAGCAAATAAGTAAGAAGGGTTGTAAACTCAGAGCCAAACCTCTGAAGTGCTCTAGAAGTCCTGTGCTGAGGATGACACCTCTAGTGCATCTGAAGAGGACTGAAGCCAGTCTGGTGTAAGAGACACATGACGAAGACTCTGAGGCAATAAGAAAAAAATATTCACCAAGATGAAACCAAGACTGGACAGACATAACATTTGAAAGAATACAGGTATCACTCAACACCTGTGGAAGCCCATCCTTACTATGAAGCATGGTGGTGGCAGTATAAAAATCATAAGGCTGTTATTCAGCAGAAGGAACCAAGAGGGCATTCAGGACCAAGAGAAAGAAGAATGGATGAAATTACAGAGACACCATTGAGGAAAACCTGCTCTGGCACACTCAGGGCCTCAGTTTGGGGTGAAGGTTCAACTCCAACACGACACTGCAACAATAATGTAGCAGAGGCTTCAGGGGAAATAAATTGAAAGTCCTTCATAGCCCCATCAGAGCTCACAACTGAGCCCAATTCAATCTCTCTGGAAATACAGCATTTATAAACCCAAAAATATTTAAGGCTGTAATCAATCCTAACGGTCCTTCAGCAAAGTAAAGGGTGTGACTTCATTTTTAACGCATTTACAAAATTTCATGAAATCCTTTTTATGCTTTTTCATAAAAGTTGCATACATTGTACAGGATTTTGGGTGAACTAGACTTCATTTATTTATTAGCTACATTATCCTCATAGCTTCCTCATAGTGCAAAACGAAGCAAAGAGAGATCTGGCTGATGGACATATCTATAACCAAGGACACAAAAAATGATGCTTTCCAACTTTTCGTTTAAAAGATACAGTGAATCATTGAAAAAGTCAGATTTTATTTGGGACAGGGAAATCCTTCTTTTTTTTTATTTCCATTATTCATTCGGCCCCCCTTGCAATCACATTACTTTAAATCAGTGAAGAAAAAAACCCTTCTCAGTGTAATTCAAACCATTATAACTCACGCATGTATCAGCTTACATAGTGTGACTATGTACATGGTCCTGCTCCAAAAAACAGTCCATCCACATATTTCTACATACCGGTGGATTCCTTGTTTCCCCCCTAATTTAACGCATACGAAAATGAAGGTAAGGAGATGAAAGGAAATAAGCAAGTATTAAGTTAATATGTAGGAAATGTCTGTTAGACAGCTGATCTCCAATCAGCTCCTGCGCACACACCAAATTGATTTCAACAGACAGAAACCAAGAGTAGATCAGCTCTTACACATATGCACCCAGGGTTCTTAAAGAAACATTTCACCCCAAAAAACTAGCACTTTTGCTAACTTTGCTTCATGTACTTGAAAGGTACGATCTTTCACTCATCTGTAGCAGTGTTAAAGTTTTAAGGTGAACCACTTCTTTATTCTTCCCTCTTATTGATGAGGCACAAAGAAAGCATCGAGGCATAAATCAATAGTAAGAGTGCGAATTAAAAATGATAAGAGATAAATAAAAGCAAGGAAAGCTGGCTGGTTGATAGCACACAAAAATTTCAACAAAAAAAAAAATATATATAATAATAATAACAACAACAACACTAAGAGGAAACCACCCCCCCACCCCCCCCCCCCCCAAACACAAACAACTCAAATAAGCTGCAGCTCTTTTACTGCATTCTTTTTTTTCCGGACATGTTTCAGCATTTAAGAAAAAAAAAAAAAAGACATATTTACAAAGTCATACTTAACACCGCAACATAGGTCAGCTACTTACACCTGAACCTGATGCACTTTAATATTAGCGAAAAGGAAAAATATTTACAAATGTCAATCTGAAATTAAGGTTGAGGAAAATGTAGCTGTGGTTTGTGTGTTCTGCGCTGCAGCATGTTGCTATTTATATGAGTGCTCTTTTATAAGCATGTGTGAAATACACACACACACACAAAAAAAAAAAAAATCATTTCACAAAATTTTTTTACACACATACACTCCAATGGAAGCTTAAGATCTGTAGAACCTATTTTGAGTTGTTAGTTAGCTGGGGCAACAGGGCGTCTTTGACAGCGCTTTTATCCCTCCCCCAAAGACATCCCATTTAGCGGAGGAGAGTTGAGTCCAGGCTCTGATTGGTCAAATTCAGTCCACCTTCACCACGCTGTAGATTTTCGTCACAAACCAGAAACAGGCAAAGAATCCAATCGTTCCTGTGAAGAGGAAAAGTTGAATTTCAGCTCGATGTGAAGAGGGGAGAAAAAAAAAATTACACACACAAACATACTGAGATGGTTTCTTAAATCAAAAGTAATGTGATCTGTTGTGATGTGCAAATCTCCTCTGTCATTATTAACTAAAGCCTCGAACACTTGAATTATATAAAGAATAAAACATGACGGGGTGTGCTGTTATAGGAAAATAATCAATGATGGAGTGGTGAGATGATGTTACCACTCTGAATCTGATTATTTTCTCCCTGAACCAAAGTTAAACCCACACACACACACACACACACACACACACACACACACACACACACCTGTGAAGAGGAAGAAGATCAAGGCCATGATCATGGTGTAGCCGAAGTAAAGGATGGTGCTGGCCAGGCCGGTGATCTGCAGCTTGGAGAAGAAGTAGTGCACAGCATAGACGAGGAAATACGCAGCTGTGAAACCGCTGGTAAGGAACGAGCGCCACTGCCAGTGGTAGTCCTGATGAACACAAAACAAACAACAGCATCAGCATCCTGCATCTGAACAGCGAGAGGAGCTATACCTAAAACTAAACCTACGCCAAAATGGTTATGGAGATTTTACTGTTAGGGGGTTTGTTTAAAATGTATTTTAAATTGTGGTTAAACCCAGGAAATTATGCGGCTGTCGTTTTTCTTCCATTTTGAATCACGGTATCTCAATAAAGAGTCCAATGTTATTCATAAAGGGAAAATAGATTTAGGAGTGACGGAGTTTTATGTTTTTTTCTTGTGGAACAACCCTATTTGTTTTCTAATTTGGTTGGAAGCTAGTAAATAATAACATATTTATCCCCGTTGTGAAATTTGTATTGTTACCCAGTTGTGAAGGTGCTTTAGCTAAAGATATAACATCAGCTGAGTAGCAAATATTAACTATTCGCTTTGGTGCGTTTCTGTGCATTTTAGTACTTCTAATCCGGTTACACTGCCATCAGTCTATTTATCTATCTGTTTTATCCACTGATGTGTGTCTTATTGATTAGATGTGATAGTTTTGTTCTCTGGAGTTAGTGGACTCTCTTACTACCCAGAGGTGCATACAGCCTCAGGAAAAGCTTTTATATTCACCCAGCATTGCTGAGAAGCCTGCTGTGGAATTAGTTGTATTGCTCTATCAGCCTCAAAGAGAACACGAGCTCGATTTGTGTTAATTGAGCCAGCCATGTGATTTTTTCTTGTGTGTGTGTGTGTGTGTGTGTGTGTGTATGTGTTCTTGTAACCTCAGCACACAGGTGGAAGTAACAGAGCAGGATGGTGGCCTCAGAGCAAGTGATCACCAGGATGATGAAGACGAGGAAGAGGAAGCCGAACATGTAGTACATTTGATGGGACCTGGAGACAAAGCGTGCACACACACACACACACACACTATCAGTTTATTGTCATCATATACTGTCCACACACAACCTACATCATGGACTGCACTAGTCTATGCAACTCTTCATTTCAGTATTTCAACTTTTTAAAACTCTTTAGGACCAGGAACAAATTCAATATTCTTATTATCATTTACTTTGGCAGTATTATTACTGAATCCTGTGTTATTGAGGAACTTGAATTACAAACCAACCATTTCCAGTTAATAATCAAAATTATATCCCATCATCTGCAAGGTATCTAAAATTAGCTCTAAAACTCTTAAACAGGTAGAGTCAGAGATTTTAGCTGAAGCTGGTTATTTTAAAACCTTAAACCTAAATAAATATAGCCCACTTCTTCAGCGCTTCCTCCGAACCCAGAAACATGTTTAGTAAGTGATTAATTTCCCCTAAATCACTACAGCATGAATGTGTACATTGTTCAAAAGAGCACCACATTAAAGAATAAACTGTAAAAAGTGTAAAGAGGAATGTTTACTTTATTGATGTGATTTCCTCTGATAAGTCAGTGGAACTTTTTAAATATCAGCTGGGCCCTCTACTGTCAAGGCAGAACTCACCAGATGCTGTTGAGGATGAAGAACAGCTGGATGAAGATGCATCCGAAGGGCAGGATCCCACCCATCACGATGCCTGGGAGGGGTTTGGTGTAAAAAGACTGTTCTGGAATCTGCCGAGGGATCTGATTGGTGCGCACAGGGTGTTCGATGCCCTGCATCACACAGAAACAACTAACACTTAACACACACACACACACAAAAATAGACTATGGACTGATGAAACCACACCTGGCCAAACAGAAGCCTATATAGAGGCACAACTTACACTGTACTATTTATTCATTGTGCCTAAAGATTTGGTGAATAAAAGGTGGAGCCGTCATAAGCATTATTGTCTTACTAGTAATGGCTCAGTTCAACAACAGGCTTTTAGTCAGGGTTAATGTGACTACGGCTTAGTCTGAGCTTCTATAGACTGTTAAGCGGAACCTGGGACCTATAACATTAAAATGTCTTTACATTTAAATGTGTAAATATTATTGTACATCTAATACTAGTACAATAATATTTACACATTTAAATATTATTATTATTATTATTACTAGTACAATAATATTTAAATGTGTAAATATTATTGTACTAGTATTAGATGTACTCACAGCTTTCTTAAAGCCAAAGTAGGCTCCAACGAAGGTGAGAGGGACGGAGATGCAGAACCACAGAGCCAAGATGGCCACCAGTGTGCCGAAGGGCATGGCGGCTGACGAGCCCTCACCCCACAGAATCAGATTCATCAGGAAGAAATCAGCAAACACAACACTGCAGGAGGAGAAGAGGGTTAAACTCACACGTTATAAACAAATGACCACTCATAATCTGGATTTAGAATGTAGAAATGTGTACTTATGACCAACCAATCCATCATGAAATGTAGATGTATAAAGTAAAAGGATAAAACTCACCCGGGGCAGAGGAATGCTGTCAGCAGCACATTGGTCTTCCACTTCTCTCCTCCAAACGCTGCACGCATCAAACACACAGATGCTCGCATCAGTACATGTGAAACACAAGTCACTTCTAGCCAGATTGTTTACTTAAAAAAAGGCATCATGGGAAAATCCAATTAGCACTGCACAACTGTGCACACCAACACGCAGTTACTAAAAAAACTGGAACACACTCTACAATTATATTCAAAAACATGTTCATCACCATTTTTTGTATCTTTCCTTCACAAATTGCTCATGATGACACCAACAGAGTGTATGTGGGTAAAAGGGGCCCCTTCTGACACTAATTAGGCCTAACGACCTGCACAAGGCTCTAACAGAACTCCAGGGTCAGAGGTGAGGGATTAGTGTCTCAGCCGTGTACTCACACTTGTAGAATCGGGCAGCGATGTAACCAGCCGGAGTTCCAAGCAGCACCCACAGCACCACTGCACACGTCATCAGAGCGCCACGGTTAGCCGGGGACAGGAAGCCCAGACACGCAAAAACTACAGAGAGAGAGAGAGATAGAGAAGTGTGTTAAGTCTGATCTAACTTTACTGCAATATGACACAGTGTAAATACAGCCTGCTAAACATTAACCTGCACACCCGGGTGCCTTATTACGACATGAAACACGCTTTATAAGCTTTAGGAAGCCATTATGAACTCAAAGTCCCTTTACATTATTTTATGGTTATTTAGTAAAGCTTGTGTTGAAATTGCCCAGGGAAACCTCACTACTACATTACACTACATATAATATCAATTTCAGGATATGTATTTACTTCATTAAAAAATAGCACACACATTTTAATAATGTGGAAAATGAACTATGTACAGTTTTCTAAGAACAAACTAAGTAAAAAAAGTATTCAATCAGAGCCCTTATCCTACACAAAGAGACAATCTGTTCAACAGCTAATTTATGAGTGATGACCACGTATGTTGTTCCGGCTGTGTATGAGTGTATAAGCAGGCGTGTTCGCCATGTGGCACTCACAGAGAGTGACGAACGTCATGATAAAGATCTGCGTGCCGGACCCGAGGAAAACAGAGAGCAGCATTCCTTTACGGGGTGGCCGAAACACGTCACCGTGCACCAGCTTCCAGCCAAACTCCTCCTGAGCATCCTCCTGGAGAACATACACACAGACACACACAGACGAAAAGTCTTAGCTGGGGTTGAGAGATCTGGATGTGGCTTTTACGGGTGGTTCTTGGTTCACATGTCTAATGACGTTTAATGGAGTTGAAAGAGGAAAAACGGATGCACGCTGTCACTCCGCATCAGCCCCAAGTCTACTTAATGAGCGTGGAGCATGCGTTTGTGTAAAAGAAAGAGAGTGGGAGAGAGAAAGGGAGAGGGGGAGTGAGAGAGAGAGAGTCTTAACATCAGAGAGACAGAATGCTTGAAATATTGAAAAGCTGAAGGAGACCAACTAGAGAGAGAGAAATAATGAGAAAAAGAAACAAAGCACTAGAGTAAAACAAGTGGTGCATGATGCGGATGGATGAATGCTCCACATGTTACCCAATATTACAGAGGTGAAACAGAGACTGAATATGATAAGTGCATGTTTACAGCGTAGATGCCTAAGCACATAAAAGCAAAAGAAGTATATCTGTTCCATGACATGGGCATGAGATGGGCGATTAAAAAAAAATTATTAATCTTATTAATCAGAATTTATACCACAGCACTGTTGAATTCTCGAATCTGATTGGTCAGAAAGTCAGGTCTGATGGCTGCTCTAACACATTTTCATTTCTATAGTAACAAATCATTCACAGTGCCATGTACAACAGACGTGCCATGTCAGTGGCTATAATTTCATTAGGAGATGTTTATTTAACATTTTTGGAAGGAGTATCCAGTGTCAGCTCTTTGTAACAGTCAGAGGTAAAGCTGATGCTTTAAGTTTTCACATGCAGGAAAGTCTTCAAAAGAGGGGAAAAAAAGGGATGAGGTGATGGACTGAATGTTTACAGATATTATAACGAAAGCTATAACAGGACTAACTTGTCTTGTGGACGTTGTATAACATTAGATGTAACTCTAAATGGATAAAAGTATGACGTGTAATACATTGCATTAAATTGCTGTGGTATAAGAGGAATAGAGCGCTTCAGGGTCGTTGATTATTTTCTTATAACAGCACACCAGTCGTGTTTTATTTCTCATATTTAAGACAAAGGCTGATTCAGTATGAGCTCTGGTACTGTACTGGACAGAGTGTGTATTGTAGTGTGTATAGTGTTGTGAGGTGCCAGACTCACCACAGAGTCCATCTGGTTGTAGCGGGCGATGTCTTTGTGCAGTGTGCGCAACATGATCATAGCCACCATACCGGACAGGAAGAGGACGATGACCAGGGAGTTCATTATACTGCAGCCAATCACATGAGAATGAGAGAACGACAAACAGACTGTAAATACAAACAGTGTATCATGTGTGTTTATTTCTATGTATTGTGGTGTGTGTGATTTCTTTTTAAAGCATATTGTATACGGACAGACTGAGTACACGAGTATTTGTATGTGTGTGTTCGAGTGTGCGTGCACATAACATGCTGTTACAGTGTGTGTGTGTGTGTGTGTGTGTGTGTGTGTGTGTACACTCACCTAAACCACTGGATGTTGGTGTGAGGCATGGACTCCAGAATATAGTCCCACCGAGAGGCCCATCGGATGTTCGGATCCTCCTATAACCAATGCATCAAAGAATAACAGGCTGATTAGACACTAAAATCAAATGGAAGAGCAAAATTAAATCTTTATTTGCTTCCTATTGAGCTTAAAGTTGCTCTTGAGACCAAAAAACTGTCTGGCTGTCCTCCACATGCACCTAGGCTAATCTTAGTTAAAGCGTGAGTAAGAGTAAAAACAGTGTTCAAGCTTAAGTAAGACTTGAGTAAGAACTGACCTTGAACTGTACACTGTAGGTGTAGGGGACGACGATATCTCCATTTAATTTGTTGCTGAGGCTCATGGGCGGCCCTGTGCAGTCTGGAGCATCCGGATTGTTCTGTTTATAACTAGCATACCACAAAACATCCATTAGCCACGAACACTCAAAGATAGGCCTGGTGTCTGCCTCTGTGCCTGTGTGCATGTTAACACTGAGCACCAAGCATGGGAGCTTGCGTAGGTGTCTATCTTTACACAAGCACCTAATGTGAACGTGTCCAGTAGGAGGCGGAAAACAAAAAAAAAACTAAATGGAAGTCTCATTTCGCTGCAGAATGAATAGACAAGAAGCAGATCAATACTACTTGGATGTATGAATAATGCATATTAAAAGAGAACGTAATAGAATATAATAAGATCCTAACATGAACTGAAACACTGTTTTTAGTTTGATATATGTAGCAACATCATTCAATATAAATAAAATACTGGTTATAGTATTTAAATGTATTTCATGCCCACAGTAATGAGAAGACCTACAGTTCGACACGTTTCTCTCTCTGTCTTCTCTTATCTCACTGGACATCAGCACTTCTCGGGTGCTCGTTATAGCAGTCAGATTACAGAACTATATCTGCAATATTCATTTCACATCTTTGATAAGACAGAACATGTCCGTAATGAGACACAGCTTCTAGCCTCGACTAATCAGCAAACGCTCAAAATGGAACGTAGATGCACATTACATGCTGTTAACATTTTGGTGGACTGCACATCTGTCTTGTCCATGTTTGCCTGTTTGCCATGCTTACCCATAAACCCCCTCTGTGTTCTGTAATGCAAACAGACTTCAATGCAGAAGTAAAAAAAAAAAAAAAATTGCATGAGAGCCAGTATACTCTGACCTGCGTCCATTCATATGGTCATGTTTCTGTAAATGTTCTCATGGGCATATGAAAGTCCTACAGTGTCATTCAAGCAGATGTGATATACAGGACCTATGTTAGTAAAGGGAGATACAGCATAGGAATAAACTTAATCTGTGCAAAAAACAGTTCTCCAACTAGTATTGTTACTGTGTCCTGGTTAGTCACGGAGTTACGGGACAGTTACCTCAGCACTGCCTTTCAAAAAAACCGACTGAAATGCATTTCCATCTATTAGTCAACCCCTTCATTTTTTTTCATGTTCAGTGGTTCTCATCCCTTTTGTGTCTGTCTGCGACACACTAAAAATTTTGCCACCCGCTCCCTCTGAACTCTCTTTAAATCATACTAAAGTGACCTTTGTTTCTCTGACTGCACTGAAAAGCCTTTGGCTGAGTAATATGCTACTGCTGTAAACATGTTACATCCTCTCTAAGAATGTGTAAAGACACTTTTGAACAAAGATTTCGTAATTATCATTAACATTATTCCTTTAATGTTTATCATTGGCTTGTGCACTTTTAACTGGTCAATTAACGCAGTAAAACCATGATATTTCTAGAGACGGTTATTATACCAACACCTCTAACATCAACTTACACTGCCTAAGGGGTAAAACATCCCTTAGTTTAATCTGTACACTATAAAAAGCTCTGGTACCTCTTTGGCTCCATCTTGGCAGCGACCAGTCTGGAGTCAGGGGCCTCGTTCTCCACGTTGTGGTAATAAATAGTGATGTCCACATGGTTGAAGATATAGAAGCTGTCTTTGTCACTGAACTCCGACTGTGTACGAAAGAGAAACATAGTGAACAGGCAGAACCTACTGCGGTGATGAGAGTAAGCAAAAAGCTTTACAATCAACCAGTTACTAGCTGCATATGACAAACAAAATGACCACAAGCTAGTGCTCAGAGATGAGTACTAATGACTAGTGAGCATCTGAAACGTGGAAGATACTAACGTTGACGACGCATGCGTCTTTGGCCAAGCCGGTTTCCGTGACGTAGCAGCCGATGGGGAAGCCGGGATTACAGAATTTCTGATTGTCCTCCACATCGTAGCACCACGTCACGGGCATGTTGTCCACAATCCTGCAGTCAGCACAAAGAGGAACATGAAAAGAATCATGAAAGGTCGCCATCTAGTGGTCACATGGTGTGCTTAACATGCAGGAGAGAAAGAAAGAAAAGGAAAACAAGAAGGAAAGGAGGATGAAAAGAAGACTCACCAGTGATGCTGGTAGTTAAGGAGCATGCCTTTCTTGAGGAAATCCAGGTTGGCTTTGTCCTCTGCTTTACTGGTGCTGTACTTCTTGGTGCACACATGCTTACACGTCTCTTTTTGCTTGAAGGAAAACTGTAACGAGTATATAATTAAACAACAACATTACTTTAACACTCTCTGAAAAAAGAAACTAGCTTCAACAGGCTCAATCTGTGGTCTAAGTATTAAATTATAGCTTTGTTTTGATGTAGAACTCTTAACACACACATGCGCACTTTCAAAAGACATGAGGCTACAAATTAAAATGTGTCTCCAGATATGCAAATTTTTTGTGCCTGGGCTACACCTGGGACGACAGACATCATCCAAATGACTGGGCTTTCAGGCTGATGTCACCGAGTCCATCGGTGAAGTGTGAAGCCTTCTGGTGCATTTTGGTTTTGTGCAAATGTCATTTCATCATGTTGTAATCGCATTAAATGCATCTGCTTGGATTATAATGCAGTACTACAACATGTGCCTAATTACAGTGATAAAGATTTTCCTACATTTCTCAGTTCACTAAACATTTCTCTATTTACTTAAACCTATTCAAAATTTAGAGCATTGAAAGTGACTGACTGGCCATGTAATCCATTAAAAAAAAGGAGATATATATATATATATATATATATATATATATATATATATATATATATATATATATATATATATATATATATATATACACACACACACACACATATACACACACATATAAGGAAGATAAGATTTAATTACATACATACAGTATGTCTGCAATGTTGCTGGATGAGGTCTGTAGTAATTATGATTGATTTGAATAGGATAAGCAATTTCTGTATAAACTACAGAGATGGGAGTGTCTTCACGATGTATGCATGGCTGTCACATTCCATGCATACCACACACCCTGATTTAATAGCTTTGCTCTTTAATCATAACAATTTGGTGTAGGGAGAATAATTGTTCCCCTCATCTATATTTCACTGTTTATCGTTTTAAACTCGGACAATACTTGGTTTCATTCTGGTTTTCGACGAGAGATGTTAGAAAAGAAAGCTTCCTGCAGTGTCTTTATACTAAAGAAAAAAAGAGCACAACCTCTTTTCCTACAGGATATAATGGAATCTTTCCTAACATGTCAGTTTGGATGGGATATATATTAACCAGGATTATTTCTATTGGTCATTTTATACAAGCCAAATACAGTGCCATCTTTCTAAAAAAAAAAAAAAAAAAAAAAAAAAAAAAAAAAAAATCCTGACATGATATCTTCAGATAGGACTCTCATGTACAGTCTCATGTTCATGTACGACACTGAACTCTGGATTTGTAGTTGCTTGAAACTGGAGTTCTTGGTGGGAAAAAAATGTATACACGACATCTGGATTAGCTCTAATCTTCAGTAAAATGTTCAATCATTAGCTTCTCCAATACTGACTGAATGTTGTGTGCAGATCAAAGCATGATAGCAGTGTACACAAACTGTAACCCTAAAAGATAAGGTATACGTGTGTGTGTATGTATATTACCTTATAAGGCGATGGCTCAATTCTCTCTCCGAAAAGCACCTGGCCTAAGTTTTCCGACGGCCGCTTCTCAGCCTCAACGGTGCAGAAGTCAAACCTGAGTTCGAAAGCCAAAAAAAATGGGAACCCAGGTTAGGAAAGAAAAATATATATTGCATATTACTCTCAGAAAGATTCCCACAATACATGTACAGAGCTCCCCAGAAGAAAGAGGCCAGTCATGAAACTAAATATTTTAGTGCATTCATGTTGGGTGTGGGTGTGTGTGTGTCAGATGTAACTCTGTGGTGAAGATTTTTACATAATGTTACGACCATAATTATATAAACTGCAGTCATTAGACAATCAAATGTACCTGTTGCACTATAGTTCAGAGAAATCGATTTATCACAAAGAAAAAAATAAATAATAAAAATACAAGCATGTGCAAAAAGTCAAACTCCATATTTCATAAAACTCCATAAAATGTAAATATGTCCTTTTTTCAGGGACTAACTACAAAATTATTATTATGTTATTATTAAAATATTAATATTATTATTGTGTTATATTATTACGCTTATATTACATCGACATGGGCAAAAATTCTTATTACGAAATGTTTCCATATCATTTGATATTTATGATAATCTATAATTATTAAGTGTAATTCCTGACACTCAGTATTAACTCATAATAAAAATTTTGAACCCTGGAGAAAGCTTAGTCTGGTGTAATAAGGTTTCGGTTGTTCGCTGCTACAGTATTTCAGCTAGTAATATCGAAATGTCAGGAAATGAAAGCTGAAATTCTGATCTATCATTTCTTATTTATCTTTTGATCTCAAACCCAAATGTTTTCGGTGTATAGCAAACAAAAAAAAAAGAACTGTAATTACTTTCTTTTATTCCATGTCTATTTAAACATTAAAATATTTAACTGTCGTATCACCTCTAGAACACTCATCCCATCCTCCTCAGAGTCAGGGGCCGTTTACACGACACCGTTTTCAGCCAAAAACGGGAAACTTTTTATGCGTTTTGCCTGTTCGTTTACACGACAGTGGTGTTTTGGGAACTGAAAACGCATATTTTTGAAAACGGGTTTCAAAGTGCAAGTTTTTGAAAATGCCGCCATTATCGTCTCCATGTAAACACCCAATACGGGAATCTTTGAAAACGGTGACGTCATGCACGTGTGTTAGGTATGTAGACATGCGCAGTACGTGTCTATTGTAAAGGCAAGCGTGAACAAACATACACAGCAATGGCGGAGTGCATGGTAGTGTTGTTGCTGCTCAAGAGTTTGCTAACGCTTCTTCAGCAAAGTGTGGATTTACTTCACCAATATTACAACCAACTAACAAGGTGACAGCGCCAACTCCTGGCCTGGCATACGTAATACAGCGCTTTTGGCCATTATCACGGATATGTGTAAACACGAATCGTTTTAAAAACGTTGTCGTGTATATGTGTAACTTTTTGAAAACGCAAGAGAAAAACTTTTCCGTTTTTGACTACATCGTTGTCGTGTGAACGTAGCCTCAGTACAAAAAAAACAGCAAGTGGCTTTGTTCGTTTGAGACATCACACTTTGGCGTCGATTAAAGTAGTAAATGACACATTCTATTTCGGATACTTACTACAGAAACTCACTGCTTCTGTGCTGATGTAAATCCAGCGTGACGAGCGACTAACACACATTAGGTGTAACGTTGAAAACTGAAAGTATAGACTGTTTATTAAACAACATATTCAGATTAATGCTATAAAGTGTCAGGATTTATTTTCACTGGACTACTTAGCACCGTAATGTGGACTGAGGTGTGGTAAAAGCTACTGAGTTATCCCTCTAGGCTCGTGCGTGTAGAACATCTCACATGCTGTTGGGTTACACTGAGGTAGAGAAGGGTCTTAAAGAGCTCAGTGTTCATGTCAGGACAATCCTTCCTCAGTCCTGCAGTTAGACCTCATAATAACCTCCACGCACACATCCCGAGAAATACCTTTTCTCCTTTCTACCTCCGTCTCTCATCCCACCACTCCCTAATACATGCTCTCTGGCAAGTTTCACAATTGAGACGACGGACCAAATCAGACACCGGAAAAACCTGCTGAACTGCTCCACCTAAATGAGTGAGGAAATTTTGTCACACTACTCAACTGTCACAGGGTGACAACTGCGACAAAGATGTCCAAAAGGATTCCAAAGGAGAAATCCCTTACAAGCAACTGACACAACATATAGCACAAACTGTAGCAACGTTACAAAGCAGTTTAAAAAAAAAAAACTCTACTCACGCTGTGTATTCGTACGGCAAAACCGACTCCACTGAATCCAATCTGTTCACAAAGACCTCGATTTTGTCCTGCAGAATGAAACAAAAAAGCATATCAGCTTATACAGACAGTAAAAACCACAAGGCATTGAGAGCAAGATGGACAAAAATCACAGGAGCAACATCATTACTGATAAGTACTGATAAGGGGTACTAATAAGAGGAATCAAATGATTCAGCACAGTGAAGAGTTCTGTTGCGATGTTTGTTTAGTTTATGTAAATTTAGTAGTGTTAGTCTTTCCGAGACAGGAACTTCTTCAGAACAGAAGACATTGCACTTCCTTGTTTCTTGGTATAAGTTCAAGCTGCATTTTTTTTGTTTTATTAATTTTAAAACAGACAAAATAGATGCTGGTAATGGAACGAATGTTAAAGCTGCTATAACCTATGTGATAACAGGAACTTTTTAAATGTAACTATAAACGGATAAAAATGTGACATATCGACTTAATATAAAAAATTTGTAATAGTTGGCAACTGATATAAGAAGAATAAAACACTTCAAGAAGTGCTGTTATTGGAAAATAAATATTCAGGGTGGTAACTGTAACTCCGCTTTGCGTCGAGCCACATCACACCACCCCACTGTTGATTATTTTCCTATAACAACACACCCATAAGAGTTATATTCCTTACTTAATGAACACAAGAAAACAGACGGTTTTCAATTCTAACACAAAAACATTAGCGTAACGTGTGATTAAAGTAAATAATCACTAATTGTTACTAATTGTGTAAATTGTGTAAGTAAAGTAAGTCGCTCTGGATAAGGGCGTCTGCCTAATGCCATAAATGTAAATGTAAATAACTAGTCTTTTTTTTTATGATGTTTTATAATTTTCATCAGTGACAGCTAATCAAGCCATCACAGTGTAAAGTGGGCTTAAGGTGTTTTAAGGGTAATAAGGACACACTGCACAGAAATTGACATAAGACCCTGGATCAGTATCAGACTGGATTTGTCATAAAAGTGTGTGATGGTGAAGAATATGGCACAGATCTTACACACAAACACAGACTGTCTTAAAGAATATCAGCATTATGCTAGTGACATTATTTGAAGCCTGGATATTCATATTCACTGTATGGCCAAAAGTTTGTGGACACCTGACCATCACACTCATATGTGCCTGCTGAACATCTCATTCCAGATTTAGTCCTCACTTTGCTGTTATAATAAGCTCCACTCTTCTGGGAAGGCTTATGGAGCTCGCTTTTGTGCACAGGGGCAGTGTCGTGCTGGAACAGGTTTGGCCATCTTAGTTCCAGTAAAGGGAAATTGTAAAGCTACAGCATACAAAGATATTCTAGACAATTATGTGCTTCCAACTTCGTGGTAACAGTTTGGGGAAGAACCACATATGGGTGCGATGGTTAGGTGTCCACATACTTTTGGCCATAGAGTATATAGAAAAAGTTGGACTGGTGCATCTCTAGCTGTAACTGCTAAAAAGTTTAGGTTACTGCAAATAGTGAAAACTTTGTCTCTAGATTTGGTGACTTTATAAGCCCCTTTAACAACTTTATTTGCCTATCTGCAAATCCAGAGCTCCAGCTCACATCACGGCTGCTGGTTATGAGTTGAGAAAGCAGGATTAGTTGATTCACCACCAAGTGTGTAAAGCGTGACAGACGTGTGTGTGCGCGCGCGTGTGTGCTGATGATCCCAACAATCAATCACTGATCACCACGGCTCGTTATTTTAAATTTTATTCTTGGCTGTATTTACAAGTCCTAAAAGTACGTCATTTCTTCTGTAACCATTTCCTTCGTGTTTAGGTCCCGACTCCGAATTACTAGCACTTCATTTTTTTCTGAAGCACTATTAATAGAAATTATAGTTGTAATATAGTTATAGTAGTACGTAGTAAATACGTAAATGCTTGGTTTGCGGTGCCGTGACCGAAAGGATGACGTCTTTCCAGAAAAAATAAGAATATTACAATAATTTATAATAATTTTATTCTTAATGTTTTCAGGATAACCTCCTTTTTGCATTCAAATTCAATGTTTTGATATGCAAATGAGCAATGTATATGAAAAGTGACGTCATCTAGCAACATGTAGAGGCTTTTGGAAAGAATTAACAATACTGACAGGAAACAGTAGGTGTAAACTGGCATTATTAAAAAGCTGATAATAATACTAATCTTTTAAAAGCTGTAAATCTGTGTCTGTCCTGAGCGAGGCGTGAGTGGTTTTACTACCCAGCTCTCCCAAGCACTCTGTCATGTACACTGCCTGTCTGTATCTTATCATGGGACTGTCAAGGAAGTAAGGCTGCGTCCTGAATCACTCCATTACTCCTTACACATCTACAGTGCACTACAAAGGCCATACAGTAATGTCTTTTCCTGCCTATATATACACACACACAGAGCAGTGAGTGTAAGAGGGAGTCGTGTAGGACACAGCCCGCTCCTCACGCTGAGTAAACAGCTCCAAGGTTTCTCAGCGACGCGGCTAACGCTAGCTAAAATGGTGAACTGTAAGGACTTCAGGGCCAAGCAGACATAAATTTATTAACATTTTAAACATACACAGGGGTGTTAAACCGCCATAGATATGAAACTAATACCCGGAATTTATAATAGCGCCATGTTTAAACTGCGAGCTGATTAGCTAACAGCGCTAGCTAGCAAGAGAAGGCTAAAGAGGTTTCAGCGAATATGAGACACATTTCACTTCATTTCCGCTCACAACATTCAAACCCAAACGCGTAAACAGGACACAAAGAATCACCTGGCATTCCCTCTGAGCGTCTTTTCCGTCTTGAGGCTTTTCACAGAAGCTGACCGGAGCCAAACCCGGAAGATAGAAAGCCGCAGCATCCTGTACGAGGAGCAGCGGAGCAGCGCACAGAAACGCGGACATCACCGCCAAACGGACTCGCAAAAACACCATCATCACGCCTCAGTCGACGAGCTAACACTTCATTCAGCGGTGTAGTACGTGCAAAACAAAATAAAACACAACGCCGATATCAGAAATAGCTCATGTGTGGTCGGCTCGCGCAGGTCAGTTGGAGCAGAGCGGATCTGCCTGCCTGCGTAACCCACTTTTTCTAGTTCGACGGTTGCTTTACTTTTTCTCCTACCTGTATTCCGACTAGCCCCGCCCCCAGCATTGTGATTGGCTGACCATGGCCCCTACTCACACGTAGACCAAGTATTGGACAGTTGAATGAAGGATTAGCCAATAGGAAAACAGGAAGCGAGTCAAACATGGTGGAAGAGGCGCTGTTTTCCGGAAAACAGGTATGATGAAAGTAACGCTCGGGGAAGACACGTCATCTGGTGCACGACGGAATTCTGGGACAGTGGAGGACTGTGTGCACAGTGTTAACCAGGAACATTTCAAGGTTTTTTTTTTTTTTTTTTTTAAATACAACCCGAAACAGTGTATTATAGTATAGTTATTTTTGTTTTTTAAATCTTTAAATTCTTGCATTTTTTTAAATTTTAATGAACTATTTTTGAAAATTTCATAACGTCCAAACGTCCAATAACAAAATGAATGACAATGATAACTTTGATCTGTTTACCTTGAGCAGGGCTTTTTACTTGGAGGCCATGGATTTTCTTTTTAACCCGTACTCCTGATTTGAAACTTCCCATGATCTTGTAAATAAATGTAAATAAATACCTATTTCAGGTCACTGATATACTGGAGCAATTAAAGCATGAAAATATAAATTAAAGAAGAAATGAAAAGACTCAAAAATGACAAAGACCATTTTAATGCACAGCTCTAATACGTAGTACAGCAAATAAACACAAAGCAACTCCGGTATAAATGATGACTGACATTACAAAAAAACAGTTTCTCTAAAACATTACCTGGAATGAGAGCCAGTTCTCATCAATAGTTCTCTGCCACACTTAGAATAGAAAGTTCATTGGCATTCGTAATGTATACAGTATCTTCATAGGCTAGCGTTTTTCCAGTCTCTATGGTGCTGATCTCTCAAGCCTGCGTCGCTGATTCGCAATTATCACTGACTTACAAACAGTTTCAGTGTTTCACAGCACAAGATGGCCGAGTCCGGGTGATCAGTTTCCACGTGCTGTACTCACTGGGGAGTTTCAAGACACACACACCTCAGCTGGGGCGTTAGCCACGGGCGCCGGGTCGGCTTTCTCCTGCCCGGCAGCCATTTTCTTCTTAAACAGACGTATGCTGAGCTGCAGGAGTTCTTGGTCCACCACTGGAGCGCTGGTGTAGATCTGCTTAGTCGTCCCCTAAAACCAAGACAAGTGGTCAGATGTTGCCCGAGTACAACAAAACTGAGCGGGAATAAAACATGGAATCAGTTTGTCTGAAAATGTCAAAGCTGCTCATCTTATTGAGGATGCAGCAACTGACAGATATATTGTCAGGGAATGAGATATAAAGTCACATCTCTATTTTAACCAAAATGTGAAGTGGAAATAATGACATGCTCAAAGACTAACCAGATTAATGGCAAACAGTAACGGCTGCTAAGCAATGACTGAAGTGCTGAGAAAATTAATATCAGTGTCTAGTAGGATGGCTAGCAGCAACTGGATTTATGGGTATAATAAAAATATATTAGCGATATCGTTGATATGTCAAATAACCTACCTGGATGAGTTATTATTATGTAAACAAGGAGTTTGTAAACATATATATGTTTAAACATAGAAACTGGTTGTGCTCGAGAAGTGTTTCTTCTGCAGCTGTATGACTGGAGTGAATAACCATCACATCAGTTTAGAGCCTAAGCACAAACACGGCTGAGAGGACTGCACAGCTCAGATTTAGATCAATCTAGCAGACCATGCAGTGCTTCACACGTTTAATCACAGTGAAGTGTTTTATTGTTGTAACAGATAAAACACTAAACTATGTAGTTCAGGTCTAAACCATTATCCCACACTATCCGTTGTCCTTTTGAATCTGGTTCCTCTCGAGGTTTCTTCCTCATGGGGTCTCAGGGAGTTTTCCCTCACCACTGTCGCGTCTGGCTTTCTCATTAGGTAGCTACATCTACATCCAGATTTCTGCAACAATGTCTACAATTAAAAGCGCTATACTAAACAACCTGAGGCAGGGTTTATTGTGTTACCTTGTCATTTTTGAGGAGCTGCCTGCGGATGGCAATGTCTCGACGTGCACAGAGAGCCTTGCCACACGGCCCCAGGTTTCTCAGTAGGTTCGCTCTCTCTGTCCTCCTGTTGAGGGCGGCCATGTTCAGGGCACCAAGGTCGTGCTCAAACAGCTTCTCCACATCTGAAAACAGCAGCAGGGGTGAGATCATCTTATAAAGCTGGGCACCAGTATAAGAATGAAGCACAGATTTAAGGGAAAGAAGGGCAGCTCTACTATCTCTTTAGATATCCATTCATTGATCAAGTGTTTCGAAGATCATCTAATCATATAAAATCCCTCTACCATGAGGCATCAGTGTTGTTTCCTCACCTTTAGCATCCTCCAGCTCTTTAGCGCAGACGTCTTTAACACGCGCGAGGAGCTGAGGACCAGCCAGACGGCGAGAGACGCCCGCCCGCAGCAGCATGGCTCCGGGTGTGAATCTAAGCAGTGCTGCCCCTGGTGCCCGGGTTTCCTGTTTCTGCTTGGGCATCAGGCTGGACCAGTCCACATCAATCACGTCCAGGGGTCCTGCAGAGCCAAACAAACTATTGATTCTTAAATAGTTTAAACCAAATCAGCTATATTGTTATATAATATAGGAAGGTATGTTATATTGGAAGGTGGGCTGGGCAATATGATACATCAACATCCTAATAAATTACGAGGGTGAGTCACATGAAATCCTTAATGTTTATTGCGAATAGGTGTGCCGAAATGTATCAGGTTTACAGTAACAGTAAAAGAGGCCACTGAGAACAATGACCCAGTAGTACATTTTTAACTACAAACTGAATGTACTGTTTCTATAATTTATTACACTTTTAAGGTTTTCGATGTACCCTGCCATTCCATCCAGGGCGAATTCTCCCACCTTATACCCAGCATTGCCGGGATTTGCTCAAACTGTTACTGGTTTTTCCTCACAGTTTAATTCATGCTTTAATTTGACACTCACTGAATGTGTTATTACTGTAAAGTCATTAATTCGGAAGACATTGCAAGTGTTAGCTGCAACCAGCAGCACGCATTTTGTGTTTGTACCTGGGATTTTCTCTTCATCCTGCTGATCATCTCTTTTCTGGCTGTCGGCCAAGATCTCATCCAGCTCATCATCGCTGATAGGCTCGTATTCCTCCCCACCCGACACTGCCGACTGGGCATCCTCACCCTTCCCTTCATCCTCTACTGACACAAACACACACATACGCACACACACAGGAAGGTTCTTTAGTGAAACACTTTCAAGAAAGTGAAGAAATCAAACAAAATGTGTAACGATTTGTTACAGCAAAACATTTTTTGTGACAGACAGTAAAGACTGCTGCTGCATTCAACTGGACTCACTCTAATCTTTACTTTGTCTTGTTTAACAAGCACAGATTAAGCCAGGTCTTGGAATTCTCCCAGGTACTGGATAGTGTACAATAATCATAAAATAATTTAGAGAAACATCTCACCATCAAGGCTATCTATCTTCTCTGTCTCACAGGGTTCCATCTGTACATGTGGCTCGTCTGTAGCTCTGGGTTTGTCCACGTCCACGAGGGCTTCTCGAGGCAGCAGGGGCTCGTAGTCTCCTCGCTCCATCCGCATCTCTGCTCGGCTCTTGGGTTCTAATGGCGGGAGGTCAAAGGGCAGCATGCGCTCACGTTCTCCCCTGTCCCTGTCTCGGTCCCTGTCCCGTTCTCGCTCCCTATCGCCACGATCGCGGTCAAGGCGCTCATGTGACAGCAGTCCCTCAGGCAGCAGTCTCTCCCTCTCACGCATCTCGCGCAAGTCCCGCTCTCTGATTGGCTCCCGGTTAGGGCGGAGAAGGAGGGGCTCGCGACCTCGAACACCCCACTCACGGGGTTCTGGCTCCCAATCACGCTGCTGTGATATTGGCTGGTTCTGCGGCTGCCGGTACTCCTTCCTGTCACGCTCAAACTGGTCACGCTCACGGTCCCGGTCACGCTCACGGCTGTCATGCGAGCCGGCCCGAGAGCGACCTTGCCGCTCTGACTCTGGAGAGCTGCGCCGAGAACTGTGACTACGTGAGTCCTGTCGGTCTGAAAAACAACAAAAATATACATACAGTTGCATTACTTGGTGTTTCACTGACCAAAGTAGTTTTAAAAAAAGCAAATCTAAACATACATTGACCGCTTTTTCTAAACACAAGTGTTCGTTTTTATCAACTGTCAGAAGATTTTTGATAACTCCATTATGCATCAAAGCATAGACGTTATAGATACCATTCCTCACACGGGGCACCAGTAATATAGGTAGGTATATTTTGTAACAAGAATTTGTTACCTGATGAAGTACTGCGACTCGGCTCTCCTCTCCTCAACTGGTCAATCCTCGACTTCCTCTCCTCCCTTCCTCCAATCGGTTCATTGGTTGCCACCCTATCCCTCTCTCGTTCCCTTTCTCTCTCCCTGTCCCTCTCTCTGTCGCGGTCACGGGAATTGGCGCCCTGTCCACGTGCCCTGCGTGATCGTGGCCCCTGTTGGCTGTCGTCTGTGCGATGGGCTGAGTCATTGGATGGTGAACGGAGCCGGCGCGATGTTGCCCGACTTGGGTTGCTACCCATGCTGCTACTGCGCTGCTGCCTTTGGTCGGCCTGCTGTGGTTTGCGCAACATGTGCTGCGGCAGCAGCGGCTGCAGCGGGAGTGCATGTATCACCATAGGCGGGTCAGGGAGCAGCGGGGCTAGAGGTGGGTTTCGGCGGGGCAGCAGCCGCTCTGGAGCTCGCTCAGATGAAGCTTCGCTGCGTTCTGGGACCTCCTCGTCAGACCAGTCACTGAAGTTAGTGTCCATTTTGAGCGGTGCTGCTATAGGATGGCCAGATATCAACGCCCGCTGGGAAGGCAAGTCCTCTTTGTTGATCGGCGGAGGTGTCTGTGGGCCGCGGCGTCTCTTGCTCATGGGCTGCTCATCCTCAGATGGGTCAGACTCGGCGCCCCGGGAGCGCTTCCGCCTCCGCTCCATTGATTTCTTCTTGACCATCTTAGGAGGCGAGAGAAGTGGGCGTGGAGCTTCAGAGGGTACTGAGGAGGAAGAAGGTGGCGGGGGCTCAGGGTTAAAACGGTCACCACCAGCGCTAGTGCTCTCATCCTCTTTCCTGTTTTTCTTCAGGTTCTTTTTCTGAGACTTTGTTTTCTTCTTGCCTTCCTCATGCCCGGCCGATGCAGAATCTCGAGCCTCAGTGCCACCAGCCGAGGGGGCAGGTGGTGTGATAGCATCTCTCTGCTCTTTACCCCTTCGAGTCTCAGATGCTGGCATATTCAGAGAACTCTCAGAAGAATGATCCCCACGCCGCTCCAACCCTCGACCTGCACCTCGCTCACTACGAGGTTCTGCCTCTTCGTGCCGACCACGCCCATCCTTCTTGTCACCGCGACGTTCACTGTCCCTCCAGCGCGTTGGCTTCTCATCAGTGGATACGCGGGGAGGGGAGCGGCTTGGCTCCTGAGGACGGACGACCTGACTCAGGAGTCTGTGTTTATCACCTGTGTAAAATAAAGCACATACAGTCAAAAGCACTGTGAAATCAGAAAATAACTCTGCTTTGCATGTGGTGTTCTATTCTTCTGCCTCATTTGACCGTGCATTATCTTTTACATATTGTCCACCTTTACCAGTAGTTACCTTTTTCCTCTGTACTGTTGTAGCCATCACTGTCTGCAGGGCTACCTTCCCGCACTTTTTTAGGAGAGGGCCGGGGGCTGGGAGTGTTCTCCACACGGTGCCTCTTGCGCCCACTAACAGAGATGTAAAGTTTTACTCTAAGTGTTCAGTGAAACTAACCATAGTCAGTGAACACCACGAACGATGAATAAAATCTCTGGTAGCAGCTAATGTCAAAAGCTTTGATACTCACCTGTTCTTTCGCTCTTCATGAGTATCTCTGGCCGAACGTTCGTCTCGTGCCTCCTCTCTCCTCTCCCGCCTCTCCTCCCTGCCTTTCTCTCTCTCTTCCCATTCTCTCTGCCTTTCCCTCTCTCGGAGCTCTCTCTCCCGTTCTCTCTCCTTCCTCTCCCGTTCCCTCTCCCGCTCCCGCTCTTCTCTCTCGCGTTCCCTCTCTCTCTCCCTCTCCCGCTCCTCTCGTTCTCGCTCTCTCTCACGTTCCTCCCTCTCCCGTTCCCTCTCTCGCTCCCTCTCTCTTTCCTCCCTCTCCCTTTCTCGCTCCCGCTCTCTCTCACGTTCTCTCTCCCTGGCCCTCTCCCTTTCCCTCTCGGCCTCTCTCTCCCTCTCTTTCTCTCTTTCCCGCTCCCTCTCTCTCTCCCTGTCCCTTTCTCTGTCTCGCTCGCGGCCCTCTCGCTCACGGCCCCTGTCCTCTCGTCTGTCCTCCCCTCGGTCGCTCCTCCTCTCGTCTCTCCTCTCCTCACGCTCCGTGTCTTCACTGCGGCCTTGGTGGCGACCTGGTGAGGGTGCTCTCTGATCTGCTGAACACAAAAGCAGTGTCACATTTTTAATAAGTAATGAAGTATGCAATAAGTTCAATCAATCAGTCCAATCATGCAGCAGCACAGGGTTTTTTAAATGTTTTTAAGGCTTTTCTGTTTCAAAGTCTTGCTAGACAGAGATATTTTATAACCTCTGTCCCTGTGGTCGCGGCGATCTCTGTCTGCCTGACTTCCACGGCGGTCATAAGACGAATCTCGGGCCTGGTCTCCACGCTGCCTGTCGCTGTCATAGCGATCACGTTCTGTCCCCCTTTCTGTGTTTCTCTCAGAGCTCCTTTCTCTTAAGCCACTGCTACGAGACTCCCATCCATCATGGCCCCCACTGTCTGCCTGTGATGTACGAGACCCACGAGCTGATCCTGTGCAGGAGGGAAACATGATAACAGATTATTAACACACATTTGAAAACACCATGTCTAACATGCAGAATCATTTCCTTACCTTTTTCAGGGTTGTCTGATGCACGTCCCCGTCCTCTTCCCATCCTCTCTGCACGCGATTCGCTCCTGCTCTCCGCCCTGCTCTCACTCCGCCCCTCTTCTCTGCTATGTCCTCTTCCGTAACTTCTCTCTTCCTGCACTGATGCATCATCTTTCCTGTGAGCATCAGTCCTTTCCCTATCTCTGTCCCTCTCTCTCTCTCTGTCCCTTTCCCTCTCCCGGTCTCTCTCTCTGTGTTCCATTGACTCGCGGCCAGAGCGGTCTCTGGTGTCCCGCAAGTCCTTGGCATCACTGCTGCGGTGTTGTCGATCATCACGTGTGTCTCGTCGGTCTCGATCGAAGCGCCGGTCTCGGTCACGGCTCTCTCGGGTCTCACGTTCATCTCGTGAGGAGCTCTGATCAGCCTCATAGCTGCGATCGTCCCGCCCACTGTCTTTCTCACGCTTCCCGCGGCTCTCTGGATGCCAAAGACAGACAAACAAAGATACCGAATTATTAGATTACATGTCTGGATATTATAGCTTTATGGGTTAGAAATTCTGCCAAACTCATACCATCTCTGCGTTCATGACGTCTGTCATGGCCAGGGCTTCTCTCCCTCTCCCCCCGTCCTCTCTCTTTTTCCCGCTCCCGGCCCTGTGAGTGGTGGCGGGAGGAGGGGCTTGACCTCTGCGGCGTGGGGGGCGAACGGGAACGCGAGCGGCGTGAGGCCTGAGCAGCTGTGGGTGAAGATGACAAGGGGGGAAGCAGGTCCCGTTGGTAGGATGGGGAGACGGAGCTGCGGCGTCTGCGAGGAGATGGAGAGTGACGCTGGTGGGAAGACCCAGAGTGAGATGAGGGGGAGTGGTGAGGGCGGGGCGTAGGAGAGGGGCTCCGGTGGTGACGTGGTGGGGTACGCGACCTAGAAGCATTATTCATTAAAATTATATATATATATATATATATATATATATATATATATATATATATATATATATATAGACACACACACACACACACATTACCTCATTACCTGTGACAACCCAATAAAATTTCAACATGCACTGAGTGGTGTATCTTTTTCAGACACAGCTTAATCGCGTGTGTTTGTGATTCACTTGTGTATTTAGAATATTTTTTGGTACAGAGTCAATATGAACCAAGAGTTTGTTCATTTGATTGAAAATCTCTGATCCCCTGCAAACTGGTGCTCTGCAACTTGCTTCAAATGAACTTGAGTATGGGCTGCTACATGGTTGAAAACTATTTGCTCTCGTGATTAATTCAACCTGACTTGCTGTTTCAGTCTACTTTGAATAACTCTGGTAGGGTTTTTGTTTTTGGAAAGATGCCTCATATGCTAATCTATGACTGTACCTTCAGGTTAGAGAATTTCACCATGTTTTCATGTAAGCTAGTGATGAGTTCCACTTTTCACTACTATGTTTCTTCACTACTATGTTTTCTGTGTGAAAAAATATTCAACCCAACATTGTTATTATGAGACTTGGTATAAAATGCTTAGTAAAACAGAGTTAGTATATCCAGCCTTCAGCTGGTTAAACTGCAGTAAATTTGCTTACCTCTGAGGTGAACTTTGTTTTTGGGTGGCAGGCTTGGGGGATGAGGACTTCCTCCTGGTCTGGGGCGACACTTCTCGCCCCGGAGACGACACACTTCCAGAACGTTCTTCTGACGTCACTGATCGCTTAGCCTTGTGGGAACTGTCGGAGCGGTCCCTAGAATACCCACCATGTTTTTCATTCCCGTTTAAGGGCTTTTTATCTATTATTTTTTTTCCACATCCACTACAAGTTAGATTTTTGTACACTCTGTGTAATAGCATGAAGCACTAAAATAAAAAAGGAAACCTGCTTTAGTTTAATCCTATAAAAGCAGTTTGTTCACATAGACATGTACCTGCGCTTCTCTTTCTTCTCCTTGTGCTTATCAATGTCCCTGCCCCGCTCCTTGGCCTCTTTCTGCTTGTCTTCACTCTTCTCCTTGTTCTTGTGTTTGCCCTTGTGCTTTTTGCCCCCTACGGGCAAGTCCAAGGGCACAGGGGGAGGGGGGCTGGGCGTGCGCGGCCCTTTCTTCTTGCTGTGTCCACTCTTGGATGATCTGATTGAAGATTAGAATGTCAAATGAGTTCTTTTCAAATGATCAACCAAAGCATCAGCAGCATGAATAGCAGTCCAGGCCTGGTCCACGGTTTTGGCCTCAGTAACACATCTGGTAACTTATGTATAAATTGTCAAGCTTTCATCATCGACATGAATCAGCGTTGGTGTAGGGCCAAGCCAGGAGTGAGATTATAGTGTCACGATTTGGATAATTGCAGTATTCAGCAGGAGCAACATTATTATTACTATTGTATACCCATAGAACCCATTTTTATTAAAATTATCATTATCAGAAAGTAGAACTTTGCAGACCCCCTGGTTTTGCTTCACGTGCCTTGGGGTCTCCGGATCCTATTTTGAGGAACAGCAGTGATGAATTTAAGCCCATGTTTCTCAGAGTGGGAAGCATGGGCTTAAATGATCACTTCTGCTGTTCCATTTGTAAAAACTAGGCAAGCTAGTACACCAAATGTGATGCAATGTTGATTTTTCAATTCTGATGGTCTGAACAATACATTGGCCGGTCAATAAAAATCAGCTGATAAAGTTATTAAGGATGCGATGCTACTTCACAATCCAAACACAACTCTATTTTCAAACATGTCCTGGCAAACAATACATATGAAACAATATAAATCAAAATTGGAGAAACCAAGAAGAGACTGTCTGATCATTTTGTCGAGCACCTTCCTACCATCAGAACGAAGAATTTTTCTTTTCCAGTGCACTTAAACGCAGATGGACAACATTAAGGACATCTCAGCTTGCACTGCTAGTTATGGGACCAATTGAGTGAGGTAATAGAGCTCAAATAGGGAAAAAGAACTCATAAACACTCTCAGAACTTGGGAACACCATATAATGAATGTCCTGTTTTGACTACAGCTACTACATGTAAAGCATTTTGAATAAACATCAGTTCCACCTCCTACAGCCTCAGAAGCATGTTTCTTGCACAGCTAATGAAGGCATTTTGTCCAAAACAACTTGTTTCACTGGAAACTCTGTGTACCACACTGGACTTTTACTACATTTACTATATAATCAAAATAAATCAAAAAGACAGTCTTACCCAAACTGAACAGCTGTCTAAGGAACATATGCATCAAACTTTCAACAGCACATTTGAGCAGGGATCAGAGTTAAAATGTACCTGCTCTCAGCCTCCTCTGTTCTGCTCTGCTCCACCACCGGGGAGGAGATGACTGAAGAAGAGGACGATTTCTTCTCCTTCTTGCCGGAGTTGCTGCCTTTTCCAATGGACTTGCGTTTAGGAGAACCACTGGGTTTTCTTTTGGGGGAGCCGCTGGACTTGCGGGACAGGGGTGAATTCTTGGAGCTGGAGTGATCGGGAGACCCCTAAAAATCAAGATACTCTGTAGTACACAAAATGACCTCAAGACACACATGCTGTGCCACCAAAGACTGTGCTTAATGTGTGCTTATTGTGCTTAATGTTAACAAATGTGTAATAATGCCATTCAAGCAGTACACCAGGCCTCCAAGTAAATTAAGTATAATAGGCCATGTTCAGACACACAGCTCAGATTATAGTACGTGTTTCCAAAAACACACCAAATTTTTACTCTGAATGTTAAGTTAATGCTTATGGTCCCTGCATATATGTGCTGATAAAGGCTACTTGCAACAAGCAAACATGTTTGTTTAAAAACCTGTTGGCCATGTAGTGTACAATATAGCAGCATTAAATATTTGTGCCAGAGGGCTTTTTCCACATCAGAACAGTCAAAAAATACTATAAACATTTATTACAATTTATTTAATATAGCCTCAAGAATTGTTGGATGTTTAGATGATTTGCATTTTTCATTTGAGAGCGAGTCTGAACATAAGGAGAGAGAAAATGTGAAAGTAACTCAGTAAGAGAAAAAGTACAAACACAATCACCAAATTCAAATCTTTTTACTGGGATCTTTATAGCATTTATATTGAAAATCCTGTATATAAACTGAGTTTAACAGAGCAATTATTTTTCATATTATTATCCAAGATATTTTAACCAGTTTTAGCTGCTATCCATTAATTCCATTATTTCTTTTTATGTCAAAATGTACAGTTAAAAACTCAAAAGATATCTTTAATCCCATGGAATATTATTATCACGGACATATTGTATTATAAAATGCTAGCAATATATTTTCATAAATCCTTCTACGTGCCTGTGCTTAAATAAACTTAACTAAAATCCAGTGGATCTAATCTGAAAAAACTCTTTGTTTTTGTTGTAAGAGTTGCTTTTTATATAATTAATGCTTCTACAGTCTGAAAACAAATTGGATTTGGGACATTTGTAAGTTGTATTTTGCTGAACACCATACACATTTATTTACCTTTGTATTTTTTAAACAGAAAAGATACCAAACTTGGGAGAGTTAAATTCTTGAGGCTTAATTTTACCCCCTACTTTTTAAGTATAACTATTATTCTTCATTGGAATTTCAATACAGTTTCGGCCAGTGGTGTCCTATCTTATCTGCAAAGGGCCGGTGTGAGTGCAGGTTTTCATTCAAATCAGGCAGGAGTCACACCTGATTCCACCTGTTTAATCAGTTGTTCTTGGATTTCATTAGACACAGCTGTGGCTTCTGCTAAGCTGGAATGAAAACCTGTACCCACACCGGCCCTTTCCTGATAAGACTGGACACTCCTGGTTTAGTCTAACCTGGGGAAAAGGGCTATATGAGCTAAAGTACCTTATCTTTAGAGGTGCTGCTGGTCCTGGTCTTGGTCACTGATTCCTTTTCCGAGAATAAGCAGTGTTAAAATTACGGCTTGTCAAACTGACATGTCCTTTACATAGTTTACATTAAATAATCAGCATCTCATAAATGTGCAGCTGCTTTAATAAATGAGGATTTGTACCTCCTTCTTAATGAGGAGCTCTTCTCGTTTGTCCATGTTCTCCTGCTCGAGCTTCATCAGCTCATTCTGGATCTTCTGCCTCTTCATTTCCAGGGATAACTCGTAATCGTAGTCACCGTTATCAGAGTCTTTGGAGAAAGAAGTGGGGGGATGGATTAAAGGAGAGACTTCACAGAAAACAAAATATCTCTATTTTGTCATTTTTAAGTCATTAAAGTGTGTCACTAAAAATAAAATTGTATAATAAAATAAAAACAAATACAATTCTAGTATTAATCCTACAGTTATTGTTTCCCCCTCGTATATATTTAAGAGGTAAATTTTGTATTAAAATAGTATTGCAAATTATAGCAAAGCATTTCAAAATTGCTGCCTAGTAAGCTTTGCTTTTTTTAATGCTGGTACACGAGAACAAGTGTTTCGGTTACAGAATGTTGTTTTAAAGAAGCAGTTTTTATAAAGCATCATTAAACATATATTATTAAAGATCTAGAGACATTCTCAAATATTACAAACCACATCTTTAACCACTTCTTGTACCCAATCCTGTTCCACAGTAATGACAGGACACATAGGTCCAATAGCAATTAACCTTCAGCCTTGTGTTGTAATAATTCTATCAATTTATCCTTCAATACACTGCAGTGCATTTCAAATATGGAGGACTATCTCACCTTCGCGATTGGCTTCCCACTCTGCTGCTTCCTCTTCGCTGGCTGGCGTTCGTTCTTTAGTGATCTTTATATCCTCTTTCTCTCTGTGTCTGCTTCGAGATGAATCTCTCTGCTGTTCACATACACACACGTTCATAACATTAGTGCACTGTGCAAAGGGAAGAAGGGTGTAGCTTGATTTGTTAATTGGCCTTACTCTAGTTGTGGGTGAAGTAGGTTCGTCTTGGTCTCTTTTCTGAGTGTCTGTATCTACATCCTGTCTCTTATTTTTCATCCTCTCCCGGAGATCACCAGTGGGCCTCTCGGATGATCTACACACACACAATAGCAGAGCTCTCCGTATACATGCCACAGGGTTGTTAAATACCTTTAAAATATATTTATAAATGTAATTAGCCTTTAACATTATAATACTGCAGATGAGCAAAAGCTGACAATTAGGGCTGCACGATATTGAAGATAAATGCAATATGCAATAACTTGTTAAATAATGCGATATTGCGGTACGATAATTCTACAAGTGTGTAAAATCAATTTAAATTATATTTATATAGTATATTAAAGTATATATTAAAAACTGTACATGACATAAGCAACATTCATATTTCATTTTCTGTTGAGGAAAAGAAAGCATTCTCTGCTATCTGCGTCACCCTAAAACTTTGACTTTTCCTAACTTTTTGAAGTATTAAAATCATTCGGTTATCCCAAGCCCTTGTGATATGCATATCACGATATTTACATCTGTGATATTTTGATAATTTCAGTATATTGTGCAGCCCTTCTTACAATTTTTAATAAACTCAAAGGGTTCAGATCTGTGTTTATTCACTCTCAGCAGTACTTTCTTGTCCCTGATAAAATTCTCATTTTCACATTTCCGGAGTTGTTGTTGTTCCTCTTTCGGCTGCTCCCATTAGGGTTTGCCACAGTGGATCATTGGTCCGCGTATTTGATATGGCACAGTTTTTACGCCGGAGGCCCTTCCTGACACAACCCTCCCCAATTTTTATCCGGGCTTGGGACCAGCACTGGGAGTGCACTGTCGTATGCAACCACAGAGGGTTGGTTCCCTGGCTGGGAATCGAACCCGGGCCGCAGCGGTGAGAGCGCTGGGGCCTGACCACTAGTTCTTCAGGGACCCTAGTTTCACGTTTCCTAGGTCATCCACGTAAATCATAACAATCTTCAAATCATTCTCAGGCAGTTAGATTCATTCACAAATGGCTTCCCATTCACTAACTATGCCCACTCCATGGCATTGTATCACCTATATTGTGCTATAGGTGTAGCACCTATACATGCCTAATAAAATTCCTTTTGTACTTCATCCACGAAAAAAGAAAAAAAAAAAAATCACAACTCCAATAAGTAAAAAAACTACTTAGATATAATCTCATATATTTGATGTTTTTGCATTTATTCAGAGATATTTTGCTACATCAAGCCACACAATGGTTATTTCATCTTTCTAATGTTTATTGTTTGTTTGTTTATTTATTTATTCTTTTTTGTTCCGACAGTCCTGACATGTCATCATGTCCATCAGGCCCGGGCCAAAGGAAAGCCGCCTCACCTGCTGAATGCTCCAGAAAAATTCTTGCCTCTTGCTGGAGTTCCATGCGTGTAGCGACAAGTGTTGCCGTAACTGCAATTTCCTGTCTTCAACCAATTTCTACACTGTGTCTGGAGGAAATTAAAGCGAAAGTTAACTCGGTGCCTCAGTCCAAACATTACTGAATCAAAAGATGGGGTGCTGCTCTTTGGCAAATGAAATGCCAGAGATTGTTGACGTTTTTAATTCAAATCAAGTTACAAGGCGGCCAAAGTGAGAAGTGTGTTTCTATGGTAATCTACGACTCAAGTCAATCAGTAAATCGGTGCCTTCACAATATAATGATGAAATCAGATCTCAGATCAGAAATTGGATCAGATCTCAGTACCAGATTTGAAAGCAGATCAAATCAGAACCAGAAAAATGGCTGATTTAATGTGATTTTTGCTGTTCATGTAGTCAGTGCGATTCTGGGTCACCTCTGTGGCATTACTGCCCGTGCTGGGTCCGAGTCTCTCGAAGACGCTGGGCCTGCGGGATGGAGTGGTCGTACTGCTGCTGCTCTCTGATATGGTCTTCGAGTTTTCCACTGTCACCTTCCGCCTGATCTTGGACATTCTGCAGGGCTTGAGACAAAAAACACAAACGTTAATTAGAGCATGGTATTGTCATTTTGCACATCCATAGCTTTATATCACACATTTCTCTATCTGCTACTTGGTTTAAACGTGTGCAAAAACCCACTGGATGTCCCTTTGCCTGAATTCTGAAAAATGAGTTTTTCTGTCAATAACATACTTGAACACCTCAACCTTCAGAAAGCGTAAATATACTATACCAAATTGATATAGAATTCTTTATTATTATGGTTATTTTCTAACCTTGCCTTGGCTTTCTGTCTACAAAGATCATTTTGGGTCAAACACATAGTGATAAACGCAGTCAGTCTGCCTAAGGATGTCTAAAATCTCATTAGTTTGATCTCCTTACAATTTGATCAACCGGGACATAATCCTAATCGATTCAGTGTGTAATCCTGAGCCGTCACATCATCTGTACAGACGACAACACAGAGTTTTAAAACATTTAAATGATATCACAAAGAAAGATTAATAAGATATTTAGTCAACAGTACAGAAGGAAGTGAATGAATCTGGGATTATTTCCTGTAAGATATGAGCAGAGAGAGAGATGAGTGGAGTGGAGTGAAGAGATGATGGTGAGCCTCGTGTTTAAACGCTGCGAGTGACTTTTACCTCAAGTGACAAGACAGAGACTGACGTGGATGATTATAATCAAAGTGAGAACTCAGGATTTATAATTCTATTAAATTTGTCAGTAATGTTGTTTGTCCATTAGTAGATTAGGATATAAATATACAGGCAAGCAAGGCATCTTTTAGTGAAACTGGAAATCTTTCAATGTAATTCTTTTCCTCTTTTGGGGTAAAAAAAAAAAAAAATCATTTCAAGAAAACCCTGAACTGTGTGTAGCTGCAAATGTCAGAATTGGACCATGTGAAGGGCTTTCCCAGACCACCACACATTTCTGAGATAAGGACACACACACGCACGCACGCACACGCGCGCACACACACACACACACACACACACACACAGAGTGCACAGTATGTAAATAAAGCAGTGCGTTCCTAATTTATTTCTATGTGCTGAATCACAGAATAATTCTGACAAGGACAACTGCTGAGCACTGAAACTTTACCTAAAGAAAACTGAAACTCACAGAACTAGCATCCTGATCAAATGAATTAACACCAGCTAGCTAGCTAGCAGGCTAGCAAAAGAAAACAGCTAACTACTTAGCAGGAGTGCAGTTAACTTCAGCTGCTGCTGTAGTTATCTTCATGGTTTGACATCTATCATTAGACACATTAATATATTTAACTGTATAAGCGCTTTAGCTAGCTGTGCTCCTGTTTATCCACCTGCGCTGCAGCCCAGTTCACTAGCTAGCGAATTAGCAGTGTTAGCTCCTCAGCCTAGCTAACGGTTAAGCTAGTCAGGCTATAAACGAAAAAAAGCAAAAAAAAAAAAAAAACACTCACCGAAATGTTTAGTTAAGCACCGCGTCCAGTTTCATAAACTGTTGTGAATTTTGTATTCTTATTACACACAGTAAAAATATCGCAGGTCGTTAAACGGGGCTCGCCAAGCCGCCTTCATGATGCTAGGTAGCGAGACTCCGCAATCTCTAAGGCCGCATCCCAAACGGCTGTCTATTGAACATAGAGGTGCCCTAGGTAGGGTGTAAAATAGAAATAACTTCATACCCTACACAGTGCGCTTTCTTAGGGAGTAGGAAGTCATTTGGGATTCAGTGGAGAGCCATCAGCGGGAAAAGAGGATTGTGGGAAGCTGGATGTCTCGTGTGGTGTTTGCAGACCCGCTGGTTCCAGTACTGGTTCTAGGAACGTAAATACATTCCTCTAACATTCCCATAACCTTTAAATACATTCCTCTAACATTCCCATAACCTTTAAATACATTCCTCTAACATTCCCATAACCTTTAAATACATTCCCATAACCTTTAAATACATTCCTCTAACATTCCCATAACCTTTAAATACATTAATTTAACATTCCCACAACTTTTAAATACACTCCCCTAACATTCAAATACATTCCCATAACATTCCCATAACTTTTAAATACATTCCCATAACATTCCCATAACTTTTAAATATGTTTCCCCTAGCATTTCCATAACTTTTACGTTTCCCCTAATGTTCCCATAACTTTTAAATACATTCCCATAACATTTAAATACATTCCTATAACATTGCCATAACTTTTAAATATGTTCCCCTAACATTCCCATAACTTTTAAATATGTTCCCCTAACGTTCCCATAACTTTTAAATACATTCCCATAACCTTTAAATATGTTTCCCCTAACGTTCCCATAACCTTTAAATATGTTTCCCCTAACGTTCCCATAACTTTTACATATGTTTCCCCTAACTTTCCCATAACTTTTAAATACATTCCCATAACCTTTAAATACATTCCCCTAACATTCCCATAACTTATAAATATGTTTCCCCTAACGTTCCCATAACTTTTAAATGTTTCCCCTAACATTCCCATAACTTTTAAATGTTTCCCCTAACATTCCCATAACTTTTAAATACATTCCCTTAACATTCCCATAACATTCCCATAACTTTTAAATACATTCCCCTAAGATTCCCATAACTTTTAAATATTTTCCCCTAACATTCCCATAATTTTAATTTAATTGCCCTACATATACAGAACGTTTATCTAACGTTCTGGGAACGTTCTATGTTGGTTAACAAATTCAGCGCCGGTGTGGAAACTTCTGGAAACTTTAAAACACAATGTTCTCTTATGATTATATGGCAACTGATGAAGAACATTTACCAAAAGTTGCTCTTAGGTATTATTTTTGGAACTACGAACTAACCTCCTAGGATTTTTTTTTTCATGTAGCCTAATGATTCGTTGTCGGCTTTGCACAATACACAATAATGTCTTTAAACAATATATATTCCCTTTTGATCAACACAATATTTTAAACAGTGGCCTATCTATTGGAATTTCTACATAAATGTTTATCTAAATGGCTGTCTGTACATTCGTTTGTATACAAACATAAAACCTAAAAGCGACCTTTGGCAAACTTCGAAAACTTCCTGTAAGAGAATGTTACAGGAATGTTCCCTGAAGGTTAGATCTTTATCAGTTGTCATATAACTGTAAGAGAGAGAATGTTTCAGGAACAGCACTGACTTTGTCAACTTAAATAGAATGTTTCCTCAACGTTATTAAATGGTTCCCAAAATAAAAAAAAAAATGTAAAAAAAAAAAAAAAAAATGAAGGAGAAACAAAGGCCTAAAGCTCTGTGTTTGCTATGTTGTATGTTGTATATTTGAGTTTGTAAATAGTTTTAAAATAAACTAAATTTGTTAAATGATACAGTATGTATTATATGTAAAATTAACCAACCCACAACAAAATAACAACTAGGTTCAACTTTGCTTTTTTTTAATTTGCTTTATTATTTTCTTTTTTGCCAAATGTTTTTTAGATTAATAGGAATAACTCACAATCACTGCAGTTATTGTGAAAGTGTGTATTATATAGTACCAGCATTATACCATATTACATGTATCACACATATAACAATCACTGTATTTCAATACTATCTTACTATACTATATACTATAATACTACACTAACTGAGGAAATTTCTTCTGGGAAAGTTGTGCCAATGCTGACTTGGTTAGCGAAGCCAGCAAAGCCTCATTCAACTAATTCTATTCACTCAGAGGAAAGTCAGTAAGGGTGTATTATTAAAAACAGTATTGGAACACAGGCCTGGTGAACCACTGCACAGCACAGTTTCAGAATTTTCCTACTTGATCACACAGTCCACCTTATCAGGCGCGTTATTATGAGCTGAGTGCATTAACAGTAGAAATAACATGAAACTATGGAGGCCAGTGAGAATCCTAGCTGTTAAGAACCTCATATATGTAGGATAAAGGCTGAAGCATTGATTCATTGAAGTTTCTCTAGGACACGCAAAGCTATGGTCTTGACCGCTGCAAAGGCTTCATTGCAGGCGCTAGAGATCAAGTTTGGAGGAAGGAGGAAGCCGTACCGCCCGAGATCTTGCAGCTCAAAGGTAAACGAGTATGTAATGCCTTGATCATAGGCCCAGTCATCTGATCCCCCAGGAGCTAAATCTGATGAGAGAGAGAACAGGAAGTGACGTGGTGGAAGTGATGGTGGAAGGTGTATATGTCAGCAAAAAATTTTAATGCAATAGATGGACACTATAAAAAAGTCTAAGCCTTTTTTCAGCATAATGAACATATCCTAAAATGGGTAATAAGCTTACATATTGTTTTTGCTCCAGAACCATAGCGATATTGGTTTCTGTAATGCCGACGTATTTTTAAGGCTGCCTCCTGGACAAGCTCATACTGCCAGGGAGCACACACACGCACAAACACAGCGAAAAGTTAATGAAAGTCCCTATGTCTATTTTACATCAAAATTAAAAGAATAGTTTGGCAAAAAAAAAAAAAAACACAAATGTACATAATTTTCTCCTTAGCTCAAATGTAGTTGATGAGCCAAGACATGTTTTATGTTTCATGTTTGCTCCTTTAGTTTTGCACTTAAGTTATGACTGTAATGTAGCTCACAAACAGTTATTAATTTTTTTTATGTCATCCAACATCCTTTCTGTAAATATCTATTAAACAACATCCAGTTCTTTTGTGATGTTGCACAGACTGTAACGTTATGGAGGCGGCCATATTGGACAACTAGAATCACTTTATTCATTATACCATTATAATGAAGGACTAAATCTGGAATGAGATGTTCAACAAGAACATATAGGTGTGATGGTGTCCACATACTTTGGCCATACAGTGTACCTCAGATTGGTATAATTACACCTCCCCATAAGCCCTTCCTTCCACAGTTTAAATCTGGACTTTTACCAGAAGTTATGCAAATGATTTTAGGATCAAATGATTTATCTTCTTAACAATGAGATAAAATAGTTTAACAATGTCATCTGAAGCAAGTATATGATTATTTATGTATATTATGTTGTTTTTTTTGTTGTTGTTATTTATTTGTTAGCTACTTTACAGTTCAAACATGTCTTGACTGATCTACTCCATTTGCGAGAATGGGGGAAACTGGTTAAATTTTACTCTCTGCATGTGAACATTTGGTTGGGATAAAATGTATGCACACATAAATAATTATTTTCAAGGGAATTCTATACTTTTTCGTTTACTAGCCATAATCCATCCGTAATTTGCAATTGAAATACAGATGAAAATATTCACTTGTAAACACAGCTACTTACTAGTTTGCTAATTCATGTGTAATACTTAAAAAAAAAAAAAGGCATTTATGTAAAAAGGCCTGGGTGATAACCCTCACCAGCTCAGTGTGGTTTGGGATCTCCTCGTGGGTGTAGGAGTACGGAAAGAGCAGCATCTGCGAGTAGGAATGGATGGAGAAGTAAATTTTGACAGAGTCCTTGTGGGAGCGCAAGAACTTGGTCACAGCTTGCACCTCCGGCTCGGACTCTGGATACTGGCCGCAGTAAATATCAGAACATGGATTGCTGGACGCTCCCCTCGCTTCATCATGGAAGAATTAGGGAGGAAAAGAGTCAAGAATTTATCAGAAAAGAGGGTGTAAGCTCTTGTTCTTTAATGATTGTTTAAGAATACTTCAGTATTCCTTTTTCAACCTAAACTTTTTCGCCGGCATCTGTAGTATATGTGTGGTTATCATAGACAAGAGCTTCAAATGTCTCCCTGTACTGAGAAATTACAATGGAAGTCTAAGGGCAAATGTTGGGAAAGATAATAAAAGTTTATTCTTTAGACAAGTACTAAACTGTACCATTGTGTAAGACTCTCATATCTCTTTCATCCTAATCCCTTTATTGTTAGGTTGAAATAGTTGTAGTGTTAATTTTGGATATTTCAAACATTTATTGCCAGAATTCAGCACCTGCCCTTAGACTTCCATTATAAGTGAGTTTCGAGTAATCATGTTTTATGTCCTTTTCTCAACACAGGGAAATGTGTTGAAATTATAGACTGTGTTAATGACACATGCACTACAGCAGCAGTTTAGTCTCTGTGTAGTCATTAGTTTTCTCACCTGTGAATTTCAAGATATCATTTCATGAGAATTTAAAAGAATCCTTTACTCAAAAAATACAAACATGGCTGCTAATAAACTATCTATCTATCTATCTATCTATCTATCTATCTATCTATCCATCCATGAGCACTACCTCCATTCCACTTGCACCCTTGTTCACTGTCTGTTCACTGTAATCCATGACTCCAGACTCATTTACACACATCATGCCATTTGCACTGTTTTTTTTTTTCATGCCTATTTTACATTTGCACTATTGATACCACACCATTGGCACATCACTTGCACTTTGCTGCCAAGCTACATCATTTTCTCTTTACACTTTACTCCTAATGTGACTTGGTGTTTGCACTTCTGGTTAGATGCTAATGGCATTTTGTTGCCTTTGTACTTCTACTCTGCTCTGTCAAGTTGAATCTAGTCAAATCTAATCAACTGTAATGAATAGACGTTAGTGTGACCACATATCATGGCAACATTTGTATAGTACTAGCATTAGTTTGTTATTAACCCCTGTAATTAAGAATTACAGTGTAGGAATTCCAGGGTTTATCACTCACTGCACCAGTTGGCATCGAAGTTCCTGTTCAGGTCGACTCCGACGCATGAACTGCCCTCCCTCACCGACCGGTTCTTCCTCCACATGCGGTTCTGTACAGTAAGACCCGACACATAGTACTGAAGCAAAGCATTAACTAGATCAACAACACAGGGTATATTTGGACATCAAAATGTGTATACATGTCATGAAACATCCTGAGATGTTAAAGTCTCCCATATCGTTTTTAATTTTTTTGAAAACCTTGAGTTTTATTATTGTTACAGATCTCCCTCCATTGTGTCCCCTGAGTACTATCACCTGGTGCATGTTTCTCCTGCACATTATAAGCAGCACTCATGTTGTGAAGCCTTTGCTCTTTAGCATGAGCTTGTCTTTCGCCCTCTTAGCCCATATCCTTAGCCTATATCTTCGGGTCTTGTTAAGATTGCTTTGTCTTGTTTGCTGTTCTTTTTTCTTTGTTTTTTTTTTTTTTTTTTTTTTTTTGTTATATGATTTGTGCCTAATAACACAAATTAAGTGTTGTTAAATTTGTCTATAATGAAGTGTATATTTCTTGATACAGCAGTTGCACAAATTTTTTTACTATCATCAAGAAAATCGAATTTTGCCCAAAGAAAAAATATATTAAAACTATATTATATTTATAATGCACTTATGCAATACTTGTCCATCATGTGTTCAGCACTAACTCAATTGGATGTGTTTCTCCACTGATGATTTATAAATACATGCAAATAAATAATATTTAGAAATACAGTCTTTAACAGCTACTTTCAGTTGCAGTCAGATTCTATAGTATGATTATCTAACCACTTCTGAGCTCATAAAATGTTAATATCTGTTACAGAATGATGTCAAACTACTATTAAAAACATATTAACATATTTTCGAAATTCGAAACAATCTTGAGGTCCTGTCAGAGCTCGAATGTCTTACCGTGGTCCATGTGTACTTGTAACCATCAGGATTCATGATGGGTAAGATGTAAATATCCATCTCGTCCAGCATTGTGGTGATGTCAGCATTTTGCTTGTAAAATGTAAGAGCCTGAGGAAGGACAAGTACAACATACACTGTTTTAAATACCATTGTGAGTGTTTCATCTCAGAAATCAGAATCAGATTTTTACCAGTAACAAATTTCAGATAAAGTTGTGTTTTAATACTGTTTGAGAGGGAGCCGTGAAAAATTGTATTTACACAATTTTCCACTTAAGGCACATGTAGTTGATCAGACAAAAAAAATCTTAAAAGATATTTATATATATCTTATCAGTGATCAATTATAAGTTGCTATTTCCACATAAAATAAGACACTGAACCATTGAAGTGCTAATGTTTGATAAGCTCAAGTAAAGTTAGACCCTTGTGAGGAAACAGGAGTGCAAAAACCTTTGCTCTGTTACTGAAAATTTGATTCTAGCAAGACAGCTAACGAGGTAGCAAGCTTATTAGCAAAGTGAAGAAATATATTTTAGCTACATTATTTCGCATTTGCTTTGACTTCTTGGTGATAAAGGGACATCAAGAAAAGTGTGTTAAATAATCATGTTAAAAATAATATTCTGCCAGAATTTGTTCCTAGAAAAAAGCTAGATAAATCTTACAAATTTGATGAACCAAAGGCAAAAAGCAGGAGAGATCCACTCTCTGGCATGAATCCCACAATCCATCCACATGGCTTTATCCACTGGGCCACGTCTTCCTGACAGCTACAACACAGAGGAACATCTAGAAATTTGATTCTTTGCTCAGTTGGACTTGTAAAAAACAGCTAGAGTTTAAAGGAGCACTTAATCTAAAATATTTATTGGTAATAAAACATGAGAAAGATGAACCATGCTTATGTTGGAAGTCTTACTTTAGTCGTATTTCCTTAAAGGAATGAGAAATTAACCAACAAAATTTACCTTCAAGACATAAAGTGGATTTTTCTCAAACGATGAGCCAATCAGAATGAGTTTGGTCATGTCGGGATGCTCTTGGCTTGTTATATTGACCAAATGATAAATCTGGATAAAACATGAAATGAACACAAATCTCACAAGATTAAACTGAATACTGCAAATGTTCTTTCTTTCTTTCCTTCTGATGTTAACGTGTGTAATGCTTGATTTACATCCTCTAACGAGTGATATCTTTCATAAGTCATGCCGCCGCTCTTGGGATCTGTCGTGTCGTTTCGGATCTGCTCCTGGATCAGCTGCTGCGTGTTCTCCAGCATAACTCTGCACAAACCACAACGTGTCTGAGATTCAGTTCACAGTCTTGCAGCATTTGTGTCATCATTTCATCTTTTGTATTGCAAGTGCAAAGCTATGAGCAGATACTATGAGATCAGACCTAATCCTCAGTCACTAATATTCACAGTGAGTTACATTAGAAAATAACTCAGGAGTATTTCCTAAAAAAAGAAAGCTGCTCTACCTGAAGGAGAATTTATGTGCTCGTAGCAGCTCAGTGATTTGTGAAACGCTGCTGGATTGGATGTACAGATGGACAGGTGTTTTCACTGCGATGTGACTGGGAGACGCCGGCTGCCACAGCACCGTCTGATCCACAGCAAAAACTCAGCATTACACAGTAAACCCATGTTAACAACACAGAAATTCTATAACATACAATTCAAGGCAAAAGCACATTGCTTTCCATGGATTAGAAGTTTAAAATGCAGTGCCGTACACTGGATTAAGGCTCGGATGGACGCCGTTGCATTACGGATACTGATATGGGCAGTGATGGCTGTTCTGAGTACTTGCACCTCCTAAAAAGTATTTCATTTCTCATTGCTGTTTTAATATTGTTGTTGGATTCTATTGTGTTTTAGAAAATTTGACATACTCACAGTGATGCTTTTGTAGTACATTTTTTTGTCTTATTCACTTCCACAGAAAGAAGTTGTTGTAACATAAGTAATAACAGGAACTAATTTGTTTCTCAGATATTCAACTACATTAATTGTAAGAATAAATGGTAAAAGGTATGATGTGTCATTCTTTAATAAATAGGAAATACGTTTCTTTTTATTAAAGATAGTTGGTTACCAAATTGCTGTGGTATAAGAGGAATAAAAACACTTCAAGATGTTTAAGATCTTATTGGAAAATAGCTAAATACCAGTAGCTGTGCTTTGCATCACAACACTCTATTGTTGATTCTTTTCCTATAACAGCAAGTCCCCAAATGGTTTATACTTTACACATATACTTTAAGGAGCTAAATGTACAGAAAAGTAAATACTCTCAGCTTATTTTTGTGTGTGTGTGTGTGTGTGTGTTTGTGTGTGTGCATTACATGCCTCATTATGGCTGGATATGTTCTGCAGTAGGCTCGCTTGCTCCTGCGTTGCAGCAATAATGAACAGAACTTTGTCTCTGGTTTATAGAAGGAGAGAAAAAACATGGAATTAGGATCAAGATGTTTTTGCATAAAGATCTGTGACATAACGACTGAGGCGTTCATATACATAGCATATTTGGTTAGAGGAGTAGTTTGTGTAACCGTGAATTCCTTTCCGATATGAACTTTGCCCGTTAAACATCTTGCCACAAACATACATGCTCTCGTCTCTTTCACATCATTAACAACAACTTTCTGGGCTGAATTCTACAAGCAAAGCTCTCGGCAAAACCACACATGATCCGTAGTCAGTCTCAGTTTTCAGTATGATCTACAGAACTGAATAAGACTGACCAGGTTTATAACACAGGTATAGACAAATGCAGCACACTGGAAGGAGCAGCAAAGAGTGAAAAAGTGTACTTACTGTTCTGATGTGCAAAAACATTTTCTCAGAATACAATGAAAGCATATTAAAACAGCTAATAAAAGCAGAGGTCTCATCTTTGGTCTGTTGGCTTATAACACACTTGTGCAATAGTGAGACAGTGAACAGTATCGATCTCGACATGTTGACTTTACTAGTTAAACTTTTGCTGTCCTCCCTCAGAGAAAAACATTCCACACATATGTATATATTTAAATATACCATCACTGCACAATCCTCTGTGTTAAATTCACTCTTACTGTTGGATTCATAACTACAGCAGGACACAAATGAACACAATGAGTTAACTGAGTACTGAGGATTATTTTGGACATAAGCTTATTTCTTCTTATTGTTCATATAATGTGGTTCCACAAATATAAATATTTTAACTATAAGCTAAATTCTCTATACTGTTTGTTAATGAAGTCATTTTCATGTGCAAGTCATTAATGTGTTCTCATTCCCGCTCAGCAGGCGGCGCTAATGCACAGTTCAGGTTCAGAGTCTCACAGACAGTTAAAATCAAGCGTAGAAGAAGAGCGCAACCCGGAAGCGAATCCGGAAGTGTAAATGTTGTGTTGTCATTTCTTACGAAGATGTCTGGCCACGATCACTTGTCCATCTGTTTGTGCGATTTAATCAGGTAATGACTGTTGAAATTTTAAACACAGAGGTATTTATCTATAAAATAATTAGTGTTTAATTTGTTGAGTATGTCCAGGAAAGATGGAATGATATATCTAGTTTAGCTAAATTAACCTAGGTGTATGTTCGTTCTCTCACTGTGTAATGAATGACATTGTTTAGGTTTTGATATTTTAAACCCTGTTCGATATTTCTGTAAACAAAATGTGTCGTGTATAGGTGTTAGAAGTAATTCTTTATGTGTTAGAAAATGAAGTGTGAGTGGTGTGTTGAATGCACTAAATTCAGCCACTTGTACAGAAGACAGAGATTTACACGATAACAAACACCAATCTGACACTTACCTGCAAGCTTCAGCTGAGAAATGATGGAAAACATCCGAGATGGGCTTAGAGATCATTTATGTCCTATGATGAATCTTCTGAGTGTTGTCAGTCATGACGTGAAATGTGTCAGTAGATTGGATCAAACATGGATAATCTGATCTGAAGGGCAAGCCAGCATTTCGGGTTAGTATCTATGGAGATGAGGCTGCACATGAGCAATAAAGAGCAATAAAGCACCTGGAACCCAAGCCGCCAAACCCAGGGTGTTACTCTTTCCTTAAATCCCTTTCCTTGTTTCACCTTTCCTTCCTTGCTTCTTAGCTCTTTCCTCTAAGGACACAAGGAAAGGATGCACAGAAAGAAAATGAGGACAGGAGGAATCAAGCACAAACATATTTACCATACAAGACATTCTTTTCCACTGAAACGTTACTTTAAAGCAACTTTTGTGAATTCGCCTTGGCTCCTGTAGTCATAACATGTAGTATTAGTTCCTTAAAAGTGGCATATTTCCAGCAATAATCCCAGCTCATTCTAGAGACCATGGAGGTCTTGCTCTAAAATGCCTGAGGCCAACCTTCCTGACCAGCTTTCATTGCCATTAGGTTATACCAGTGTCATGGCACACTGTCCATGTGAGGTTCTGAGGGGATTCTTACATTTGGCATTTGAAACAGTCTGCTTTGCTTGCTATATAAGCTAAGCCTCTGTATGAATATAAGTTCTGTAATGCTATACTTGTGGTTGGTAGAGTTTTAGGATCCCGGTTAAGCCAAAATGGAGAGAAAATGACACTCTGAGAGACCAGAATGTTACTTTGCAGCACTGCTTGTGATCCTGTTCTCAAAGTGAATAGCAGTGAACTCTTTGCATGACCTATCATGGCACAAAAGATCTACTCTTGCAATGTATAGTTATTTTAATGCTATTCCTGCAATGCTCTCCTCATCTGGACTTCGAACTATGAGTTTATTATTGTCTTAGTGGATATTTATTTAAGCACAGGTTTTATTGTGCTGCCACTGATTGTAAGCCAGACTCCTTCCTCCCCCGCTGTGTGCTTGATGTAGATTGTTGTGGTCGCTGCTCTTGCCATGCTTCTACCTGTGTCTCATCCTGACGGGAGTGCTCTTCCTGTTCGTCGCGGGGATTCGCACTTGGCTTCAGTCCAGCAGGAAAGCGCGCAGAGCTCAAGATGGACGACCCGCTGTCGCCTTCTTCCACCCGTATTGTAATGCAGGAGGTGGAGGAGAGCGAGTGCTCTGGTGTGCCATTAGAGCCCTGCAGAACAGGTATGTACCAGATTAAAAACTGCAGTCTGAAATCTGCAGTCTATTATAATAGGCATTACGGCTATAAGCTCCAATGGCAGTGTGCTTTGCCTGTTACACATCTCAGTGGTAGAACCTCAGCAGATGCTTGAGTAAATGGTCTTAGTGCCATTTTACTAACATTTTATGAGTTGATTTGGATAAAAGTGTACAGACGAGTTATTAACCACCAGTCAGTAGACCTATACTTACCCCGGAATAGAAAAGATAGTTCAGCCAAAAACCTGCACAGTTTTCCCCTTTACCCCACATATGGTGATCAGCCAAGACATGATTGGTGCTGGTTTGCTTTTTTTTCTCTAGAGCTGTGAGGCTTCATTTTGATTAAAGTGTAAAACCCAATATAACATATCATTGTTATGATAATCATATATCCCCCGATTGAGTTATTTAGCTCCGTGTGGTATCTCCTTGCTTTACCACAGGTACACGGACGTGGATTTCGTTATTTACACAGGCGATCAGGGTGTTACGGGTGAGCAGATTGTGGATGGTGCTCGTCACCGCTTTAACATCCGCCTACCACGTCCAGTCCGCTTTATCTTCCTGAAACATCGGCTGTTGGTGGAGGCCAGTCTTTACCCCCACTTCACCCTGCTGGGCCAGAGCATCGGCTCACTTTTCTTGGGCTGGGAGGCACTCACGGCCTTTACGCCTGATCTCTACATCGACTCCATGGGCTACGCCTTTACGCTGCCTATCTTCCGTTACCTGGGTGGATGCAGAGCGGCAAGCTATGTGCACTACCCCACCATCAGCACAGACATGCTGTCAGTGGTTCGTGACAGAAACCCCAGGTACCCGTTCGAACAGAACTACAGCCTTGATAATCAGTGAGGAAAAGAAAAGCAAAATCTAATCATAACCTGATCAGGCCTGTTTTAATTATTATTATGTATATCTATTTTATATATATTTATATTTATTTTTTCTCAATCTATAGGTTCAACAATGCAGACTACATCACTAATAACCCTATTCTGAGTGCCATTAAGGTGGTGTATTACTGCGCCTTTGCCCTGCTGTACGGTCTCGCCGGCTCCTGCAGTGACGTGATCATGGTCAACTCCACCTGGACCCTGGGTCACATCCTGGCACTGTGGCGTGCCCCGAACCGTACCAGTGTTGTCTACCCACCCTGCGACGTCCAGGCCTTCCTTGATATCCCCCTGGAAGAAGAAGAGAACAAAGACGGAGACAGGAAGTGCCACTCCATAGTGTCAGTGGCCCAGTTTCGACCAGAGAAGGACCACCGGCTGCAGGTCAGAGCCTTCCAGAAACTTCTGGACAGGCGTGGGGAGGAGCCTGGCAGGAGGGAGCTGGTGAAGCTGATGCTGATTGGTGGATGCCGGAATCAGGAAGATGAGGATAGGGTGCTGATGCTGAGGGGGCTGTGCCAGGAGCTGGGCGTGGCCGATAGGGTGGAGTTTAAGCTGAACATCCCGTTTGAGGAGCTGAAGAAGGAGTTAGTGGATGCTACAATCGGCCTGCACACCATGTGGAACGAACATTTTGGCATTGGTGAGAACAAAATGATTTGGAGAATTCTTGTATTTGGGGGTCGTCTATCAGAGGCAGAGTCTTGATCTGGGATCAGATTTAATAGCACTGGTAGACTCAGAAACTGATGCTAGATTACACATACATACATACATATATGTGTGTGTGTGTGTATATATATATATATATATATATATATATATATATATATATATATATATATATATATATATATATATATATATATATGTGTGTGTGTGTGTGTGTGTGAATTTTTGCTTTCTACATGGATAGATTCGTGGTTCATGTGGATAAAGTTCACAGAATGCTGTTGCTAAGCTGCAAGGAAACATAAACGCAAGCAAGCAAATAACAGAAGCTAACTATTTAGCTAGGTAAAACATAGATAAACGTCTTTATATGGGCAAAGTAAAGGCAGTGTGACAGAAAATGACTGGAAATATCAACATTTTCCTCAGATATGTTGGTAAATACTATGAAAAGACTGTACAACTGTAATTACACTGTGTTTTCACTTAACTGCAAATCAGCATGGGTCCCGCCATATTGGCAAACATTAACAATCCAAACGTGAATACGACAACAATGGCCTGATCACATTTTAAATGTTTTGTTCTGTTCTTTTATTAAACAGATAACATCATACATATACACTCACAGAGCACTTTATTGAGAACACCTGTACACCTACGCATTCATGCAATTATCTAATCAGCCAATCGGGTGGCAGCAGTGCAATGCATAAAATCATGCAGATTGCGGCCAGCAGCTTCAGGTAATGTTCACATCAACCATCAGAATGGGAAAAAAATGTGATCTCAGTGATTTTGACCGTGGCATGATTGTTGGTGCCACACAGGCTGGTTTGAGTATTTCTATAACTGCTGATGTCCTGGGACTTTCACCCACACAACAGAGTCTAGAGTTTACTCTAGAGAGAGAGGTCCACAAAGAATGGCCTGAGCTGACAGAAAGGCTACAGTAACTCAGATAAGCACTCTGTACTATTGTGGGGAGCAGAAAAGCATCTCAGAATGCACAACATGCTGAGGCAGATGGGCTACAACAGCAGAAGACCATGTTGGGTTCCATTTCTGTCAGCCAAGAACAGAAAGCTGAGGATGAGGCACAGGTTTACCAAAACTGGACAGCTGAAGACTGGAAAAACATAGCCTGGTCTGATGAATCTCGATTTCTGCTGATGAAAGTTTACCTGAAATATCTACAGGAATTGCATGATGCAATCATGTCAACATGGACCAGAATCTCAAAGAAATGTTTCCAACATCTTGTGGAATCCATGCCACGAAGAATTGAGGCTGTCTTGAGAGCAAAGTGAGGCCCTACCCAGTATTAGTCTAGTGTTCCTAATAAAGTGCTCAGTGAGTTTAAGTGATATTTATGTAGACAAATGATCATTTGCGATGTATTTCACGTTTGTAAAAGAGGCTGTTATGGCAAGTTTATAAATATAGTTTAGATTCTGAATAAGTAAACTGTAAATAGTAAATTAAGCTGGTGGGCATTTAGTTTCTTTAGTTATCTTTATCTGTTTATTATTAAGCTGAGATACTTGGTCTTGTTTACATGAGTGCCAGTGAACGTGCTGCAGTAGAATAGCTTGGTTTGGGAAAATAGACATGTACTCTGAATGCTCTTTACCTTTGACCCCCTTTTAGAGTTTTTATAGCCATGCTCGCCTCTGAGTGAACCACACCAAACATTCCTCTGCTTTCTTTCTCTCCCTCAGGTGTGGTTGAGTGCATGGCTGCTGGGACAGTGATCCTGGCCCACAGGTCTGGTGGTCCTAAGCTGGACATCGTGGTGCCATATGATAGTGGCGTCACAGGTTTCCTGGCTGATGATGAAGAAAGCTACGCTGATGCCATGGAGCGAATCCTCACCATGACCCCCACAGCAAGACTCGAGATCCGGCGTCGGGCACGTCAGTCTGTCAGCCGCTTCTCTGTTCAGGAGTTTGAGGCATCCTTCTTGGCAGCCATGGAGCCTCTGATGGGCACATTGGAGCGATGAAGTTTAGGGAAGATGGAGGATGTTCCATGTCTCATTCAGAGCACATTACGACTGACTTACTGTTAACAGACTGTTGTGCATTGTGCAGACATGTTCATGAGCGTTCATCATCCCCTGTGGATCGCCCCACCTGTGCTGCACAACATTCCCATGCATGTAAAATCCACATGGACGTTTCTTTTGTTTTTCAGGTCTTTAGAAAACTGAGATGCATTGTGGTTAAGAAGAGTGGTGTTTTCAGCTGAAAGAGTTAAAATACTACAAAAATGCTTCAATTTAATGTAGCATTGCACTTGACCTACCTAGCTTGCAAACCCTCTTTCGTAACTTGACCCTAAAAGATAAGCTGCCTTCATCTGATCAGTTCTCAACTGAGCCAAGAAACTGACCTCAAATAAGAGAGGGTAAAAAAAAAAAAAAAAAAAAAAAATCAAAACTGCCCTCAGATCAGCTGTAAAAGAGAAATTTTGCCAGCATGCTTGGCATGGTGAAGCTGAAATGACTAGAGTCCAGTGAGCACATTGCAAACAAACAAACAGACTGTTTAGTTTATTTCAAAACACAGTCCTGTCCACTGCTGTTTCTCACACTTTGCATCTTCATGTTTATCTTTGTGTTATTTCGTTTTGTCTCATTTCTGCCTGGGTCAGAGGCTGTCTTTCTAAAACATCTGCTTTTCTCTTAGGCTGTCTTTCCAAAACATCTGCTTTTCTCTTAAGTTAGACAACTTGTGTGATAGTGAATATGCATTTTCAACTTTGTGTTATTTAAAGACTTGTGTTAATAAATATTTTTGGGGTAAAGTGAGAAAAATATGTATTTCCTTGATTAAAAAATCTTATTTATCAGAATATTCACAATAAATGGTTTGAGGAAAATCTGCCTTTTGGGTGTTGTGTCATTTGTCTAGCTTTAAACAGGACTAGAACTAGACTGTCTCAGATACCTTCTTAAAGATGTAAAATATTTATGGTGCACACATGCTTATTCAGTATTCATAATGCTTGCACAGAAAACTTGTGCAGTGTTATAGCATTGAATTGTTTTAAAAATTAGTTAAAATTTTTTATATATTCAGTTTAGTGTTAGTGTTTATTTTTGTTGGCTTAATGTTTGAGATATTTATTTATATCAAAATTTAATAGTTTTGCTGTTTATTTTACTTGTCTAGTTGTTAGATTTATAATTTAATTTTAACCTGTTATTTTATTTCAGTGTTTTTATCAGTTGAATGTTTTCGTTAACAACTATGATCTGCATGCAGTGACATTAAAGTAGAATATCTGAAGCCAACTTGCCAACTTTTCTAGTCTTCTCAAAATTCAGTCACTTCACAAAAAAAATAATAATAAAAATTAATAATAATAATAATAATTGCTTATAAAGCTAACAACTAGACAAGTAAAATAAACAGCAAAACTATTAAATTTTGAAAAAAAATTTTCCCCCATATATATATTTATTGGGTTTTTCAGTTTTTTCCATAACAAACAGAACAAAGTAGAACACAAAACAAAACAATTTGGCTCATTAATAATGACAGGTGGAAGACCCAGAGACTATGACATGACAGAAATATGCGTCTTACATGTTCACATTATACAAAACCTCTAACAAAAATAGTAGAGATATCCAAACCCATGTACATCATAAAATGTAACTTGCTGGTCAGAAAGTCCAGTGAAACATGTTCAAGTACAGTCTGGTGCCACTGTGTCTTAGACGGAACTTTGTCTGTGGTCCAGTTCAGAAGGATATATTTTCTAGCACAGGATGTGAGCATCCTGTAGAGTTGCCTTCTATGTTTCCCAATGATAGTGGCATTTGTCATCCCAAGTAATAAACATAGTGGACCACACTCTATAGTAGCAGAGAGAATCTTATCAATTTCAAATTTTGAAATGTAATAGTTTTATTAAATTTATAAAGTCGGAAACAAAAAATAGATATAAAAAGATTTTAAAATCTTTTTTAAAAAAAAAAGGGGTAAAAAGGATGAAAGTGAATGATACACGTATTGTTTCCATTTTTGCTGTCTGAAGGTTCTGTCTTTAATCTAGCTTTGAATGTTGTGGTGACTCCAAAATTCTATGAAGATTCAGGGAGTATCTTTTTAAAACTATGCTGTAAATACAAAATACAAAAGTTTGTCTTCATTTTTGGAACAGAAACCAAGCCAGAATCTTAGAGCTCACAGTTTAGCTATATTATACAAATGGAAGTTGGTGATTAAAGTCGATTATTACATTGAGACCTTTTACAGTATTGTTAGATGTTTATTTACACTTATATTTAGGCTAGCAGACACACAGTTGTACAGTATACTATCATCAGCATAATGAAAATCGATGCCATGCTGATGACTAATGCAACACAGGAGAGAAGAGTAAAGGACCCAGAACACACCCATAGGGGACGCCATACCTACGTTTTTTTTAATATCCTATGGTGTTATATGTGTGGTGGCTTGGGAAAACACTTCACTTGGTGACAATTTCTACTATATAGTTTTGAAAACTACAGGCTCTCTTCAAGCTCTCTTCAAAAATGTGTTTCTCTTTTGTATGTATCTCAACTACAAGTAAAAAGTGTTTTAAAGTCTGGTTACCTCCAAAAGTGAAAGGGAGAAAATTTGAATCTATTCCAATTGTGGCACAGGTGCATCTGGCATTCTGACACCTGGTATCTGATTACAAACTGACAATCTTACAAAAGTAGTTCTGCATTCACTATGTGAGAAAATCATACGTAGCTAATAAGGTTTTAGCGATCTTTAGGCAGACTGACCTACCATGCATTTGTTAAAGTGGCCTCTAATGCATGATATTTGCAGGACAATAGCCTAGGCAAGGTAGGAAAGTAGCCTAAATAAATCATTTCCATGACATTTTGGTGAAATATTTTTATTCTTTCTTACAGTTGAGATGTCAGTGTTATGGACAGAAAAAATAATTATGGTTAAAATCTGATTTTTTTTTTTTTTGCTAGCATTCAGCCACAGCAACATCCAGTGGGTTTTTCAACACCATCACACATGTATATTAACAAAGTAATAGTGATCATATAGATAGGAACTATATAATTTAAATAATGGAAATGAGCTTTTCCAATCCTACAAGGATAAAGCTCTACTGTATTAAATGCTGTACTATCTATAAATGACTTATGAACATGTTGTAGATATTTCATACGGTTCTTTGCCACTTTAGACAATAGAATTATATATTATTCCTGTTACACAACACTTATTCCTATCATTCATGTTACACAATAATTCCCAATAGTCCAGTTACATAATAACGTTACCTCACATCTTAAATTATCTGATCTACCAAGTACTGGCCGTATTTACCTAATCTATTACAGTTAGCTCAGCTCTCACACAGTTGGATAAACCTTTCGTTTTGTGCGTCCATGGTCACATGCTTTTTCTAATGGAGATAAAAGGGTAGAACTGATCCTAGATCAGAGCTGTGTTTAGTGATAAGACTAGCGCAGTGAAGGCCTGTTCCAGGAAGTATGGATCCTGATCTCTCTGACTAGACAGAAGAGAGAGGCCAAATAAAACAGTGTGGCATACCGGGAAAGGAGGATACAGGGAGAAAGACAGAGGTCTGATTTCAATAAAATAAGCTCCCTATTCCCTCCTCCTAGGGTGACTAGGCAAGAGAAATGAAGCAGAGTTGAGTTTGAAATGTAACACAAAAAAGTGACAAATTAAATGTTGTTATATGAATCGATGTGGCTCATCATAAGGGGAGTGGTTAGGGGAAGTGAGATAGGGCTGAACTTTCGTGAAATAGAACACAGCCGGAGGAGGGCTGTGGGGATTTAAGGGTAGCGGCAGGTGCTACTGGCCACGAACTCCAGTTTGATTGACAGATGAAGATGAGGTGCTGCGTTCTGCTCGTGCTCTTCCTCCAGTGCCTGGGAGGTTTAGGTGAGTCATGCATATGCATTTTATTATATTACTTCATAATACTACATTACCATTGATTTTTATGCTTCATATTCATGGATGATCTGAATGAACATGGGGGAACTGACCCTGAATCAGCTCATTCACTCTGAGATACAAATAATGTACAGTATATAAGGATAGAGCAACATTTCCAATATGAACGCTGGTAAATTGATCCAGGTCCAAGACTAGATTGACCTTCAATCAATCAATTAAACTCTGATATAGACCATTATAGACCATAGTGCTAGCATCCATATTTATCAAAATTCTCAGACATATTATAATCTCAACCTAATTTATTTGTAGCTTCTAATGATACAGATATACCCAGATTTCTTCCCAGATTTACCTAGACTTTGCAAACTTGATGATCGATTTAAAATCAGGTATTACCTTCATCCAACAGGCCTCCCTCTATTTGAACTGAGTTCTAAAGCAGATGAGGCGCTGCGGATGGCCCTGGACGAGATCAACACTCGTTATGCTCGGCATCACCTCTACAGGGTGTCCAAGGCTACAGTCACAAGAGTAGGTGGAATTGCTCATTCATTTTTATCAGGATGCTTGCAGTGACACTTCAGTCAAACCATTTTATCCAGAGACCTTCATCCTCTTCATCCTCTAATCCTTTAACCTCTCTAATTACCAAAGATTTCAAACACTGGCGCAATACAGAACTACAGTTGAATATGAATAATGAATGAATTTGTAGTAATAAACACAAATTCTTCTGCCTGAAAAAGCCCAAGTTATGCAGATTAAGAGTATATTTTACAAACACCTTTCACGGAAGAATTCATGAAAAAGTTTGGGAAAGAAACGCCACAAACATTAATTGGCTGAAATCAGTAACTGCCCTTAGACTTCCATTGTAAGTTATTTTTGAGTGAAAAGGTTTTTTTCATTCTCTTCTCACTGCAGGAAAACATGGCACATATACGCCACGGAAGCATTGGATAGAAATTAGGTTGAAAAAGCACTGGAATATTCCTTTAAGCTTTTGTTCTGTTTATCATTTCATGCATTATACTGCAGATATCCAAAAACCCATGTTAATATTTATCAATCCTTCAAGACTTGATGCACATCCACAATAATATTATAGTTCAAGTAAGATGCATGAATTTCTGAAAGATCTGTTTCTATAAAATCATTCACTATCTGAGAGGCCTTGTAAATACTATTCCTAAGCAAACACATGTGTGGCATAGACAGCTTTGATGGATTTCACTGTTACTTGGTGCACTGATGCTTATGAAGCGTGTCTGTCAAGAATACTGCATATAATGCTAGGTTTTTCTCCTTTGTGTTGCTCCAGGTTGTACCATTGGGCACAAACATGTATGATATGATGCTGAAATTTGGGATAAGGGAGACGGAATGTCGGAAGGGCTCTGGGATTGACCCTCAGGGCTGCGCCTACCGTAGAGGCTTCTTTGTGGTAAGCACAAATTTGTTTGCTTATATGTCGATCTTGGTCTAGCTCTTTTGAGTTGGAATCTTACCTGGACTTTTGTGAGAAGAACACTAAAGATCAGTCTTAAGAGGTGCATAACTTGGTGCCTTCTGTTTATATTTGTCATAATTCACTGTTTTTTTTTTTTGTCTGCAGAATGCAGTTCACAGAAAGCTAGTGTTTCAGTTTATATGTGAAGATCTTAGAAGTAGAACTTACTGGCATTCATTTATACAAATTCTTTTTTTCCACAGATCTTTTTAGCCAGTTAGCTAAAATAAGATTACTGTCAGGTGAGCTTGCTAGTATGTTGTAGCAGGCTAGTATTAGCAGTGACAATTCTGAGCACTTATCAGTATGACTTATGATTTCTGTCAGGTTAGCTTAAGTCATATTCAGAATTTCTCAGAATTTTCACTGCTAATGCTAGACAGCTAGCTAACATTGTCTAACCAACAGGATTTCTGAGAGGAATTTTTAAGTCATTCATAAAATGCTAAGAATGTCCACTGCTAACTAGCCAGCTAGCTGAACTGAGCAGACATGACAGAATCTCTGAGAGGATGTCTTTAGGTCAATAAATAAACTGCTGGCTAGTTAGCAGTGGACAAAATACATGAAAACAGTTAGCTTTTATAATGGGATTCATGAGGGAAATATTAATTAATATTTATAAATGCTTATAATTTTCACCAACACTAGCAGGCTAGTAAAACTGAGATTAACAGGTTTAAAAGGTCATTAAAAATAATAATAATAATAATAATATTAATACACTTTACTGTTGATACTTAGCTAACATAGGATGACGTCAGGATCCGTAAGAAAACCTTACCTCCGAGTGCAAGTACTAAACTACTTCTGAGCTCTGGGTCTTATTCAGTAATGAGGGGCAGGGCTTTGAATTCAAATATGGGATTAAGGACATGGAAACTATTCTGCAGTCTGCAGACTGGACCGTCCTTAAAACTTGTAGGCAAGTTTCAAAAGCTAATCCTAAATCTTTGATAATGTTTTGTATCATGCTCAGACAACATAATGCAACATTCAGTGATTACACATGCATTTACTTGTGTACAGTGATTTAGCAGATTACAATATGCACATTTTCGAGTTTAAACCAAATCATGAACCAAAATATGTGAATCAGTATATATGTGTTGTATATTAAACTAGCCTTTTTAGAAGAAAAGCAAAGAGATTTTAAAAGGTTAACATTTTGCAAAGGGTCAGACCTTGTAGTTGTGAAATGGCGAGTGAGGAAAACGCTGAACTCTTCACGTAGTTGACCTCTGTTTGGTGCCATGCCAACAGAGCCTGTCCAAGCAAATTCAAAGAAACTGAAAGTTTGGAATGACACATTCCATGAAAGAACAAAAGTTTTAGCCCAGTTTACTTTGCTCTTGCAAAACAAAAGTTTTAGCCCAGTTTACTTTGCTCTTGCATAACAATTTTCAAAAAACAAGCCCACAACAAACTCACAGCTTTCATTTTCCTCCCCCACCTTGATTTCAACCCAATCTTTGTCCTCTTTCTCTTCATCCCTTCTGCTGCGTCCAGTTGGAGGCAGGCTGCCACATCCGAACACGTTTGACTGAGAGACTCACTAATATAATGTCCTTCAAATGCAGCCCCGCACAAAGTTCCAGCTCCGAGTCCAGTGAAGAGGTGAGTTAGAAGTGGGAAAGACTGTATTTATATACCGTATATGAAAGATCTATAAGCCCTGTGAAGCCTTACACCAAACACAGTGCATGTTGTCCTCTCAGCTCCAGGGTAAATATGAATACTCATGAAAGACTGGGTGGCCAATTGAGAATTCAAGTTAAATAAACTGGAAAATTTGTGGTTTCAGGTGTGGACCGGATGGCACTATGATCCAAATCGCCTTGCTCGTAGAGGTAAGTAAATTTATAGACACACTTTGTGCCCAGTGGATTAATTCTGATATACAGTATGTAACATACAGTACATACTAAACGCTTAGTTTGAGGATTTAAAAGTAACTCTAATTTGACTTTGTTATATAGATGGTGAGAGATTTTGTTATATCACTTATGATTATCCATATTCTGATGTGAGATTTGCACACCAAGACCACTGGGGTATCCACTGATAAAGTGATAAATCTAAATGATAAAGTGGATACTATACATGCACAGTAAGATCTGTGGACATTTCTAAAATGAAAAAGAAAAAACAAACAGGTATGATAAACAAAACAAGATATCTAGAATTTAGAGACATTACATCTGAAAAACAAACCAGAAACTGGCACCTTAACCTACATAGTACTTCATAATACACTTAATTTATTATTTTTTTTTATCATTTGTTACAGACCCTGTACCTTCGACTGCAACTCCAAGCTCAGGTGTAGCTCCACCAGTACATCCTGGGCGCCGTGGTGACATCAATGTTCATGAAGATTATTTGAGCAACCATCTGGAATAACCACAGCCTTCTAATTTTAACAGTAAAACGTGAGGAATATATGCATACAGACTCTGGAGATTTAAGACTGATTTTGTATAGGTGCAGGGGCTACAAAGTTCTGGAGGTGCTACATAACATACAATATTACTTAAAAATATTTTGTTAAAAATTTATGCTATAAAAATTTCAGTAACATAACCTGTCCACATAGTGGGCTTCCTCTTTGACAAACATTAAAATAAACAGCGTCATCTTGCTATTGCCATTGGTTCTAGCAGATTCTGTAAAGGTTAGGCTGTATCACTTGTATGCACACATATACATGCTCTCCTCAACCACAGCTCAAATACACACATCAATAAGACCTTTAAATTTCCACAAAAAACACTACTAATTGGGGATCAGCGCCTGTACTTAGCAAAGTGATGCTAACTGATAACTATAGCAGCATTTTACCTGCTGAACTTTCTTTTAATGTGGTCTAAACCTCCTTTATCCCCAAAGCTCTATTCCCAGATCTGTTTAATAGAGCCATACAGGCATTCTATGGTATGAAAACATTTATACTGTGACATTCCATTGCCCCATTCAATACCATTAGACATTGACATTAAAAGACAAGAATTTATAGTGCACCTTTGGTTTAAGACTGGTTAATTAACTTTAATAATTTAATGTTTACATCATCAAAAAACCTTAAAAAGAAACATGATATTGTTGAATATTCAGTCATCAAAAACACAGATGTCCTTCCAAGGGGAATACATGGTTCTGTAAGGTAATACACGTTTATACATATATGGCATGGTCATTTTGCCTTTTGCTGCTCAGTTACAGCTATTGTGTGGTCTGATTTTATGTTGTTAACCAGATCTGATCGTAATTATTTCAGTAAGGAAGCTGTAATAAAGACTGTTGAAAAAATCCCACTGGTAATTTAACCAAAATATTAAAACAATTTTGACATGCCTATACAAGAAGGACTGTTCATTGACTGCTCCCTGCTAAAGGATGAGACCATAAGTAACCATCAGGTAGGATATTGTTCCCAAGTCAGAGGACATGAGCTAAACACACCAAGCCACTTGAAGTCCATGATATATGAACAACTGTTAACAGGATGCCTGAATTCTTGGCATAAGACGGCGTGACCAGAAACAGACAATTAAAGCAGGCGATATTGTACAGTAAAATACTGAATTGATGTGAATTGTGTAGATAAGTCAGACAGGTTCAACACATTCCAAAATCTCACAGAATTCTGTAAGCAATCATGACAAGTCTCTTCATTTCTCTTCATTTATGTGACAGGCTTATTTTGATGAAATGTCCCTTATTCAATATTTCCCAAATCTTTTCCCAAAGAATTTGTCTCAATTGTTACCTAGATTTAAATAGAATGAATCATTTTATGCACTGTTTTCTGAGAAAAATGCTACTTAATATCACTGAGAGAGGTTCCACAACCATACTTGAAAATTCCCAAGCACCCCTAAAGAATGCTAAGCACATTCACCAGTATACCATTCACTCTTGCAGGTAAATGGGAAGTGCCAGGCCAGCCAAAGACTCTCGGTACAAAAACACTTAACATTTACTACTCTCTCAAACAATCATCGTCAACCCTTAACAACAACATCCTAAAATAAAAAATGTCTTCATATATTTAAATAAATTCATATAAAAAACGAAGGCAAAATTCATCCTTCCTGTGATTTCCCTATAATTCCTGACATTCAACCACCCAAAAACAAACCAGCTTTTGTATGCTTACTATAATTTTGCCCTTATGTCCATGCAGTACCAGTATGTTGCAGAGATTTCCTTCATGTCATAGTTTGAAACTGAATTTACTGAGTAAATTCAGCAAATATACTGAGTGCATCAATGCATATTAAAGCTGAGAGTAATTTTGATCGCTCGTCCCCAAAGTCAAATATTGTTTAAAAGCCAGTTACACTGATTGCTATTTATCCATATCCCTATATGAGCGTTCAATAAGGAGCATCAAAGGACATTCCAGTACTGTCAGTTTGTCAGTTTGGTGCTGTGGTCCCGTTTGGGTGGGGCAGGAGGTGGGCCTCGCCTTATTGTTGCATAGCCAGAGATGTTGTTGGACATATACCCATTCCCACTATGTCTCTGCTGGTCAAGAAGCTCTGGAGGAGGTGGAGGCAGTGCCATGTCATCCATGGTGGCCACAGGGTCCAACTTGGCTGCAGAGTTTCGCAAAGACTTGCGCCTCAGAGTCTGGTTCAAGTCCTCTAGAAAGTTTGGCTGAGTGCTTCCCTTTGGAGAGGTTGGAGGTGCGGGCCCTCCCTGCAGGGGTGGGGATAGTGGTGGAGGCTCTGGAGTTGTATTGTTGCGGCGCAGTGATGTAGGATGTGCTGTCTTCTTCAGAGAGTTCTTGCTCCATGCAGGCTGGGGCTGGGGGTTCACCACAGCAACTTTTGGGGTGCCTGGAAGGGGCGGTGGAGGAGGGAGATCTGATACATGTGGAGGAGGAGGAAAGCTGTTATTCTCAGTTGGGTCATGGGAGGGAACATGCGTGCTAGGCTGCTGGTTTTGACCCACTTTGTTCTGCAAAGCCAGTGGTAGGTTACCCAGGTTCAGCTTGCCAGGTTTAGGTGGCGCAGGTGGCCCAGTAAAAGAATCCTTGGAAGGAGAACCAGAAGACACTGGAGCTGAAGACGCTGAGCTGGGGTTGAACTTGCTCACTAGATTTCGGCGGGACTCCTGGTATTCTGCTGAAGAGTCGGACTTGACACTGGAGTTGCGTAGAGGGGTTGGGGGAGGCTTCTTGCAACCTCCATAGGGTCCAGAGGGGGCCTTCATTGGAGAACTTAACAGTGCAGGGGGCAGTGGAGGTGGAGGTGGTGGTGCTGGACCTGGAGGAGGTGGAGGAGGTGGACATGGGGGTGGTGGTGGTGGGAAATTGAGTGTAGTATCTGGAGGTGGTGGTGGAAACTCAGGTGACCGCTGTTGCTGCTGAACTTGTCCACCAGGTTGCCATTTTGGTTTAGTCTTAACTGCAGGTGCTGATAGTGGGGCTTTGTGACCCTCTACATTGTTGGTCACTGAGGGAACAGCACCCGGAAACTGGCTGGCAATCTGTTTGACCAAAGATGATGTAGTAGAGGTCTGATTCAAAGGGGGCATCATCTTGGTGATGCTCTGCTGCTTGGGTAGTGTAGGTGGTGGATGAGTTTTCACTGGTGCAGGAGGAGGTGGAGGTGGTGGAGGAGGTGGAGGAGGACCAGGAAGAAGAGGAGCAACTGGAGACACTTGCATGGTGGCGCCTGATGGTTTCGGTGCAGTTTGAGGTGGAAATCCTCCAGTGAATGTTTTGGGCAAAGCCCGAGGTGGCCCTGGGGCCGACAGTGGGGGAGGTGGGGGAGGTGGAGGTGGAGGTGGTGCTAGAGCAGGAGGCTGCTGAGGTGGGAGAGGAGGGGCAGGAGGAGTGGGGGGTGGTGGTGGTGGTGGTGGAGGAGGCGGAGGGGGTGGTGGCGACTGAGTTTGACTGTCTGGAGGGGACACATCCCTGGGTATGTTGGGAAATTTCTGGGCTAGAATGTGTTTGAGGCCACTGGAAGTTAATGGAGCTGGGGCTGCTTGTGGCGGGGGTGGAGGAGGCAGGCTGTTGGTTTGCAGTGGAGGTGGGGGAGGAGGAAAAGCCTCAGCTTGGAAGGAGGCTGGTGGTGGAGGTGGAGGAAAAGGCTGGGACTGGATGGGTACTGGAGGTGGAGGAAGGGGGTGGGATTGGATAGGTGCTGCTGGTGGTGGTGGGGGTAAAGGGTGGCATTGGATAGTTGCTGGAGGTGGGGGAAAAGAGTGGGATTGGATAGTTGCTGGAGGTGGAGGTGGGGGAAAAGAGTGGGATTGGATAGTTGCTGGAGGTGGAGGTGGGGGAAAAGAGTGGGATTGGATAGGTGCTGGAGGTGGAGGTGGGGGAAGAGGGTGGGACTGGACGGGTACTTGAGGTGGAGGTGGGGGAAAAGGGTGGTACTGGGTTGGTGCTGGAGGTGGAGGTGGAAGAGGTTGGGATTTGATAGATGCTGGAGGTGTAGATGGCAGTGGTGGGGATGGCGGGGGTGGTGGGGTGAACTGAGGCACAGTGGCTGGGCTTGGAGGGCCAAGTTTCAGGACAGCCATGGCTGAACCTGGTGCAGGCATGGGTGCTGGTGGAGGAGGAGGTGGTGGGGGTGGGACACTTGCTCCTGGTGGAATATTGTTGATGTGGGGCTTCAAAGGCTGAGGGGATGGTACTTGGAGCACCTGCTGTGCTTGGGGGTGTGGCTTAGCAGCCTGAGAGGCATTCTTCAGGCGGTTGATGGTGCTATATTTGGCAAATATATGTGGGCCTGAGTAGTGATGGACGCAGACAGGAGGAGGTGGTGGCGGAGGAGGTGGTGGCGGTGGTGGGGGAGGAGCTGGAGCTGGAGAGGACTGAGGCAGAACTGGAGAGGTTTGGGCAAGAAGTGGAGAGGACTGGGGTAGAACTGGAGAGAGCTTGGGTGGAGCTGGAAAGGGCTGGGGTGGAGCTGGAGAGGGCTTGGGCAGAACTGGAGAGGACTGGGGTTGAACTGGAGAGAGCTTGGGTGGAGCTGGAGAGGGCTGCGGAGGAGCTGGAGATGGCAGGGGTGGAACTGGAGCAGGCTGGAGTGGAGCCTGAATGGATGTTTGAGTAATGCTACCACGAGGCTGCGAGCCTGACTGTGCATGTGGGTGTGGCATTGAATTTGACTGAGGCTGCACATGCTGCTGCAGATGTACTGACGCAGTTGTATGAGTGATAAAGTGTGCATGGCTGGAGTGGCCACCATGGACACTGTGGGTAGAATGGCTTGAACGTGTTGACTCTGGTCTCGTCTGAGGGGAAAAAAAAATTAAAAATTTAATGGGATACACACCAGGACTGCTTATGTAACAGAGCCTGTCTCCATGTGAATGTTAAGAATGAAGTTGGAGTCCCTGGTCATTCTGTCAGTTCCAGTATTATTATAATAAATTCTTAGAATAAATTTACATCAATTACATGTTAGAGTTTTTCTCTTTCAGAATGAGATTAAGCAAAAAAAACACAAAGACATTTTTCCATAGCATTTTTTAACCCATCTTTACCAAATATGCCAATAATTCTGGAGCTCAGTGTAAGTAACAAATAGTCAAAAACATGGTATTCTGATTGCTATGAGGTACCAATAGACAGATATGCTTTTGGGGAATTAGGCAATGAATGTTTACTGCCAAAAGGTAAAATTGGTCTTAGGACACTTAGAAAAGGCAAACTTGCAATGAAGCCAAGAGGTGTTAGGTGAAGTGAGAACACAGTACACAAGACTGCAAAACTGCTTTTATATCAGGTATTCAAAACTCACCTTGGTACTCTCCTCCATCTGCGTGCCTCTCTTCCAGGCCTCAGAGAAGATGGAGCTGACGACACTCTGTGAGCGTGCATGTGTGGATGAGGTGCCATCTGACACCCCACTGTCTGTCTGACTGGAGTGGTTGGACTGTGACTCTACAAGGACACACAGAGATCAAGAATCATTATTATCCAGCAACTTTGGTCAATGGACACAGATTGTACTTGATTTTCCCTAAACCACAACTGTAAACTGTGAAGAGAATGTCTCATATGCTATGAGAAAGAACTTTGTGTGTGTGTGGTTTGCAAATCTCCATCCATGTACAAGTAGTTGGAATTAGGGTAATTATGAAGCACTCATGACATTCCACCAAGAGTTGTTCCATTGCACCTTGGGTTCCATTGCAATGCACTCACAATGCTAATATGATACAATGATCACTATGATAGCTATTTGCTAGCTAAAACGTATTTTATCATCTGATAGAGAATATGTGATAGCACAGATCAGGTACAATTAGCTCAACTAGATCAACAGTGAAAGTTGAATATGTCACATCGTACACCATCATGTTGGAGCTTCCAGGAATGTCTAAGACTTTACAAATCAAAAACAAGTTTAAATTCTAATACTTAACACGGTTTAGTGATATTATTATGGTCACTGCAACATTGGCAACCTCTCTAGCATCAGTGCTACCTGCTAAACATATGTTAGCACAATTAGGCTTTTCACACTTTAGTCTTTTCTGAAGCAATCCTACAATCAATAGAGCTTTGATCTCTACTATAGTCAGGAAGCATCACTACATATGCTTGAAAAGCACTATGGACTGACATTACCTTTCTACATGTGTATGAATACTGTGAATGAACACAGATTCTAATCAGTTACAGTGAGTGATAATGTTTCTAGGTGACGCACCAGGGTTGCTGACTGAGCTGGTGCCAGACTTGATGCTGGAGCTGGATAGAGAGGACCAGTCGTAGGCGGCCTCAGTGCGTTTCATAGCCTCCTGATAGTTCAGGTACAGCTGCTTTCCATACTGCAGAAACACATGCACACACCTCTTATGAAGAATCATATACATTAGTATGCTAAACTTGGTTACAGTCCCCAGCAGCTATCAACACTGAGCTGGTTATATGTTGAAAGACATGACGTGACATGACAGGTTTGAGCTGCATGAGCTCAGTGGCAAGTTGGTTACCTTGGCAATGCGGATCCCGTTGACCCACTGGTGCAGGGTTCTGACATCATCGCAGCACAGATACTTGATGTACTGAGACTTCTTCTGAATCTGAGGGTGCTGTGGGGACAGTCCAGGGTGTTACCATGACAGACAAGATTTCCAAAGCATCTCTGATGAAAGAATATCTACAGCTACCACCAGAGGGCAGCAACATGACTGATTCACACCATTGCAAGCTCCAATACACACACGGCCAAACGTGATGGCACTGCACAATAAATTACTTACGAATCAGACTGTTGAAATTCTACAGACAATATGGAATCATAAGTAGTAAAGTCCCAGGGAACTTAAATACATGAATGCTGGTCTTGTGGAAAGTGACATGCAATACAAAGTATAAATAATGTACTCAAGTTTCTTCCTGGGGTAATATTGTATAAGCTTCGCTCTCACCAGTCACTAGACTGATGATGCTTGTCCCTCCCATACAGTGTTTATGAAAATTATATGTTCATTCAAATATAGCATTGCATGCTGTATGTGTCTGGACCTGTAATTTATTACTCATCCTATTAGAAAACCACCATGACCCTTGAAAGTTCTCAAATTAGCATCAGTAGCTCGGAACATCCCCCCCTGCATGCACCTTTGTGTTTAGTTCTGCTTGAGTAGCAAAGTACGTGAAGGGATGCCAGTGCCAAGCGATCAAGCGTATTAATTCGAATAACAGGCCACACCCATTAAGACAGTTCTTGGACTGGTCTGATCTACATTGTCAGCAGTGCTTTATCAGATTTCTTTTTTTTTTTTTTGCTTCAAACCTTATGTTCAAAATAACATGCAAATCTGATAAAAACATTTTGAATTTTACAGGCCGTTACTGGGGACTTTGCATAAACGTATAAAAAGGTATAAAAAGCATGTCTGGCATGACTAACGGTTAAATGGTGTGATATCTGGCAAGGAAGCAGATGGCTCTGATATATGACAGTCCTCGAAGGGAGCTGAAATGGAGGACTAATGGTATTACTACACACAGGATGTTTCAGTGTCAAACCCAAGGGACCATTTACAGGCATACATAGATTGATCTTAATGCTGGAGTTCGGGATACTGGCATTAAATGAGGTTTCTCACGCACACGCATACACACCTTGAGGGCCAGGCAGTAGTCAGTGGGTGCCTTATACTTGCTCCGGTAGTCTTGTCCGTAATAAACATTTACATGATCCAGTTGCAGGAAACACACCAAGTCTTTAGAGGCCTGGAGGAGGAACGATAAAAGATGATGTCATTCTTTTATATTACACCATTACAGTTATTAATTGGAATGAAGGTAATGTGACACCAGAGATGTATAAATACATAAAATACATTAAAGAAAAACTACACTCTAATGTGATCTTAGAGGAAATGTGAAGCAAACATGGCTGTACTTTGAGAAAAAGATATATATATATATATATATATATATATATATATATATATATATATATATATATATATATATATATATATGCGTATATATGTGTATATATTCCCAAAGGGTTAAAGTAGACAGACACAGTAACAGGCAGCATATGGTTTACACTATGCTAAGTGGATCCATAAACAGGAAATACCACTGAGAAACTCATTTGGTTCACTGTCCCTTACACACACACACACACATACTGATAAAATGAGTAATAAAATATGTGATATAACACACACACACACACACCTTGGCCTTGCCCTTAGGCACAAAGTAAATGCCAGACGCGCGTAGTAAGAAGTATCGCTTCTTCCATGACTTTTTCCCATCATCCTTCAGCCAGAGCACTCCCTCAATCTCAGGCACTGATACGGAGCCGCCGCAGAAACACTCCTACACAAACACACATGTACACATTCAATGTTAGCATTCATAATCACCACAATCAGTGCATTAGTAGATCATAAAAAAGACGATGGTTCTTCTCCATAAAAATGCCACACAAATAAATTTGTGAATTGAATAAAAAAGATTGCAGTGCACTACTGAAAGTTATGAATGGTTGCCAAATATATATGCATCTTAGGCACCCTATTTTTTTTTTAAATATATATTTTTTCCTTAGATGATTTCTGCATTAATCAAACCAAGGACCCTGGAGCTGTGCCGCTCACGTGTGAAACCATTCTTAATCATTTTATAAACGTTATGAACTCTGCATACAGCTTAGTTACAATACTCTGAAGTATAAATCCAACCCCCTGACCAAGAGATCTGGGTAAAAATATTAAGATGAGGGTGGACATTATTTAGCAGTATTGTGATACTGATACTGTGATACGCACGGTATCACATAGTTCAGCTGACTCGCATTATAAACAAGTGTGTGTGCGCTTTTGTGTGTGTGTGCGAGACCTCCAGCAGTGCCTCCTTGTTTCTGTCGGCCATCTCAGACGTCTCCTTTCTTCCCAGTAGGTAGTTCTGGAAATCATCAGGACCAGACATAAGTGTGACGTATATAAAGAAGTAATATCAGAGAGCAAGTCTTGCACACATCAGGTGTGAGATTTTAAGTTCTCACCTGCGGGTTCTTGAAGAGTGCATACTTCTCTATACGTTCGATGAACATGAGCTTGTTCTGGCTGTCTCTGGTCCAGTTAAGCAGGTTCTCCACAAGGTTCTCGTGGTCCTCAAAAATACGCTCTGAAAACAGAGAGAGAAAGAGAATGAGTATGAACTGAAATTTACTAAGGACAGAGGCAATTATTTTTGTGCTGCTGTTTCTTTTTCACATTCGAGTGAATTGGCTTTTTTCACCAGAAAACTAAATAGTAAGTGCTAAATAAGTAGAGCAGAACATCTCTACATACAGTAGGATACAGTAAGATATATGGCTCAGTTGACAAAATAGACAATGTAGATGTAATATATGATGCAATGCATGACGTAGGAAACAGGATTCAGGCTATAAACCCTTTTATATTGTTCTTCCCCAAGTCCGGGCTCACAGCAAGTGAGCTGTACTGTTGTCGTGAAGAACTTGTTATACCCTGACTGCTCGTCAGTTAAATAAGTAGCAGGATAGGGATTATCCATGCTAGCTATGTGGACACTATTCTCTTTTCCCCAACACTTCCACTGGCTCTAGATCTAGTTCAGCCTGTTACTGCGTATCTTCCTTCTGTATTCCAGACCACAGCTTGGAAGCTGACAAAGAGGTGAGAGCACGTACCCATCTGTAGCTCAGTGATGGTTTCCACCAGAGCCCAGTCGGGACTGTATCCGCAGTGGGACTTATCCAGCAGGCTGTCCAGCACCTGCCTCACACTCTGCCGCTCGTCCACCATCATGGTCTTAGAGCTCTCGTCTGACATGTGCACACGGATCACCAGCTGTGGAAAAGGAAGAAGAAGCAGAAATATCAAACTACTGCTACTCAGGTAGCTTCTTCACAGAATAAATTAGCCTTTAGCCTTCACCCTCCTGTAAGAGGTAGGAACTGGATATGACTAAACTAAGGAGAAAAAAAAGGAAATGACTGGTGAAGAGACATAAAATAATTCTGAAACACTGATGTACTTAATCTTCAAAAATGGATACTTCCGAGTTTCTGCAAGTCAGTATATAGAATTTAAAGTAATTATTGTATTTAATATTCCCTTAATAAAAGGAATATGTTTCTCTGAGAAAAAGAGAGAGAGAAACCAGGAGAGAGAGATACAAAGAGAGCAGCAGACAGACTGATATAAAGAGACAGACAAAGGCAGAAAGAAAGATATATACAGAAAAACAGAAAGTTGTACATGAATGACAGAGAGAGAGAAGGAATGAGATGCAGAGAGACAGAGACATGGAGTGAGACAAAAAGAAATCAGCAGGCCAATGAGAATACACTCTATACAGCTAATCTCTCTGTCTCTCACACAAACACACATAAATGCAAAAATCCCTCTCATTCTTTTGCTCAATGCTGCCTTGCAGGCATGTAGATTTTTAACTTAACTATACAACTGAACAGCATCACTACTAGTTAGAAAACACAAAAAAATCCCCCGCAGATATTTTTAACTGTTATGGCAATTTAGCCTAATAACAAACTGCCTATCTCTGACTTTTATTTTGGCAATGCTAGTACATCTGTTATGAATAAGTTTATAAAAGTTTTGTGAATAAGGCATGCCAGCGCAGAAATCTCTGCCAAAAGGCATGAAATTAACCAGACCCATTTGACCCATAAATGGAAAAATACTTCATTTCGACAAACGTAAACTGTAACAATTGGTTAATAAACTGCTGCTGACATTACACATTCTTTAAACGATATGGAAAAAGTTTATAACCTCTGCATGTTATAACCCTGATGTGCATTACAATGAGCTCCATAGCTGCATTATTCAGGCTGAACATCATCGTTTCCTTATAAACGCCTGATAAAGAAACAGAGAAACAGAGGCTCATTCAGCACACTGAGCTTCAGTGTGTTCATTAGTGTGAATATGTGTCTGGTGGTATTCAGATCAGTGTACTGGTGCAATGAGACGGCACTCACTAATATACTGGCCTTTCAAGGACTCGTCTGAGCTCAACTCAGAACAAAGAATGACTAACAGAGTCCCCACTATGTTTACAAAACCTCTTCCACGATATAAAAGAACAAGGACTAGTCAGATGATGATATACTACAGTCACAATAAATTGCATCATGATGCGCTCTTCTGAAAGTATTTCCAGTATTAGGCGCAGGAATTTTTCGGAACCTCACGATTTAACTTAACGATTCAGTGTCAAGATGCAATTATAAATTGATTTGTAATGGATCTTGATTTTTTTTTCCCACCAGTTTTCTCCCCAGTTTATGTGAAGCTCTCCAACTGCATTTACCTGTTGCTCATGCTGTGTCACAGGGCAGCGTAACACACTCGGAGGAAAGCGCTATCTGCCCTCTTCCATATACCTAAACTCACAGATAGCCATGATTGGCTAGTCGCAGTGACTGACATGGGAGAGAGCGTATGCAATCCCTCCCACCCTTGCGATCTCTCCCACCCTGCTCTCTTGACTCCCAGCCATAGATGGCTGTGGCATTGTCACGAATTGAACTCGGTCTTCTCAGCTTTTCATAACATTTACATACACAAAGACAAAAAAAATCCAAACTTCTTCTAGTTAGATGATGCAAGCCTTTCAAAATATGCATGTGTGTGTAAATCTCTGTTATGCTGTAATCATTTTGCTGACATGGTTTGGCTCCTCTTGTCCCCTTAGAGGGAGGCGTGACTGCAAATCAATACAAAGTTCTTCTGACTGATCAGCGTTATCCTATGATGAAACATTTCTATCCTGTTGGACGTGGTCTCTTCCAGACTGACTCTGCCCAGCTCCACAGGGAATGAGAGCTCACTCAATGGTTTGATGAGGATGAAAATGATGTAAATCATATGCTATGTCGTTCACAGTCACCAAAATTGTACACCAACAGGAGATTTTGTTCTGATAGCACTCTTGAGATATGCCAAGATGCACTGAAGCTGTTATGGAGACTTGTGGTGGCCCAACACCTTAGTAAGACACTATGATGGTCTTTCCTTTAATTTGTCAGCTGTCTTTGTATACGGCCATCAGGGGAACACGCAATCTCAGTGGCTTAATAGCCAAAATTTATACTTCCATGACTGAAAAGCTAGTCCAGGTTTTCCAGGACGTGGAAACCCTGATTTAAAAACAAAAAAAAAGTATTGCTGTGTCAATCTTAGTGGGGTTCCTCTCTTACTAAATCCCACCCCCCCCCACACACACACACACACTGACCTACTTTCTAGCATGCTCTCTCTCCTCGTCTGTCTGCGGCATGCTGTGCAGCATTGAGGCAGCACATATACAGGTCTATGATATTCATGCGCAACAATACCCTGATGGTTTACATAGCTTTTTTCCTTTCTTTTTTTTTTTTTTTTTTTTTTTAAGCTTAGCTTGCTCTGATCAATAAGGCTTTACTTTATTATGACTTCAATTTTTGTGGATAAAAAAAAAAAACAGTGCAGTATGGATAGGACTATAAACAGCCATTTATTTAGTATGTCATCCTACATGTTACCACCTCCTTTGATAATATAAATGTGAGAGATCCTCTTATTAATCTTATAAAAATATCAGTAATAACCCATTTAAAGATCTCATACGTGTGGTGCTGTGGGAAATCCGCAATAGTCAAAAAAGACAGAATATTGGATTTTGCCAAAAACTGGATGTATAACATACTCTGACACCTCAAATTTAAGAAAGCATACATATCTTTCAATAAAAACGATGTCAAATGGTTAATTTACTTTCTATTCTTGCAAGAATGGCTCTTTTCACTCATCATTGTTATCGGTTTGTGTTAACATAAGAGCTGTGTGTATCGTCCAAAAATCACATACTAGCGTACTAAATCATATTTGTGTGATTTGATGTTATAAATAGTATCCCAACTTCTACTTAGAATGATAATATGTGATTTGGGACATGTTATTTGTGTCCGTTTATAGGGTGCCACGGGCCTACTGCAACAAGTTATTTAAATACTTCTTTTGTTATACATTTGCTTGCACTTGTATTGTATGAACAAATGGATCTTAAGTCTTAAGACAAATATAAACTCTGTAATTTTGAATTTTGAAGCTTATGGATTTCACATTAACAGAGTTGTGGCCTACTGATATAATGAAATACATATATATATATACATACACACACACACACACACACACACACACACACAAAACAATCAGTCTGTCAAGATGTATAAAACCTTGCTAGCCAAGCGTGATTCATTCACATAGTGAATGTCAGACTTTGATCAAATTTTTGGAGCGCTATATGGCAAAGTGAAAGAGACAATGGTTCTGGTCATGTGACCAGTTACACCAGCCATATTAAAAACATTCAAATAAAATCAAATGACAATACTGAATTAAATTTACAGCTCATATCAACGATTCAGAATAAAATTTAGGGCACTTTTCTGACCAATGGGAAAAATGAGAAAACATCCAAATATTTCTGAGTATACAAAATTGAAAGCAAACCAAAAACAGGAGAAGAAAATGACAGATGATATACTGATAAATTCATATTAAATTGCATCATGATACATTTTGAAGATTATTGTTTCTATGCACCAACAAACGTAATAATTTTTTTTAAAAATCAGTTAGATTTTTTTTTTCAGTCAAACACTTAAATTTTGAAAATGTCTGATTTTTTTTTCCCCATGTGGCCACTTTGTTTTTCTGGATCTTTGTTAGCTATTTCAGAATATGATATTTTTGCAGTATCGCCAAACCCTAAAACCCCTCTAACACTCCCTAACACACACTCACACACACACACACACACACACGGCTTTGGCGCACCCACCTTTTTGACCTGTGCTTCTTTAATTTTCTCCAGAGCCACACGAATTTTTTCCGCCTTTGCTTTGGCAGCCTGCTCCTCCTACAAACACACAAAAACGTTACCACACAAACACACACAGACATGTGCATACACCAACACACACAAAATACCTTCACACCAGCAGGAGCATTGTGTATTGAATAATAATCTTTTTGAAAGTTGACAGGTTGATTTCTGGTCCTCCCATGACCCCCTATCATCAGCCCTACCTGTCCCCTCCAACACGCTGTCATCATATCCATGTTCACTCTTCAAACCCTAAACACACGGCAGCTTGTGTCTCTGTGTGTGTTCCGCTCACCAAGCTCAGGACCTACTCACACATCCCGTCCCGTCTCTCCAACCCTTTGGAGGACGAACGGCTGCTTTTTCATATAAAAAGTCCACAGCAATGGAGACGCGAAGCCAAAATGTCACAGACAAAACCGAATGTCGATTTGTTCAGGAGAAAAGATCTGGAGAGTGGTTGTGGGTTCAGTAGAAAAGCCAACAGAGATTGTCTTCAGCCAAAAAGTGGACTCCATGATGGAAAAAAAAGAGACAAAAAGACAAAACAAAAGTCAATCCTGGTTGGTCAGAAGGTGTGTGAAGCTGCAAGGAAGTGTGTGTATATGTAGTGTCCAGAAGCATGAGACACAGCTGGAGACATGGAGACACACTGAGGTGTTAGAAGACACGCTGCTGATCTTCAGCTCCACACACTGCACTCTGGAGGAGTGGGAGGGGTCAGACAGAGAGAGAGAGAGAGAGAGAGAGAGAAAGAGAGAGAGAGAGAGAGAGAGAGCCCCATTCACTGCAACTGTCTGTCTCTCTTTCTCAGTCTATCACTTCTCTCTGTCCCTCACTCACCTTCATCTCCCTCTTTCCGTTTGTCTCTCTCTTTGTCTCTCAGCTTCACTCATGCACTCTCACTTCGGTCTTTCTCTCACCATGCCCCGTTCTCTGTACTTTTTTCTTTCTTTCTCTCTCTCTTTCTCTCTGTCTTACTTGCATACCCTGCAAGTAATTTCCCATTTTCTGTCTTTTCTATTTTCTTTCCTTTTACGGTCGCTCTCTATGTCGCTGATTGTACCTATCTGCTTTCCTGTTTCCGTCTAACTTCTTGCGTCTCTTTGCCCATGCCTTGTTCTCTCTCAGCTGCTGTCGATTTTCCCTCCTTGTCCATCTGTCTCCTTACTTTGCTCCTAATATATCTCTCCGTGTCCTTCACTGTCTTTCTCTCAGTTGTATCTATCTCCCTGCTTCACTCCTCCAGGCACATTCTTTCTGGGTCTCTTGGTTTCTTTCTGTCTGTCCCTCCTTCTGTCTTTCTCTCCCAGTTTCTGTCTACACTCATTCTTTGTCTCTCTCTACTTTTTCATTTTTCTTTCTGTCTATTCTGTACTGTTTTTCTCTCACTCTCTCTGTCTTTCTGTGTTTTAGACAGTTCTCTCTCTTTCTCTGTCTCCCTGCTTCAATCCTGTCTCTCTTGGTCTCTCCCATTTTGTTTTTCTCCCTCCTTCTCCATCTCTCTTTGTCCCTCACTGTCTTTTCCCTTTTTTCTTTGTCCCTCACTGTCTCTCTCGCCACTACTACTCTACTGTCTTATAGTCTTTCTGTCCTCCTTCTGTCTTTCTCTCTGTATCTCACTGTCTCACTCTTTCACAGGTTCATGTCTGCACTCCTTTCTCTTTCGCTCTGCAGAACAGCTGCATTTCTCCGGGACTGTGTCCAATCTTGGGGTCTAATCCCCCGCACAAACATGAGAAGCCTCCACAGAAGACCCTCTGCACCAATCGGTGTATACAGCTGAAGCCCGAGTGCCAATCAGAGGGCAGTGTTTCCCTGACCTTCTTTCTAGCAGCCAATCACAGAGAGTCTAAGCAGACGTCTCCTATCAGCCCTTTTATCTCAGTCTAGGAAAAGAAACAGCATCGGTTTGGGAAATTTACAGTCTAAGCAGACAAGTCAACTCTCTTTATTGACACACTTTATTTAAATACTTGGGAGAAATAATCCACCTAGTCATTCTGTCCTTAATTTCATTTCCGGTCTGTAGGCCAGGAGAGAGTATTGGAGAGGGAGGTAAAGACAGAGTGAATGAGAGACACTCTACAGATGCAATGTATATAAAAATGGAAATGTTGCAGATGGAAAAAGGAAAAGAATGTAGAGAAAAAGAACAGGAGAAAAGAGAAATCTTGCAGGTCTTTGTCTAGGGTAGATTCCTGAGAGAGAGGGTGAGAGAGAGCGAGAGAGAGATAACAGGCTTTGCAGAGGCTGTTACAAAAATATTCAAATTCTCTTTGAAGTCTCTTGCCTTCTCTGCCCCCCCTTCCTCTTCCTCCCTCGCTCTCTCTTCTCCATGTTCTGTAATTCACCGTGCTGTCTCTGTGCTCATACAGAATAAATAAAGTGAGCCCAGTTCAGTCTCTCATCATTGTTAAAGAAATACTCTAGTGCTTTTCCCCCCACCAAATCTCTCCTGTAGTGGTCCCCAAACTGCGGCCCTCTTCACAGTTTTAACCGACCCGTGGAACCATATCAACAATACATTTTGATTGGCCCTCTGAATAACTATATGGTTCACAAAAGAACTACCTTTATGCTTAGGCTACATTACATTATATAAACACTTTTTTTTGCTAGCACTCGATGAAAGTAATGACGTGTGAGACATGAGCAGCTTCTCATAATTATAGGTGGAGTTGACAGAGAGAAGAACCTCCTGCTCTACAAAGCCTCAAAGGTACAACAATGGGACAGGATATTTTTTGAGAAGGTTCGCCAAATGATGGAATTTTTGGGACTTGACTGGGCAAAGCCCACAAATGTGATAACTGGCGGTGCACTGAGCATGGTCGGCACAAGACGGGGACTGCTTGGCCTCGTCGATATAGAGATAGATGAACGAGGCCACACACACCCACTACATATCCACTGCTTAGTTCACTAGCAAGCCTTGTGTTGCAAAGTTATCAACTAGAATTCTATCATGAAAGTTGTAGTGTCATGTGTAAACTTTATCAGAGCAAACTTTATCAGGCATAACCACTGACAGTTCCAAGAGTTTTTGTCCGAGCTAGACTCTGATTATGGTGATGTACTGTACCACACAGAAGTCAGTTGGTTGAGTCGAGGCAGAGTTTTGAGACACTTTTACAAGCTGCTTTCTGAGATTGACACATTTCTTCATACAAAGCAAAACTGTCAGAGAGCTGACGGATCCAGAACCTAGCTTTTTAACTGATGTGACAGAATTGTTTAACAGCCTTAATTTACAGCTTCAAGGCAAAGGTATGATGTGTATTCTCATGTGAAATCATTCAAAGTCAAATTAACACTGCATTTAAGTCAAATACAAGAGCAAAATTTTTGTAATCTTTCTCTGACACTGAAGCTATGTACTGAAAAACCACTGATCCCATTCCCATCCAGAAAATGTGTGGAAGCATTGAAATTGCTAAAGAGGGAGTTTGAGGTGAAATTCCGTGAACTACATCTCCATGCAAAGACATTCATCTTTTACGAAACCCATTTGCTGCTGACAGATGATGCCTTGCCTTGTTATCAAATGGAGCTGGTTGAATTGCAGAACTGTGATGCTTTGAAAGACGCATTCAGGGCAAACAGTCTGATTGACTTCTGTGCCTCCCTACTCCAATTTCCTGAACATCAAAAGGCACGGTCTCAAGATGTCCACCATCTTCGGCAGCACTTATGTCTGTGTGCAAACCTTCTCAAGAACGAAATTAATGAACACGGCAATAAGATTAAGGATCAATGATGAACATTTACATCAGTCATTGACACTGGCTGTGACAAGAACGGAGCCGGACATTGACCTTGTCACCGGCCAGATGCAAGCCCACACACAAAATATGTTGTATTGTAGTAGTTGTATTGGAAGACCTCCGTTGTACTGGGCACTTTTCTTTTCTGTATCATAAACAGCCTAAATTAACCTGACTGCTAAATAAATACATATTGTATTTTCTATAGAATATTATCATTATATATAAATTGGTTTTCAAAGGTACTGTGGGTATGGTGTTGGATCACACAAGGATGGCGTTGGACATGAGGATTGTGTTAGAGCACATGTGGATGGTGTCAGGGCACAAAGAGATGGTGCTGGACATGGAGATGATATTGGGTACCATGTAGACAGCATTTGGGAATGTGGGAATGATGTTGGGGCACATGTGGACAGTAATGGGGCACATGGAGATGGTGTTGGACATGGGGATGGTGTCGGGGCACATGGGGACAGTGACTTTTAAAGATCGATATACGTTTAAATTAGACGAAAACAAATATGGCAGCCAAGTGGCTTCATGTTGCTGTGTATAGAATACCACCAGCTGTCCTGTTGTCTAATATGTACATCTAATAGTTCTGGAGAAATATTTGTGCATGTGTGTGACAGAGACAGAGAGAGAAAGATTATTTATATTTTGTAAGAGGATTAAAGTCCCTATGAGACATTGCATGTTCTAGAAACCAATCAAAAGCTTACCTGTGCATGTTTATTGGCGTGTATAAACACACTTGTGCAGCCAAAACACATTTCCAGCTCAAGTCAAATTATGAGTCTCTCTCTGTAAATACACTGCAGTCCTCAAAGCTCTAAATACGCAAACAACCACCCACAAACATACACAATAACCTGTACAGCCAAATGGTGGAGTGGAGGTGGTGCTCCATCCTTAGCGTTAATATTCACTGACTAAATTCCCCATTGTGGTTAACCCTTTTAGGCACATGGTATCACACAGCTGTCTTACTTCAAAACATGTTAGCTATACAAAAATACCTGGCTCGATAATAGCGGTACTAGCAAAGTAGTGTTACACCATGCGTTTTTTATAGAATTGCAGTCTTAATAGAATTAAGGATTAAATAAGCGAGTATTATACTGGTTATTCCAGTAGCTAACAGTCCAACAGTCAAAGGGAAAAGAAGCCTGAGCTTCCTGAACCATTTTTTAATCAGCTTTCTACAAATTTAATCGTTGCTAGCTGACATTCACTAGCTAGTTCAGCACAAACGCTACCAGACTGAGAGTGCAAAGGCTAAAATGGACTTCCTCGAAGATACAGCACATCTTTTCAAACTTCTGCTCATGCACTGTCATAGGAGGAGAACACTACCGTACTGTTATGTAGTACCCAGAATAGAACAAAAGAGAACAGTGCAAGACCACCGCGGACAATTACGCTCTCCTGGGATTCAAACGTGTGAACTCCTGACACCAGGAAACAACTTGGTATACTGTACAGGGATTTTGCTGTACAGGGATATTGCTAGGAAATCCCACATACTGTCAGACTTTCACCTCACATTTAAACTCTTAGAAAATATCAAACAAATACAGCTCAATAATATGTTTGACTTCAACATCTCAGATAATACCAAGTTTTGATAGTTGCTGTAAATTACAACACTGGTTTGTAAAAAATATTCATGTTCTGCTGGTGTGAAGGTAAAACAAGTTGATATCCATGCACACTATATCAACAGTATTAGTAAAAGGGTTCTTCAGTTTGTTCCTGTAGTGAAAACTTTACCATGTAGAACCTCATCAAGAATTTCCCTATGAGAGACGTTTCCATGCACAACCCATTTAGGAAGTAACAAACCCTTAACAATCTAAAGAACCCTTTTCGATGAGTGCAAATATAAAATACAAATATAAAATAAAAAACCATCCTTGAACATATACACTCACCGTCCACTTTATTAGAAACACCTGTACAACTGCACATTCATTCAGTTATCAAGTCAGCCAATCATGTAGCATCAGAACAATGAAAAAAATCCTGCAGATACAGGTCAAGAGCTTCAGGTAATGTGTGATCTCTGTGACTTTAACTGTGGCATGGATGTTGGTACCATAAAGGCTGGTTTGAGTATTTCAGAAACTGCTGATCTCCTGGGATTTACACACAACAGTCTCTAGTGTTTATACAGAATGGTGCGAAAAGCAAAAAACATTGAGTGAGCGACAGTTTTGTGGGTGGAAATGCCTTGTTGATAAGAGAGGTCAGAGGAAAATGGTCAGATGGGTTCAAGCTGCCAGGAAAGATATAGTAACTCATATAATCACTCTTTACAAATGTGGTGAGCAGAAAAGCATCTCAGCATGCACAAAACATCAAACCTTGAGGTGAATGGGCTACAACAGCAGAAGATCACACCAGATTCCACTCCTTTCAACCAAGAACAGGAATCTGAGTTTATCATGAACACAGGCTCATCAAAACTAGACAGTTGAAGATTAGGAAAAAAAAAAAAATATCACCTGGTCCTTTTTCAGTCTTCGACAGTCCAGTTTCAACTGTGCCCATGTTATGCTCAGATTCCTGTTCTTGGCTGACAGGAGTGGAACCTGATGTGGTCTTCTGCGGTTTGATGTGCTGTGTGTTCTGAGATGCTTTTCTGCTCACCACGGTTAGAAAGAGTGCTTATTTGAGTTACTATAGACTTCCTGTCAGCTCAGACCAGTCTGGTCATTCTCCTCTGATCTCTCTCATCAACAAGGTGTTTCATTCTGCAGACCCTCCGCTCACAGGATGCTTTAGAGACTGTTGTGTGTGTGTGAAAATCCCAGGAGATCAGCAGTTTCTGAAATACTCAAACCAGCCCATCTGATACCAACAACCATACCACGGTTAAAGCCACAGAGAACACACTTTTTCCTCATTCTGATATTTGATGTGAACATTAACTGAAGCTCTTGACCTGTATCTGTATTATTTGCATTGTGCTCCTGCCACATGATTGGCTGATTAGATAACCACATTCATATGCAGTTGTACAGGTGTTCCTAATAAAGTGGACGGCGAGTGTATGCATCTCATAGTAACAGTGCTGATCTAGAATTAGTATGAATTCAAGCATGTTCCTGTAGTAGGACGGATTACAACAAGAAGGCTAAAACCAATCCTAGATCAGCATTTAACAACAACAACAACAACAATACTACTACTAATAATAATTAAATCATAATAATAATAATAAACATTAAATCATCAACAATTCATCAACAATTTCCTGCAATGTCTGGGTTGTCTAAAAATACACAGACCATCTGGGTTTAATTTCCCTGAAAGCACTGTAGCTGTCATTTTATACATATTAGAGCACGCTCTAACTAGTTCTCATTAAACCACTTCTTTGAAACTGGGCACAAACCCCACAAGATAGTAAACTGAGGTAACAAATTTGTAACCGTACTTAGCACAATTTACTTCTTTGTGCTCTTAATTTGCTATTTTGAATTCAGTAAATACAGTATGTACTTATTGGATATAAGATCAGCCCAGCATACACCAATACTTGATCTTAATCAATGTAAGAACAACAGTAGAGCTGATCTCAGAATCAGGGATTGATACATAAAACTTCCACCAGCACTGTCTGGATAATAAAACAACGAAACTCCTGTAAGGAGAGAAAGTAAGTGGGAGGAGCTTCTAATCATATGGGCGTGGCAGATGCAGGAAAGAAATAAGGGTGAGGCTAGGCAAATCAGATGACTCTAGTGGTGGAGTTAGGAGGCATTGATGAACACAGATCATTCACATGCAGAGAGATAAAAAAGGGGGAGGAGCAAGCGAAAGGCGTCACCTTGGTCAGCAGGTGAGAGGGCTTTCCTGCAATGCTTTTGAGAATCAGAGAGGTCTCCCTGTCCAGGTAGGAGTGCTTTAACAATGGCAAGGAGAAAGACAAACAAGATCAGTCAGTGCACAATGAGAAATATTTGTGATCTGGTCAATCTAGAAAATGTGCAATTGATCATTTAAAGAAGTGGGAAAGCGATGCATGTGTTGATTGTGGTGTAGTAACTGAATAGGGAAAAAAAAAGATGATAATCACATCAAGAAACAAAGAAATGGGATCAAATAAAACGATTAACACTTAACACAAAATGATTAACACTTCAGGAGTCCCTAGGTGTCGCCTTCTTGGATTGTGTTGTAATGACTTGCTAAATCAGAAATGGAAAATTGGAGCCCTAAGTTATAATTAACTGACTTCGCTGGCCATTTTATCAGGTCGACCTACTATATAGGTCACTTTGTAGGTAATTATTGACTGTAGCTCTGTCAGTTGCACAAAGTGTCAGATATCAGTGCTCACAACTACCAATATTCATACCAACAGTGATGCGATGTGACAAAGTAGCCAGAATTTTAATGTCACTGGAAGCTGGCAGGTTTTAAAACAAGCATTACTGATGCAAAGTGGGCGGGGCAATCAACACAACTTCATGCAATAGGAACGAGGGACTGTGGTATGTTTCTTCACCCCCCAACCATCCAGGACTTGGGGATTCTGACATTAGGAGACACTGATGCGTTGTAGTGATACAATTCATACACAACCAGGTCCCGAATTTTTAATTTTAGTGTGAGATGTATAACATGTGGTCAAAAGGGGGGGTTTTGTGTATGTTCTGTAGTACAGATATCATATTTTTGTGGGATATCATACTAGCCTGGTGCTACCAGGGAAACCATGGCAACTGGAAGTAAACTCACCATGGGAACCATAGCAACCCAAACCTCATGATATATGGAATAAAGCTTCCACATCAACAATACCAACATTGATTGCCAATTGTTAGAGGACAGGAAGTGACCTATATGGTAGATTAACCTAAAAATGGCCAAGGAGTGTTGATAGAATGTAGGTATACCTAATGAAATGGCAACCCGGTGTATAAAAACCAAGTGTAATGATAAATATAGGAAGTACAAAAAAAAGTGCTCCATATAGCCGTGAGTTACACAGAAATGTTCTGGTGTCTGTCCTAGAAACCTACACACATGTAGAACTGTAGAAATACTAGATTTGGAACTGTTTTTTTGTTCAGAAAAACTTTATTACTCAGAAGATTATCTTTGCATAACATAGTCATTTACTGCTTCCACTGAAACAAACCTAAATCTATTATTATAGCAGTGTCTGTGTTTTTTTTTTTTGATGCTGTGTTTCAGTACAGTCTTAATAATGTAGTTAACCCCTTAAAATCTCAGCTTATTATGAATTATTTAGTAACTACATTAAACCTAATAGCAAAAATCTGCAGTTATATGAGAGTGAGGAATGTAAATCTGAACACTTTGAGTGGTTAGAGGAAATTATAAACACAAACACACATTCACGTTCATCACACACACTTACAGTGCACTGATCCACTTCCCTCTCGCGGGAGGTGAAGTCTAGGTGCCGTCTGGCAGCGTTACCATTGACCCTTCTGAATGAGGCATGCTGGGAAAAGGGGAATGGGCCAAGTGGTGACATCACAGACATACAGGTAAAGAGAGACATGTCAATCATGCAGGTGGGCAAGGAGAGGTTGGGAACAGGGAAGCAAAGGTCAAAGGTTAAAGTCATGTGTTTGCATTTAGCACTTGTGATCTCACTTTTGCCCCTGGATGTCATATTTACTTCATTTTTCTCTCTATTCTCTAACCTCAAAATCCTATTTATCACTTCTATCCTGCCCAGTATTCCATCTGTGTTATGTTAAATACACATTATCCTAATGTTAATATGTTTACATCTACCTTTTAATAGTGTAACTGATATTGTGGGTGTTCTCAAATAAGTAAGGAATAAAACACTGGTTGCTGTTACCACCTTGAAGCACATCCTGAAGTGTTTTATTCCTCTTATACCACAGCAATTTGCCAGCGCTCACAGTTTGAATGACACATAAGTTTTAACTGTTTATAGTTACATTTGCTGTTGTGGAACTTCCATGAAACAACTTGATTCCTGTTATCACTTTTGTTAGAACCGATAAAGTCCTCTGTGATTTTCCCCAAGCAGAAAACTTACTGACTGTTACAGAGCTCTGGCACTTCCTTCCATAAATGTTAAATAAGCATCTCCTTACAGAAAATTTTAGTTTTCCTTATCAATGATTAGATATTTTTCTTTGTTAAAAAACAGAATGTTTTTAAACAGTCTGTTTATTATTGGTCTTAGATTACGTGGCATAAAAACCCATACGAGTCCCGGTGAATGAGTTGTTTCTATAGAAACGATAATGTATGAGAATGAGCGTGTTAATATAAAACTGTAATTTGACTTATAGACAGAATTACTGTCTGTTATAGAAAATTAATCAAAACCTTCAAACCAATCAGACTTGAGAATTTAACAGCACTGTGGTATAAATTTATATAATGAATCTGTGCTGTAATCAGTTTCATAAAAACTGTGAAATTTTGTTTTTTTATTTTTTGTAGAAGGGGTAACTTGGTTGCCTATATTTCTGCTATAGACTAGCAAACCGTCCTCTGATTTCCCCTTTTCATGTCCTTTGACCATTTTATACACACTATCCTAAAGACCCAGGCTGACAATTCTGAGCTCAGAAGGGTGTCTATTAGATACTAAAGCTCATCTGAAAAGCTGATGGCTCAGAAATTATCATAATAAAGCTCCCATATAATAAAAAGATTAATATAAGCAGCCAGGATCTAGGCGCTGTGACAGGTCAGTCATGCTCATCGTGCAAAATGACATACTGGACAAAAGGGCAGACCAGGCGGCGCCACTCATGCTGTCAGCGTGGGGTTTAGAACACATGCACTCACATAAATAACTGGCATCACAGTGATAATTAATTAGCTATAGCTGAAATGGTAATTGCAATTACACACAGTGGGCAAGTGGGTTAATTGAGGACAGAAACACTCACATGCACACACACAGTCTCACACAGTCTCACACAGTCTCACACGGAGTCACACACACAGTCACACACACAGTCACACACACAGTCACACACACAGTCACACACACAGTCACACACAGTCACACACACACACAGTCACACACAGTCACAGTCACACACAGTCACATGCACACAGTCACACGCACACAGTCACACACACACAGTCACACACACAGTCACACACACAGTCACACACACAGTCACACACTGGGCCTTTTCTACTGCACACTAAAAAACTGTGGCAAGGCTTTCCACTGGCCAGTGGTACATTACTAAACGTTTGAGTTATGATTTGTTTGGAAAGACAGAGCAGAATCTAACAGTACTTGGGGAGGCACTAGCAGCGTATTGTGTAAAAAACCACAACAGCAGAACTTGTGCTTCTCTGCCACAAATGTAACCCAAGCAAAGAAAAAAAAAACTTTTTCTCAGTTCCTGCTTTTAGATTTTACATTTTATTTCATTTCACTTTACTGTCATTTTATTTTATTACTGTCTACCCAGTTGTCCCTATAGAATGAACAAGAACCCTAAAATCTGCTGGTTCCTGCTTGGATTTGGTTTTTGAATGTACAATACAAAAGAGCCCAAACACACACGCACACACACACACACACACACACACACACACACACACACACACACACACACACACACACACAGGGCACACAATGACATCATGATACAAAGCTTGTTAAACCACATCTGGCTTCTATTAAACCAGTCAAATCTCAAAAAAGTAATTTGATTCTACTGTAGTAGAGTCATTGCGGCTCGGCTTCAGATTTTTTATATGCGGGTGTGTGTGTGTGTGTGTGTGTATGTGTGTGTGTCTTGCTCCTTTTATTTCATTAAGGCTCTCTGATAGATGTACTGATAAACTGGGTGAATCTTAAATCCAGTAAAAAAAAGCGTGTGTGTGTGTGTGTGTGTGATAGCTCCAGGATGAAAACACAGTTTGAAACATGCACGTAATGATTTAGACGTATGGTTTAAATGATGATAGCCCTCCAGTGTAAAGTCATTATCAACATCAACATCTTGGTTGATTATATTTTGGGATTTTTAGAACAACTTGAAAATTTTAAGAATTAAGTAAGGAATATCATGTCTCCTATACCACAGCAGTTTGCCAATCCTAACAATGTTTAATTAATTAAGGAATAACATGTAATTTTAAAAAATATATATAGTTACATTGTTATGGAACAACGAAACAAGTTGTTTTTTTTCTTCTCTTGATCTTAATAAGACAAAACAATTTAGCTCGTCATGCTACAGAGAAACCGGGATGTGCAGCAGCCTCCGTCTGAAGAGTTTCCCCTGTCAGAAAACTTACTGTTACAACTTTACCTTTGATTCTGACAAAGCGCTCACACTGGAGACTCCTTCGAACAAGCCAAATACACATCACCTTACAGAAAACATCACCATATCAGCAATTACACATTTTTAAAATCTGTTTATGTGGAGCGTCATATTAGAAAGAGTGCATTAATATACGTAAACCTCACAGCTGGATCTACTGTTAGAGCTGCTGCAATCAGAATCGAGTGTTCAGTAGCTCTCTGGTATAAACTTATACTTATACTTATCCCACAGAATATCTTCCAAAAGCCTTCTTACATTTCTCTATTTCTACCACACTGTATCGTGCAGGCAGAAATCCCTCACATCTGTTTCATTCTGTTTCAAAGTCTAATTCAATTTTTGGTCACAGCCGAGCCAAAGCCTGGTGAAATGTGCCACTATTGTATTCTCACCCTGGAGCTGGGAGCACTACTGTCCTCCATGACCTCAGAGTGCAAAGCACCCTGGGAAAGGAGTCACAACACATCATTCACTTCTGATCTCTGTTTGTGGTTTTATTCTGTACATTCTCTAAACTCTGTGAACTCTTGTGTAAATCCCTTAAAGCTTTTGTTATTATTTGTAACTCAAGCAAAAAATGAATAGAAAAAATGAGGGAAAATAAATACATAAATAAATATCATGTGTAAATGGTGTTCGATGGCGTGATATGTTGCATCTGTGTGTATGTGTGTGTACCTCTGTGCTTGTTTGGCTCTGTGCCTCCCCCTCCTGGCCCCTCATGTCCAGCGAGTCCATGCTGGAGGCGGAGACGGAGTTGACGCTGGAACGCGATGAGCGGCTGACAGAGCGCACTTCCTGATCGCTGGCCCCGCCCACTGAGCCTGCACGCCTGAGCTGAGAGCTGCTCATGGAAGACTCTGAGGTCTGACGGGCGGCTTCGTCCATGCTCCGCGAAGCCTGCTCCAGCTGGGCCGTGATGTCATCCAGAGAGAAGTTGGAGGCCATTGGTCGACTCTGGCCGCCTCCCACTCGCACTGTACCTGCTGGCGAGGCGTGGCTGCTGCTGCACGCACTCCCCCCGCTGCTGCTTCCAGCGTGGCGAGCGCTGGCCGAACGTCCATGTGCAGCCCGCTGGCGAGACTTCTGGTCTGTGGGACGACCAGCGGAGGAAGAGGAGGAAGAGGAAGAGGAGGATAAGGAGGAAGGCTTGCCGATGGTGCTGAGCTCCTGTTCGATGGAGCACAGGTCGGCCATGAGGGCGTCCAGGTCCACCGGCTCACCTTGGTTTATGGCTTCTGCAGAGGAGAAAGAGGGAGAAAGATTTTACACACACACACACACACACACACACACAATTCACAGAGTGACGTATGTACATAATTGTGCGTGCTTTTTTAAGCTGAAAACACTTAAGTGATATTTAAACCCAAAACATGCTCCATTACCTACCCGCTCGTCACTGAAAATGAACGAGTGATTAGCATCTCCTGTGTGAAATGCCCTTAATATGTACAAAATCTATTTTCCCCACTAAATTAGCAGGTAAAAAGCAATCAAAGGGTCAGTAACTTACTCAAGGGCTGGGTCTAACATGCAAGCTGCTAACTGATGGCCCGGATATATTTTAAAATATGAATAGTAAAAGAAGAAATATCAGATATATGATATTTGATATCATATCAGGTATAAAGACATTCTTCCATTTGGTCCTCTTAAATAACTTCTTAAACTTAATAATTTGCCTCATGTTTTGGATTGTTGTCTTGGATACACACATTTATTTAACTTCTTGGACTGTTTTTGTTTGTCTGTTGCTTATCATTTTAATATCACAGCCAAATCACAAGTTAGCATGAAGTCAGCAAGTTAGTATGAGGCAACACTACTAGAACGCTAGGTGTGATTGTATGTGTGTGTGTGTGTGTGTGTGTATATATATATATATATATATATATATATATATATATATATATATATATATATATATATATATATATATATATGAAAAATCACTTCAGACTTAAGTCCAAGTGCAGTACTCAAGTCCTATTTCACTGGCAGATATACTATATATATATCTGCCAGTGAAATAGGACTTGAGTACTGCACTTGAACTTAAGTCTGACATGATTTTTCATGATTTGTACCTTCACTTTAAAACTATCTGTAAAGCATTAGATACTCTGTTTTATTTTTCAGGCAAAGAGGTGCATCTTCAGCTGGAAAAGTGCTGTTTTTTTTTTTTTTTTAACTATTATCGGCCAACATTTTTCGCTGACTTCTTTAATAGATATAGTTCACTGATGTTAAACTCTATATATAGTCATCTAATAGTAAAAAACACACATTAATAGATTATATACATCATTTTAATGAATCCAAAACATTCTCCATTTTCCTTAACAGAAGGAGAGGTCATTGCGTCCGTGTGTATTTGTTTGTTTGTGTGTGTGTCTGTGTGCTGACCATTGATGTTGTACATGGAGAAGCGGTAGGAGAAGTTGGCCAGGTTGGTCTCTTCTCTGAGAGGAGCTTTCTGAACTTTTTCTGGATGCCGCCCATCATCCAAACTCTAGAGAGAAGAGACAGATATGTATGAACATAAATATCACAACATATGGACCATTCTCAAGACAACGTGATAGCGTGTTTGTGTGTAACCTGTGTGAGTTTGTCCAGCTCTCCTAGCCACGCTCCAAACATCTTGTCCAGGTCCTGATCCTCCTTATCGCTGTCTTCCTCAGCAGCATGGTCCAGCTCATCATCTGATACCTGCTCCATCTGCAACACACAAGGACAAACTCAGTGCTCTCGTTCTCACATCTTGCGAGTCTTATCTCCTGTCACTATGGCAACTCCAACACTGCCCGGAGCATGTAAAACTTCAGCGCTCCATCTCAATTCCTACATGCTATCAGTCCGGCATTGTGGTCGTCATGTCAACAGTGTCCATGGTGACTGAGCATCACACTACTGCTGGGATATCTCAATATCTGTAAATATCTGCTTTCATTTATTTGGCTAAGCAGATAGTTGCTGCTCTTTGGGGCACGGCAGCTGCAGGCAATGGCATATCAGTATTGTGTATCAGGAAAAGTATCATGGTATGTGTTTTTTTTTTTGGTCATATCACCCACCTCTCAAATTGGTACAAATGTCGACAGGACAATTGCAATACAGTGACAGTGATGTAAAGATCTAGCCTGAAGCACTAACTAAAGAATCAAGCCAGAGATCCGCTGAAACCTGGCGTGAAGCTCTCACTCATCCCACTCATCCATCACACACGCCAAATACACTCCATATGAGGGTTAGGGTTAAGCTAATAGACACACACAGGCTCAGAGAGACAGAACCCCTCTAAGACTCTTGGCATAACGTCAGTCGCTAGACTGAAATTGCCAACTCAATGGGTGCAACCTGGTTGGCATGGCAACCCTCACCATGTCTCCCAAGACTGGCAGAGTTGCCATGGCAACAGCTATTGGCTCTTCCACACTAGGTTTTTTTTTTTTTTTTTTTGCTCTTAGTCCTCACTATGGCAACAGCTCCTACCCCTGGATCACCTTCAGCATGGGGTTCAACTACAATCTGATGGCTTCACATGGTATTTCTCCATACTGCTGGTGACAACAGCATGCAAATGGAAACAGCTGTCGCAAAAAACATGTTCAGGAAAACGGTAAAACCTAGTAGTAGTTAGATTTTACTGCTTGTGGCTTGAAATGGGACGGTGTGAGGGTTTAAAGTGATGACGGAGCGCCCTCTACTGTCCAAAAACAGAACTACTATTTAGATTGAGACGTGCTGCCATCATATAAACCTAGATAAAGGAATGATCCAGCATGTCCGAGTGTGTGTGTGTGTGTGTGTGTGTAAAAGAGTGTGTGAGGTTTGGCAGGCTACTACACTGCACAGGGTTGGAGGGTGAAAACAGTAGCAACAGCGATATATTGAGCAATTTTGCTCAATATAATGTTGATAAAAACAGTATGTAAACTTGTCTATCAGTGTATCACTGTCTACCTCCAACTACTAATGTATGTGTATTCCTGCAGCTAGTTATGCAACACTGACATCTAATGTTCTCTTTTACATAAGATTATGCATACACTTTATACATTATAAACACCACAGTGAAATATATAAAGCCTCATTTTCTTTCACGAAGGTTGGAAATGAATTTTAAATTTAAAAGCGGTGAGTGAAATCACAACGTGCATAATAAGACAACTCGATAATTTCATTTTTATTCTGAGGTCACAACACCTTTCATATTGAACTGCTGAACAAAAACCCACATTTGCACATTCTTTAGCTTCTTGTCTTTACCTCTTTACCCTCGGGGCTCTGTATTAGTAATCAGAATCCTGTGAGTTTAAATCTCAGGATGGTCTCAGAGCTACAGCTGGTTTCTACCCCTCAGCTGCTCATTTTTAACTCACTGATGACTCTGTTCTTTGATTCAGGTAAGAGGATATGTGTGTGTGTGTATGTGTGTTACTTTATCTACCAGTTTGAGACATCAGACAGTAAATAATCCTTAGACAATAAAGATGACCTGACATGAATACAAACCTCTGAGTTGGACATCAAATGACCAGACTTGACACTCATCAATCACATGGTGCTCAGTGCTGTAAAACTCTTCAGTCTACAGCGCGGTCTTAAAGCATCATGCCAAAGTGCTGAGGTAATCATCAGCGATGGTCTCTGAAACAATGCTTTGGCAATAATTCTACTAAAACAAGGTCATGCCACTAACATGAGACTGAAAGCTGGAACTATAGAAGAGTAGGTGCGAGTATGCAGTGATTAAAAAACAACAACGAGGTTTCATCATGCCAGGAAAAGTGAAACTTGTTCAGTATTCGGAGAACAAGCAGTATTTTTTTTAAATCACACCAGGAAATGGTAGATTGGGGCAGATTTATAATAAACTGAGGACTCTAGTTTTACGATCTAGCAACCCTGATCTAACTTGTGAGAAAGATCTCACCTGATGAGTGTCCCCTGACCATTTTCACACCACTGTACACATTCTGTAGCACGTGTAAACACTGTCTGTATTCATGTGTGTTTTCACGTCATACGCTACCTTCCATGAAAGCAAGTGTTGATTCTTTTCACTACCTTTTTCATTTATACTAAACCCTAAATAGAAAGATAAATATGATATTATAAGTAATATTCATATATTAATATCTAGTTTGCCTAGAAACTAGATTACATACGTGTTATCTCATACGTGTTTGTCTGAGATTTAATTTAAAAAAAAAAAAAAAGAAGGTGTGGTTAATGGTTGCTTTGGGACGATTAAAACCGCTGAATATTCTGTTATTGAGTTTCTTCACAGGAAAGAGAAAATGGTCAAATATAAAACATAAAAGCCCAGCACAGAAAGCCCTGTCCATCCTCAGCCAACCCATCGAGCCCACCCATGACCACCCATGACCACTTATGAGGAAAGAGAAGAGGGAAAAACGTGTAATAAATAAATAAAAAACAAACAAACAAAAAAGCCACTAAAAAAGTATTCCGATTACTTGGAATGCTTTAGTATATGAGGAGAAAACAAACACACTCGCACGCACTCACTCACTTGCACAGACTCTCACTCACGCGCTCGCGCTCGCACACACGCACAGACTCACACGCTAGCACTTGCACGCACGCACGCACGCACTCACTCACTCACTCACTCACTCACTCACTCACTCACTCACTCACTCACTCACTCACTCACTCACTCACTCACTCACTCACTCACTCACTCACTCACTCACTCACTCACTCACTCACTCACTCACTCACTCACTCACTGGGCTTCCAGGTTCAAGCCTGACTTATAATTCAGTTCTGCAGATCTGTCCATCTCTTTCTTTTCTTCAGCATGTGTGTTTATTGAGCCCCATCTAGTGTGTTCTCTCAACACAAACCGCCTCTTTCCACTGGGCTGAAATCAGCAGGAGATGCTAAACTCCAGTGGGTAAATCAACACACCGTGTGGTTAGACACAAGTACACGCAAATGTCCGGTGTTCATTTCACCAGGGCAGCTGGGGACATCCATCTCTCGTTCAGAGAAACGGACACAAAGAGAAAGCGAGCGACAACTAAAGTCACAGTTGGAACGCTAAGAGAGTTTTGGCAATGTTTATTTACAAGAAAAAAAAAAAACACTTTCTCTTGTTTAAGCTTTAAGTTGCCTAATGTAGGTCTTTTGAAACAACCAAATCCTTAACTTTTTACATACTTGAAAAAAGGGAAAGGGCTCTGACTAAATGTGTTCATTTTATTTCTTAAAAAAAAAAAGAATAAAAAAAGAATTTTTGAGAATTAATTGAATTTTTACGATGTGAGTACAAAGCCATTTGGTGTTGCTACACTAATTATAAAATTGTGTGTTAGAAGTGGACACAGACGTTCCTTTCACACACTCATAACAGCTGCAAGGTTTGTTTTCATCACCTTTTTTTTTTTTTTTTTTTTTTTTAAACATATATGTGTGTGTGTGTGTGTGTATATGCAGCTGTTTTAGAAAAAACACCACCTGTGAGTATGTGTAGGTCTGCCATTACAGACAACCGCACACAAAAACAAAACACACTTTTGAGGAGCTCAAATTTAAAATAGTGCTGATAATTTTATATGTTGCAAAAGTAAAGACACCCCAGTAGATTTAATAGGAATGTCAATTTCTCAAAAGCCTGACTGGGTGTAAAAAATTGGACATCGATACCAAAGCAAGATGTGTGAGTGAGTATATGTGTCTGTGTGTGTATGTGTGTGTGTGTGTGTGGAGACAAGAAACAATGGGTTGAATACTTCATTTCTCTCCCATGAGTGGTTTGGTCATGGTTCTCCCACCCTCCAGCTGCTCCCTCACTCTCCTTCACTATGTCCTTCTCTGTCTCCATTTCTCCCTCTCTCTCTCACTCACACAAACACACACACACACACACACACACACACACACGTACACAGTCTGACATCAGGATTGGCAAGAAAGGAGGGAAAAAAAAAACGAGGGGGGACGACCTGACCTTCCTTTCCGTTTACAAACACACACACTCTCAGTGTATTTAACTCTGTTACAAACCCTGAAAACACACACAGCTCCCTTTTCAAATCTAATCAAGTGCTCTTCACCACCTGCTGCTTAAAACCTAAGTAAATTATCAGAGGAGAGCAGTGTGTATGTGTGTATGTGTGTGTGCGTGCGTGTGAGTGAGTTTGTGAACAATTCACCTGTCTGGCTGACTGGCATCATGCCTGACTGCCCTCTGCTGGAAACCCTGTGATGCCCTTTTACACTGATCTTAGATCAGCTCTTTTTATGATGTAAGACAATCATAGACATATTAAACTGATCTCAGATCAGTACAACAGATTTATCCATAGTAGGTGGAATCGCCTACACTTCAAGAGTCTGACCGCCTGCTCCCGGCCACATATGAGTGAAAAACACTGTAGTCATATTCTCTGACTTCTGCTCAATGCCTCCACCATGACACCACATTCTCCACCCTCGTTTTTTCAGTTGAGCATTATAACTGTTTAAGAGATTGTTTTGATTGTAGCTAACACAAAAGAGCAGGTTACTGTATAATAGCTCTAGGTTGAAAAGGCTTTAACTGCCCATCTGAGTTGAAAAAGTTATCACAACATAGCTGGTGACATTTGAATACGTCCCTGTAAATGGACATGGAAATGGAAAGAATACAGACTCATAGTGTGAAGTGACCTTTGGGAAATACGCTACTGTACGGCTCCATAAATGGCCGGATTGACCTTTCGAGATCTACAGTACAGCAGCGCTCTACAAATGGCCAATTGTGATTGCCAACTGTAAATAGACAATGTTGAATGGCTGTTTCGTCAGACGGGGGATTGATGTTTGGGCGTGGAGGAAGGAGGGGTATTTTTAGCAGTGTGCCACCACCCGCTCCTCTACCCCAGTACATTATATTTCTATGGCTTGAGCTTCCGGAGTGTGAAAGGGCTCTGCGCTGGTATGGCCAATGAGGGGAAAAACCAAATGGAGCTCCAACTGTTAAAGGAGGAAAGACTTAAGGATTAAAAAAAAGCAAATGAAAACCACTGGAGATGACGCTATCTGGCATCTATTAGTTGCGGTCAACGGCAATGGGGCTTTAAGTCCTCACTACACAAGAGCTACTGTTGCCTACAGGAAGAGGCTCTAGCGGAAATTCCCATTAAAACCAGGCACTTTTTTTTAGTTTTGATCAGAGAATGGTTTTGCCCTCTGAGGTAACTGATTAACACTAATGAGACAACCTCATTTGTGGCAAGACATTTCATGTGCTAGTATCCTTGTTAGTATGATGTCACTGTGAGAGCTAAGACAGTATATGATGTTAGCTGGCATATGTACTGTAATGTGCAGGAGTCATGTAAAACAATTCTAAATTTCAAAATAATGAAAAATGTATGTCTAAATATAATAATTATAAAAAAAATCTAAATATAATAAATGACTATAAACTAAATCAGATCTCTATTTGATGTGACCTTACTTAATTCTCTTAAGTATGCATAAGGTATATAAGATTTTATAAGATATCTGTAGACTTTGGCTTTGCCTCTGATTATTTTTTAAAATCTGAAATGTGGTCTTACTTAACCACTTAAAAAGTGGTATTACTTAATATGTGGCTATTAACGAAAACAAAAAAAATCTCTAACACTTTTTTTTCTGGAAATCTGTGAAAATTTGCTTTTGTCTACTGATTTTGTAAACTGACCATCATATGAGTCAAAAACTTCAGGGCATAGCACATTATGGACTCCAACTGTTATGCAAGTCTATGGGAGCACTTACTTATGACAAATTTGCTATCTGGTTCTCCAATATGTACTGTATTGGAGATTCTGTGATTGCCTCACATCATATTACATTCGTGAAACAAGTTAGTTCCTGTAATCACTTACATTACTAGGAGCGATAAACATTCGAACCCTCACCCACTTCCTTTTTTTCTCTCTTAAAGTTATTAAGACCAAAAAATACACACCTTGTCATGTTACCGATAAAAACCCAGAAAATGTCATGAAGATTTTACTCTTGTTTAAAACTTACTGATTGTTACAAAGCTCTTACACTGGAAACTCCTTCCATAAATGATACACTCACCAGTCACTTTAATAGGAACACCTGTACACCTGCTCATTTATACAATTATTCAGCCAATCATGTCTGATCAGCACAAATGCATCAAATCATGCAGATACCACAGGTCAAGCGCTTGAGATAATGTTCACATCAAACATCAGCAAGAAGCAAAAGTGTGATTTCTGTGACTTTAACCGAGGCATGGCTGTTGGTGCCAGATGGGCTGGATTGAGTATTTCACAAACTGCGGATCTGGGATTTTCACACACAACAGTCTCTAGAGTTCACACAGAGTGGTGTGAAAAAGAAAAAACACCCTGATTGAGCAACAGTTCTGTGGGTGGAGAAGCCTTGCTGATAAGAGAGGATAACTGCATGAATAAATGCATGAATGTGCAGGTGGACAGGTGTTCCTAATAAAGTGGACAGTGAGTGTATATACGTAAACACGTCCTTACAGAAGAATTCACCAACAATTATACATTTTTCTTTGTTAAATTTCAAAAGTTTTTGCATCTGTTTATTATTAGCCTTATATTATTTAGCTCTTCTGCCATACAAGTCAATGTGAGAGAGTTACTACAGAAACAACAACGTATTGGAACGAGGACATTGTTGTATAAACCTGTGACTTGTGTTAGCGCTGATGTTAAAGACAATTTATAAACACGTTCTAACCAGTCTGATTCGAGAATTCAACAGCGCTGTTGTATATGACCTTTTAAACAGAAGACAATAGCTACATCTAGAGTAGAAGGTTCAATCTATTAAACCATTAGATCTAAAAAGGCTCAGGTAAGGATTTGTTTAGAAATGCTGATCTCAGACCTGTCCTAAGTGTTTAAGTATCGAACACCGCTCTCACCGCAGACTGAAATAGCAACATATTGAACTGTAGAAATACGAGACTTCAGATATCACATTAGGTCAGAAATATCTTTGATTAAACCGTCGGTCCATGTTGTGAGCAAAGGCATGTGTAACCCTAGGGAGATTCATGTAAGATTCTTGTCAGGGGAAGTTCCTCTGATGCAGATCTCAGTCAAACCACAGAACTGATCTGATGATGAAATTAATACATGGATGTTGGATCAGTTTAAGAGCCTTTTTTTTTTGATGGGAAAGTAAACACTACGCAAGAGCCTTTGTACCAGATAAAAGCATTTGTATGGACACAAACCAACCTAATTATTCTGGGGATTTTTTTCTCCCTCACAAAAATACACACACACACACACACACACACACACACACACACACACACACACACACACACTGTATACTGCACATGCTACAATCAGAAGAGATTGAGTTCTCTGTGTTTACATGAAGATTCCACAGTTAACAAGCTGTGACACAAAGTTGATGTTTGCTAATATAGCAGAACCTCTGTAAGTTTGGTTAGCCGTTAATGCTAAGGTGTAATTACAGTAATATTTTTGTCATTCTGAGTACTTTCTTAGGAATTTACTGAGACAGCTGAGGAAAATGTTAACATTCCCAACAATTCTGTCTCATTTTTATGTTCATTTTGCCTTTACATTATCCATATATAGCAGATTTGAAGGCTACACGTCAGCTAGCTATACTATCAGCCTCAGTCATTAGCTAGCTTTTGCTTAGCATCCACATTTCCAAGGTGTCATGACTTTATCCATGTGAAAAGCTAAATTCTACGAGTTTGAATCAATAAAAACACATCAGGGTCTGTTCTTCATTCCCAATCCGTCAAACCCTTCACACTCACCCACCCACACATACTCCTGTGTATCATCTTACGCAGCCTGAAACGTGTGTCTCGGTAACTATGTCATTGTAATGACCAACCTGTTCCTTTACGCACAGACATTAAACATATCACTTTCACACAGCACACACCTGGGACACCTAACTGCGTGTGAGATAATCTACGCATGTTGGTCTGGAGGGGCTAATATAATGACAGACTGGCTTGAGTGTTTGATGGGGTCTGGGCTAAAGAGCCAGTCCCTTGTTCTGCGCCTCCTCCCTGTCTCTTGTGCTTCTCTGTCTCTCTCTCCTTCTCCGCATTCTCTGTCGTCATCACTCGCTTTATCCCTCTGTCTCTGCCTATTTCAGTCCACATTTCTACACTCAGTTCCCTAGCAACACTCATGTGGTTCTGAAATACACCATCTCCTAACAGTGAGCTTCTCCATCACTCCTCTTCCTCTCCATGAGAAGCACAGAAATGTATGTGTAGTGTTATAAATAGGCATATACGCTAAATATAGTATGCACACCGTTGTTTGAGTACTATCTAAATTTTCATAACATTTACAAGTCAACAAGCCTACAAGCAAATGTTTAAGGCAAGATTTATACTTAATCACACATATGCAAGACGGCAGCCATGTGTATCCTGAATTTATCTGGTGAAGCGATCCGAAAAAATTAGCATTGTGCGTTGTGCAGTAACAAAATAAAAAGTGGGGGCAGTATAGAATGATATGATGTGATGTACGCAGCGTACCAAACAAACTATAGCTGTGTCACATACTTATGTACTATTTAGGCAGTTTTTTCCCGCTATTTTCTCCCCAATTTGGTTACCTGCTAACTCCCTCCAATCAGCTCTCCCCTATCATATGACAGCTACCAACAAGAGATGGTGAAGTCTAATACCTGTTTCCTTCAGGACACATGAAGCTAGCCAACTACATCTTTTCAAACTGTGTCCGGTGGCAGCGTAACACACTCTAGAGGAAAGTGCTATCCGCCCTCTTCAGCATACATGAGCTCAAAGACACTCACGATTGGCTAGTGTCACTGTGAATGACAGGAGAGAAAGAGTATGCCATCCCACTCCAACTCGCAATCTCTCAGCAATATGGCCAACGCTTTACTGTTGAACCACTCGGGAGCCTATTTACACAGTTTTTGAGTATCAGCTCTAAGCGATTTCCCTATAACAGTTCATGTTTGAACTGAGTTTCAAAAACCTGTAGCTTTCAAACCTACCGGGTTTTGTGCACAAATATTCTGGATCTTTTTACTTAGTAAATCATTTCTGTAGCTTTCGCTTTGAGATGTAGCTTATGTCAATCGCGATGATGGGGGAAAGTTTTAAAGAGGACCTAACAATCACTAAACATTTTATTGGTCGTCATGGGAACCTGTTGGACAAGGATGTTTTGCACAATTTAGTGGATACATGTTTTAATCCTTTAGATGTAAATAAGATGAGTAGCTGAACAGTCCTGCTTGTGATGCTGCTGCTTTCGCATGTGCACGCAAAGTGAGACATCACGGACAAACCAGCGCTGCCTAAGCTTTAATTTTAGCCACCAAACATAATGTTTCCTTAACATTCAACAGTTTATGGCTTACTGTATTCTACTATTCTATTTCTAGTTTCTTTTCTGTTTTAAATACGAAGGTTTTGGCCTCACCAAATATGACTGAGGCTTCCATTAAAAGATTTCAGCATAAATTAAATACGGTTAAATATCAGCAGTTGTAGCGTGTAAATAAATAATAATAAAAAACATCAGAAGTGTTAACATTTATAATTAAATTAGGATGTAATTTTCTTTCCACAATTTTTACTCTGAGTGATTTATGTGATACTACCGCAATGTGTAAACACTCCGTCTGTGGCTGTATTAAATTATGCACTCATTAATATTTAAATGCATTAGAATATTTGATGATTTAAATAATTGTAAATTGAATTGGACCATCCTAATAGACACATTATGGAAGGATGCTTCTGTGGGCAACAATATAATTATAGCTGCTGTAATGAAATGTTCTGAAGAACCCATATTACCTAACAGCAGATACGATCTCTCTCTCTCTTTCTCTCTCTCTCCCTCTCACTCTCTCTCTCCACACACACACAGCTGTTTTTACAAGGATGCTCTGCTTCTGACGCAGGACACTGGCACCAGCGTGTGCATGCTGTCAGCAGACCGATCGCTGAGAGAAACGGACTTGAACAGCCTTCAATCTGTGTGTGTTTTAATGACCTGGTGGAGACGGGCGTCGTCACTGGCTTGACAGCAATTTGTGCACAGAGCGAGAAACAGGACAGCCATTTTTTTGAGAGACAGCCGGTCTGCAGAGAGCACTGACATCATTTCCTCAGCCTTACATGACAGTGCAGAAATACAGTAATGTCTAGTCAAAGCACTACAGCACTCTGCTGGTAGCGAGAGCAGATCCAGAGTCTACTCAACACAAAACCTCTTTCATGTAAGGTACAAAATGCATGAGAATATTTATGAAGAATATTTATGAGAATGAGTACACCAATGCACACAAGCACATTCACATATGTTAAGTTTTTATTTTATTTTATACATATTTACTATAGTCACCTTATTTCTACTCTTAGACAACCCCAATAACACCACATTTCTACTCGTACACCAACAGTCCATTCACAGCATTACAAACAGAACCACAGCCTACATACAGTACAGAGCTGGGACTAGAGCTGGGAAATATGATGACATAATGTCTCGGGTACTGCAATTTTTTTAAGAACATTTTTATTAACAATTATAAACTTGCAGCAGACTGGATGTTTTAATGTTTTGAACAGTTTGGAATATTTTACAAAATGTTTTTCTTTTTTTTTTTTTAAATTAAAAGTTACAGAATTTTTTCCCCATTTTTTTTTGGTGTTAAACGAATAATAAATTGTATTATCAAACTCCATTTTGATGTTTTAATGTTTTGTACAGTTTGTAGTCTTAATAAATAAATATTATTGATTTTTTTCCACTTTTCAGTGTTAAATGAATAATTTGAGGCACTAAATAAATTGCATTATCAAACTCAATTTTTCTGTTTTTTTTTATGCGACATAGTAAAAAAAAAAAAAAAAAAAAAATCCTATATATCATGATGGCTTTGCATATCATGGTAGGACATTTTCTCGTATCTACTACCACTACCTGCTACTTGCTAAGAAATTTAATGTAGCACACAATCAATCATTTATTAAATAAAAAAAAAAAAAAAAGAATAAAATTAAACTGAGACAACAGTTCAAACGTAGCCCAATTCTCGGGTACACCTACAGACCTGAGAACCCCAGTCTTCCTAACAAATTCTCTTATGTTGCAAGATCATTAAAAAATAAATCATGTCATCTCTTAGCAGGCTTATGTGCTCTCTCACAGCTGTTCATAATACAGCACAGAAAGAATAATAGCTAGTCTTCGATGCAGATTCATTTCAGAAGAGACAGGCTTTTCTCAGACGCCTTAGAGACTGCTAGAACATGATTATTGTTTAAAACAGAGACCATCTGATTACCCCCGAACCTTCTGTCAGTGAACAACAGAACGCAAACTTGCAAGTAGACAACATTCAAACTAAGGAAAATATAGCACCAGCTTTGACATGATGCTTTTAGCAACACCAAACTTCTGACTTCTTTTTAGAAAAAGGCTCAAATACACTGGTTTACCATTCAAAAGGAGTGCTGACTATTTTAGGAAGTGCTTATTAAAAGCAGAGTGATATAGCAGAGGAAGTTTTGGCATCTTGTGACTGTGTGAGGAAGTATGAAAGGCCTCTATGTGGAGCATCCAGGCTCCTGGGATTACTGCAGGCAACAGAGGATGCAGTCATCATCATGCTTGTTTCCAGATATATCACCTACACGTTAGAAGGTCTAACAATCAGAGCTTTAGATGAACAATCTGATATTAGTTCCCTTATGACTGCAAATCTCTCAGTTACAGAACACACACATTACCTAAATACTGCCTTGTTACTTTTCTCTTTTATTTGTGATATGACTCTGTATAAATGCTGAAGCTTTCATCACATTCCAGCCGCTGTTAATAATATTTAAATATAAAATATTTCATAGTGGAGAAACTCAGGGCTCTGTCGTGACCAATCAGGACACGGAGGCAGAAAGAGCCAGCTCTTTTGCTAGCATTCAGCGTGTGTGTGTGTGTGTGTGTGTGTGTGTGTGTGTTTTATGGGTGTGGTTCAGAGAAAACACTGAAGTGGTTGCACGTATTCTGACCTGCGATGAATGTGCGGTTACACAGTATGTAAATTTATGCTTCAAACACTTCAGTTTAATTACCACCTCCTTCTTCTCTCTACTTGTCTTCCGCTGCTCATTAACGCTGCGTCCTGCAGACCTTCTGTGCCACTCACAGACACTTCTCTTCTAAATCGCTCCACATTTCAGCCATTTCTGCTCTTCTCCTTCTTATTTATTGACTTTCTGTCCTGTTGTCGTTTCACTGTACTGATATGTAATCTGTGGATTTTCCCTGGATTTTGACTCTGGTTTGAATCGTCTTCCTGATTTATTACCCTAAAATTTGCATATAAAAGTGCATGAGTAAAATAAACTATTTGCACACACGCGAGTCCTTCCTATTTCTGGTCTTGAACTGATTATGAGCTGCACAACCTGAAAAACACTGCAGCGTCGAACATGTCCACATTAGTATGCGCGTACACACACACACACACACTCACACACTTTCACGAAGTAGCAGGTGGTTGCTTCAAGTGCTACTGGCGGCAATAAAACACACGAGCACCATGGAAGAGAGAGAAAAATTGTGCTGCCTGCTGTGTGTGTGTGTGTGTGTGTGTGTGTGCGCGCGCGTGTGTGTATACAGCAGCTCTACATCGTGCCTGTCTGTGTGAATATGACCAGCAGCAGGCTTCACCCCTCTACACTCTGAGCAGCTGGGAATGCCGCTCTTCCCCCTGAAGGCCTGTGGCACACCGTCGTACTCCAATTGGTCCGTGACCTTTGACCCTGGGAGGCAGCTGGCTGAGGATTGTTTACCTCAGAACAGAAGACGGCTTTGTGTTGTCATGTGCTACAATTAGCAACAGTTGTGTCAGTGGGTCAGTACTGTAATAATAATGATAAATGTGTTAACCCCATTAACACCAGGTGATTTGAATAACAGACATTGGGAGCCAGACAAGGTTCAGTAAACAGTTTAGTGAAGGAGGTGTGGCCTCTGTGCTGTCATTCCAAGAGGCGTGGCCTCTGTGCACATGAAACCCGGTAAAAGAGGCATGGTTTCTGTGCCCGTCACTCCCAGTGAAGGAGGTGTGGCCTCTTGTGTCTGTCCGTCTCATTAAAGGAGCTGTAGCATCTGTACTGTTAGTCCAAGAGGCGTGGCCTCTGTGCATGTGAAACCCAATGAAGGAGGCGTGGTTTCTGTGTCCATCAGTCCCAGTGAAGGAGGCGTGGCCTCTGTGCCTGTCACTCCCAGTGAAGGAGGTATGGCCTCGTGTCTGTCCGTCTCATTAAAGGAGTTGTAGCATCTGTACGGTCAGTCCAAGAGGCGTGGACTCTGTGCGTGTGAAACCCAATGAAGGAGGTGTGGCCTATGTGTCAGGCAGTCACAGTGAAGGAGGTGTGGCCTCTGTGCTGTCAGTCTCATTTAAGAAGGTGTGGCCTCAGTGTCTGTCAGTCCCAATGAAGAAGGCGTGGCTTCTGAACACTACTGAACCACTGTATTGTATTGGAAAGGCACTGTAGTGAACTATTAGCTGCTTTAAATGTTTCTTTCTTACATTACACTGTTGAACATGTATCGAGATACAGAACCTCAGAAGGAAAGATACACACCCCTGATGTCTCTAGAGGCATTTTCACAACAACTGCCACATGCTGGCGTGAAACCTGAACCTCAGAGTGTGTGAACAACATATTTAACAAGAGGACATTTTTAGCGTACTCACTGGTCTACAGCCTGCAGTGTAATGCTGAAAGAGGCCATGTTTCACAATCGCTGGATCTGCAGTAAAAATTCCAACACCCCTTCTTTTACTGTACGCTCGGCTCTCAGGGGGTCTGCAGAACCTCGCATGTTTTCAGTTAAGCTGAACTTTATCCCCAAAAAGCCCAGCTCTCTCTGTCACCACCCCATTCATCCCTCTCTCTTCTAAGATCTTCACCTCCATCTGTGATCCTTGCTCAGAGCTCCTCTGCGCTGTAATCTATAAAAACATGCGTTCAGCTACCAGGCACCGATGTTCACCATGCTTCACCAGCATCACGCATCAGGGGACGCTGTGCTAATTCTTCATCGCCTTTTATTCATATCTTCTGAAGGATTTCACAGCCTGAGCTCACATGGTCTGCTGGATCTTCGAGCTATTCTCGGTATTGAAGCAGCAGAGCTCAAATCAGTCTCACTGCAAGACTTCTAGCAGATCTAGCATTTACAGCAGTTAAATGACTGCATGTTTTATGCATGTTTTAATTAAAACGTGGCCCATTTTCCCAAAAGCATCTTAATGATCTTTAATTATTATTATTGCAATCAAGAGCAGAAACAACTTCTTCCCCACTGCTGTTAGGCTCCTTATTATTATTGATTACTGATCTACCCCTAAGCTGCATCAACAATGACTGATTGATCCCAAGCTCCGCCCACACTTGGTTACTGTTGCTATGTAGGTCAATCTTTTGAAAAATTAAGTTCAGGTTTATTGATTTTTGACTACCACGAGACATCAGATCAGTTTTAGGGAGCACAAAAAGTGGATCGCAACGCCCTCTACATGCATTAGAAGAAAACAAACAAATAAAAATACTTACAACAAACAAATGATGACAAAAAGAAAACTTCAAAATGCTAATACTACAAGCTTGAGTTCGTCTATATCGAAATATTGTCTATCGTCTATTGTCTACTTGGAAAAAGTTATAGTGTGGCGATTAGACACATCTGTAGACACCTGCAAACCACCACGGTTTTATAATAATGTGCTCGCTGTACGATATGTTATCGTATCTATAACATATTATAGAAAATAATCTTTACAATTATCTAAGGATAATAATAAACAAACTTAACCCGTGTTGTTTAACAAAGGAAAAGTTAAATTTATTACGGTGAAGTTGTCTGTACGGAGACGTCTATGTAACACATATGGAAGGAGTAACAGTCAGTAAGTTTTCCTCCTGAACAACTTTCCAGTTTGTTGGAAACGTAATATGCATTGTTTTTTGTCTCATCAGTTTCAACAGAGAGAGGAAAAAAAGAGAAGCTGATGAAGGCATGACTGTTTATAACTGCTCTAATGTCAAAGTGATAACAGGAACTAACTTGTTTCACGGATGATCACCATCATCAAATGTAACTGTAAACATTACACAAATATACAGCATGTCTTTCTTTAATACATTAAAAATTGGTATTCTCGGCAAACTGCTGCCGTTTAAGAGGAATAAAACATTTCGGGATGTGCTGTATCGGAAAAATAATCAACCGCCAGCTAGTTAAAAGTAACTCCGGTTCACGTTGAGCTGCATTACAGCACCCTGTCACTGATTATTTTCCTATAACAGCATGCCCTGTTCCAGTTTATTCCTTACATACTACAGCTGACAAACACATGCACTGCCACCAGCAGAAACGTTTAACTGATGATTCTTGATTAGACTAAAGGCGGTTTTATTTATTTCCCCTCTCCTAACCAAATATCCATTCATTAACTGATTCATTGCAAAGAATTTGGATAGTAAAATTGAGCAAGCATCACGTTCTCACTCTCAGAGCTGAAAAGTCTGGAATAGAAAACATGCGCGCACACACACACACACACACACACACACACACACACACGGAAACAGAAACACACACACGGAAACAGAAACACAGCAGCCTACCTTTGGCTTAAGATGTTCCCTCTGTGATCAGGTTAAAATCCTGTGAGGTCCAGAGAAACCTGGGTGAGAAAGGACAGAGAGTAGAAACGAGTCATATTCAGAGTGGAACTAAACCAAATCAGTCACAAGTTGGACGGAGCTGCAAATCGAACTACTTTTAGTCCACATTGATTCAGCCACGTGTGGCAGAAATGCTGTGTAAGCACACACACACACACACACACACACGCACACACACAAATCACAAGTATGAGCTATAGCAGCTGCGTGGGTGATTGCATGTGTCTCCTTCGGATTAAACACCCCTCAAAACAAACACACACACACACACACACACACACACACGGCTCTAACCAAAAGCCAGAGGAGAGAGGAAAGTCATTTTACACTTACTCATTATTTTAACCTCAGATTTGTTATTTCTATGCAATTTGGACTTACACTTAGTCAAACACAACCAAGCCAATCAGAAGTACGAAAAATCACCTACGCACTCATCATGGTACAAAGAACAGACTGTATATGTGTGTGTGTGTGCGTGTGTGTGTGTGTGTGTGTATAGTACCCAAAAAAACAAAAAAAACCCTCAGATCACAGCTGCGCACTGGGCCGCAACTGCGCGCGCCGTCTGTCTACGCGGCAGCCGGGGTGTGTGTGTCTCGCATGACAAAGAGACGTCTCACCAAATTGCCCACCATGTGCTCTTTTGTAAACTCACGTGCTGAATCCAAAATTAGCATCACAGAATGACTAACCCCAACCAAGTCTGAGTTTACTGGGTAAACTGGCTTTTTTCCGTTCCCCACAAAAAGTGTGTAGAAAATGCAGAATTAGCTGCTTTAAGAGTATAAAAAGAAGCAGGAGAGCCAAAATATGTGTGGGTTTTAGACCGTGAGTCAGTAAAAAAAAATTAAGTCAATGAAGCTAAAACAAAAGCAGATATGATTCAAGAACCATCTGTAGGAAATAAAATTCATTCAAAACTAGTGTCAAAATACAGCAGCTATATTATATTGAATAACTTATAACTTTATCTTTATCCGGAAGTGTAAGGTAAAGGAGGAGCTCACTACAGAACATTCAGTAATCCCTCAGGCTGTAGAGTCTACAGTACAGACTGTCCCAGAAGTCTCCATACATAGGGGAAATGAACACTTTTTTTAGCAAAAGTATTGAAATTCTCATGGCTGGATCGAGAAGCTGTCGCAAGGTTGCAAAGCACTTTAACATAGCAACATGGCAAGCACTTCACACACGACACTCTTGCCAAACTTATTAACAAATTCAAAAAGACTGGAAGCGTCAGACCAACCGAGAAGTGAACGTCCATGAACATCCACTGACAAAGACCCAACCGACGTGGTGCTGGTGTACATAGACCCCTACGTATGGAGACTTTTGGGGCACCCTGTATTTTATCAATATGAAACCATTCTACTCTCTCTCTCTCTCTTTTTCAACACTGGCATCATAAATCATGTGAAAGTGTCTTCAAACTGTATTACAGTGTTACACATATTAAAGGAATACATATTAAAGTGTTTTTCCAACCTAATCTCTACCTCTGTATCTGTACTGTATGTACAATTAGCACACACAGAAATTACAAAGTGCTTGTCTGAACTGAGAAACTTGTCTGAACTTTGTTTCATCAAAACTCACTTATAAGTGAGTTATATAACAATTGTATTTATTTATAGAGACACTTTTGTATTGTATTTATTCATAAAGTACTTCTGTAAGTTGCTCTGGATAAGGGCGTCCGCCAAATGCCGTAAATGTAAATGTAAATAATGAAAGTCTAAGGGCAGATGTTCAGTGTTTAACCAAAACACACTTATGTAGCACACTCACGATTTCTCCAAAGGGATTTGTAAATAAATGTGCATAATTGATTATTTCACAGAAGGAACTGCTTTTTAGTGTTAATAACAGTTTTGTGGATTCTGATGTACTTGGACACTACAAAACCTTAGAGAAAGTGTTAGTGTACCGCTCCACAGCTGGAACAAGCTGTAAGACTTTCTCTCATGTTTGTCTCATTAGAAGACCTTTTTTTATATACTTTAATGGTTATAGTTTTGAGTTTATTTTATGTAGTCATGGATTTTACTGGCAGTTCAACACCTGCCCCTAGACGTAGTAAACACATTTCCTGTTCATTTTTCACTACTGAGAAATTCATCCCAGTGGTAATCACACATACATTACAGTTGTGATGGATTAAAAATATTGCAGTATTTTTGTTTCTTTATCTAAAGGCACACAGACAAGAGATGATCAATATGTGCAACAGTATGTGCATCATGGGTAAAGTTCAATGGCTTTTAGACTTTTAACACTCAGTGCTGTCACACTGATAAATTAAAACTAGGCAGCTAATAAATTTCCCAATGAAAATGAAATGAAATAACTTTTTTCTCATTTATTCCAAATGTAGTTCATCAACCAGGACTTGTTTGGTATCTGTTTTTTCCATTTTTGCACTGCTGTGAAGTTAATGGGGCTAAAAAGTAATGGAAGTCTATATTTAACAGTTTAAATGATGTATAAATGATCACACAGTTGCTCTGTGTTGCTTCGTCTGCTGTCGCGAGGTCTCGTTTAAAGAGAAAGACGCCACTCCCAGTGTGAATCCTTACACTGATACTTAAATATGTACCAAGAAAGTGATTCTGTTTCAAGATGGAGCTACGACAGTTTCACTCAGCAATGTCATTTTGTCTATTTCTGTCTGTTTTGTCAGTTTGTCATCTGATTTATTGCCAAAATATGGATGAAGATTTTCACCTTTTTCACATTGTGTGTGTGTGTATTCTATTTCTGTCCTGAGGCAACAGATTTCTGACAATACAATAACCTAAAACAGATGACATCACTCAGGTGACAGGTTACCTACCTGGTTTCCCAGAATGCACTGCAGCAGGTGTCCTTGCTGAACCCTAACAGCAAGAATCAGACATTTGTTTTTCCTATTAATCTGCATTTTGATTCAATATGAACAAAGTGATCAAGCAAAATCCAACAAACAATAAGGACAAACAGAAAGGTTTACACACTTCCAATGCCAAAGGGTTGAAGGAATAAGCTAACACTCCAGCCGCATTAACACTAATACGAGAGTGTTTCCCACAGAAACTCATTAAGATTAAATGTATTTTTACATTTGCTAAACACTGACACCTTACAACATGTTGAAAACCAGTTAAAATGAAGATGCACCGATTTACGTCAATGTTTCGGCTTAACTTAGCTAATGATTCCTCAGGTTAAGCTACACACATACAAACCAACATCAATATGAAGTAAATGCTGAGTGAAAAATGACGGTGTATAAGACACACGCACGCTGAGAAGTGTGTGAGGTACACTCATTCTCCAACACTGTAAACCACATGAAAGCTCCACAAACCACATGAACCCTTTCACACATACTGACACACTGTACTTTCTGTACTCTGCCTGCCAGGATTTTGCCAGGTGTGTCCGTCCATAGGCTCACTTCCTGCCCAGCACACGGCTGTGGCGGAAGATAAAGACCCGGACAGGAAGTGGGGGTGTGTGGGGACTCGGTAGAGGAGGTGATGTCAGAGGAAAAGCCCGGCGCTGAGACAGCTGAGGACAGAGAAGCTGACTTCGCATTGATCACAGCGATTGCACAAGAGAGAGAGCGAGAGAGCGAGAGAAAGAGAGAGAGAGAGAGAGAGAGAGAGAGACAGACAGACAGACAGACAGACAGACAGAGAGAGAGAGAGAGAGAGAGAGAGAGAGAGAGAGAGACAGACAGACAGACAGACAGAGAGAGAGAGAGAGAGAGAGAGAGAGAGAGAGAGACAGACAGACAGATAGACAGACAGACAGAGAGAGAGAGAGAGAGAGAGAGAGAGAGACAGACAGACAGACAGACAGAGACAGACAGAGAGAGAGAGAGAGACAGAGAGAGAGAGAGAGAGAGTGCAAAAGATAGATCACCCCAAAAGAGCAGTAAGAGAATGGAGTGTGAGAGTGCGGTTGATTTCTCTCTCATTAGCATCAGCTGCTGTTGGATGTCGATCTGCTAGCCGCTCCATATTGATTTCTGCATTACACAGCTCTGAGAGAGAGGACACACACACACCACAGTGAGTCAGCACAAACCGCAACAGCAATGCTAACCATTACACACCATCGCCCATGCGTACATAAAACGTGTAAGCACGTATAACCGTGACAACAAGCAAGAACCGTTTAGACCAAGCCTGTATTCAGGCTTCAGTGTGTGTACTGACCTTTACTTTTCAGTTTTTAGCCTGCGTCATAAACAATGCTTAAGATTTATGTACAAGGCTTTAAATTCAACATGTGACGGTCGTTGTTGTAGGACATGTGAATGGTAGAGGAAATCAATGCAGATCATCACAGTCAAGCTGAAGCAGGGAAACGCATTAGTATTGAACAGACGACACTTATCTCAGTAATATGCATCACCCAGAGACGCAGGAGACATCGCTACAGGCCCGGGCTGACTGTCAGCATTTCTAGTATTTAGTCTTACAAAATGCTGTCTTTTAGGCAGAAAAATAGAAATAATATATTAAAAAGAAGTGAGAAACATCTACTGAAAACACTGTGACTACAAAGCTACCTGTAATGTACTATGTATATGACAGTAAGTTACTTTTCAATACTGCTCTGAGTTTTACCTGAGAGGTCACATGACTAGTTACACACACAAGTCGCATTGTCATTACCAGCAATATATCCAAAATGTGAGAGCCAGATGACATACAAGCGTATATACATCGCAAGTACATCCAAAATGCCTCTCAATATACTGTCATAACACCTAAGGTCACATGACCTGCCATACAGTAATCATACGGTACACAGAGCTAGTGAACAAGGAACGTATCGCTTGCTAGCATTACAGCACAAAGATCATTATTAAATGGTAGAGCAAGCATTCAGATTATTAGGAATTTTGCACTACAGGATGTTGAGTTGTAAATATTGAACACAATGAATAATAATAATAAAATCAGGACTAGCAGATTTTATGTCAGATTTTGTGTCATTCGCTTTTTATTTGAAGTTACTAGACAGACAACCAGAAAAAATAAAATAAACTTCTTACTGACTTTTGCAAAACAAAATATTGTACGTTTAAACATAAGGTGCTACACAGTAGCACAGTTAACAACGATAGTGCGCCACCTCATAGTTAAACATTGTGAGAAATTAAAAAAACGACAACCAGAGTCAAATATCGTATTTTATGTGTGATGTGAGGATTTCAGGTCATATATTATGTCAGAAGAGAATAATCATATACGCTTTTCATTTACTGTAGTCTATATTAACGCACTTAAATAGCTAACTAGCTCGCCATACGTAATTGCATTACTTTAGCTTCTTACGTCTTAGCCAGTTAGGAAAGGGAAAAAAAACATACATTACAATATGAGAAAGAAGAAACAAATGATTTGACAATTTCAAAAGCAACACTCCAAGTCTCTAGGGTCTTCGAGCTTGCCCCACGTATACAAGCTGTTGATAGCTCCAAAGAAATTATATCTAGTAAAGATATGGCCCATACACGTCTGCTAATTTTATATGGAGAGGGTTCCAACGAGTAACTACAATTTTTTTTGCAGCCGTGAAAGCAAGACAGTGCCAGTTTGGAGAAATTACTTAGGAAGAAACGATTGGATCAGGTGAAAATTGGGACACTTAATCGACAGGAATTAGCCTCAAAATCTGATTATCCTCTCGTGTGGTTCAGGCCTAACACTATAAAGTACTGAGTTCAAGTAGCCACACATGGGCACGTACACACTCTCAGCGCCACACAGACGCTCATGTCAATTTCTCCACACCAGGCCCTGCTATGCTCTGGATTCAATTAAGCAGCGTGAACGCAAATCCAGTGTGAGCTTTAGGCTTCTCAATGGCCTTAGTCCGGTCACACGCACACATGCTGGGAATTACAGTGAGCTATGCACATGGAATTTTCCCACAGTGACATCAAATATGGAGAACAGCCCCCTCTTTCTCTCTTTCCATACATTTATCTCTTACTCTCTCTCTCTCTCTCTCTCCTTCCCTCCCCCATGGTGCAGTATTATAAACCTGCCAAATAACCCATAATAAGATTTATTGGTGAATGTATGCAGTGAAACCCACCATTACTAATCTGTGTAATCAAAGGCAGGCTGCTGTGCAAGTATGTGACGGCGGGTCAGTAAGGAAAATATGACATTTAGCTAAGGGTGGGCGATACAGCCAAAATGCTACATCATGATATATTTCAAATTTCGGGTGATAGTATATTACAGAAGGTCACAGAAGTGGAAGTTTCTAAATTGGTCAGTTTTAATCCTACTTTCAATTCTGCTAATTCATTCGGAATTTAGTAAAGGATATTTTGGTAAGTTCTGGGAGAAACAGCAGCAAGTCTTTGGCTAAAATTACCTGAGTCTGGCTAAATGATTTAATCATCTACAACTGATAACCTAATAATATATGACACTGAACTCAAAACATTCATCATTTACCTTTACAGAAAGTGATGGCGCCCAATCGAGAGTATGTGAGATGAGGGGAAGGGGGCGGGGCAGTGTCAGTTAATATCAGAGAATTCAAAACATCTGCGCAAATCATCCCAAATTAATGTTTATTGGCTCATCTGTCATTTTATTGGGGAGAAAAGGACTGCACTATTCACACATTTTTGAGTGCTAACTCATACCAGGTTTCTCCAGGGTTAAATTGTGGTGCTCCTACATGAAATATGTAAAGTTAGGCAGGTAATATAATATAATCATAATAAGCATCATTAGATATCGTGACAATATGGTGTAGAAACAATAATACTATGTTGCACAAGCCTATGTTCTAGCCTAACTGGAAGTAACTGGTGTATTTTGCATTCAAAAACACCTAACAATGGGGAAACACCCAGACAATTGAGAACGGCCACTTCTGCATAGGAGTTTCTATCTGTGTCACGTTTATACTGCTGACTGCTTTGCTGGACAGTAAAATTATTACGATATGCTGTAAGTACAAGCTAAGCACTCTCTATCACTGTGACCGTTGTGTATCATGACTCCATGATCCTGGATCAGTCTGTGGCCATAGAGAGCCAACGTGTGCCAGCACTGAGCCTGATCTGTGTACAGGCCTTAGAGTTTCCGTCTGGCACGTGGGTGTGTAATTTAGTGTAACACCACGATGAAGCAGCCACCACTCTGCTCCAGAGATTAACACATGTGTGACTGAGGAGGTCACGTCACTTATGAGTGGGTGTTCCTCTCTCCTTTCTCGTTAATGACACACCTCTGTGAACATCAAACACATCCGAACGGAACCAAACTTCTCTTTTACGGCTATGATGTGGACTGTGACCAACCACGACTCATGACCTGATTCAGCTGCCCTGTTCAAAGCTCATTTCATAGAATCAGCTCAAAGTTTGCTCTGTGTGTGTGTGTTTTTGTGTGTGTTTGGCAGCAGGACAAAACGCTACCAGAGAACAGGTCACTGCACGCATTTCTGGGACAGCGCTAGTGCAGCAACCCCAGTCTGATGTGGCCTCGTCATCGTCCACCCTGTCAACCACATAACAGATCTCAGATCAGTGTTAGAGTACGGCGCAGTCCTCCATATGCTGCCTTTGCTTAGTGCATTGTGAGGTCACATGGGCAGTGACGGAAAAGTCAACATTAAACAGAGAGACCTTCAACCAGCTGCAGTCATGTGGCCCGTGTACCGAGAACTCCACACCCTGCTCTGAGACTCACCACACATACACACGCTATTCTTCCACAGTGCATTATTCTCATGTCCTGATAATCATTTCTATAATATCTTGTGGTTTTTTAGCAATCACAGTATTATAATTTTATATATTATATAATTTTATGTATTATCTCTTATTTGATTTATTTCTGACTTTATAGTAAAAATAGAACATTAATTTTGTTTAAATTTGAGGGTTGGCTTGGGGGCGTGGCTTATGGAGACAAAAAACACATTACCTGATCTACGTGACACAAGTGAGACATCACCAAAAATCTGGCCTTATCAATGTAGAGATTTAATGGTCCAGTAGCAGAGAGAAGTTTACTTATAAACTATAAATGAGTAACTTGAAAAAACTGGATTTTTAAAACTTGTTTTGACTGCAAAAGTTAAAAACAAAGGCAACTGGTATTTTTTCCTAATACGCAACTTCTTGCAAAGCTGCTGCACATGCTGACATGATTTCCGAACTCCTTAAGGCTGTTTTCTTTTTTTTTTCATTTTATGCTGCTTTCATAGGTTTACTTTGTTTTCCTGAATGCAGTGCAAAACCCAGAGTAGAACAACAAACATTATGATTCCATTTCTTAATATTCAATTATTATGCAGGTCAGGCTTTTTCATACATATTGCCTGAGACTCGTACATTAAATTTACACTGGCTGGGACTTCGGTGCCTGGAGCTTCATTTTGGTGCTATCTGTATTGTACCATCAGATTATTATCTAAAAAAAAAAAAAAAAAAAAAGCATTAGCACTATACAATCAAATAAAATTTATGAGCCAACAAAATAAGCTTAGTGTATATGAAGCTGCTTTCTGTACACTCTGAACATTTATTTATTAAGTGGCGCTGGTTAACGCTTTAAAGGTCTTTTAACTTCTTTTCAACATGGAACTGCCTTGCATTTAAACACATGCAGAGCAAAAATAAAGATGTGAGACACAACACCACCTGTGCTAAAGAACAGCCAAAGACTTTCCGCCAGTTGCGTTTTGTCGAGGACACTACCACGGTGTGCTTTATAAAGTCGTGATCAGCTCTGGGGAATTATTGGCTCATTTTGTCTGCGTATAGGATGTGTGAAAATGATCAAAATACATACCTCTATATAGCATCTACTGGCAAATGAATATTAAGGAGAGTCTTTCTATTGGTGACGCCCCCTCACCAGTGATTACGTCAGGTCAGCCTGAGGACCGTGACGGAGAAGGTGTTTAAATGCAGGGGCGTGGACAAAAAGGAAAAAGGGCCATTTGAGTTACACTTTAATCATCAACACTACCCCTGTCCAGAAGTCTGACCAGGATGAGTTTAAGAAGATAGCTTAAGAATATTTCGTCCGAAGTACATTATACTGGACAAACCTGAAGGATGAGAACTTTTAAAAACATAACTGGCACAAATGGGACTCAGTACCACAGGGGTGAGCAATATTGATAACTTATTTTATGATACATGATTCACATGGGAACAACAATGTTGAGTTCTACTGAAGTTCTGCTAACAAAGCGCCAACAAAACAAAAGATCATAATAAACTATTGATTCTAAGCCCTTATATTTATGACCCTTATTCAATACTTACCTAGGATAAAATATTTATTTCAACACCAAAAAGTCAGTGCTGATGATAACATCATACTTAGTTCATATTTACAGTTTCTTAGATGGGTATCATACTAAGACCAGTTCTTAACTTTTACAACCTGCCAAAAGATATTTATATGGACAACATAACCGTTAACTGTTCCTCAACTCCGAGACTCTGAGTATTTTCCATTGTTCGACATTAGTTGGTTTCTCCAGCCTAGCCTGTAAGCTCCTGAAAAGCTCTGATTTTTAATATGTTCCACTTCATAAAATAGAAAGGAAGTGTGTTGTAGGTTGTGGTGAAGCTGATGAGTTGGTGTTGGTCAGAGGATTAATAATTTGCAGACACACACACACACACACACAAAATGTGATTCCAACCACATTTCACATTCAGCAAATTTTAGAATCCCTGGATTGCAGCAAGGCTAAAGAAAAATAATCTTTACCTCCATTTTTCACAAGCAGGAAGGTATGAATGAGGCCAGAACAATCGCTACTTATTTTAGCTAATATAATCAGCTTCATGTCTGGGAACATTTCACACTGCCAATAGAAATTCCCCATTAAAATAATTTGAGCATTGGCTTAATCTATCTGAGACAACAAGTAAATCGGATAAGTTAATGCTAGCTAACCGCCTATAAGAGTAAAACAAAATCAATCAGCTAATAAATGTGTTCTGTTATAAATAGTCGCTCCAGAAAAGCTACCGAAACTAGCTGTATAAACAATAAAAAACCTCAAGACCTAAAGAAGCTTCCACAGAAGGCATACACATTTAAAAAAACAGATCACAACAGAGCTGGGTGATAGGTGGCTTGTATTATCACACATTTTGTTAGCCAACCAGCTAACATGAGTTAACCTGACAGAACTTCTGACAGGATTTTTAAGTCATACTAATTAGAGTCCATAATTTTCACTGCAAAAGCTAGCCAGCTAGCATTAGGGTAACTGACAGGATTTCTTACAGGATTTGAAGTTATATTTACAAACTGTAATAATCTTCACTGTGAATGTTACCCAGCTAGTTAAAATGAGCTAACCTGACAGGATTACTGAGAGGATTTTGAATCATAAATACATTATAGTTCACAAACTTCACTGCTGAAGCTAGGTACCAGTTCAAGAAAAAAATAATCCATTAATCTTTTGTGGTTTCCATCAAGTAATGGCTTAAAGGGAATTGGCTTAATTTCTGTAGGTTTCCATTAGGGATTTTTTGATTACTGTTAAATTCCACCAGAACCCAATAGGACCTTCTTTAATGGGCAGAAAACGACCATCATAAAAAAAAATTCGATAAGCCTTCAGAAACCATTAGGAAGAACACAATCCATTAAACTACCATTACAGAACACCAGAAATCCATTAGGTACCAGTAAAAGCCTCTAATGGTTTTTTCCTCAACACAGTAGCCAAGATTAGCTGACTTAACAGGATTTCTGAGAAGAATTTTAACTTATTTTCAAGTGCATAACTTCCATTGCTAAAGCTAGGATTTCTGAGAGGAATTTTAAATTATATTCAGTAAAGTGTATAATTTCCACTGTTAAGGCTATACTATAGATAGTTGGGTAACAATAGCTAACCTGACAAGATTTCTGACAGGAACTTTAAATAACATTCATTAACGTTTATCGTTTCCCCTGCTAAAGCTAGACAGATAATATTAGCTAGCTTGACATGATTTATGAGATGCTAAGTCATGTTCATATACATTTTAACTGCTGATGTTAGCCAGCTAGCTAATATGATGTAACTAGACAGGATTTTTGAAGTCATAGGATTTTACAGTTTCGGACACATGCTTCTCGAACAACCCTCTATAACAAAGCTAGTCTGATTTTTAAACACATAATTGTTAAGGTATGTATCTAAAAGATTTATCACATTATCAACTAGCTCTACCCAGACGTGTGCATTTACCAGAAGCAGAAACATCACGGTATAAAAGGACACCAGCAATGTGAGTTCTAATAATAAACTATCTATAACACACTTATGCTTAAGTCATTCCCCACCACAAATTTCCCTGGAATAACTCACTTATACAGTTTATATAAATCACTTATACAGTTTTCTCCAAAGGTCGTGATCTGGAGATGGAATGTGAACAAGAGGCCATGCGAGGAATGAAAACAGAGATAAACTGAGAAGAAATAGATAAACAATAAAACACAGCAAGAGGAAACAATGTGGAGGAAGATAAACTGCTTAGCAAGCAAACCAGAGATCACGCAGGGAAAGAAAAGAGATAAATACAGATTAGACACACTGGAGTCTGATCCTCAACATGGATCTGTAATCAGTTTATTTTAGCACACAGTCGAGTTTAAAAATGAATCATTAATAGTTTACTGCATATTATCTGGTAATATGGAAAGGAAAACACTTGAAAACCGAAGAAAAAATTCAGTTAAAATCCAAACAGAGCATGAAAACAGGTTCACCAAAGGGCATTAAGATTGAGCTTTGCTATACTTCATAGTTTCATGCTCAAGCATGGACAAATCCTCTCTCTCTCTCGCTCGCTCTCTCAGCAAAGTACAAGTTCAGTGTAACCCTCCTTGACATTCAATGATGTCGATGGTCAATCATTTTCCTTCCCATAATTATTGGTTACAACAGATGGGCTCGAAACAAAGTTGCAGCATATAACCAGCACATCATTTTAAAGAACTGTGGAGTGAAAAACTAAAAATTAACATACTAAAAAGAATGTATTTTTATCAGTTAAAAAGAGAAAAAGGCATGTTTTCAGGAATTTCTGCATGTTTAGTAACATAATACAGGCTGATTCAGTGGCACTGGATATCATGGAAGATTATGTTGTTACACCACGAAAGCCTTACAGACAGAAATTTTAAAGAATGTAAATATGCATAAAAATTAGGCCTGTGCTATGATTTAACCCACTTGCCATTGTAATAGTAACTCAACAGGAAAAAAAAACAAAACAGAAAAAGTTCATCTACTGATTTATTTCATGAAAATCATAGCAAGACACTAGAATTCTTACACATGTACATAGCTGAACCTTTAAACATTTTGGATGATGTGATGTCCTACATTAATACCATATATTATTAACACTGCACTGGCTGAAAGCGCTTGATGGGGCGAGGCACCATGCACTATTGTGGTAAACAAATATTATGCCTACAAAAACCACTGTATGGTATTAAGTAGCCTAGGATATGTGAATCACATTGCGACCAAAGCTGACTGACCTGAGAGGGCAGAGCAGTGCCAGTGAGGGTGAACATTAAAAACTGCATGCACACAAAGGTATTCATGAACTTATAGTGGTGAAGTGAGCATGCAGAGAAACTATTACGCATGAAAGCATTTCACTTCTGCGAGCACTGAGCACAGAACACGTGCACGTCCTTTATCCAGGGTCTGCACTGTACTATTAACTTAACTCTGTTAATTAAAGTAAAAGAGCCATGACGTGAAGTAAAAAAGTTATTATTTTCTCATTTGGTTTCTTTGACCTTTCCATTGCTAAAAAGAGAATCCAAAATGTGAGAAATTACAGATGACTGACTATTAACTAATTAATTTACCAGTTTCTTATCATTTTTATGTCTCAGCTAATCTCTACAGTTCTTAAATCTCTTCAGTACAGATGTGCCGATGTGTTTTGATGAAAATCTTGTTACATGACACTAAATTTATGTGCAATTGCAGTATAGTATTTTCCTATCAAAATGTTTATGATATGGTTACATGGCAAACAAAAAAAATTTTGAAAAAGGATCACATGGAATGATAACCAGCACACTGAGAAGCAGTCCCCCTGTCTAAGCTATCTGCTTGAAATAATTTCTAATTAGCATTTTTGAGCAACCTTTCAGAGAAACTGGACGAGCGAGCTCACTAGGGTGACTTAAGGTTTTTGTGTTCTTGCATGCTTAAGTGATGCACTTGAACCCACTCTGAGCAAGCGCGGAGATTTTAAGGACAACCTGTGAGGAGGGGCCTCTTTTTCCTCAGCTCTTTGCATGAGAACATGTTGAACTCTGGGAGGGGAAGAAACCTCTATAATGCCTATTCCAGCTGGCTGGAGAAAAGCCTGTCGTCATGGTGAGATCAGTGGGGTCACCAGGGGTCAACCATGGCTGAGGACAAGAGACTGAGAGCCACTGCAATATATCTTTCCAGAATGGTTTTTCTTTAGACCAGAGAACAGCTTCACCATGTTGGATTCTCCAGGTGAATGCAAGACAACTTCCTTCACTGCTGATGAATGTTTGGTCTTATGAGGCTCATTTTACAGCCATAAATCAGTGAGCATATGTGGAACAAATTTCACAAAAATGCTGTGCCATGTCTATTTTAATTTGAATATGAAAGGCAAAAACAGAAATGGGGTGCATGATTCATTATTATGAAGATCTACACGGGGGTACCTAGCTACAGTAAATTTTAAGTACTTGGTTTGGGTCCTGGTTCTGCATCCGGACCACGGTCTGCCAGTAGATGACCCCTGATCTACACCATAGCCTTGTGTAGCCCTGCATAGTGTCAAGCTCTTAAACTCTCTGCCATGCTGAGAGCTTCTTTCTATTAGTTTCATTTGAACAAGCATTATTTGCTAAGCCAGTTATCCATCACTGTCTTAATAGAAGCTGCTGACTGTCCAATCATCTTGTCTCTAGAGACAGAATTTCAGCATGAACTTAACTTGATATATAGAAATACCACAATATCAGGATCATTTCCACTGTTTTATGTATAATCCAGACAATGTTGAACAGGAAAATCCATTAAAAAAAAGTGTTCCTTACAGAACACTTAAAAATGTTAGGAGTTTTGAGTGAGAAATTCATGTAAAAGTAAAAGGGGTGTTTGTGATGGGATTCCCAACACCCTCGCTTGAATCCTCTCAATGTTGCTGCTTTTAATCCTATTGGAAATAGAACAGAAAACATGAGAAAGAACAGCCTTCATTTTGGCTGCTTGTGAAAGTATGGGTTTATATATATAACTCTTCTCAGAGTAAAACTTCTGATTTAGGACTTGTTGGTCTAATGGTGGAGTTGAAAGCTCCAGAATGGTTTACCAGTTGGAACAGAATTGTTCAAATATCACATATCATATTTCTTTTTTTTTTTTTTTTTAACATATCACAAACATTTGACTGCCTTCTACTTGAATGGTTTGGGTCCACTCTTAGAGGGAAGCGTCACTTCAAATCCATATGAAGTTCTTCTGACTGATCACCACTATCCTATAATGAAACTTTTCTCTCCTGGGTGTGGTATGTTCTACAATAATGCTACCTGTCATTGACTGACACTGTCAGTACTGTCAGTAAGGCTCACAGAGTGTTCAAGGGCACATAACGTCCTAGTGCCATGACCTTGTCTGAGCTCAGGGGTGTCCAATCTCAGGGCCTAACTCAGGGATGTCCAATCTCAGGGATACAACTGGAGACCACAAATCTTACTGTATTTTTCTTTGAGTACAAAAACTAATCACAGATAAGCACTCCTAAATAACACTTGATAAATATGAAATGAATATGGGTCACTGCGGAAAATCACTGGGTTTGAATTTGTCCAAGACTAGACACAGGGCTTTTGTAGATACACACAAGGAAACAAGGACATATCAAGCACTAATATTTTTCATTTTCAAGGACTAGTCAAAAGAGGTCATCCTCCAAACAATGGATCGTTTCTCAGCTTGGCTGGAACTCAAGAACTGGTCCAAAAAAAGGATACTATTTTATCCTCAATGGTACGGTTTTATTGCTGTGGTCATGCTTATTTGAGTCCATTATGTGGAACGACACACAGGACAGCAGCTTTTACACTCTAAAACATAAGTTGCTACTTTGGATTAACCCTAGACCTGCACAAATATGAAGTGTTCTGGGACAACTGCTTCCTGTCACATGACCACAATGCTGAAGTTGACTGGCTCTAAAAGCAAGCGAGGGTAACGAATTCAAGCCACCTGCTGTTGCCCACCGGCTGCAGAGCCACGATGTGGAACACACCACCTGCCATTGTGGGTGTTGTCATCAATACCCAAATAAGAAGATAAAACATTTCCATGATCTGACTTGACTTGAGTGTTTTTGTTCATTACTAAATGCTTTGCAGCCCCAAACAATAAGTTAGAGCAGTAACATAGGAGCAGTTCCATCATGAACTATATGATCAAATACGTTTAGATAAAAACATATAAAGATAAAAAAAAAAGTTTATTCAGCACTTATATTCATACTTACTTCATAATTCCTGATTCAGTTATCTTACAGGTAGGTTACAGCTATCCCTATTGCGCTCTCTCTCATTCCTTTTCCCTCCCAAGTCCCCTTTTTCTTTGCTGAGCTCATATTAAGCAGCTCTTTTGGAAATGATTCATGGGATAGCTCTGGCATCCAAGGCCATCGCTGAAAAGCAAAGAGAACTGTATGATTGTGGGGGTGGAAACCATTTCTAGGCCGACCACAGCTAACACAGTAGCAATCCAAATTTCATGAGACAGCCAACATCAAAAGAAGAAGTGTCAATAAAGGACGAATGAGTACCACCACCCAATGGACCACAAAACACAGACATAGTTATTTCCTTTTATGTAAGCAAATAATGTCTCAATACAATGAGGCAGTGGTCTATATTCATAGAGAACCATTTTCCCCCAATTTAACATGCTGAAGAGTCAACTAGTGCCACCAGGCTGTTCCTAAAAAAGCTATGGGTGACATATCAACTTTAGACTCAACTGTGTCCAAAGCCTGACACTTGCCAACACACTATTGCCCACCTGCTTCCAGTGACAGAGGTGTCCATAGCCAAGGATGTCCTCTCTTGTTTCACCCTGCCTGCTGACTGTCCTTAATGTTGGCCTAGAGGTCTCTTTGAAACACTCCGCCAACACACACACACACACACACACACACACACACATCTCAGACCCTCAGGAAGGCTTTGGTAAGACAACACCACCTTATAGTCCAGTCTTTTGTGTGGGAGCCCTCCGGCTTCTATGTGTCAAGCACACCAGATGAAAGCGTCAAAGTCCCCAACTAGTTCTCAGCCATTACATACAGTGAAGCTCATTAGATTAAAGGGGGGGGGGGGGGGGGGGGGGGGATCATTCTGAAAAGGATGATGCACATAATGCACAGTACAACCCCAGAGGCATGCATCTAATGGACTGAGGGTGACCTTGGACACACATTCTCAAGCACACAACCAAAGCTTTCTTCTTATCTTCCCCCCCAAGGAGCATTAGTAAGTCCTAAGGCAGCTGATTTTCTCATCAGATAGGCTGCTGCCAAGCCGTAGGACTTCCCCAACATCTCACAACCACAAACAGGACACTCAGCTTCCATATGTCCACAGCACATGGCAAAACTATCGACCCCAGAGTTTATCCTGATCAGCAATTTGCCTTGTAAAGCAGTACAGTGGTAGAGTCATTGTACCTTTCCACTGCAGTCACACAACAGGTTTGGCTCATGAACTTTATAAGCAGACAGTGAAACACTGACAGCAGGTTTGTTAAAGCAAGATAAACACCAAATCCTTGTGGCTTCTTCGAGACTACGATCAATCTTTTTCTTTCCCTGAATGTAGCCGACTAATTTTGTACATCAGAGTCAATCAATGGGAGAATTCAATCAGGAGACTACTGCATAGCTTTTGACTGAAGATCCAACCTGATCTGTGTCCCCTGCTTGACCATGCATGTGCAGCATGTTGACCATGCATGTACATTACATCGATATTTTTGCAACTACCTGATGTGGCAGGTGAATACATTCCCATGTTCATCTTGGATGTCTGTAGTGCTGGAATAGCATTTTATCCTACTTGCTATGAAAAGTTATCAGCAATGTTTTTTTTTTTTAAAAAAGGCAAGATAGATTAATAATTTCTGAACAATACTTAGAGAAGGTTTTCACAACATATCATGCTACAAACTGGAAACAGAGCTGTCTGAAGTACATTTGAACTGGAGCGTCATGGTCACGTCATGCTGAAAGCAGCACAGTCCGTCCAAGACACCATGACAATCCAGGCTCCAGCAGACGACTGTAAATCAGACTAAGAGAATATTCAGAGCAAGAACTGTTCTTGTCTCCTCTCTGTCCGGTTCTGCTCAAGACTCAGCGGGTATTTCCTGAGGAGGAAAACTACTTGCTGTTGCCTTTTCCGTTCAGCTTGGTGTGGATGTCAGCACCAGAGTATGACGGAAAGGAGGGGTCTCTAAGGCAGAAATGGTCTCTGTTTCCTCCTCATCTCAAACTCGAACAGGATGCAAAGTGTAAGCCTCTGGTTACATCGGACAGCTCTGTCAGTGAAGCACTTAACGCTGCACGGGATCCTGATGACATGACTTGCTTCACATCGTGTAACCTCCATTGAGTGCTATGGCCTCTTTTCTGAGGCACACATGGGTAAACACCGCACCTCGAGCTTGTGCTTGCTTTCAGCCAAGACACACTGGTGCAGACGGCGAGCAAACAGCACAGCCTTGTATCCGTTCTGTGGCAGACTGTGGTGTGATGGTAATGGCCAGAAAATCACCTCATTACCACTATGGTATAAAGTGCAGAGTTATGATCCACACCACTGGCCTGAGAAATGAGAAATTAAGTCAACTCTTTTCTGCAAAACGCAAGTCCATTGCCAGGAAGGAAAAGCTTCTGCATCAACCTGTTATCGCTCAGTTAACAATGCAAAAAGTGAAGAAAACCAGGGAAGTTAAGCAGTGACGATAGAGGTACTGTCCAAAAAGTGTGTCTCTATTGATGTAGATTAAAGCTTTGCATGCATTAGATGCCAACAAAGTGACTCCATTTGACAACATTAAGAGTCTCTAACTAAACTACAGACTTAAGATTTCTCATAGCAGAGCAAACTGAATTCCTTTCTTTCTTAAAATTAAACCTGATTCATTTCTTTTTCGTTGTTGTATTGCAAATTACAAATAACCAAATCCAACATTTTTGTCAGGACTCTAGTCGGATTTGCCATCTAAGATACATTGGTCATTATGGTAATGATACAGGTGTGTGTACACGGAGTAACGCAGAGCTAGAGAAAGTTAGCTGGTTAGATTCTGAGGTGGATTATTATTATTTTTTACAAAAACAAAAAAATCCAGTCACAATTCTGAACATTTTTAAGACGGAGAACAGTGAAAAGAATGGAAAAGTCCTTAAACAAGAAAAAAGTGAGGGGTCACATCTGTTGGTTTTTGGCCATCTGTTTATGGAAGAAATTGTGCAAAGAAGTAACAAAAATGGTTTTGATTTGTTTTGACAACATGAACCAAACACATTTTTGTGCACAGCTCAGGGTTGCTTACTACATCATACAAAGCATCCAAACATGAAATTGAAATATCTAATATAGAAAATGGCATCGCAATTAGTTCCACGATCATGGAATTGTGAAGATCACATGACAATCTCAGTTTAACATTTTTCAAAAAGCTACATTTCACATAATCCACTATAGAAGGTGAAAATAACATTTTCAGTTTTCCGTTTTCATTTTGTAAAGCAGATTCGAAAAGATGCATTTTCGGACAAAATGCTGTCTTAGTGTGGATGGAAAGACAAACATAAGTAAAGATGCATTTTCACATAATTGGGTAACATAAACCTGAAGAGACAATGTCACTATCGGAGTAACAACGGGTATCACCCAAGACGCAGAGCTCTGACATCAATATCATATATATTAAAAGTGGAATTGGTGCAATAGAAGATGTACAACAAGACTGCCACACTTCTACCAGTAAATTAAATCAGGTGCAGGTCTAGATGCCGTGGACGTGAGCAACCTCGCAGTGTAGTCTATGTGGGGCAGCGTTCCCTGATCCTGGTGTCGCACTGCACATTTTAGGATCTCACACACCCAGTTCAGCTCATCAGCTTATTATGAGGTCCTTCATGAGGTTGAAACGTGGGTGTTGCAGCAAGAAAAAAAAAAAAAACTGCGCACTTCACAAGGACTAAATGTGCAATTCAGAAGGGAAAACAGCTAACCTAAGACAGAATAATAAGAGGGGAGTTTAACACAAACAACATGGACAACATGCAAATGTTCAAACTAAGCATGATGGGAAAATTTTCATACACGTAGATGATAGTGGAGCATTTATAAGTGTCAGAGTGTGCATTTAGATTAACAGTAAGGGAAAAAACAGAGAGAGAGAGAGTGTGTGTGTGTGTGTGTATGTGTGTTAATGCTGTAGTGTGTGTGTGTGTGTGTGTGTGGCAGACACTGGGGCGAGTTTGAACACACCCAACATCAAGTGGACAATAAAAATAAGCACTGGACTGACATTTAATGTTTGTCACCACCAAAAATGTGTCACAGATTAGTCATGTATCTGATAAAGCATGAAATGTGTCAAGGAGGATTTTATAATTTAATTCTGCTCAGGTGCCTGGACCCACTCACATACACATACAGACACACACAGACACACACACACACAGAGACACAGTAAAGGCTGGCTTTGGCTTTAGTAGACTCACTGTACAGCCCAAGGAGCTCCTAATATCTGCCTGTATCATTTGTTAAAGCAGGTTTTTGTTTCTAACTCATTATTGTATAATGTCACAGACACGTTCATGGATAAATATGTGGGGTGTCTGTATGCACAGACATCTGTCGCTGCTCTGTAAGGCGACATGTGCGGTGGTTCTTGCCTGGCAGGATCAGTTTCTCATTACCGATGGAGACAATAACAGCCTGCAGAAGAAGAGGAGCAGCAGCAGGGCGAGTCCTGATCCCCAACCGCCTCTGGGTAGCACCACATCCAAAAACGCTCTCTTTCCCCATTGTTCACCACAGCTAACAGACACAGCCCGTGGTTAATTATAAACTAAATTAACACACTTACCGAAAGGCGATCCAAAGAATCCTCTCGGCTCCTACTGAGATCAAGCGACACTTCTTCCAGATGAATTCAAGTAAATATCCAAACGTTTCAGCACTTAAACCTTCCTTACAGTAAAACAGACACGTTCTCTCTTTCGTGTTATTGTTTTTTTTTTTTTTTTTTTTTTATTAATATTATTATAATTATTATTAGTTCAGTCTTGCGTGTGTCTACGCACACATCTCTGAGCCTTCTCCCATTCTCTCTCCCTTTAGGGAACTGTGGCGTGCTCCTAGCATCCAATTTCCTGCCCCGCCCTCATTTCAGAATCAACCAATCAGCGGACACAGCGGCGTTCTAAGTCCCACCCATGTCACCAAAACAGACCAATCAACCGTTCTGAAGGAGTGGCGTTCTGTTCAGAGCACGAGCGCATCCGTTGGCCGCGTTGCCAGACGGTTACAATCCGACCGCGACCAAATCTGCATTTAGACGTAGCCTAGGTTACCGAGTTTAAACAAGAAGTGCACTATTTAAGTGTACTACCTAGTGCTGTAATGTGTGATTTGGGACGGAAACTTTATCTCATGGAAAAACGACTTGTTATATATTGCCATGTTTATATTATATGCTGTAAAATGTTATATAGTATGTGTATTTTATATATTCCTTTGTATTCTGTCATTTAAGGTAATTGGGATGTGGATTAGTGGAGCTGATTTAGCTACATAAAGCATAAATGCTCAGTATGGAGTTATATACAAAGTTATATCAGGAATAAAACAAAACTGGACCTAAGTCTACCTCAGGAGATGTACGTACTTCCGGTTTTTGTGAAAAGTGTCTATTAGCATCACACAAATGCTGCATGGTTCATGCATCTCACACACTTTTATTTTAAATTATAACTAAATTTAATGATGCTTATCATAACCATGTTTAGTATTTGTAATGAATCCATTTATTCCAGGTACACTGTGTATGTTTCTCTCCATCTGTGCTGCTGTAAAGCGCTTGGGCCATGTCTGTGAGAGGCTGGATGTCCTGCAGGAGTAGCACACAATGGCAGGACAAAGCTTGGTGTTGTTCTCCACCTAGTGGCGATTTGTAATTCTCTTACCTACAAAACATTGCTGTGAGCGCCCATTTGTGCCCCTCAGTAATTAATTAATACACAGATGAATCGATTGACAAAAATCAATTAATCAAATTTATGAATCATTTTTTAAATAAATAAGTGAAAATTCCATAGTAAGGGTAGATCTAGCAAATAGGACTAATAGCACACATTCAGCACAAACTATCTTTATTGGCATAATAATAATAATATAAATATTTACAATAAAAGTAGCGATAATAACAACAACAACAGTAGCAAAACTAGCACTTCGTGACCCAACCGGCTCTGTGGCGCAATGGATAGCGCATTGGACTTCTAAGTAACACTTAGCGGAGTGATTCAAAGGTTGTGGGTTCGAGTCCCACCAGAGTCGAGGTTTATGGTGCAGTGGTGTCTCTTGGTTAGTGATCGTGGGTTCAAGCCCCACTACTGCCCTTTAATCTTATCTGCCCCAGGGGTGCTGTGTCATACCTGACTCTGCGCTCTGACAAGCTGGGATATGTGAAGAAAACATTTTTTTCTGTGCAGTAATGTAGTATGTGCGACAAAATAAAGGCTGCTTCTTCTTCAATAGGTACAACAACTATAACAGGATTTTTTGTGTGTGTGTTTGTGTGTGTTTGTGTGTGTGTGTGTGTGTAAGGGGGGTTGTGGCTTATGCCACTCACTGTCAGATTCAGATTCAGTTAGCTTTACTGGCACGGTAAAAGGTTTTACCATTTGCCAAAGCATTGGTAACATTAAATTACAGACATACACATTTACACACAATTTAAACAAACAAACAAACAAACAAACAAACAAAAACGTCACGTATTTCACGCATCCTATTCAACATTTGTGATTCCATCACCACACACTTCTACTTGAGTGTCACTAGAGGGCGCTATTAACCCGAACCTGTTTCCCTGAGTGCTACCTCACTAATTGTGACTCATTTTACTGAATCGAGTCTTTTGAATGAACCAAATATAAGTGAATCAACAGCGTAGTGTTCACTCTGACAAATACAAACAAATCTAGCACATAAAAAATAAAAAAAAAATCAGATAATGGATTATATTTTATTATCATTCCAGCAAATTAAGTGAAATTTGCCACACTGGCTCTGACCTCAAATCCCATTTACGATGGCTTTGTTTTTGTCCTGCTTACTTAATGATTAACTAGCTCATGAGTTAAATAAAGGACATTGTAATGTTGTTCCTATTTTGACCAAATTCCTTGAGTACAAAATATTTCATAGTAAACAAACATTATGTACAAATCCACTCATTGTATTCAGTGTATCTTTTAGACTAGTACATAAGGTCACATAGGCCTACATATTATATACATAATACAGCTTCAACAATTAACTAGATACATACACACATATAATAAAAACAGAATATAATAAACAATATAGTAGACTATATAATAAAATCTAGTAGCCTAGGTAATAAAAATTTAGCAGCCTATAGAAGAATGTAATATATATACAACATGAATATAGAAATAGACTATGTTTAAAAAAAAAGCAAATATACAGAGCTGTAGTGTGCATTTTATTTTATTATTATTATTTTTGCAATGCAATACACATATATGGTTTCATTTTGCCACTTCGTCTATAAAAACAGCCTGTTTGCTGACTAATATTTGCATGACGATAGCTAACTTGTGCGACATTTAATATTCATAATCCAGTTTAACTGCAAACATCCAAAAGATTCATTCAATTGTTTGCGAATCAATTTGCTTTAAAAGATTTGATCAAAAGGAACCGATTCGTTCATCTAATAGCTGATTGCTGTTCTGCATGTCACAAAAGTACTTACCAGAGGTGGCGTAAGGTAACAGTTAAAGCAGAAGTAATTAGTTTTAGTAATTAGTACAGATATCCCACGTACTATTTTATTGTTTATAATTCGCTTTAGTGACTATGGCTTATAATTTTTTAAGATGCCTGTTAACGTCACGTGGCGTAATAGCGCTCCTGGTTGGTCTTAGCCTTGGAAACGGTAGCATCCGGTTCCCGAGATTAGCTTTCTAGCTAGTAATAATCCAAAAGTGTCTGTAGAAATAAACTCCAACGGGATATAACACTGAATTAGACTATATTTGTACTTGCACAAATCAAAAACGACCAAATTAAACAGTCTTGGCGTATCTGAATGGATTTATGAGTTTGGTTGCTTATTAGCTAACTAGCTAGCTGTTAAACAGATTTAAGAGGATGTTACCCGGATGTAGCGGTTCAGACACAATACACTAATAATTATTGCAACATTGGGCTTTTCAGAACTTTTCAAAACTTTTCAAAACTGAGAAATACAATCTGCAGAGGTTTTGTTCAACACACTGATCGTTGATGAATCACAACAATGAGTAAAAAGTAAAAACAAGTGGAAATAATTTAGGTCAAGGAAAGATAGGCAAGCAAATTTAAATTTAAGCCCAATAACTTTAAGGGGGCATAAGTGTGTTCAAGTATATTGCAAGGCATAAAGCAATCTCAATATGTGGAAGTGTATTTTGTCTTGCAGATTACTTTGATAGATCTTTATCGTCTCATTTTCACCACCTCTCCTCTGTCTGTGCTGTGTGAGATGTCTCTGGCGGAGTTATTGAAGATGCTCGGTCTCGGGGCAGTGGCCATCGCATTAGGCCTGGAAGGGTTGGACTGGTTGCTGACTCGGCATCTCTGGCCCAGAAGAGGTTCCTGTCAGCCCCTGAAGGAGGTTCTCTTCTTTCCTTCACCGCCAACATGTGTGGAGCACTTGTACAATCCAGTCAGGGCTCATCCATGGTAACATTTTAATTATATTGTGTTAAAATTAAGGGAGCCTATCTGTGGTTCTGTATGTGCTGCATTTTTTCCTGTTGTTTCTGAAAGTTTCAGCTACTCGTTTTATTTACACTATCCTCACCCTTTCTTTGCTCCAAACCCTCTGTCTGCCCACAGCCTGTGTCCCCTCCCTCATGGCCTGGACACACCCTTTTCTAGACTCCTTGAACACCTTCTCTCAGCGTGTGTGTCGCTGGACCTTTGTCTGTTCTCCTTCTCCAACATTGAGCTGAGCCGGGCCGTGCTGCTGTTACACAGCCGGGGTGTGCGGGTGCGAGTGCTCACAGATCGAGACTACATGGCTATCACTGGCTCTCAGATCGGCGTCCTCCGCAAGGCAGGTACGGACAACGCAGCCACCTTGCAGGTCCAGTTACGTCATCTATGTCGTATAGTTAGAGATCATCACACACTTGTCTCAACAGACATTTGATTCAGGAATACCATTTGTACATAAACAGATTAATAAAATTGCAGAAAAATTAAATATACAAGTCAACTGTATTATAATCTGAAACATTTTATGTGCAATTCCACTTTAAACAATTGGGCCATACTTCCTGCTTGAGTCTGATGTTTGATTTGATATCAAACTACAGTAAGTGCTGAGGAAAAAAGATTCAGTATGGCACTAATACTGTTAGTAGCTCCATTTTTATAGATGACAGCCTGTCAGAAACCATATGAGCAGGTCAGTATGAGATACTGAGCAACCTGACATGATTTGAGCTAGGTGTGTAATGACTGAAGGATTCCTCAGTGCAATAATGGTGTCTCGAAGCTTCTATTCCTTATTAGCTGCATTAGTCTTATAGCTCCAGTGCAAAACTAGTAAACCTCAGACAACAACAACCAAAAAAAAAAAGGGCAAAAATAATTTATAGGTAAGTACACAGGAATTTGTATATAACACAACCTGTTCCTACATACAGCATATAAATGTAGTACATTTCACACTTAAAATTAATTTACAGTGCTTAACAGATTCCTGTATAAATATATCATTAGGATTAAGTAAAACAACCAATTGAGCAATAGAATAAAATCAGATTAAGAAAGAAAATAGATAAAGTGCTTTATCTGTGGCACAGGAGACTTAACAGGTGACTTAAATATTATGGCAGTTAGGGCACACCTACTATCATCTGGGAGCTTGTTCCACCTGTGGGGACACGCAATAGTTTTATTAAATAACATCATTAACTATACAAAACAAAGAGTGTAATCTAACAGGTAGCTGTAATCACTGTAAATGAGTGTAACAAATGAAAAGGGTTTGGTCTTCTGTACAGAGAAAGTACTGCACACAAAAAAGATGTGCTTATATTGCACATAAGTATCAAGGCCAGTAGTGCTTAAGTGAGTCTTAAGTGAGTCCAGTAGTGAGGGTGAATGCCTTTTTTCCTTCCAGTACAAATGTATCAGACAGACGTGGCCGCGTCAGAAAGGCCAGAGGCGTACATGGCTCTAATTACACCACCACACAACTTCATCATGTTCTGTCTTGTACTGTGTTTACTATGATAGTAAGCAATGTGATCGTTTCTGCAAGAGTGAAATAAAGGTGACGTCCTCTTTACTACAAACACAGTTATTCACCAGCTGAACCAAATGTGTAGATTTAGCTGTTTCAGAGATGCCAATTCAGTGAAGAAGGCATGGCCTCCCACTCCCACACTTCTTTCAGTTATAACTGCACAACACTGAGTCATTTCACATATAACATTTGCATTAAATCATTAAATTATTAAATATCGTTTAAACGTCAGACCATTGATCACATGAACTTGGAAAGTGACATGTCACAGTGACAGGTCATAAAAGACAGAGACTATTTCTGCAAAAATTTAAGCATTTTCTTCTTACTCTAAATGTAGTTGATCAGCCAGGACAGGTTTAGTATCCAGAGTTTGAAACTGCAAGGGAAATGTAGCTAAGAAGTGAAGGAAGACTGCCAGTTTAGCGTCTGTGTAGCTTCAGTACTAGAACCTCCACTCTTCAGGGAAGGCTTTCCACTAGATTTTGGAGTGTGGCTGTGGGGATTTGTGATCATTCAACTACAAGAGCATTAGTGATGTCTGGTGAGGAGGCCTGGGGTTCAGTCGCCGTTCCAGTTCATCCCAAAGGTGTTCAGTGGGATTGAGGTCAGGGCTCTGTGCTGGACACTAGTGTAGATCATGGGATCTGTGAGATACACAGAAGCTCTGTTTTATTCTACACTATTTATTCTAATCTCTTCTAATTGTAACTCTTTTCTTCTTCAGGTATCTGTGTGAGGCACGAGCTGGTAATCACCATGCATATGCATCATAAATTTGCATTGCTGGATGGCAGGAAGCTGATCACCGGCTCCCTCAACTGGACCATGACAGCAGTGCAGAGCAACAAGGAGAACGTAATAGTGACCGAGGACCCGCAGCTTGTTCGACCCTATGAGGACGAGTTCAACAAGCTGTGGGAGGCCAACGACCCGGCCAAACACCCACCACAAACACACAGCAGGAATAACACGAAGGGACTGCTGACGCCCACCAGGGACGAGTAGCTGGACACAGAGTTAGCTGCTTTTCACATGTATAATTAGTTTTGTTTTATATAGAAGGATTAGCTTGAGAAGTTTTTTTCACTCTGGGTTTGTTACAGAATTTCAAGGAAATTATTTAAATTTTATTTTTATATATATAGTTTTACAGAATCTGTTGTTTTATTTCAATATTAGGTGTTTTTGAGTATGGATATAATTAGGTTTATATTAGTTAATTTAAATATTTCAGGGACATGGAGAAGATTGGATTATTGTTTGCTGTTTGTTTGTTTTTTAATTCTTTAACGACTTATCCACTTCAAGGATATTGAATGGTGGACAGATGTTAAATACATATTGATTGCCATGCTCAGTATCTGTTATTGTGCTTAAAATCTGAATCTGATGCAGGCAGGGAAGAGAAATAATGCATCTTACTTGGGGAGGACTAAACTACAATGCCTCAGGTGAAATAAAACTGCTTTTATTGGCCTAAATCTGACTTTGTGCCAAAACATTCTCCTGCCATTCTTTAGTGTCTTTTCATCTGAAATAAGCTGAAGTTTGTGTGTGTGTGTGTGTGTGTGTGTGTGTGTTTGTCGCAGCCAGGACTTTCATTGCTCAACCCAGCTATTCAATTATGAAATTGGGACCTCAAATTAGATAAAGTGGTTCAATAAAATTATATCCAGCCAAGGAACTCTTTAAGCCACAACAAGGATGATGTATTTGTGGGATGTATGCCAAACTGAGTAGCAGTTCATTTTTAGAGATGCCATTTGTAATGTTTAAAAGTGTTTCCTTAACCTGTAATAATCATTTGATTTCAAAGATACATTTGAATAATCTATATATAATATACATATTATATATATATATATATATAAGTATTGGGACACCCCTCCAAATCATTGAATTCAGGTGTTACAATCACTTCCATGGCCACAGGTGTATAAAATGAATGAATTCAAGAGTGGTACCTTGATAGGTTGCCACCTGTGCAATAAGTCCATTCGTGAAATTTCCTCACTACTAAATATTTCACAGTCAACTGTTAGTGGTATTATAACAAAGTGGAAGCAATTGGGAACAACAGCAACTCAGCCATGAAGTGGTAGGCCACGTAAAATCACAGAGCGGGGTCAGCGCATGCTGAGGCGCACAATGTGCAGAAGTCGCCAACTTTCTGCAGAGTCAATAGCTACAGACCTCCAAACTTTGTGTGGCTTTCAGATTAGCTCATGAACAGTGCGTAGAGAGCCTCATGGAATGGGTTTCCATGGCCGAGCAGCTGCATCCAAGCCTTACATCACTAAGTGCAATGCAAAAAATGCGGATGCAGTGGTGTAAAGCACGCCACCACTGGACTCTAGAGCAGTGGAGACATGTTCTCTGGAGTGACGAATCACGTTTCTCTGTCTGGCAATCCAATGGACGAGTCTGGGTTTGGCGGTTGCCAGGAGAACGGTACTTGCCTGACTGCATTGTGCCAAGTGTAAAGTTTGGTGGAGGGGGGATTATGATGTGGTTCCAGGGAAAGGAACTCTTAATGCTTCAGCATACCAAGACATTTTGGACAATTTCATGCTCCCAACTTTGTGGGAACAGTTTGGGGATGACCCCTTCCTGTTCCAACATGACTGCGCACCAGTGCACAAAAAAAAAGGCCCATAAAGACATGGATGAGCGAGTTTGGTTTGGAGGAACTTGACTGGCCTGCACAGAGTCCTGACCTGAACCCGATAGAACACCTTTGGGATGAATTAGAGCGGAGACTGTGAGCCAGGCCTTCTCGTCCAACATCAGTGCCTGACCTCACAAATGCGCTTCTAGAAGAATGGTCAAAAATTCCCATAAACACACTCCTAAACCTTGTGGAAAGCCTTCTCAGAAGAGTTGAAGCTGTTATAGCTGCAAAGGGTGGGCCAACTCCATATTAAACCCTACGGATTAGGAATGGGATGTCATTAAAGTGTGTGTAAAGGCAGACGTCCCAAAACTTTTGGCAATATAGTATATATATATATATATATATATAAACAAAACCTTATAAAAACTCATCATCACTATGTAAAGGATCTGGCTAGCTTCTTCATTTCAGGCTTCTGTTTAAATTTTTCTGGCCCTGAACTGAACAAACTGCTCCTTTAAACTGAAGACAGTAATAACCATATTTGGGTATATAATTTATTGATGACCGTGTATGGTTATATAATATGTAACACACAAAATAATATTACTGCACTATCCCTGTGTTCCAGTAGCAGCATTTTGGGAAACATTTGTGCTCCTGAAATAAATCAGTCCCATTCAGAAGGCAACACTGAATTGATAGTTTGGCAATTTAGGGTTTCACTGAAGTTACAAGACTAATGTAAATTTATGATTGTCGAGCGGTATAAGTAACATTACAGAATAATAAAACTTGAGGAAAACAATATATACTGTATATGGGCAAAAGTTTGTGGACACTTGACCATCACACCCGTATGTGCTTGTTGAACATCTCATTCTAGTTTTAGGCCTCGCTTTGCTGTTATAATAAGCTCCACTCTTCTGGGAAGGATCTCCACTAGATTTTGGAGCGTGGCTGTGGGGATTTGTGTTCATTCAGCTACAAGAGCATTAGTGAGATCAGGCACTGATGTTGGATGAGGAGGTCTGGGGTGCAATTGGCGTTGCAGTTCATCCCAAAGGTGTTCCCTGGGGTTGAGGTCAGAGCTCTGTGCAGGACACTTGAGTTCTTCCAGTCCAACCTTGGCAAACCTATTTTATACAATTGTGTGCTTTCAACTTTGTGGCAACAGTTTGGGGAAGAACCACATATGTGTGTGTGTGATGGTCAGGTGTCCACAAACTTTTGGCCATATAGTGTAGATCAGAGCAGGCTGAGTGGCATAAGTACTTTTAAAAATGACCGTGAATGTGACAGATAAAAACAAATGCATACGTATGTATATTTTTAGTATGTCTGCGATTTTATGAATGAACTGTTCATCGGTGTGACGTCGCGCTCGCGCACTGACTCTGGCCGTTAATTGGCTGGAGCGGCACTCTCAGCGGTGTTCGCGTTGCCAGATTGGTAGTATTCACACTAATATAACCAGATGTTTTTATTCACATGCACTTATGCAAAATATCACTGTTTCATATATTGAAAATAATTTGGACTTAGTAGCACCAATATCTAGAGTACACTGTAGTTAAATAAAGCTTTTAAAATAAAGTGAGAAAAGGTGAGGGTTTACGTAGTGGTAAATCTGGCAACCCTGGTTAGTCTAGGAGCTGATCTGGGAACGGCCATCACTGGGCGTCAGTAGAGGGTGGAAGGATAAACTGTGTCAAGGTAAAGGCGAATAAAGACATCGATCTGAGAAGTTAGCTTTGTTTTATTAGTGGGGTTTATTTTATTATTAAAAAAGAGCCGTGTTTAATGGAGTTGCAGTAAAAAGGACTGATAGCAGAAAGAGCGCCGGAGCAGAAGAAGCGGATATCCTAAGAGACGACAGGAGGAGGATAATAATAATAACTTTTCTTTGGAGCAGAGTGAACTGAGAGCGACTGTACAAGGTCGGTGAAGTTGTTCTAAGGTTTGTTTTCAGTGAAAACAGAATAAAAATGTGCTTGCAGCTTGGTGAAGTTGTGTTCTGATGCTCCATATGGAAGCTGTACTGCACAGCCTGTTGAGTCTGTGTGGAGAGCTTCTGCGCATCTGGCTTCCACAGCTGGAATCATTATTTCTTTTTGAAATAAATCATAATAAATCATATCTAAAGTATAACCACGAAGTCTTATGTTACCATGTATGTTTGAGTGTTAATCGTTGTATGTTTGATCCATAAAGGGTGTGGAGCACTCCAGCAGTGTGGGTTCTGCCTAATGTCAGTCATTAACACACACACACACACACACACATACACAGTCTTACTATCTTTGTGAGGACCTTATACTGACACAATTAATAATGCAGAGCATTAAGACTATTCAGACCCCTAAAACTAATCCTATACTAAACCCTTTGGTTCTTTTAATTTTATTTTTAAATAAAAGATGCAGGGTTTTTTAAAAGGCAGTTTTCCTTGTGTGGACCAGTCAAATGTCCCCACAAGTTCAAAATTGTCAGATACTGTATATCTGTCCTTGTGGGGGACATTTGGTCCCGTCCAAGATAGAAAAACCATTATCACACAAACATTTAGGATTTGATTTATTAGCTAATGACCATACTTTCTTCCTTCTCTATCTATCTGTCTGTCTATTTCGAACTATGCCTTCAAAAAGTGGTGCATGGGTATGCGTTCTTCAGGTCCCGAGCATAAATGAGATCTATGCCAAACAGCTCAGTCCTGTAGGCTATGAAAGACATCCTCCAGATTGTATTATATGAAAAAACTACAGTCTAACTATCTTATTATACTATTTTGAATGAAATCACAATATTCCATGTCACACGAACAAGCTGTTCAGTTTATTCAGCCAAAAAATTGTCTATATATAATGAACTGCGACACATCCCTGCTGTAATACCAAACGAATTGCATGCCCAACTCAACTCAGGTGTGTCAGATCCTGGTGACTCCCTCAGGCTACTATTTATACATGAGTAGATGACTTCCAGTCCCGATTACTAAAGTTAACCATTGTGTTAACTCGTAACAGATGTTGGACAGATGTTAAAGTGTTGGGCTGGAGTTGAAGCTTTGAACAGGTGTTGAGCCTTTGGCAGGTGTTTGGTAGATGTTGAAGAATTTGATTGCTGTAAAGGTATTAGAGTGGTGTTGTGTTGTTGTTGAGGCTTTGTGAAGATGTTCAACCTTTGCACAGAATTAGAGGCTTTTGGCAGGAGTTGAAGGTGTTACGCAGATGTTAAAATTGTCAAAGCAGTCTTAAAGGCATTGGGCTGGTGTTAAAGCTGTTGGGCAGGTGTTACAGGCATTGGGCCAGTGATAAAAATGTTGGACTGATGTTAAAGGCATTGGGCCAGTGATAAAGGCATTTTACAGGTGTTAAAGGCAGTGGGCTAGTGATAAAGCCATTGGAGAGGTGTTAAAGACATTGGGCCGGTGATATAGGCACTAGAGGAGTGTTAAAGGCAGTGGACCAATGATAAAGGCAGTGGGCCAGTGACAAAGGCATTGCAGAGGTGTTAAGGGCAATAGGCCAGTGACAAAGGCATTGGAGAGGTGTTAAAGGCAGTAGGCCAGTGATAAAGGCATTGGAGAGGTGTGGGCCAGTGGGGCAGTGATAAAGACGTTGGGCCAGTGATAAAGGCAGTGGACCGATGATAAAGGCAGTGGGCCAGTGACAAAGGCATTGCAGAGGTGTTAAAGGCATTAGGCCAGTGATAAAGGCATTGCAGAGGTGTTAAAGGCATTAGGCCAGTGATAAAGGCATTGCAGAGGTGTTAAAGGCATTAGGCCAGTGATAAAGGCATTGGAGAGGTGTTAAAGGCAGTGGGCCAGTGATAAAGGTGTTGGGCTGGTGTTCAAGGCATTGGGCTGGCATTAAAGCTGTTGGGCCATGAGTTACAGGTGATGGGGAGATTTTTCAAGTTGTTGGATAGGTGTTTAAGCAGGTGCTGATGTGTTGGTGAGGTTTTTAGGTACTGGGCAGTAGTTGAGGCTTGGATTAAGTGTTGAGCCTTTGGACAGGTGTTGCAGTTTTTTTTTTTGCACAGGAATATTATCCATCCATTCTCTGTACCGCTTATCCTACACAGCCCGAGCCTGGAGCCTATCCCAGGGGACTCTGAGCGCAAGGCGACACCCTGGACAGGGTTCCAGTCCATCACACTGCACAATCGCACACAAACTCACATACCCATTCACACACTACAGACAATTTGGAAATGCCAGTCAGCCTACAATGCATGTCTTTGGACTGGGGGGGAAACTGGAGTACACAGAGGAAATCCCCGTAGCACATGCAAACTCCATGCACACAGGGCAGAGGTGGGATTTGAACCCCCAATTATGTAAATCTTAATAATGTATTAAAAAGTATGCACTTATATTCAGTAGGCTTTTGTATCAGTGTTCAGTTTTAATCAGGCTCACTGATTGAAGCTGTTTAAATGACTGTGGTGTTTTTGAGTAAAGCTTTTTCTATAATTCTCTGACTTTGGCATCTAGTAAGAAAGACAGATGACGGGTGTGTTTGCTGACAGTGCGCTGGCTGGTTTGTCTTTATGGTCCAGATGGTTTGTGCTGATTTGGTGTTCACAGAAACAAGTCCAATCAGGGGAAAAAAACCACACACTCAGCATCTCTGATTACAGGGGTTATTGCAAGAGAGAGCTGGGGGAGGAGCAAAAGATAAAAAGATGGAGAGGAAGAATACAGAGAGGAGTGAGTGGAAACCGAAAATGAGTAGCAGAAGGAAAGAGAAAGGAGGTGCTAGGTGGCTCATGTCAAGTTGAGACAAGTGTAGAAAATTTTTGTCATACCATACAAACACATGTAGTAGGACTAAATATTGTGTCTCCAGGAGTGGACGAAGTGCACCAAAGAAGACAATATAGGGGATTAAGGTACTTATTTACTTGACTTGTAAATGGATACGGTGCAGGATAATATTGTGCTGTAAAGTGTTGGTAAAAATGACAGTTGTGCTTGACAAAGACAGTTATATATTTATCACAGATGTCATTTTCTCTCTGTCATTTGTGTTCAGCTTATAGCTGCCGGTTTAGCAGCATGAATTATTAATTAAAAATTATTACGATAGTAAGGATGTAAATAGAAACTTTCTTTACTGGGGGAGGGTTTATGATGTCATCATATACTGTATACTGGCATAAGACATTGTTAATAGTAAAACTACTTCAGATCTTCTTGGGGTATACTGATACACCTTTATTATGTTCCTGATGTCCCATTCCCTAATTCCATGGCCTCTGATTTTGTAGATGGCGTCAGTAAGTGACCCCCGGCAGCAGACACAGGTGCAGAAAGATGCAGCTGACCAGAACTTCGACTACATGTTTAAATTACTTATCATTGGTAACAGCAGCGTAGGAAAGACCAGCTTCCTATTCCGCTACGCAGATGACTCGTTCACCTCGGCGTTCGTCAGCACCGTTGGCATTGACTTCAAAGTCAAAACTGTGTACCGCAATGAGAAACGCATCAAACTCCAGATCTGGGTAAGTGGGAATGATGGGACATATTGTCCACATTTTCTTAATAGGCAAAGCATGGAGAAACAGCATCAAACTCTACAGTTTCAAATATAGTTCAGTATGATTCTTTATTAGTTGTTCAGTGATGGTGACTGAATCCAAGTGTCTCTGCATGTAAAGTCTGAAACCACACACAGACCTTTTATTACTAGTGTACTGTTTTTATAGCTTTTAGGTTTCTTTGGCATTGTGCTTTTCTTTCCTTGCTTTCTCGTTCTCTCCACTGTCAGTCCTAATAAAGGAGGCGTGGCCTCTGTCAGTCCCAGTGTAGGAGGTGTGGCCTGTGTCCCAATCCCAGTGGAGGGGGTGTGGTCTCTGTGTCTGTCGGTCATTGTGAAGGAGGCGTGGCCTCTGTACTTGTAAGTCCCAGTGAAGGAGGCATGGCCTCCCAACCTATAAGTCCAAGGAGGCCAAGGAGGCATTGCCTTTGTGTCTATCATTCCCATTGAATGAGGCATAGCTTTCCACTCTTCAAAGCTAATACTTTTTAACTCAAAATTCAAACTGTTCACACACACTGATTTACAGTATATACAGTATATAACTGAAATGCAGTTAGCATCTATCCAGAAGTATATATATGTACATTGTATGGCTGACAGCTGATGGGAAGAAACTGTTCCTGAGCCCGCTGTGTGACAGCGAAGACTCCTGTAGCGTTTTCCAGATGGTAGAGGAGTAAACAGACCATGGTTGGGGTGAGAGGTGTCTTTGATTATACTTCTCATCCCCTGTAAGCAGAGTTTGTGAAGATTGTCTTTGATGGAAGGTAGCTTGACACCAGTGATGTATTGGGCAGTTTTCACCACCCGCTGGAGGGCCTTCTGATCTGAGACAGTGGGATGATAGTGTAGAGTGTCCTGGTGTAGACTGATTCTGTTATAAATGATACATTACCATAAAACAGCATGTTAGCTTTGTCATTTTGTGCACAACTCATCAGTATCAATCACTTAAAATACAAAATTCTTCTCTACTCTTTCATCAAAATGGAATTTTTTTTCCTGTCTATAAACGTGTTATGATTTTCGACTAAATCCCTGTATGCTCACATGTGGAGAAAAATAATATTAACCAATAACCTCAGATCATCTTTCACCTCCCCCTCCCCCAAACCAGCTGCCATTAACTGAAAGCGCTGAGCCACTTTCACTCAGAGATACACACTATGGAATAAAATGCATTATGGTTGCTCTCACATTGTCTTTAAGGAAGTAAACAACTTGTATGATCTGTGTGTTTTATTTTGGGGTGCACAAAGTGGGACAAATTGTTCTAAATCATTAAACTTGATAAAAATACTGAAAGCGTTATTGTTGTGAGAGAAAAACACTAGGACGGGAGTGACTGTGCACATTTGGGGAATTAATCTCAAACAGAGACATGGCTCATTTAGTCAATCTCTGTACTAACGTGAAACAGCTACGTGAAACAGCTACGTGAAACACCTCTGCAGGCTCTTCAGGCTGTCTGGTCTGGATACGTTAGTGCTTCTGGCAGTAAGACATTCTTACTGGCCTGTCCGTATGTGTGCGCTGAATCACTAATGTAATCAATACACAGAAGGGTCTTCTGAGGTCAATGAATTATTTAGCATATTTAGTGTGTGTGAGTATAGCCAAAGCTTCATCAATGTAGTAGTTTGCGCATAAACGCTGTTGTTGTCTTTCTTTGCAATGTATGAGACACAAAAACACAGTTATATCAAGTGTGTTGGGAATATTAACACTGAGGCATATACTATATACTATATACTCTATACTATTCCTTGTAGTAGTATGTAGTATGGGAGATTTATCATTTATTATAGGCTACTACACAGTTGTGTAACTATCTTTCGGTCAAATTCATTCAGAATTCTCTCAGAATTACCTCAGATCTCTTCACCAAAAAAAAAAAAGATGCCTTGCTTTTAATGCCATTAATGTTATATAAATACAATAGTGTCACGACCAGAAAAAAATGGATAATTTTCTGTCAGGATTTTCTTTCAGCGCCATTTAACAACTGCTTACATAGTTTTTGAGGACAAATATCATTAAACATTTTATAATTAAACATTAAATGTACTTGTTAATGTAGTTGTTAAGAACTGACATGCTATTTAGGCTTCAGTTAGCATTACCTTCAGGGGTAAGAGCTAATTTACTGCCTGAGGTAATTTTTTTGTTTACACGTATGTTTAGATAAAACAAAGCACATCATTACCATGGTATTTACTGGTATAGACCTTATTCACTTTTTCACAGCAAGATGGAGAGGGGAAGCTAATCTTAGCTTATTAAGCAGCTAAAGTGGCTAGCTTAGGGATGTCGGGTAGCTAGCTTGCAGGCTCATATAGTTTAGCGTTACAATATTTTGGAAGATTTGCAGTGGTTTCTGAACATTAGCTAGATAACTAGCTAGCAACCGAATGACCTGTGTGTTCATTTACAGACAAATTATTTTTTTTTAAAAATTAGGTTTCTTTCCAGATTCTGTGCGTTTCACACCTGTCCGCCATGTTCAGATGACAGAGTGTGCTCCAGAGTAATCCATGAGTGACCGTAACACACCTTATCTTCTTATGTTGTGCTCCCATTTAACCAGCTTTCTCATGAAACCAGCACTGAGCTATTTAAACAGAAGGGCCTGATTTTAGAACAGCATGAAAGAGCATATCTTGCCCACAGCTTTTCTGTGCAGCAGGAAGGAAACCTGGTGTGGCTGATTAAAGGAAACAGCAAGAGAGCCTTCAGCTATTGAGTGAAACTACCCCTTCGAGGTAGTGCACTGTAAAGTGCAGAGTCATGCTTGCAGAAACATCGACTTTAATTTAAGTATGCAGTTCTTTTCTGAGAGTGGGCAGAAAGCCAACACTGAGAAAGAGTGGAGTCGTAAATATAAAATTAATAAAACTCCTGTGATTTTTCAAAAGATACAAGAAACACATGTAACAGTTTTTAACACACTAGCTATCCACTAGTCACGACACAGTGTAATTTGGGATGCAGTCCCGCAATTCCAGCTATAAGCAGCCTTCAGATATAGATATTATGACACACTGACCAGTTTTGACCGGCTTCAGGAAACATGGTATTTATAAATTGTACAGTAGACATATTAGCTACTACAATTGTTTACTGAAACTTAAAAAAAACATAATGGATGGGCTAAACCCATAAGAAAAAGAGTAGCACATCCACAAGAGACAAATTTCCAAGAGCGTGACAACAGCCTGAATGAAAGTAATCATTCATTCATTCCTTCATTCATTCTTTTATTTGTTCATTGATTCATTGATTCATTGATCTTCAGTAACTGCTTTATTCTGGTCAGGCCTGCAGTAGGTCCAGAGCCTGTCCCGGGAAAACTGGGTGCATTGTGAGGACACACCCTGGATCAGTTGCCAGTCCATTGCAGGACACCAGGACACACACACCTTCGACATTCACACAGTCATACACACCTAGCGGCAATGTAGAGCTACCAGTCCATCTACTGGCCTGTTTTTGGGAGGTGGGAGAACATGTGAAATTTCAGACAGACTGCACCCTGAGCTTAGGATCGAAAAACGATAAGCTTATGACTCAGACATCACTAGTTTTGAGGGTGTGGAGGATCCAGAGACTTGTGGGAGGGTCTGTCTGCATGGACTGAGTAACTTGACAGAGCTTTGTAATGATATACGCTCATGCGTGACTACAGTGTTTAAATATAATCCACATTTGACAGGGAAGTGAATTTGTGTGTATCTCTGCTTACTCATGTAATGTATGTGTGTGTGTATGTGAGTGTGTGTGTGTCTACTTTCTGGTTTACTTAAGGGAGGAGACGCTTTAAAGGAAGAATTTAGTTTGACTTGGGTTTGACTCTGTGCTGTATCGTGGGAGAAAGTAAACACTGCACATTACACATTATGCTACATATAACATGATTCATAATATTTAATCACACACATGTACAATTTCTTATGTGGAAAATATATTGTGGATGTGAGCTACATTATGTGCTTTTTTTTTATCTGTCTCTATCTCTTATGTGTGGACACAGCTGGGATTTTAAAATTTGAGTGCTTTTAAAACATGAATGCTAACATCATTCTTTCCACAAATGAGGTATGAAGCATTATATAGCCCTCAGGTCCCTGTAGCTTAACCGTTGTTGCCTAACAATAGAAAATAAGCATATCTAAAGAAAATCATTAAAGAAATTAGACAAAAGTAATCAACAACAGGTCCTTTTTTTTATTATTATTATTTCTTTTGCTAAGCTGGCCATACATTTCTCCTAACCTAGGAATTTCCCCTGAACAAGTGGTACAGTCTAACAAAACCCCTCAGAAATGGCTAATGGTGCTGGTGCCTCATTTTTGCCATCAAACATCTGCCAGGCTAATGAATGGACAGTACATATGTATACAACACAATATTGAGGTATAATAAAGAGAATTTGCCAATAAATTTAAATAAACATCCAGAATTATTGTTTTTGTATCATATTTCTGTTAAAGGAGCAATTTAAGATGCTGTTAGCCTTTCCTGATACACAAACTGGATGTAGCTATGACCAGGCTGTATAGATTGTATAATGAACATAATGTAAGAAATAAAACAAACAGAGCAGTACAGGATGAATAGCTCCAACAGGAGTGAGATTTTCTATTTATTTCTTCATGTAATGGAAATTTGAGCTGCCTGTGTTTCAAAGAGCAAAGTGTTCCAAGCCTGTGTTCCAAGATGGCCGCCAAAAATGTTACAGTATTCAGCTACATTCAGTTTTGTTCATGTTTATAGATTATAGTACATCCCCAAGTCTATGAGTTAATTAAACTTTAATGTGTATTTTTAAACTTTAATTTCAAAGTAGATGTGGTTGGAGGCAGATATTCCCAGAAAACCTTTTGGGTAAGATTTTCTTTGCATGAGATATTAGCCTTGTAGCTCCATTGCTAAACACAAGACGACACCAAACGTTCCTTCGCTGATTGACTACATTTAGGTGGAATAGAAAATTGTGTACATTTATATATTTCACCATACTTTCATATTACTTATGTTAATTTTTTTTATCTTGGTACAATAGCACAGTGTGATGTAATGAGAGTTACTAGAGACAGCTCTAGTAGATGTTGCACATAAACACACCGATGTGGACGAATCCTAGACATCAAGGTTTTTCTTTAGGCTGCTGGTTTACATTGTTTGACTGTGCGTCTGTCTGTGTGTGTGTGTGTAAACAGCTGGTCGTGCTTATATCTGTTGAAAGAAGGGGATGGGGGTGTTTTGTCTGTTAGCCACCTATTAGCGCTTTTCCAATCTCACACACACACACACCTTATGCAAGGTCTACAGCTTTACAATATCACAGAAACTAATTAGGAGTTGCCTGGTTACTACAGTGCCATAGTTGCTGCTCTTCTGGGGTGTGATTGCACTCTTTTTTTTTACTGATGTTAATAAGAACTACTTGCAAACTGAGTAAAATATTCCATCATAAAGCAACATAACCTTGTAAAGAGCTTCAGACCAAATGATATCGGATGGCGATATCTCTGATCTCTCTTTTCATAAAATCACTTTTTTCACAGAAGTTTTTGTCACATTTTGATTAATCAGTTCATAGATATAAGATACAGATACAAGATACAGATACAAAATGTGACACTCATTTTATCAAAATGGAATGAATAAAATGGCATGAAATAATGACTATTATCTATACTATAATTTTGTCTCAAGCTCTAGCTACTGAGACCAACAGTGTAGGATGCAATAAGTACAAGTTTATTTTTTTTTTAAAGGGTTTATTATTTACATGTGAGTCAGTCTACAGGTTAATGTATTTTATTTGATGAGTACAAAATTGACAGACATTAACACATTAAAATAATCTATGTAAAAATAAATGGTTTCATACACATTTTTTATGCCCAAGAAAATACCAAATATGGCCTTTACACCTTTACAATTTAAAAATGCCAACATGTTCTCTTGTTATCCCTGCTAGCAAGCTCATATTTCTCAAAAAATCGACAGGAATAAGATTTCAGTATCTGAGTTGTGTCATTTTCTCAGCAATTTATTAAACAGTAACCAAACCTGTTAATAAATACACCATAATAACCAAATAATAATAATAATAATGCTCTGCTTTACAGTTGGATTGCAAAATAATATATGCACAATATATTATTATGTACAGCTCAATAGAAACAAGGAGTGCTTTTTTTTTCTTGAGTTGTCATTTGGAAGTTAATCCAACCACCATATATCAAACCCCTCACGTTTTTTTTGGATCAAATATCCCTTTAAAGGTGCGACTCTCACCACCAAGCCTTCTTTATACCATGAAGGCAGGCATCCTGTTTGTCTTTGTGTCATCTGGTGTCTGTGTCAGTGTTGACATACAACACAATAAACAGCAAAACAGCAGGAAGAGCAAGTGCACACAACACTCGTGGGGAAATGTGTAGTGTTGAAGCAGCTGATCTGTTTTATGATGTGAAATGCTCATCACAGTGTTATCAATGATACACAGATTAGTAGGATTTCCCTACCAATTTACTTTTTACTGCTGTAGTCTGGTAGGAAAGTGTGCTGATTCGAACACTACAGCGGTTCAATCTGCCATTTTGTCCAGACATTTTTAGCCAAAACAATCAGTGTGTCCTGATAAGCTGCAGAGTTTATGTCTGGGGTAGAACCATATAAAAACACTTCTTCAATCCTGACTGAAAGAGAATCTCTCTTTGTTAAAATGTTCCCTTAAAATAACAACATGTATGATAGTCACAAAACCCAATAGCATGTTTTTGATGATTTTTAGTGTACACTGGTATCTACAAACAGGAGATTAAAGGCATATATCACTTTGACGACAATCAAATAATTTAGTTAAAGGTGCAGTCAGTGATTTTTAAGTCGGACCACTTTATAGTATTTTGTGAAGTTATCCTCAGATTCCAGCAGCTGTCAACAAAAATCCCTGCTCAGAGAAAAACAATATGTCTTTGCGGCATTTCAGACTCTATAAAAATTATCCACTAAAAACTCAACCAATAAAATATTCAACCAATGAGGACAAGGAGCATCTCTACATGTCTGTCGGTCATGTTGCCTGGTAGATCAGAAAGCTCTTTCTCTCGCACTAGCTTTCAGGTGGTTTGAGGGCATCGCTTTGGAGGGAACTTCTGAAAGGAGGTTTTGTATCTGCTTGTATTTTGAGTTTCAAGAACGCTTCAGTGAACTTCTGCCAAAATCTCTGATTACACCTTTAATTACACTAATTAAACCTCTTAAGAGGTTTGCTCTTTGTTTCAGTACTTTGCTTACAACAACATTTTTTGCTGGTTTTTGCCTCCTTAGAAATTAGGTCACCCTATTTTTAAAAATCTTAAGGCATGTTTCAAGGGACACAACACGCTTAATATAATGTTTTTCATTGTGTCAGTATCTATAACCGTATAGCTTACTGTTAATGGTAAACCTTTTTCAGATTATAGTACACAAATGTGTCTTCAGTTTGCGTTTGTGTGTTGGCGGTATGTAGGACACTGCAGGTCAGGAGAGATATCGCACCATCACCACGGCCTACTACAGAGGCGCCATGGGCTTCCTGCTCATGTACGACATCACCAACCAGGAGTCTTTCTATGCTGTACAGGACTGGTGAGTCCATTTATATGATCTTATTACAAACACTAATTTCATTACTACTACACTATATGGCCAAAAGCATGTCGACACTGACCATCACACCCACATGTGTGCTTTTCCCAAACTGCTACCACAAAGTTGAAGCACAAAATTATGTGTGCTGTAACATTGATTTCCCATCATTGGAACTAAGAGGCCCAAACCTGGTCCAGCATGACAATGCCCCTGTGCACAAAGCAAGGTCCATGAAACACAGTTTCCCAAGGCTGGACTGGAAGAACTCGAGTGTCTTGCACAGAGCCCTGACCTCAACCCCACTGAACACCTTTGGGATGGAACATGACTGCACCCCAGACCTCCTCATCCAACATCAGTGCCTGACCTCACTAATGCTCTTGTGGCTAAATGAACACAAATCCCCACAGCCACACTCCAAAATCTAATGGAAAGCCTTCCCAGAAGAGTGAAGGTTAATATAACAGCAATCTGACTATATGGACCAACTCCATATTAATGCCCATGGTTTTGGAATGGTAAGTTCAACAAGCACATATAAGTGTGATGATCAGGTGTCCACATACTTTTGGCTATAAAGTGTATATCTGTACCAGTTGGTACCACTGAAGGAGGCGTGGCCTCTGTACCTGTCAGTCCAGCTGGAAGAAATATGGCTTTAGTATCTGTCAGTTCTCCTGGAGCAGGTGTGGCCTCTGTGTCTGTCAGTACCAGTGAAGTGGGTGTGGCCCCTGTATCTGTCAGACAAAAAGATCAACACCTATAATAATGAGACATTAACATATTGTATTGCTCTGCACAATACACATTGTAGATGCTGTGCTGAAACGATAAAGTGGTGCAGAAATTGAAACAGCTGGAAAAGTCAGCCGTATATTTTATATACGACATATTGACAAACATTCATGACATAATTTAATTTTGTAGATTTAATTAACTTTATGTGTGTGTATGTGTCTCAGGGCAACTCAGATTAAGACATACTCATGGGACAATGCTCAAGTTATTCTGGTTGGAAATAAGTGCGACCTGGAGGACGATAGACTGGTGGCCACGGAAGATGGACAGAGACTAGCTAATGAGTTAGGTGAGTTTCATACACCAACAGAGAAATGTAAAGGGCTTCAGAATTTTACTTTGCACACACACACACAAACACACACGTCAAAGGAAAATTAAAAATATTTCTAAAATAAAAAGCACAAATTTTCCTGCTTGACAGAAATGCAATCCATACTCTCCCTTCATATAATAAAACACTCTCCCTCTCTCTCTCCCTCTCTCTCATTCTCCCTCCCTCTCTTTTTCTCTCTCTATCTCTCTTTTTTTTTTTTATTTAACTTGCCTGCATTGCAGAGCTCTGTTTGGCAAAGGAGTGGTTATGCTCCATGACTAAGAAAGAAAATACTGCTGATGAAGCTAGTGTCTAAGCCAAGAGGAGTTTTAGATTTATTCAAAGATGATTCATGAGATATTCTTAACACCATCACAGGCAGATGTGTGATGTTCAAATAATTTCGTTTATTATGCTCAAGTTGCTAAAGCAGAAGGGAGACCCTTCATTCATCTGATCTGCCGGTTTGAGATATACATTTATGTGTTTGTGCTTGTGTGTGTGTGTGTGTGTGTGTGTGTGTATGTCCAGGGTTCCAGTTCTTTGAGGCTAGCGCAAAAGACAACATCAATGTAAAGCAGGTTTTCGAGCGGCTTGTTGACATCATCTGTGACAAGATGAACGAGAGCATGGATGGACAGCCAAGCCCGCTGGCCAATCACAAAGGACCCAGCCTAGAGGACACGCCCCCTACCAGCCAAAATGGCTGCTCATGTTAATGATTGCTCTGTTGCTCTCTCGCTCTTTCAAACACACACACATACACGCACACACACAAACGCACATTTACGAAATGCACACATGCCTAGCCCAACACAGCCACACTCTACTGATAGACCAAGTAGTAGTAATGCAACAAAGTGTACAATGTAAGTGTATAGTACATGTGTATACACACACACAGCTGTACACTACAAAAACTGGTATTGACCTGTCACAGTGGTTCTCAACTGGACTTACCTCATGTCCAATATTTGTCTTTTTCATTAAGTCCTGGGCCAAATGCAACCGTTCAAGCCTTTTAATTTCTTTCACACAGTGAATACTGCAGTAAAAGGCTGCACCCCTCATGCACTAAAACAGGAAACAAACTGAAATATAACAAAGTCTAAAAAGCTACATAAACATATAAGATTTAAATATGATCCACAAAGACCAAAACACTGCATTAGTAAAGACTAAAGATATAATAATAATATCCTAATGTTCCTATACTACTACGACTACTGCTACTACTACAACTACTACTCCTACTCCTACTACTACTACTACTACTACTACTAATAATAATAATATAATCATCAGGTTTTATTAAGCTGTCATTACTATGCATATGGAGTCATAATAATAATTTTTGTCCTGATAGAATACCTGGGCATTCTCTTTGTTCCTGACATGTAAGCTTAAAGCTAAACAGGACTTAAGCTAAGAAGGCTTCATACTTTTATTTTCTTATTTTAAAGGTTCAGTCAATGATTTTGGGAGAAATTAGCAAAACTAGGTTTTTGAATTCAAAAGCCACATCCCCTAAGCTAGAACACCTGTAGGCTTTCTAAATTGCCAGGCTACATGACTGACAAGAAAGCTGTCCTGATTAGTTAAATCTTAATGGCCCACATGATTTCCTTCTCTCTTTTTTATAGTCTGGGTGTCCCACAGAGACCTGACTTTCTCCTTCTCAGTATATTCTGAGATATTTTAAATAGAATTCTGACAAAATTCCCAAAATGTTTTCTCTCATGAAAATTGCCGGTTTTACCTTTAAAGTAAAAAAAAAAAAAAATAAGACAACATTATTATTGTGTCATATTTTTGTTTGGAAGCCATGTTGTGAAAAGCTACCAAACTGCTGTGTGCATTAACTGCTATAAGTGTGCTTTTTTTTATTCCGCTAAATAAACTGTTATTATAGACCTGAGATGAATTTATATCACATCTCGGGTTTAAGATTTAAACAGAAAACACTGGATGTCTTTGAAATTTAAGTAGCACATGTCTGCTTGCAACCCACCAGCTGAGAACCACTGAGCCAACAGAGATCAATTAGTCCCATAATCATACATAATCATACTTCATACATCCATGCAGAGTGTTACACAATGGCAGCATGGCTGTTTTAAGGCTATAGCATCTCAAAAGTAGCAGGGAATTGAAGGTCATGTTCAGATTTCAAAACCAAAGATTCATGTGAATGTATTTTACACCTTGCTGATGTCATGTCAATGGCACAGTGACTGAATGTAGGAAGTGAATGAGATTTTTTTTCCCCCAAAGTTGTTAGATTTTGCTTTTATCAAATTAGGCCACTGGATCAGATTTTACTTATTGTGATCAGATACAGAATGTCCAGGAAATTTCAGCTTTCTGACATTTCAAAGACTATATTTTAAAGCCGTCCTGCCTCCTTGTGGACACTGAATGTAACCGCTGTGCAGCTCTGTATCAGAGTCCTGAGCTCTATGATCTCAAATCTAGGAGGCTGAAACACACCATGGTTAATGTTGTTTTGCTCAAGCTCATCTTATTCATGTTATGCTACTTATTAATTAAATGAAGAATGAAATTAGGGTATGTTGGCAGGAAGACCAATATAGGGGAAACATGCAAAGCTGTGTGATCTGCTGGAAAACCTTATAAAACTGCCTTGTAGATGCTGTTAGAAATTGTGAATTGTGTTGTGAAATATTCACTGTGTCTCATAAAAGGCTTTTTAATGCAAAGTACCATACTCTTACCTGAAATCAAGAGCCCAATCATATTCCAGTCAACCAAAACATTTTTCCATATTGAATAATGAATTGCCTAAAGTGGCACTTTCACAAAAAAGAATCATTAGAAATGACAAGATCCTGAACTATGAAAAACTACGAAAAAGCAATGGGAAGCTACATTTTTCAATGCAATAACACAACTACAGTAACTTCAAAACCGCTGCATTGGTAATTTTCCCACTTTGACCTGTCTACTCTCTTCCTTGAAAGGATTTAATGGTGAAACAAACACATTAGTGCTACAGAGTGTAGTCATTTTTTTCTGCATTTCTATGCACTTTGGTTCTCTGTTAAACCTGTTAAATGATCAGTTACTTTGGTTCAGACTTATTTCCGCTGTACTTGATACAGTAAAGTTTACTACACACATGATAAGCAAATTTATTGCACTATATCCTAAAATAACCTTTTATCAGGTTAAAGTGTGTTATGTGCAATACCTGAAATCACATGCTGTTGTTTAGTATGACATGATTCTGAGTCACATTCACTAAGACGTTCTCTGACAGAGCCTCCTCTGCAGTTACAATCTTCTTCCTTAGTGTAACATACTGTTGTTTGGGGATAGGGAAATGTTTTTATATCATTGTTGCCCACTTTATTTCTCTCATCATGTCAGGTGTGACTCATTTAGAAATTCATGGAAGAATACTAAAAGATCTCTGGGTGACAGAACATGATTCTGTTGACTTATTTACTAAGAAACTGCAGTAATGTTTCAGGTAAATTTCAATTATGGAAAACCTGTAATGTGGCTAAAGGTTATTGAAATGTAGCTCACATAAGATCCGGACTTCGTGAAATATTCTGTACACAAAATGAGGTCAAAATCTGTACAAATCACACATTGATCCAGTATCAGTATATGTACTGTCAAATCAAATAAACAACAAACCAAGGCAAAACATAAGTCATCCCTTTCTTTTGTCCTACTCGTCATTTTCAAAATACAGAATGAAGCTGGAAAGTAAAAAAAAAAAAAAAAAAGTCAGTTCACTATTTCAAGCTGTTATGACCATCATCTAAAAAATAAGGCATAAAAGTGTGTTTAAGAAGGATACACACTATACATTTAATGCACACAAAACTGGCAGCATTTGCAGCTCGGAACCTTGAACCTCAGGACGTCAGAACATCAGGAGGTTGGATTGCAGAATCATTAGGCTTTTATTCATTTACTTTTTCCATAAACCATTTTAGATAATGCTAAATTTAGGTCAGAGGCTTGACTTATCACAAAGTCCCACTGATAAAGTATAACGTCACAGGAGAGTTTACAACTATATGACGCCTGACTACAAATTCCTTTGTCATTTGAGTCTTCAGTATGGGTAATAATAACTGTAGGCGTTTACTAAAAGGTTACTTAAGTAATATCACAGTTCTTATTTCCTCTTTATGATAACTTCCGTATTAATCTACATTCTGAAAAATTCATGAATTTGAGTGGTATATGTCATGGCCAGCCATGGTCTTTTTAATGAAAGGTGCTAATACTTTTGAACAGGGGTTGGCACCTGGCAGACCACGGTCCAGATGTGGACCCAGCAATGCATTGCAGCAGAATGAACCGAGCACTCAAAAAAAAATGTAGAAGAACATTTAAATGTACAAAAAAACATCATAGTAACTCCAGTTTTCCAAACATGAACCATCGCAGTTGCTGTAGCAAAAACTCTGATTATTGTGGCTTTTTGTGGCCAGATACATGCATTTATATAAATTATTTAGCAGAAGGCAACTCATTGAGAAAGGGGAGAGTTTTCACAGACTTTCATAGATTTATTTATTTAATTTACCCAGTCTGGTCTGGTTAGTGAAGTGACAACATGTTAAAAAAATTATTACAAACACAGAATATTTAACGACAATTGGAGTACGTGTTTAAAACTTGAAAACAGATGTCTCATCTGTTCAGAGTTCATAGCACTAGTAATGACAAGACGAAATATAACCATTTCAGACATTTCAAAATGTCTTATTTATAACCATAAACAGCTCAGTGTTGAAGCATTGAAAATGAACTGTTTTCACCATTTTGTCATGTTAGCTTATTAAGTGGACATTTATATAACTGGACCTTCACAAATTGTGGTTGAATATCAGTATTTTAGACTATAATTTGTAATATTGTCAAGCAATAAATCTGTCCGGTTTCTTAATTTCAGGCTAGTAGTTACATATTTCTGGCCCAGAAATCAGTTCTATCCTCAGACGACACAGATCTGGAAATTTCTGACCTCGGACTAGGAAAAAAGTAAAGAAAAAGCCTCTTCAACTTGAAATTCCTACTCAGAAAGTCTGGAAGGTCTCGACCCTGAGGTGATGTCAAATCAACATGGCCACTGACACTGTCCACATGACATAAAAAAGAAATCACTTCACTAGTTTAAATGAGTTCATAGTAGCGTTTACTTTAGATAAATCAACATACACACATTAGTTAACATTAGATAACATTGCCCATACCGATTGCTGTTTTGAAAATAAATACAACATAAACTCATGATCACTAATGTTAGCTGGCTAGTTTTTTTGATTTTGCTAACAAAACACACACTTTCATTAAGACGTCCATGTTTTTTTCATTTAGGTGTTCATGTTTCCTCATTTTGTATCTTGAAATGATCAAATTACGTAATTCCGGGATCAGGCTTCCCACTTTCTAATTAAGTCGAATATAGCAATAGTTTCACTAGAGGTGGTGAGCTTGGGGGATTCGGGAGGGGAAGGCTGGTCAATGTTTTCTTTGCAGGCTCCAAAAGATTACAAACTGCTCCTTTAATATCTGTACATATCACATTCACTCCATAGACAACATTCACTGCAAATGAAAGATGTAGACACAAATTTCTTTAACAAGTGATTGTTTATGATTCTGTTTCTTTATGATATAAATCCCACATACACTCTTGAAGATACAAACCTCCCTATAAATTCATGATTTGTGTGGAAAATGCTGTGGCATAATTACTCTCAAAAGACATTCTACTGTTACGGAAAAGCATGTAGGTTGTTTTCAGAATCAGTAAAACAGTTGGTCAGTTTTGATGACTCACCATCACCTGTTTTGTTGCTTTCTCACTGGTGTTAAGTGTGAACTTTGACCACATGAGTGTGTGTTGGGGGAAAAGAGAGGCGTATGGCTCATGCCCCTCCCTCTGGAGCCAGTGAGATAAAACAGCCATTTGATCCCAGTTCATCACGGGACATAACGCTCCACAAATAACGCTCCACACCTGGACCAGTGAACTCACCTGTGAACAGGTAAGAACTTCAGTCACCTCTACTTTTTGCATATATTTACATTAAACTGACACATTTAGCTGTAGCTTTTAAATGAGGCAGAATCCAGTATGAGCTGTCAGTGAAAGTAACAGAAATCCAAGCGCAAGATAATAAAACAGGAAGTGCTATAACTAAATTCATCTTATCTAATCATCATTCAAGTGTAGTATTAATAAAAATATTAATTTTACATTAATATTAATATATTAATTGAAAAATGGTTTTGAAAACTGCCACAAAAAACTGTTGGACATTTACAGGATTATATGTTTCTCTTTTCCTATACAGTCAAACAATATCCCAGTTTGGTCCCATTACCATCCAATCTACAATTTCCAATTATAACTTTTGGTTGCAATGGTTTTACTCTTTCACAATAATATTAGAGTTTTGCTGTTCTTTATTTGACCTTATTTGGATAGTATTGTCTTTTTTACTTAAATTTCTGTTTCCACTTAATGGTGACTTAGTGGTTAGCACGTTTGCCTCACACCTCCAGCGTTGGAGGTTCGATTTCTGCCTATGCCCTGTGTGCACGGAGTTTGCATGTTCTCCCTGTGCTTTGGAGGTTTCCTCCAGGTACTCTGGTTTCATCACCCAGTCCAAAGACATGCATTGTAGGCTGACTGGCATCACTAAATTGTCTGTAGTCTGTATGTGATTGTGGCCTGTGATGGGTTGGCACTCTGTCCAGGGTGTCCCCTGCCTTGTGCCCCGGGTCCCTGGGATAGGCTCCAGGCTCTCTGACAGAATATGGATGGATTTTTCCACTTAAACAAATATGTACAGGTGTAATAACAAAAGCCTAAATCAAGATTACATTAATCTCTTTCTCCATCGTTTCACATATAGTATACTCTTTTTCAGATGCTATATATTTCCATTCTTTCCTTCTTTAGCTTTCCTTCTTTAGCTTTCTTTCTTTCTTTCTTTCTCTCGCTCTCATATCTGTGTGATTCAGAAAGTCATTGTCTTTTAATTAGTGTAATAAGGAAGTTCCTGTAGCCTCTCTTTACACCCCATCTGTTATTATGCCATTTATTTTGAGACTTCAAGGTCATGAGTTAATGTCGTGAAATAGAAAGAGGAAATACACTTCATGCCACTTGAGCAGGAAAGTATAAATGTGCATTACTCTGTGTTATCAAAAGTGATGAAGATTAGTGTGGCCCACAGGGTTCTGTGAAAAAGCTAACAAGGTCAGACCAAGAGCAGGAATAAGTAAGTAAACAATTTCTAATGTATATCAGTGTTAATGTAGAGTATTCAGGAAACATTGCCACTACTGAAATTCATCAGCTAGCAGAAAATCTTTGAAAACATGCTTTTCAGTTATAAGACTGTTTTTCCCTTCTGTATGTTGCTCGGTAAAAGGACCGAGTTTCACTGATGGGAAAGTTAACAGCTGTTCGGGTGGTATATTAAAAAAATAAAATTTTTTTGGGATTTGGATTTGGTCCAGTCACATGGATGTAAATATGATGATGATTTTTAGGATTATTAATTTTTTTGTGTGATGTTGATCTACTGTCTAAAATATCAGTATAAAATTTGTATCATGGGTAAAAAATTCAGAGGTGCAAATATATACAAAGAAGCAGAAGTGGAATATTTTTTGAAATACACACATATATATATATATATATATATATATATATATATATATATATATATATATATATATATATATATACATACACACACACACACACACAAACACACACCCAGCAAAGTATTAATGTCAGGATGTCAAGATATCTACAATATCTCAGCAAGGCATACTGTGACATAATTTATCACAATTTTGTGATAATATTATGATGATATTATACATAATGATGAATATATATATATATATATATATATATATATATATATATATATATATATATATATATATATATATATATATATATATATATATAGATAGATAGATAGATAGATAGATGTGTTTTCAATGCTGTTTTTCTGAACAAATACACTTGAGAATTTTTCCTTCTCTCATAATAGGTAAAAGCAGCATTATGATTCAAACATCAAGAAACAAAAATGTCTTTTTAAATACTTCTTGTTGTGTTATAATCTGAGAAGTCCATCCATTGTATTGCATCATTCTCATATTCTTTAGCCCTGCATGTCGAATAAATAGCCGATTCATATTTGTTTGTCCTGACAGAAAGAGAAAAGCACCAATGTGTCTCCCAACATGACACACCTGTGGAGCGTGTCATTTAGTTTACAATCAGAAAGAACATACAATACTGTTAGTTGCTTTTGCCAGGAACTCTCCAATGCAGTTTTCCTCCTCTTAGCAAATAGTCTCAAAGTCCGAGTGGCTTTTATGATTTTACGGAATCTGTAGGAGACAGTCTCCTTTGGTCACAGCAATAAAAGCATAAACAGAAGCTCAAAAAACAAACAGGAAAACAGGAAACAAAGGAAATATCTATGTTAGATCATCAGGTTAACTGTCATCAGAAAGCAACTGAGATCAGAATAGGATTTAAATTAAAATTTTTAAACTTTTAAATTTATTTTAAATTTTTTTAATTTATTCCTCTCTTTTACCCCCAAGTCCTAAACCTCACCTTTATAGAGGCAGTTAAACTGATCTCAGATCAGTATAACAGCTCTGAGCAGTAGCTCTACTGATGTCACTGGTCTGGTCATGTGCTACTGAGCACATCTCAGTTATCAGCACTAGTGATAAGATAAGCGCACACAGTCAGGCTCATTATTCCAACAGTATTCGCTGACAGTCACACGATAAAATTAGCATTTTATAAAAGCAAAACTGCTATCATGTCACCTGCTGCTAGTTCTCAATGATTCATTATTGGTTTAATAAAAGGGGTGAATGTTAGAAATAATCACCTGTCACCTGCCACCTGCCAAAAGTCTAACTTCAGGGTTGTTTTTCCCCTCTAGTAACAGATAAAATACAAATGTGAACCACATGCACTTCTCACTGGAGATTTCCCATTAACAGTGTCAGCTAATTCACGCTGTTTTAGCTTAAAGAAATACTCAAGTGGTTTTTGTGCCTAGTTTCTGTGATTACCATGAACAAGAATATTGACACATTATAGAAAAGCGTTCTATGAAAACTCTAGAGACTGTTGAGCCTGAAAAATTCCAGAAGATCAGCAGTTTCTGAAATACTCAAACCAACCCATCTGGCAGCAAGAAAGTCACTGAAATCACATTTTTCTCCATTCTGATATTTGATATTAACATTACCTGAAGCTCTTGACGCGTATCTGCATGATTATATGCATTGCTCTGCCGCTGCCTGATTGACTGATTGAATAATTGCATGAATGTACAGGTGTACAGACGTTCCTGATAAAGTGGTCACTGTGTGTGTACACTGCCAGTCAAAGGTTTTGTTTTATACGTCTAATCTAATATCTAATCTAGGCATACAGCAATTTACAGTCTTACAGTAACCGCTTCACCAAACAAGTACACTCGCCTTTAATAAAACACTTATTTAGAGTCCATTACAATCTAAGAGTAGCTAATGAAGTCTTTAAACACAAAACTGGAGGTATTTACATTTACATTACATTTATTCATTTAGCAGATGCTTCTAAATTGCTTTATCCAAAGCGACTTACAAATGCGGAAGTACAAGCAAAGTGATATATCAAGCAGAGAACAATACAAATAGTGCTACCATATAATTGAGTGCTAGAGGAGCAAAGTGCACAGAGTAGAGGTGTAAGAGCCAGTGTAAGTGCAGAGTTTTTTTAATCCTTGTTTAATTTTTTTTCTTATTTAATTCCCAATCATGGGTAAACTGTAATAAAACTTGTGTCTAAAAACATTTGACTGGCAGCGTATATAGAAACAAAATGGTTTACTTTAACCACAGAAGTTTATGTAGCCTTTTATATCAGGCACTATTATATTCTCTTATAAGGCACTTATTATATTCTCTGCCTTTTCTCTGTGTGTTTGAGTTAACAAAACCTCTCTTTGTACTTCACACTGTTTGTCTTTTATTGTATCAACAACAAAAAAAGGTGTGATTAAAAGGAAGTGGGGCTCTAAATCTATACTGCACTGCTCTGAGAAACCACATCACAGTCAGGAAACAAGCATTAGACCTTCATAGTTTTCAGCCTTAGACTCCTTCCAGTGTGTTATAACCTCCAGAAGGCACGAAACAACAAAGGCAACTTGATAATAGATACTCAGAGTGTGTGCATGTGTGTGTGTGTATGTGAGAAAGAGCTTCACCTTGTCCATGTGTAAAGGACAATGTGAAGCTCTCTCTCTGACACACACACACACACACACATGCACACGGACTCTGAGTATCCATAATCAAGTGTGTGTGCATGTGTGTGTGTGTGTGTGTGTGTGTGAGAGAGAGAGAGAGAGAGAGAGAGCTTCACATTGTCCATTTGTAAAGGTGTTGATCCTATTTTTTTAGGACAAAACAGAAAAAACTTCAAGATGTGCTGCTCGTGGTTCCTGAAAACAATGATGTTCTTCTTCAATGGGGTCATCTTTGTAAGTCAGATGTTTTTAATTATTTTTAATTTTACAGAATGATATAGGAATGGTTTTGTCTGCCTACCTGCTTGAGGAAGCTCTAGGGAGGTTGGAATAAAACAGTATGCATCCTTACCAGAAAAAGAAAGTCCAAGCACATCTTAGTCGTATGTAAAATACATTAACGACATTTAAAGCACTGAATGATTTAGCTTGCTGATATCATGAAACGGTATAACCCACCCTAAACACATTGCTCACCTGAAGCAGGCATACTATTAGTCCTGAGGATCCTTGGCAGCTCATGCAGTGTTTCTAAAATCACTCCTAAACATTAGAAATGCTAACTGTTTAACTGTTTTTAAAGCCATATTTAAAAAAAATGCTTGTTTAACTTCTTAGTTTTGGGATTTATTTTATTAGATAAACTTTTCATGATTTGTAGTAATTCTTATAGCTCTGTAGTTAACTGATTAATGATTTACATTGGTTTAACATGTGTTATGATAAATACTTTGCTTTGACCTTGTATGTAAAGCACTTTGAAATATTGAACTGAAATGAAACCTGCTATATTAATAAAGATTAATATTATCTTGTATAATATAATAATATTATCTTATATAGCACCTTGGTCGTGATTAGACATCGTAAGGAAGTAGTGATTGGAACTTCAAGGAAGTAGTGATTGGAAAATCGCAGCAATAACTGACTTTGGATCATAGTCAGTCCATAGTCTTGGCTCACTGAGTGTGAATTAACAGCACAAGGCTTATCTCAGCTGTGTTTAATAATGCTTAATCTCTGCTTCGAAATATCAATCATCACACAGAAATTTGGCTCTTGATAGGCCCAAAGGGTTAGAGAGTTTTAGGACTTGGTACTGATGTGAGATCAGTTCCTTTTCAACACAAATGAAACAAATATCAGGAGAAACTGATTTTCTATCAGTGAGGAAATAGTTTCGTTTACTTAGTTTAGTTTAGTTTAGGTGTAGGTGTATATCATGCGTAAAGCAAAAAGGCATTAAACGAGGAAAACTGACCTAGTGATCTCATAATACATTATTTACTTTTAGTTTAATAGTTAACCATGGTAATATTTAACCATGAGCCACCTTGCTGATTCATGTAGTAAAAATTGGGAGTCACTTGCTGTATTGTTTACCTTGTTGTCTCAACATTTCCTGGTACATTAAGCAAATATATTAAAGCGCTAGAGGATATAAAGATAATGTAGAGTCTAGCTTGTAATTTTTTTCTCTTTTCATCCCCAGTTGGCAGGTGCCGCAATCCTGGGCGTAGGGATCTGGGTGACAGTAGACAGCAGCTCCCTGCTTGGTGTATTATCTAATATTGACGGTGCGCCCTCTGAGTTGGCTCAGCTGGCTAACGTGGGCTACCTGCTGATCGTCGTGGGGTCCATACTCGCCATCATGGGCTTCCTGGGCTGCTGTGGGGCCATAACTGAGAACAAGTGCATGCTTCTGATCGTGAGTGACATCTGATTATTTTTGAGGCCATAACTGCTACTTAAAGGAAGGAGTTCCATTGCTTTATGGTGGAGCAGTGTTATAGAAAATACTAAAATGTCTGATTGGCATATCAAGGCATTAATAAAAATCTGCCACAGAAAATTCTGAAATCAGAGATGTGTAAGTCTTAAAGAACTTTTAAATTAGAGATGCACTGATTAGATATATTTATCATTACTGGCCTGGATTGGTATTGGATCAGATTTCACAATATTTTCTGATTTTATAATACATGGCACAAACATGTCCAATGTTGATTAACATACTTTTATCTTTTAGGCAAAGTAGGTATGTTAGGATTTTCCTAACATGTCATTAGCTATATGATAATAATAATAATAATAATAATAATAATAATAATAGAAAACAGGGCAGCCTTCCACATCTCCTCAGTTTTATGATTAATAAAGTGTCCTGATGAGGTACAGGTGAGGCAAATGGTGCTAACAGAGGTCCACTGGGGCAAGATTCTCTCTGCCCCATGCTGAGTGGAGATATAATGGGCAAAGTTACGCTCAGCATTGCCAGATTGGGCTACACTGATCTTGTTTTATAGCAGATCATCAGAATTAGACAGCGTTTCTGTATTGACTTCCCAATAAAGCCCGAGGTGACTGGTAACTAGAGTAAGCAAGTAATTAACACATGCAGTAAATCCAAATCCTTTTTGCTCTTGTACATGGTCTTTCTTAGTTTCATCCAGAAAGGGTTAAAATACATAGTCTCACATGAACAAGTTCACAACACAGTCCACGAAACGGTCAAAAACTGTGTGTCTCTCCCATTCTCAATCACCTGACTTACTACCCACAGGTGCTTAATTTATCCCCTTGAGTCTGCTTCCACTCAGAGGCCAATAATAATATTGCCACAGGAATGGCTCCAACAGCTTCTATGATGTACAGAACCAGTTCTGTTGTAAAATATATTGCAAAGATTGGGAGAGGGAAAGAGGGATTATTGATTATTGAATATTTGTTTCAATAATCCTAAGCAAAGGCTAAGAAAATGACAAAAAACGTCTCCCTATACCAATACTCAAAGTATTTTTCAGGTCTTTTGTGTGGTTTTTGTAAATGGACTAGACATTTTGCTGAAACGTTTAAACCCTGGTTATATAACCATGAACACATTTGAATAAAGGTATGTCTAAAATTTCTGAAAATGAGCTGCTAGACTATATGCTGGATGATGCTTTTCTCTAAAAACATCTGGTGTAATGTTGGTATGCTTCACAATGCTATTAGTGCATTGCTCACACAATGTTCCCGGTTAGACAAAACTAGCATTCTGAAAATGTTTTTACAAATAAACATGCTGCAGCAACGTTGTAGGAATTTTTCTAAACATTGCGTTAAGTCTTTCGTAGTCTTCAGAAATCTCGACAGATGGAATATTCCCGGAACTAAGAGTGCAACTGTAATGTTCAGAAAATCTTCCGTTAACCACAAACTGTTAGCTGAATGGGAACAATGCCATGCCATTTTGCCACTGACAAAACATATCAAAACATATTCGATCTCAAATTGTGTGCCATCTGGGCTAGAGCTCTGATAGCATTAAAATGTAGGGAAAAAAGTGCATCCTGGACCTTTAGAGATCCTGCTTTTATTTGTTGTTAGCATTAGCATTTTTCCCTGACATACATCTTTAAGACTTCAGAGTATCTCTCAGCCACTTTCTCTTTGCTATAATTTTCAAAAATATGAAAGTAAAAAAGGCTTGTAATAACCTATGCTGTATTTCACTAATTCACATGCTGCTCCTTTTTCTTGTTATTTCAGTTCTTCATCATCGTGCTTATCATCTTCATTGCTGAGGTGGCTGGGGCCATTGTAGTTCTGGTGTTCAAGCCCTTGGTAAGTACAGCAACCTTAAAAGCGCAGTAATCAATTTTTTAATTCGATACTATAACAAATAACCCAGGACAATATGTAAAACATGCTAAAGAATAATGTTTACGCCATAGCCTTTGCACAAGTGTATTACGTAGCTGAGAAAACCTGTTGGAAAATTGTCTTAAGGTCTGGAAAGCTTGTTTGTGTTTGGATAGGCTTCATGTCGCCCATTTTACAACACCCCTTCACTCCACCCACATCTCAGTCTGAATTTTGCAAGCTCCCAGCGCAGCCAGATAATTCTTCTGTGACCAAAAATTCATGCTGTGCTTTGAAAAAACTTAAGGATAAGAAACACAGTAAACCAGAATAAACATTGCCAGTGCTTTTACATGATGGAAAATTTTATAACTAGTAAAAAGGATAATGCTTGATATAGAATTAGTGACATTGCTCCTGGACAGGTGCATAACACAATCTGTATAAGGCTCTGAATTGTCTGAATGGCTGGCTTTACATAATGAATCAAGTAGATATGTGGTAAAGCCAGCGTATGCACTTGTCACCACCCTAATAAATCAGCATGAGCCGAATTTTGCATGTTTATAGTGTTATAACTTGGCTTCCAAGCAGTTGAATGGCCATGTGCACTTGAAAGTGATGACAGTCGTGACAGTCTTTACTAATGCTAGCTCTATGCTAACTCTGCATGAACTACTGTAGATTCTGGGGCAGAGCTTTGTGTACATAGACAAAAAAGTGGGCAAGCTCAAGGAGTTAAAAAAAATCATTCAAATCTTATTCATCTCCACCTGTTTAACCATTAGACACCCTTGAATCTTGCCAAATTTTGAAAGCTTGCCTAGTGCCCCTTTAAAAAGCAAAGAAAAACACGACTGCCAATCCCACATCCTAACCATAACCATTTATAATTTGTTATCTGAGATTGCTCTTGAAAATATTTAATGACTGTTAACTGAGAGTGCTTTCTTCTGGCTTTAATTCATAAACATTAACCATTCTTAATATCTGTCTGTCTCACAGGCCAAGGATATTTTTGTCAGTCTGAATGAGAATTTTGTTAAGGCCATCAGGAAAGACTATGGAGACCAAAAAGACTTCACAGCCGTCCTGAATAACACTATGATACAGGTATATATAATATGGATCACTAGTTGGTCAAGTAAGGTTGAGGTTTATGTATACAACTGACACTAATATTCTGTGTCTTTTTAGCTGAAATGCTGTGGATTCAACAACTACACCGACTTCGATGGATCTCCTTTTGAATCGTCCACCAAGCTTTACCCAGAGCCTTGCTGCCCTGGCAGCAATAAGTGTGATTTGAGCACAGCAGAAAGCAAGGTATAGAACTATGTCTGATGTCAGTAAATAATTTCAGGTAGACAATTACAGCCCAACTCATCAAGAGTTTAATTAGCTGATGAGCCAAATCAGTTGATTTAGAACTGAGAAATAAAAAAAAGTCTCAGAGATCTCAATCACAAAGGTATAAAATTATAATTCTATTAATTTAAAAATCCATCCACATATCCATAAAAGACTAGTACACAAACCACTATACTGTATATGTGGCAAAATATGGATCATATAGCTTATATATCCTTTACTATACACTTTCACATTTATTTTTATAACTTAATAGAATTACATTGACCTTCATGTGCATTTCTTTTAACTTTTAACTGAGATTTATCTGGTCACAGGAGGCTTATATTTCTGCGTTCTAAATCAAATGACACACACACACACACACCACACACAAATAATGGTTTACATACCAAGCTCATCCACTGTCATTTTTTATTTTTTTTTCACAGAACGTGGAGGGTTGTTTCAACGCACTGGTTGAACTGATAGAAAATAACGCTGCTTTGCTAGGAGGCGTGGCCCTTGGCATCGCTGCTCTAGAGGTAACTGACCTATGACCTCAGATTAGTGCTTAGAGTAAAATTATATCATGATGCATTCATATTGGGAGCTCAGCTTCCCTAAAGGTTAACCTCTAAAATCACACTTGATTTATTCACCACTAATGGCTTCAAACAAAAACCTCTTAACTTTTAAAACAAATTGTACTCGTTTTTCCATTGCACACAGAAATGTATCAGTGGTGGCTGGCGTTTGTTAAAATAGGGGAAGCACAGGTGTATGTTACTGAAGTTAATATCTCTTTCATCTGTTGATCTGGCCTCATGTTTAATTCTCAGTTTCTTTCCTGTTCAAGTCCATCGCAACCTTGCGACAGCTTCCCGATCCAGCCATGAGAATGACTTCAATACATTCTTCTTTTGTCAAAGCCATTCTAAAAATACATATAATATAAACTAAGTATAAAACATTTTGGAAGACATTTTGCTAAAAAGTGTTAATTTCCCCAATGCATGGAGACTTTTGGGACATGCTGTAGTTGTTTAAAACTGTTATGCGTTATTGCAGTGAGATACTGGATATTTTGATTTGAAATATTCAATTCAAATCAATAAATATTAAATATTGAATTTCACCCAGAGTAATGAATAATATAGAGATGTTTTGAAAAAAAAAAAGAAGAAGAAGAAGAAATGTGGAGAGTCAATAAGGTTGCAACCTGAAGCTTGTGGCCAGAAAAGTGTACAAAAGATAACAGATGCTTTCATGTATCCCATGAGCGGGACAACTGAAGCCAATACTGTGGTGTATATATAAAAAGAGTCAAATTTTGTCTTTGTTAAAAATCCTTTTTGATTCTCACTTTTTTGTCTTTTTTTCCTCCAGATTGCTGCGATGGTTGTGTCCATGGTCCTGTACAATAACATTGGGAAATAATTACAAAAGCTAAAGTTCCACCAAGCACTGATTTATGTACTTCTTCTTAGTACTACTAACTTCACTGCAGGCTGACTGCTGTCTTACAGCTGCCTATTGATACAAATTCTCACAAGTCAACCCTTATGAAAAGTTACCAGTGTTTAAGGTCAGAGTTTGAAGGGGTTCATTAGTACGAAACGCAACTAACCTGCGTTAATTATAATCTGTGTGAATATTGCAAGAGATCGGATTGCATAGGCTAACTTCACCCAAGCTTGCTAATAAGACTACGCATGAATAAGCTCTACTTAGAAACAGTTAATATGATCTTTTTTATTTAATGTCTGTTGGTGCCTATTAGCGTTTATTTATTTGTAAATTTGTAAGATTCATGTTGGATGTCATATTAATCAGAGCATTGTCACCCACACTCACAGTTCCTAACACTCATATTGTTGGTTAGACTCTTGTCTAGTCCAGATTTGAATATTTGCTTCCTGTTTACTCAGTCATAAAAACAAAATACTATGTAACATTGGCCATGATGCATATGGTAAATGAATACTGTCTTGTAAAACCCTTAATGCCTTATCTAAAATTTGAAATTGTCTTGTTCTGTTGGCTCCATTTTGCTTCTGTTTTAACTGAAATGCGTAAAGGTTTCTGCTGATAGAACAAGACTAGAAACAGACAATAATATCATAATAAAAATATTATATTTCTAGTTGATATCATTTTTTCACTGTAAAGCAAGATGTCCTCTCTTATGTATGTATAGTTTTATGTTGTAATGAAATGTACTGAAATGTTTATTTGTGTAAATCTAAATAAAAGACTTATTCGTGTAGTATTATTGTGTCACATGATTATTTTGCCTGTTAGATTTAAAAGTGCAGTTTGTAATTTTTTACATGACTCTATATTTATACAAAAATGTAAATGTAAACCTGAATTGAAGAAACTAGTCATATCCACTGCAGGGTAATATTTCAAATCACACAAAGCTTTCAAAAGGTTTGAAATGATTTTACAAACTGCATTTGTAATATTGCAAATGTCTGTCTCTGCCGTCAAAAAAAAAAAATCACTTGAAGAAGGCCAGCACATCTGAAAATCAAGTTAGTATAGGTTTCATCTGAACTTATTTACTATAAGAAATCAGACATGGCCAATACACAGCAATGAAGTTTATTGTCTCAGGGATGAATTCATGGATGTTTTTTCATCCCTCCTAGACACCAGGGGCAGTGAAAATCAACCAGTTACCTTCTTCTGTGTGTGTGTAACTCTACCTACCACTGTTCAAGCCTGTTAATAAGTGCTGCGAGTGGTGGCTGAGTGGTGCCCTCGTGCCATACCGCACACTTACTCCCAAAATCAACTTTATGTAGCAGGACTCTGCAAACGCGCATACTGGGGCTGAACTCAGGTTCCCTCCACTCTTTCATCATCTCTCTGCTAGGTTGAGCTGTTCCTCAGAATTATCTACTTGAGTGTGATTGCCACACACCCTCTCTTTAGCCTTTATTCTCCCCCCAAACCCGCTTGAGTGGGTTCCCCCTCATTGCACCGTGCGCTGTTCGCTGCTGGGCCTGCTACGTTAACAGGATAACACCCATCCCTTTACCCTTCATTCTCCACACTGGGTCTGGTTCTCTCTCTGTGTTCGTGTGCACAGATGTTCTACTGTATCACATATGGCACGCAGTTGCAGTACCTTAGCGGTTCTACTGCTAGTAGTGGAACAAATACTCCAATCTGGTGTTGTCCCATTGTGAGGGAGCTGATCGACACAACTCTTCTGCCAGTTTATGCACGCAATCAAAACTTGCGCCACTTCATGGCTTTGTTGGAACGTTTCAGCACACACAGAAGGCATTGAGGAGATTCTCACCACCCCACGGCGACCCCAGGGTGCTTAGGTAAGGAGTCTGTAGAACAAAAAAAAGAGACAGATATTTTCAGTGAAACTTCATAAATATTAACTGATATTGCAATAACTATTAACTTAAATAATATTTTCATTTGTACTTGCATTTAATATTAGCATAGCAATCTGTTTTTGCAGAACTCTATCTATTGATCTATTGTGTTCAGCACTAACCTGGCCTCAGAACCAGTCATGTGTGAGGATCTGCTCCAGGGTCGGTCTTCTTTGAGGGTCCCGTTGCAGACACCACCTTATCAGACTCCAGCAGGCTGTGAGTGCAGTAATGTAATTGAAATATTAAAACTGAAAATTGATCACCATCTATATCTGTTCATATTCATATTTTCTGTTCATATTCATATTTTCTGTTGGTTAGTAATTTTTTACATAGTTATAATATAAATATAAGCAATAATAAGTAATTTAATATAATTATTGGTATATAAATATAAAAATAACATAAATAATTACAATTCTAGCTATCTTTTATTTTCATTCTAATTTGGCTATGGAAGCAGCTTTGTAATGCTGTATTTATTTCTGTATTTTCTCACCTTCAGACAGGTCATCAGTGAAATACAGGTCGCCATCAACAATCTCTTGTGCTCCAAAAAAAGGCTCTTCTCCATGTAACAAGCTGTACAGGAGTATTCCCAGACTCCAGACGGTAGCAGGTTCGGCATTGTACTCTTTTCCAACAATCCATTCAGGTGGGAAGTAACGTCGCGTGCCTGTATGAAAGACAGAGAAAGAGTATTGTCAGTAAGCTCACAAAAATGATCCACCACTGAATTTCCATCAAATCTACTCATCTCTGAGGTGCAGTTACCTGCATATTCCTTGTAGGGGGTGTCCTTAAGCAGCTCACCACAACCGAAATCGATCAGCTTCACTTCAAGAGTCTGAGGGTTCAGGAGAAGGTTTCCTTCCTTGATGTCTCGATGGAGCACACCCCGGTCACGGCAGTGACATGCAGCTCGAACTACCTGCTGCATGATGATTTGAGCCAGAGATTCAGGCACTTTCTTGCGTAGAAATCTACAGTACTTGTAGAGATCAATGCAGGGGTCGGGCCGCTCCAGGACCAAGATGAAGGATGTGGGTGTCTCGAACCATTCCAGCAGCTCTATCACATATGGACAGCGAGGCGTCTTGCACACAAGCTCCATTAGCGCCACCTCAACAGGGAGTCTGCGTGTGTCACCGGGCTAAAAACAGAGTGCACATGATTAGTATTGGATTGGACAGACACAAATGTGAAATCAAAATCATGCTGATCAAAATGCAAGTGAAAAAAAAAAATACAGACCATTCAGTGATGATTTGAATAAAACTGTAATAAACAAGACTGATCAATGCTTAAATGATAAGAAAAATCAATAATAATAAGAGCTAATATGCTTTTTAAGTCACATTCTATCACTGTTCTTTGTATTAAATAGGTTTTACTTCCACACGGCTCTCTGACCACCCTGTATGTGGTGGAATAATAAAAGCTAAAGGATGGAACATGATTTTGTCAAATCTGCGCTGTTTTTAAATGTATAAAAATACAATGGCTGATTATTACATGTATTTTAATACACTTGCCTTTTGATTAGCTCCATTTTTACTTTACATGCACTTCTAGCAAATCTATGTTCATCATTTTTGTCACTTTCACCCTTCATATATTTTGGCTTAGAAATAATTTTTTTCATCCAGAAAATCACAAAAGTAAAGTAAATTCATTTACAAGAGTGATAAATGGTTCATTTCCTCCTTTGAGCACAAATTTCAGGGCCACCTGCAACACAGAAATAGATAATTAGCTCCATTGCTACTATTCAGCCTCAGTACAGTTTTCATGTGTAGCTAGCTGACGAGCTAACCAGCTTCTGCTTATACAAACTCATACATAAAATTAGGACTTGATTTAGTACTCAGAAATTAAGCCAGAAACCATGAAATTGCCTTTTTTTAGATGTAGATGTTGTATTGTTTCTTTATTTCTACAAGACTATGACTGTACACAGCTAAAATGCTAAGCTACTTGACTGAGGAACTGATTTAGCCTAATGTGCTTGGTGTTCAGTCATTACCACTGGAAGGCCTAGCCTAATAAACATCGCCACCTAATGGATTTATTCCAAACTAGAATAGTTGACATGTTTAATATTCAAAAATCCACCCTGAATGACCTGCATATTAATCTTTATAGTTAATCATTAACATCTTCAATGGCGCCCAAGATTTATTTTGGGTGAAGTTCCAAATATCAAGCTGAAAAAATGGTGAGCGAGAAAAGAAACTCTTGCTCTTTTCTTTTTAGGAGCTAACAAACGAAACCTGACTGTCATCCCTTACGTTTGACAGTGTTGAATTTTTGTATTGCATTAAACACCATTGTAACTGTGCTAGCAATGTCTCCCTGTGACGTCAGAGCAGCAGACAACCACTACCTTCTCACAGCAATAATGAAAATACTGCACCAACCAACAAACTAGCACCAAAACCGCTAATCACCTCACAAATATTTCAGTCTAAACATAATTTAAGGTGTTTCAGGCTGGAGTTTTCCATCCATCCATCCACTTTCTGTACCACTAATCGTGCTAATCCATAGGGCACAATCACACACCCACACTCTATGGACATTTTGGAAATGCCAATCAGCCTACAGCCTACACATATCTTTGGACTGGTGGAGGAAACCCCTGAAGCACAGGGAGAACATGCATACTCCAGCCCCGGAGGTGCGGGGCAACAGTGCTAACCCCTTACCCACCATGCCCCCTAGAGTTTTCCTTTAAGAATAAATTAGGATTTTAATTGTTATTATATTTAATGTAGATTTTTTGTTGTCCAGATTTATTTTATGTTTACAATAAGGGATTTGAAGATAATGGCCTCCATGATTGTATCTTTGGTATCTCAGCAATATGTAATGATCTACAAGTCTTGTATTGTGTTCAGCAGTGCCAGCTAACTGTACATGTGCTTATATTCACCTTTTTCCCATCCGACTTCCGGACACCTGCGTAGACGTAACCGTAGGCTCCTCTACCCAGCAGCTCTTTCATAATGTAGCGTCCACGAAACTTTGCTGTTAAAATAAGTAAACAAATAAATAAATAAGTGGGTTACTTTTTGCACACAATGTAACATATATTTTCTCAGCATAGCTCAGAAATTTATCAGTGATCCAGCTCTGTGATATTTCCACAGGCAACAGCTATTATGAGTCCAAAATGTTAGTAATATGAGGTGTGACTTTGGACAGACCGATTCGAAAAGCGTTGATTCTTCTAACAGGCTGTGTTCCCTTCTCTTCTGTTTCTGTTCTCCTCCTTTTTTCTGCTGTCTCCTCCGGCTGGAGCTCAGGTTCTTCGTGAAGAACATCCATCCTTTTTCTTTTCAGAGGATTCTCCTTGCATTGTCTTCTAGCAAAGGAGCAGGATGCCTTTGACTCATTCGTAGTCTTTTCTCTGTTCACATCATTCTCTTCTGTCTCTGTTCTCCTCCTTTTTTCCGGTGTCTCCTCAGGTTGGGGCTCAGGTCCTTCATAAGGAACATCCATCCTTTTTCTTTTTAGAGAATTCTCCTTGCTTTGTCTTCTAGTGAAGGAGCAGGATGCTTCTACACAGGTCTCAGTTAAGAGTGGGTCTGCTGAAGAAAATATTTTATAAATTACTAGGGCTGGCTGATGATAATACACAGTCATTTTTTTTAAATCATGATACACTTTTCTGACAGTACTACAGATAATAACATTTACATTTATAACACTATATTGTTACTCACTGGAAAAAAGCATTAAACCTGAAAATATATTTTTTGTACTAAATGTTTCTTCCTGCTGATCCATGATAATTATTTTACTTTTATATTTGGAATTTAAATTCAAATATTTGTTAGCAAATCTAAATATCCTGATACATATCATGTATCATGACAATGTCTTCTACTACAGTGGTATGATATTTTCGCCATGTCACCTTCCCTATTATAGTCCTACTGTATACTAGGTCTACATATTACTATTTTATAAGGTACTATATTATATTAGGGTAAACAAACAAACAAACAAACAAATAGGTGTAACCTTGCTTAAAAAAGAAATCAATCACAGAATTTAAAGACAAAAAAAACCCTAAATAAATCAGACTTCCACCATTCTGAGATGGAAACTTTGGAGGTAATATCACCTAAACCAAGGAGTGAGACAAGGTGTGAATATTTCTATTTCTATATATTTATGTAAATAAATTAATGATGTATATCGCAGACTAAATGATAAGTGAAACAGTTTCTTCCTAGAGTTATTATATAAACTATTTTTTAAGCTACTACTCTCTCAGAAGGTGATGAGGACATGTCCCCAGCATCCTCAGTGTTACACCTGTACTATAAATCTACATTTAATAAGAAAATGCCTTATCTGAATCAGGAGTAGTCCGGAAGCGCCACTGCAAAGTTCATTTAACACAACCTCAGCTAATTAATTAGCTAATTATCAACTCTTTCCTGAGCACAGAGCAGAACACTCAACTCTCACCCCTCACTCCTAATCTTTAATAGTGAACATTTACATTAATAATTAATGTTTTCTTCACATAACAAGAGATTCTGTAAAAAGTGAGTTAACTTACCGTTTGCTGGATGATTGCAATCTATCACTTTTTTAGTTTTAAAAGAAGTTAACTTCGTAAAGAAACGGAAAACTTTCTTGATAGCCTCCATCGTTTAGTCAGCAGGAAGTAACGAGATGCGAGTTTGTCCAAGATGCACAGGTCTCTGAGTCGCACCGCTCTGTGACGTCACAATGCTCGTTCCGTGAGCAGCCTCTCAGTCTCCCACTGAGCAGCGTGTGTGTGCGTCACAATCAATCAATCAATCAACCAATCAATCAATCAATCAATCAATAATAATAATTATTATTATTACTATTGTTATTATTATTATTATTATTATTATTCATAAATAAATAAACAATTTAAAAATATTATTATTAATATATTATTATTATTGCATGTCAGGTAAAGGACCAGGGGAGATGGCAGTCATTACCTCAGCAGTCAATGCACAGTTGTACAGTGAAATTTTGGACATTTTCTCATTCCATCCATAGAAAATAGGTTTGGTGGTGATGAAATAATTTTTCAGGATGACAATGCATCTTGCCACAAAGCAGACAGTTTTAAAGCTTTTTTTTCAGGAAAGGCATATCAACTCAATGACATGGCCAGCAAACAGTCCGGATCTCAATCCAATTGAAAATTTATGGTGGAAAGTAAAAAAACTGGTCCATGTTAAGGCTCCACCCTGCAAAGCTGATCTGTAAACTGCTATTCGAGAAAGTTGGAACCAGATTGATGGGGAATATTGTTTTTCATTAGTGAAGTCTATGCCTCAAAGAATAAAAGCCAGAGGAGGAGCAACAAAGTATTAATTGTGTTTTTTTTGTTGATGATTCCATAATTTTTTCCTCTACTTGATTTGGAAAAAGACATGCCATTAATAAAAAAAATGTCCTTGAATTTTTTTTATGTATATTTCACAAATGAGAATGTTAAGCTATTGAACAAAACCTTTTTTGTGTCATATCTGTGATTTGTTTGTTTGCTATAAAGTAAAAAAGCTGGGTGAACATCCTCTAAGTGTGGTGATTCCATAATTTTTGCCAGGGGTTGTAGATAGATAGATAGATAGATAGATAGACAGACAGACAGATAGACAGACAGACAGGCAGACAGACAGATAGATAGATAGATAGATAGATAGATAGATAGATAGATCACTTTATTTATCCCAGAGGGAAATGCACCTATTACAGCAGCAGTATATGTTACATTATATTGTTATGTTATTTCTTATTTATTATAAGTTGAATATTTTATTCCACAGCACTACTCAGAATTCTTCACTACACTGATGTTCATCCTGTGATCACTGAAATCCCCCCCAAAAAAGGCAAAAGCATTTCCTGGCTTTGGAAATGAACCTTGTGCTTCAAAGGTCTGATGAATGAATGACAAATGAATGATTGAACAACGTAATATTTTTATTATAATATTTAGGCTATCATAGGAAAGAGTTTATTATTAGTTTGTGGAAGTGTGTGATCATGTTGGCCGATCAAAACTTGACTTTTGGGGGAAATTTATTGTGTCTCCTATAGCTAAACTAAATTCTAAAGCCTTCCTATATTTTGAAATGTAAATTTATTTTTGTTTCAAATTTAAGTATTTTTATCAGTATTTTTTATTTAACTAATAAGATACTGATAAAAAAATACTGCTTTTTCCACCATAGTAGTGACCAGGGGAATTTCTAGTGAGTTTTTCTTCAATCTCTCTCTCTCTCTCTCTCTCTCTCTCTCTCTCTCTCTCTCTCACACACACACACACACACACACACACACACACACACACACAGACACACAGACACACACACACACACACACTTTTATTAAATTCTTAATATATGCTCCATTATAGGTTTGTTAATTCTCTCCAGGTTTGGTGATGAAGAAGAGATCATTTGTAGACAATAAATGCTTCTAAAAAACACAGCTGTTTGTTGAATAATGTTAAAAAATCTGAACTATACAATATTAAAGCATATTAATCTCAGTGTTTATTGCTTCATCAAATCTGACATTCGTAGGAACCCAAAAGCAGCAAATTATCCAAACTGCCAGTAATTTGTGCCTTTTGGACCTCAAAACTTTCAGAAAATGAAACACATGTGCATAACTGCTTTTAATTTAAACATACACTCACTGTCCACTTTATTAGGAACACCAGAACACCTGTACATTCATGCAGTTCTCTAATCAGTCCATCATGTGACAGCAGTGCAGTGCTAAAAATCATGCTGATACAGGTCAAGAGCTTCGGTTAATGTTCACATCAAACATCAGAATCCAGAAAAAGTGTGAAATCTAGAGACAGTTGTATGTGAGCAGTAGTTTCTGAAATACTCAAACCAACCCATCTGGTACCAACAACCATGCCTCAGTTAAAGTCACAGAAATCACACTTTTCTTCATTCTGATGTCTGATGTGAAAATTAACTGAATCTCTTGACCTGAATCTGCATGACTTTTGGCATTGTGCTTCTGCCACATGATTGGCAACGCAGACATTATTTAAGGACTAATGTGTCCCTTTTCTTCTTTTAAATGTTTTTGACTATTATCTTAAAACAGCAGAATTTGTATTGTATGAATTGTGTATCACACCAGCACATCATTCACATTTCATATCTTCATATCTATTTGGATAAAATGCATGTGAGTAGTATTTAGATTATTTTTTTAATGGACATAAAATTGGCTCTCCTTTTATGCAATGTACAGGCTTCTTTAAATTAAAGACAGAAAACGTGTGTGTAACAGGGTGGACACAGCCATAACAGAGTGGACATAACAGGATGGACAAATAATAGATAATCAATGATGTGGTTTTCCTCATTACATAAAATACAAACACTATGTAAAAAAGGTTAACAACAACAATTAACAGCTTACAACATGAAAAACTTCTAAACAACATGAAATTAAATGACATCATATGATAATCAAACCTTGTATTTATCAGGTTGGAACGACTGCTTACTCTCTGCATTAGGCATCTGGTCGTCAGTATTCCAACTTATATGGATTATATATATATATATATATATATATATATATATATATATATATATATATATATATAGTCAAATCCACTGCAGATCCAACCTTCAAAAGTTTTGAAATGCTTTAGCAAAATGCGTTTTTTTTTTAAATTGCCAAGGTCTATATCTTTGATGTCCAAAAAAAAAAAGTCCTGTATGGATCACTTGAAGAATGCCAGCACATCTGAAAATCAAGTTCATCTGAAAGATAAGAAATCAGACATGGCCAATAAACTGCAATCAAGCTTTACTGTCTCAGGGATTGCTACATGGATGTTTCTTCATCCCTCCTGGACACCAGGGGCAGTGTAAATCAATCAGTTACCTTCTTCTGTGGTGGCTGAGTGGTGCTCTCTTGCCATACTTCACACTTACTCGTTAAACTTACTTTATGTAGCAGGACTCTGCAAACGCGCATACTGGGGCTATACTCGAGTTCCCTCCACTCTTCCATTGTCTCTCCACTGGGTCAAGTTCTTCCTCAGTGTTATCTACTCGAGTGTGATTGCCACACACCCTCTCTTTAGCCTTTATTCTCCCCCCAAGTGGTTGAGTGGGTTCCCCCTCGCTGCACCGTGCGCTGTTCGCTCCTGAGCCTGATACATTAGCAGGATAACAACCATCCCTTTACCCTTCATTCTCCACACTGGGTCTGGTTCTCTCTCTGTGTTCGTGTGCTAAGATGTTCTAAAGAACATCATCGTATATGGCCTGCAGTGGCAGAACCTTAGCGGTTGTACGGCTAGTACTGGAACAAACACTCCAATCTGCTGTTGTCGTTCCCACTGTGGACGCACACACACACACACACACACACACAAAGGTACTGAGGAGATTCTCGCTGCCCCTGGTGACCCCCAGGTGCTTTTTCTTCTTTCCTTTTTTTCTTCTGTAGGGAGTCTGTAGAACAAAAATGAGAGAGATATCTTCAGATAAATAACATAAAAATTAACTTTTACTGCATTAAATATTAACATATTTTTCTTCAATTACTTGCATTTAATATTGTTTGCATAGCAATCTGTTATTGCAGAACTCAGTACTGATGTAGTACTGGACATCATTATTTTACACTCATTCAGCTCACTTTATTTAGGTCTATTCTGTTGTTTCTCACTAACTTGGCCTCAGAACCAGTCATGTGCGAGGATCTGCTCGAGGGTTGGTCGTCTTTTAGGGTCTCGTTGCAGGCACCACCTTATCAGACTGCAGCAAGCTGTGTGTGCAGTAATGTAATTGATTAAAACTGAAATTTGGTAACCTTCAGAAACTTTTCTTCATATTTATATTTTCTGTCAGTTACGAATTTTTAAAAAATATATATTGCTAATAATAGCTATTTTGCTATGAAATATTTCCAGCTTTGTGTATAGGTTTGAATGTAAAGCTTCTGTATTTTCTCACCTTCAGACAGATCATCAGGGAAGTTCAGGCGGCCATCAACAATCTCTTGTGCTCCAAAAAAAGGCTCTTCTCCACATAACAGGTTGTACAGGAGTATTCCCAGACCCCAGACAGTAGCAGGTTCCGCCTCGTACTCTTTTTCAACAATCCATTCAGGTGGGTGGAAAGTCCGAGTGCCTGAATGAAAGACAGAGAAAGAGTATCTTCATTAAGATCACAAAAATGATCCACCACCAAATTCTCATCAAATCTACTCATACCTGCATATTCAGTGTAGGGGGTGTCCTTAAGTAGATCACCACAGCCGAAATCGATCAGCTTCACTTCAAGGGTCTGAGGGTTCAGGAGAATGTTTTCTTCCTTGATGTCTCGATGGAGCACACCCCGGTCACGGCAGTGACATGCAGCGTGAATTACTTGCTGCATGATGATTTGAGCCAGAGATTCAGACATGTTCACATCTTCACAGTACTTGTAGAGATCAACACAAGGGTCGGGCCGCTCCAGGACCAAGATGAAGGCTTGGGGCGTCTCGGACCATTCCAGCAGCTCTATCACATATGGACAGCGAGGCGGCTTGCACACAAGCTCCATTAGCGCCACTTCAACAGGGAGTCTGCGTGTGTCACCGGGCTAAAAACAGAGTGCACATGATTAGTATTGGATTGGACAGAAATGCATGTTAAAGTCAAAATCAAGCTGATCAAAATGCAAGTGAAATAAATAAAATAAAAGTCATAACAGCCATCCAGTGAGGATTTGAAGAATAAAACGGTGAATAATGAGTTTTGCCACTTTCACCCTTCATATGTCTTGGTCTACAAATTGATTTTCAAAATCAAGCAAAATCACAAACGTAATGAAAGCTCACGTACAAGTGTGATGTATGGGTCATCTTCATACTTGAGCATGAATTTCAGGGCCACCTGCAACACAGAAATAGATAATTAGCTTCATTGCTCTCATCTAACTTTAGTAAAGTTTCCAAGTGTAACTCACTAATGAGCTAGCCAACTTCTGCCTATATAAACTCATATATACAAGTAGAACTTGATTTATTACTCAGGAATTAATTTAGAATACATGTAATAGGCTTTTTGTATCATTTGGTATCTCAGTAATATGTAATGATCTACAAATCTTGTATAGTGTTCAGCAGTGCCAGTTAACTGTATATGTGCTGATATTCACCTTTTTCCCATCTGATTTCCGAACACCTGCGTAGACGGAACCGAAGCCTCCTTTTCCCAGCAGCGATCCCAAAATGTAGCGACTAAAAAGGTTTTCTGATGAACAAAAGAACAAACAAACAGTGTAGCTCATTTTCAGATATCCAGCTCTGTGATACTTCCTCAGGTATCAGCTATTATGAGTCCAGAATGTTATATGAAAAGTCTGATCTTGGACAGGGTGTGTTCCTGTTTTCTGTCTCACACCTCTGTTTTCTGTCTTCAGATTGTTCTCTTCTGTCTCTGTTCTCCTCCTCTTTTCCGCCATCTCCTCTGGCTGGGGCTCAGGTCCTTCATGAGAAACATCCATCCTTTGTCTTTTCAGATGATTCTCCTTGCTTTCTCTTCTAATGACGGAGCAGGATGCCTCTACACTGGTCTCAGTTTTTTCAGTCTTCACATCCTTCTCTTCTATCTCTGTTCTCCTCCTCTTTTCCGCCATCTCCTCTGGCTGGGGCTCAGGTCCTTCATGAGAAACATCCATCCTTTTTCTTTTCAGAGGATTCTCCTTGCTTTCTCTTCTAATGACGGAGCAGGATGCCTCCACACTGGTCTCAGTTTTTTCAGTCTTCACATCCTTCTCTTCTATCTCTGTTCTCCTCCTTTTTCCTGGTGTCTCCTCTGGCTGGGGCTCAGGTCCTTCATGAGAAACATCCATCCTTTTTCTTTTCAGAGGAATCTCCTTGCTTTCTCTTCTAATGATGGAGGAGGATGCCTCTACACTGGTCTCAGTCTTTTCAGTCTTCACATCCCTCTCTTCTATCTCTGTTCTCCTCCTTTTTCTTGGTGTCTCCTCTGACTGGGGCTCAGGTCCTTCATGAGAAACATCCATCCTTTTTCTTTTTAGAGGAATCTCCTTGCTTTCTCTTCTAATGATGGAGCAGGATGCCTCTACACTGGTCTCAGTCTTTTCAGTCTTCACATCCTTCTCTTCTATCTCTGTTCTCCTCCTTTTTCCTGGTGTCTCCTTGGACTGGGGCTCAGGTCCTTCATGAGAAACATCCATCCTTTTTCTTTTTAGAGGGTTCTCTTTGCTTTTGCTTCTAATGACGGAGCAGGATGCCTCCACACTGGTCTCAGTCTTTTCAGTCTTCACATCCTTCCATTCCGTCTCTCTTCTCCTCCTTTTAACCAGCTTCTCCTTGGGCTGGAGCTCAGGTTCTTCATGAACAAGATCCATCTTTTTTCTCTTCAGAGGATTCTCCTTGCGTTCGCTTCTAGTGACGGAGCAGGATGCCTTCTCACAGGTCTCAATCTTTTCAGTCTTCACATCCTTCCCTTCCATCTCTCTTCTCCTCCTTTTAACCAATTTCTCCTTGGGCTGGAGCTCAGGTTCTTCATTAACAAGATCCATCATTTTTCTCTTCAGTGGATTCTCCTTAGTTTCTCTTCTAGCAAAGTGTAGGCCTGCTTAAGAAAATATTTGATAAATTACTAGGGCTGGCAGATATGACAATATGTAGTAATTTTTTATCATCAGGGTATACACTTTTATTGATATGATATGATAATATCACCTAAACCGAGGAGTGAGACTTAAGGAGTGAGAAATTAGCCTCAATTTCTATTGACATATTTATACATAAATTCAGGATGACAGTATCATGGCTTAAGTGCTATTTCTAACGATATTTAATGATATTTCTTTAAGCTATTTTATAAGCTATTTTAATGTACTACACTCTCAGAAGGAGATGAGGACATGGCCACAGGGTGAACATTTCTATTCATAATTCATGTTTTATTTTCACATAGTAGATTCTGTGAAACTTGAGTTAACTTACCGCTTGCTGGACAATTGCAGTCCATCACTTTTCTAGTTGTAGCAGAAGTCAAATAAGACGTGAAATAGGTTTGTAAAAGAAGCGTTGTTCACTGTTTTCTTTTGCCTGGAACTGATGAGATGCGAGTTTTCTCTCACTGTAGATCCGCTCCAGAGCAGCACGGGTCTGTGACGTCATGATGCTCTGTTGCATAAATATTAGAACGATATTGCAGAAGAATCGTCCTTAAGTTCCCAAACAGCGTCTCACCTCATCTTCCTTCACCTCACTGCACGGGGTTTAAGCTTTATTTATTTATTTATTTATTTATTTTTTCCAAAATTCAAGGTTTATTTGTCACAGGTACAAATAAGATGCAGTTACTCCAAATCACTGTGCATATCAAGAACAATAAAGACACTATACAGACAATAGAACAATACTTATCTTATCTTATGTATAGGAAGAGTGCAGACAAACCAATACACTCACCGTCCACTTTATTAGGAACACCTGTACACCTGCACATCTAATCAGCCAATCATGTGGCAGCAGTGCAATGCATGAACTCATGCAGATACAGGTCAAGAGCTCCAGTTAATGTTCACATCAAACATCAGAATGGGCTGGTTTGAGGATTTCAGAAACTGCTGATCTCCTGGGAATTTCACACAAAGTAGTCACTAGAGAACTAGTAGTCACTAGAGAATAGTGCAAAATCCAAAAAGCATCCTGTGAGCGGAGGGTCTGCAGGATGAAACCCCTTGTTGATGAGAGAGATCAGAGGAGAATGACCAGACTGGTCTGAGCTGACAGGAAGTCTATAGTCACTCAAATAAGCACTCTTTATAACCGAAGTGAGGAGAAAAGCATCTCAGAACACACAGCACATCAAACCGCAGAAGACCACATCAGGCTCCACTCCTCTCAGCCAAGAGCAAGAATCTTAGTCTATCATGGGCAGTCGAACTGGACAGTTTAAGACTGGAAAAAGACCAGGTGTTTTTTTGTTTTTTTTTTTCCTAATCTTCAACTGTCCAGTTTGGGTGAGCCAGTGCCCATGATAAACTCAGATTCCTGTTCTTGGCCGACAGGAGTGGAACGTAAATGTAGTCTTCTGCTGTTATAGCCCATCCACCTCAAAGTTTGATGTTTTGTGCATGCTGAGATGCTTTTCTGCTCATCAGGGTTGTAAACAGTGATAATTTGAGTTACTGTATCCTCAAAACTATCTGGAATCCGGCCATCTTCCTCTGACCTCTCTTATCTATAAGCTCTAGAGACTGCTGCTGCCATGACTGGCTGAATAGATATATATATATATATATATATATATATATATATATATATATATATATATATATATATATATAATTATAAGTTTATATAATATATATATACACACACACAAACACACACACACATGCACATATGTATGTATGTATGCATGTATGTATATATATATATATATATGAAAAAAATGAAAAGATGTTTAAATAAAAATATGCAAAGTCCCTTTATATTTGAGCTCACATAAAACTTACTGAACGCGTTGTTCTTTTCATATACAACCTTCTGATAATTTTTATAAGGGTGCCAATAATTTTGAAGGCACTGTTTTTCCTGTATTTGCAGGGAAAAATACTTGCACGATTTTGACCAGCAGAGGGCAGCAATAGGTCATTTTGTGTTTTGAAGAACTAAAATCACAAACACAAAACAAGCTTTAAAACCTTCACATCTGAACAACACACACACACACACACACTTGAAGGTTCTTTGTAGAACCCTACAACAAAGTGTTTCCCTGTCAGGGAGTGTTCCAAGCAGAATAATTAAGAGGAATGTAAGTAAGAAACAATACCAAATATTCATTATGGAAGTGTCAGAGTGACTTTTCGTAAAGCAAAAGTAATACATACTAACAGGGTAAAAAGTAATATTGGGGACAGGTGGGAAAAAAAACATGAAATACAACTGAATAAAATCAAACATTCATAAAAATGAGAATTTATTGAAGAATTTTTAATTGGGAGAAGAGATTGGCCAGCTAAGGTGCAGCTATAACAGTCATTGAGCTTTTACAAATGAACTATTGTTATACAGAGACAGAAATATTCATTTTTGCAGAGTAAGTTTTAGTAATAGATATGTTCTGTATCGTCAGCCTATATTCACGCTAAAACAAGACAAAACTCCAGAACACACCATGATGTGATTTTATAATGAGCAGACATTTTAATGCTGTCACTAGTAATAAATGTTAAACTGTTAATTAAAACACTTAATTTCTGTCTGTATGTTTTCTTGTTTGTTTTCTATCAGGTGATGTATCAGGTGATTAGATGTTATTTCTAATAAAAAAAACTACAAATACAAACTACAAATGATCAAATCTGGTGTATTTTTGTTGTGTTTTGCTTTAGTGGAGGAAAATTCACTACTCCAATATTGTCCATTCATATAAATAAATCCCATTCAGAATCAGAAATATTGTATTTTTCACCATTATTTACAACACATAAAAATATACTTTTCGTACAGTATACTGACCAACTAAGATGAAAGTGTAGCTCAGAAAACATCTGAAACAATGTAGAATGCCAAAAAGATCTATTTCAATGTATGATTACGGTTGTACTGCATACTGATGGAGTGTCAGTGCCTCCAATTTTTAAAATTAGACTTGCAGGTCTTTTGGTTTCACATTAACTGTTAGTGTTATTTTCAGTAAAGAGTTTCTCTTTCAGTTTGTAGTAATGTCCCTCCTTCTCCATAAGTTCCTGATGACTGCCTTGCTCCACAATCACCCCCTGGTCAATCACAATAATCTGGTCTGCCTTCTCAATGGTCTTCAGCCTGTGTGCAATCACCAGTAAGGTCTGGTTGGGGCAGTTGGCCAGGGCTCGTTGGACCTGAGTAAACATTTTAAAGCTTGTTGTTACTGAGTTCTTCTGGATGCAGTCTGTATTTATGTGTGTATATGTGTGCATGTGTACCGTTTGTTCACTCTTAGGATCCAGAAAGCTTGTGATCTCATCCAGTAATATAACTTGCGGCTCTCTGATCAGAGCTCTGGCAATCGCAATGCGCTGCTTCTGACTGCTACCAAGAAGACTTCCTCGTTCACCTACATCTGAGAAACAAGGTTTATTCAAAAATCTTATTTTTCAATGTTCATCATTTATACCTTCTGTCGTACTGTATGTATAAGTCGTAATTAAATTCAACATCATTCTAGTGTATCTTACCTGTGTCATAACCTTTCTGTAACTGGCAGATGAATTCATGTGCATTGGCTTTGCGTGCTGCCTCCTCAATACTCTTGAGTGAACAGTCTGGCAATCCGTAAGCAATATTGTCCCGTATGGTACCGGCGAAGAGAACAGGCTCCTGGCCCACTGCAACAAGCTGCCAAATTATATAATTATACATGTGATTAATCTGATTAACATATTTTTCAGCATTATATAACTGTGAGTTAAATTATTGAAGCCAAGCTGTTGAAGTATTACTAACATCTATGCACAGTGTTACTATTTGTAAAGATATTACTAATATTGCTGCATTGAAAACAAAACTAAATGTGCAGATTTTATGACGGGCTGCTAGACTTTTTGTCAAACACCACAGCCCATGCTGACACAAAAATAAGAATGTGTTGCCAGCATGTTATGATAAATATCAGGCATTACGTTGCTGTGCAGGTATTTGTGCTGGTAGTTCTGCAGAGGCTGCCCATCTAGTAGGATCTTTCCTTGCTGAGGCTGGTAAAACCTCTGCAGCAGACTGACACAAGTGCTTTTCCCACCACCGGAAATCCCTACCAGGGCGGTCATTTTACCGGGTTTCAGCTCCAAACTGAAGTCCTGAACAAAACACAGAGACACCCAACAATTTGCTTGATGCATTACTCATTGTACTTGAAAGAGTGTGGAAATGTGTGAAAAATGCTGTCAGAACTGGCAGAAATATTGATTTTAAGTGTGTTGCAGGTGATAAGTAAGGAATAAATTGCAACAGGGCATGCTGTTATAGGAAAATAATCAATAGTCTCAAGATTGTTTTCCTATAACAGCACATCATGAAGTCTTTTATTCCTCTTATATCACAGCAATTAATATACATTTTATAAAAACTGTTTATGTGTAGCATCCACCCTACAATCCCTGTGTCAGTTCTTACCTAGCAGCTACTGTTACAGGAAACTAACCAACACCTTCTGACCAGTCAGAACCAAGCATTCAGTAACACTATATTCACAAATAAAACCTACACTAGAATTGTAGGTTTGCAAATTTAGCTGTTCAGCTCTTGACACATTAACAGCCAATAAGCTCATGCACCGTGTTATGGTCATGTTGTAATAAGCACCTCCAGCACATTGAAGTCAGGACGTGTTGGATAAGAGAAGGTGATGTTCTGGAAGCTGACGTGTCCCTTCAGTTCCTCTGGCTCCAGGGTCCCATCTGTGCTCACTTCAGGCTTGCGGTCCAGGTACTCAAACACCTTCCCAGCGGCACCCACAGAGTTCAGCATGTCTCCAAATATATAAATCAAAGTCTGAAAGGGATAAAGCAGTTTATTCGGTAAGGTTTTAGGTTCCAACTTGAGTATTTTTAAACCTTTTTTATTTACAAGGTGCACATACCCTAATGCTGTCCCCGAGATCTGAATGGTAGAGGATGAATGAGACCAGATTTCCCGTGGTCATCTGTCCATACGTTACAAACAGGCGACCATAGTATAACACAGCCACCTTCACTCCCAACTCTGTGAGCTGCGAACAACACACAGACATATACACATATAGAAATACATTTTCAAATGTAAATATATTTAGCAAGGGAGAGAAGCAAAGATTATATCACAAAAAAAAGTTGTCATATTACTGTACAAAAATGCTCTTTAACCTTAGCTAGCTAATTTGTATAATAGTCTATTGATATACTGAGGTATCATGAAAACTGTGCATGTGTCATGTGTCATAAAAATAGTACAAATTTAGATGTTTATTCTGATTTAGTTTGGATCTGGAATGTGACCCTGCAACGGAGGCTGTATACTCACCCTTCTTACCAGCAGGTACACTGCTCTGACTGTATCCCGCTGAGTCTTTATATTATGCGTATCCATCAGCCGCTCATCATAGCGACACTTCTCACTCTGCTTTGCGTTAAAGCTCTTTACTGTCCTGATGCCTGACACAGCCTCTCCTGCAGCATCATTTGCTCTTGCTATGGAGTCCTGCACTTTCTTTGAGAGTCTCTACAGGAAGCACAAGGGGGAAAAAATGATGATGAAATAAGATACATCTTAATGCTTTAACATTATCATAGCATTTTAATTGCTACTAAACTGTTTTGTGGAAAACAAGATTATAATTTAAATAACTAAAAAAAAGTAGTAGCTTGCTTGGGAAGAGGTGCAGCCCATTCTTACATTTCAAGTCAGTTATAAATAGTACCAGCACTAACACCCATGTGGAACACGAATGCAGAGCTTCATTTTGCTGGGAAATTGGTCCACATTTTACACCTAATGCCTATGTGTAGGTCTACAGACTATTTGGTCAGCACCTGGTAGTGTGTGTCATAGATGTTCTGTAGTAGTCCAGTCAAAGGCGTCTCCAACAGCGTCAGTACTGTGAGCTTCCAGGAGAGACTAAACATCAGGTACAGCATCCCCATGGTCTTAATCATGGTTCGCAGTAGGACGTTCACATTCAGGGCTACAGCTCGGGCCATGAGATTGGTGTCTGTGGACAGTCTGCTTGTGATGTCACCTGTAGAACAATACCACAAAGTCAGCTGAGCGTGATACTCCAAGAGAGTAGCAGAAGCAGAAGAATTCACACAACTTAATGAGAAGGCTTATTTCTCAATATGTTAGCATTTACTTATTAAAAACTGGTGGTGATAGGGATGCATAAAAGTCTACCTGTCTTTATAGTCTCAAAGAAGCCAATTTCCTGCTTAAGCAAGCAGCCGAAGAGTTGATGCTTCACTCGGCAAATAAAGCTGCCAATAGCACACAGGAAGAGACCTCCTCGGCAGCCTGCGCTGAAAGAGCTGAAGATGGATAGGAAACATTAAATAAAAGAATCTTCATTCTCGTAACATTGGAACATAGCACAGGTTAGGATACCGTTAGGAAATGTGGCCGTGCTGATGAATACTAGTTCTAGGATTAGTGTCGGTCACTCTAAAAGCTGACACAGAAGAATCCACAATGTCATGTCGTTTACTGACCTTCCAAAAGAGCAACATGTCATTAGGATTATTGTTGAAAGAAATTCATTCCAGCTGTACTCAGTCTGCAGGATATCGATCAACTTTCCTGTATAGAGTGGAATAAACATCTCACCTGAAAACACAAGAACATCTCACCTGAGCATGCATGCTTCATTCAAACATCATTCCCAATGACTGAGTTCTTACTTACAAAGGACAGCTAAGGCTAGGAAGCCAGATGCCCCGATTAAAAACAGGTAGTCAGGTTTGTAGAGGTGGATCACTCTCATGAAGAGCACTCGAGCTCTCTGCTTCTTCTCTTTGCTGCTGCTTTCCCCGTTAGACTCTGCGAAGAGCGTCTCCCAGAACAGGCATCCCAAAGCAGCAGCCACACTGCCGACCAGCCACATAGCAAACTTCTCCAGCGGCCAGCTGCCAAACACAGTTAAGCGACCTGTTTCATACACAGGAGGGAGAAAACAGTGGGCCAAAATCCAGCGCTTCATCAGCGGCCCTCTCACATCACTCCAGTAGAAGAGTGAGCAGAGCAATGAGCATCGCAGCACAGCCTCAGTCCACTGCCTCAGCAAGTCAGCTCCACCGTCCAGACTCCTCACCTCACCTCTCCACCGGCTGCCCAGCAAGTCCAGCACATAGACGAACACCAAATCCGTCAACACAAGAGCAAGAGCAGCCACCAAAACTTTGGCCATCTTGTAGCTTGTGGATGAACCGCTCAAGTGTCGCTATTAAACAGCGGCTTTTAATGGCGCCTCAGACTCAAAGCGCTTGTGTTTAGAAGTTAAGCGATTTCTTCAGCATGTATTTCCGCAGCTATCGGTCTAAATACAGGTTTTCCCCCGTCTTTCCCTTCACTCAGCTCTCACTGGAGGTTCACTTTCAATTTCATTTTCATTACAGGGGTTTTCCAGAATGCGATGCCAAATATTAACTGCTCACCAGCACATTATACGAGATCTAAAACTGACCTAACGTTTTGTGTGTTTTATTATTCTGCCATATACGAATTTGTGTATTTGTGTGTGTGTGTGTGTGTGTGTGTATATATATATATGTACGAGCTCTACCCTATTTTAAAATATTTTCAGCTTTCACCATGGGGAGGCGATAAACTTCACCTTTCTACTTAAAGCTCGAGCAAAACCTGTTCGCCTCAGTTCTGCCTAGCAACTGATGAGTCATCGTAAAGCCACACAAAGAAGTCTCACACTTCCTGTACATTTTCCATTTTTTTTCAGTTGTCTGTCTGTCTATCTATCTATCTATCTATTTTCTAACTACAATACACATGAATCCAAGCCAAGAGGCCATTGTACTGGCCTAATTATTTGGCTGGGTTTGGCTTTTTTTTTTTTTTTTGGTCAATCCTCCTAGTTTGCCCGTTACTGGCATAGTCTAGTCCTTCTGGTTTTGTTTGCATTAGTTCCTTTTAATACAACCTGCACTTGCATCCATGTACTGTATTCCATCCATCCATCCATCCATTTTCTTTACCCCTTATCCTCCTCAGTGTCACAGGGAGCCTGGAGCCTATCCCAGGGAACCCGGGGCACAAGGTGGGGGACACCCTGGATGGGGTGCCAACCCATCGCAGGGCACAATCACACACACACACACACACACACACACACACATACACGAAGGACAATTTAGAGATGCCAATTTGGCTTTGGACTGGGGAGGAAACTGGAGTACCCAGAGGAAACCCCTGAAGCATGGGAAGAGCATGCAAACTCCACACAAACAGGGTGGAGGCAAGGATCGAACCCCCAACCCCAACCCCGGAGGACAACCACTAAGCCACCATGCCCCCTGTACATGTATTACATTTGAATCATAATCACAGTACATGTATTTGTTATAGTTTATACTTGCTGGTAGACTTGACTCTCCTTTTGCTGCAAGCTTGCTTAAAAGACTATATAAATTTGCATAAGATTAATATAATTAATCTCATATATGCCAAACTCCCGATTTCTAAACTCCATGCAGCAGTTCAGAAGTACTAATTCCCAAATAAAAAAAAAAAAAAAAAAAAAAAACGAGGATCTGGCAACCCTGCACACAGGTTTACAGCGTCATCTATGGCCACGGAAATGTATCTGCATCCAAAACCAGCCTCTGTATGAAGACTTCAAGCTGCAAAGTTTCCTGTGGACATGGCACAGTTTCACGTATTTGAAGCACCTGTATCAGGTTTTAACTTCGAGAACTCGACAAGGTATGTTCAAACTGAACTGTTTACCTTTGGTGGTATTAGTGTGTGAAAAGCGCGATCAGGTTTTTGAAGAGCATCAACGTTTATCAAAAACGAAAGTAAAGTTTCACCGTTCCGTGATTCGATATAAAATCATGTTTTTAAATAAGACGGAGTAGTTTAGGACTACACTGAGAAACTAAAGTCAGATTTGGAGGAATGATGAAAACCGTATTGAAGGAGAAATGTAAAGAGGCTTTTCTGAGTAATGACTGCATTTGTCCTGATGCATTTCCTTGTCATTCAGAAATGTTTTATTGGAGAATGCTCTGGGTGAGGGGAAAAGCAAGGCGCCCAAACCTGTAAAGACTGGCACAACGATCGCAGGAGTGGTGTTTAAGGTAAATAGAGGAAAACTGTCCAAATAGGATGACATCTTAATGATCTAGTATCAGAAATATCCTGCTGTAAACCTTATCTGACGAAAACCTTGTGCGCGCGTGCCTGTGTGCATGTGTGTGTGTGTGTATTTGTAGGATGGTGTGGTCCTGGGAGCTGACACAAGGGCAACCTCCAGTGAAGTAGTTGCTGATAAAATGTGTGCCAAAATTCACTACATTGCTCCAAACATATAGTAAGTCGACCTCTGGAATTCATTAAACCTGGGGGTGGGGAGGATCCAATGGATCTGGAGCCTATCCCACAGGTGCAAGTCCATCACAGCATCATAAGTACACATTCATGCACTCATTCACATCTTGGGGGCAGTTTAGCATAGCCAGTCCACCTGTTGGAAGAGAGCAACTATTGGCAAGTTTTGTGGAGGTAAGAGGAAACCAGAGAACCAGTAGGAAACCCATACAGACACGGGGACATGTGAAACATGTGAAACACCACACAGACAATAACCTGAGCTAAGGATCCAGAACCAGAGACCCTGGAACTGTGTGGCATCAACATTACCCACTACACTATTGACTATGTTTACATGCACATCAATATTCCAATATTAATCAGAATTTGGCAATATTCTAATTAGTACTGAGTCACGTAAACACCACATTCAGATTAAGACAATATTCTTACTCCCCAAATTCTCATTCTCACTCCTGGAATATGTCTGTTTTAATCAGAAATTTGCTGCATGTAAACACCTTATTCAGAAAATCTACTAAAAGGAGATATATGCGCCTGCTCATTTCGCATGGAATTGTGGGTGCTAACAGATGCTTAGCTGTAGGCTAGATATTTAGGAATGGCAACTCAGGCATACTTACAACAACCATGTATACAGGAATATTCCGATGCCTGAAGGCATATAAACATCGTATTCGGAGTACGGCTGCATCAAGAATATAGACCTTAAACAGAATTTGATGTGCGTGTAAATGTAGTCATTGTGTCAGCCTCATTGGAATTCAGTTAAACAATATCAAAATAATAATAAAAAAATGCATCTTTATACAGCACAAATGTCTTAATTTGTTAAACATTATGCTATTATGGTAAGATAAAAATGGCACAGAAAGACAGAATGTAATGCATATATGTATTCATAGTTTTCTTATGTGTTTTAGTTGTTGCGGTGCGGGGACGGCGGCAGACACTTTTAAAACTACAGAATTGCTCTCTTCCAACCTCACCATTTTCTCCTTGAATAGCGAGAGGAACCCCAGAGTCACCATGGCGGCTCACATACTACAGGATATGCTCTTCAGGTAGGAATGAATATGTGCATCTGTGTTAGTGATGAGGTTTGTATTTTATGTATAATAGCTTTTCTTTCAGAGAGCTTTAGCACTGCATAATTTTTTACAGACACTATATGAAGGTCTTCTCATAAATTTCTACTAAGTGCAAGTTTTCTTGCTGCCATTTAATTGTTCATCATCTGGCTGTTATATTCCAGATATCGAGGTATGATTGGGGCAAATTTAATTCTAGGAGGGGTCGATTTCACAGGGAATCATCTCTACACAGTGGGACCCTTTGGGAGCATGGACAAGCGTCCATATCTCGCCATGGGTAAGCATGTGACATTCTCAACACAGAAATGTACATTATATTGCTCCTGTGCTAAATATATCAATGTTTTTTTTTCAGGATCTGGTGATTTAGCTGCTATGGGTATCCTGGAGGACAGATTTAAAGCCAATATGGAGGTAGCTGTTTGTTTTAAGATAAGATAAGATAAGATAGGATAATCATTTATTTGTCCCCAATGGGGAAATTTGCATTGTTACAGCAGCAGATATAAAGATATACTATAAAAAAAACTAAAAAAAATGTAAGTATAAAAAATATAATAGAGACAAACCAAGAATGCACAAAAACACAAACACACAACAGTATTAAAGTGACACTGCATTATTGCACTGTTCCCATGAGATGGGGGGGGGTTACCAAAGATTTACTTTCCAGTTAGTACCAGAGATTTATTGTCCAGTTAAGTGGTGGGGTCTGCTGGGAGCAGTGCTGGTTGTACAGTCTCACAGCAGCAGGGAGGAAGGACCTGCGATACCGCTCGTTCACACACTTGGGGTGGAGCAGCCTGTCACTAAAGGAGCTGCCCAGTGTCACCAGAGTCTCATGCATGGGGTGGAAGTTGTTCTCCAGCATACGTGATAGCTTGGCCATCATCCTCCTTTCTCCCACCACCTGCACTGGGTCAGGAGTGCATCCCACGACAGAGCTGGCCCTCTTTATGATTTTATCCAGTCTCTCCCTGTCTGCAGCAGAGATACCACTACCTCAAATAACCCTATAAAAGATAGCAGATGCCACCACAGAGTCAAAAAAAGTCTTAAGAAGTGCTCCCTGCACTCCAAAAGACCTAAGTCTCCTCAGCAGGTACAATCTGCTCTGTCCTTTCTTGTAGAATGCAGTGGAGTTGTCCGTCCAGTCCATTTTATTGTTGAGGTGAACACCCAGGTACTTATATGAGTCCACTGTCTCAATGTCCATTCCCTGGATGTTCACCGGTGTCGGGGGTAAATGTCTGTGTCTGCGAAAATCCACCACCAGCTCTTTGGTCTTGCTGCCATTGATCTGGAGGCAGTTCCGCTGGCACCAGACTACAAAGTCCTGGATCAGTTCTCTGTCCTCCACAGTGATGAGGCCGACGATTGCAGAGTCATCAGAGAACTTCTGCAGGTGACAGCCTGCTGTGTTGTATTTTGAAGCTAAAACAACAATAAAGACAGCTTAAATAACAATAAGAAAATATTTATGGACCTTCACTATTTGGCCAAAGGTTTGTTGACATCTGACCATAACACTCGTTGAATGTCCCGTTCCAGATTTAGTCCCAATTTGCTGTTACAAAAACATCCACTCTTCTGGGAAGGCTTTCCACTAGATTTTGGAACATGGCTGTGGGGATTTGTGTTCATTCAGTCACAAGAGTGTTAGTGAGGCTGGGTACTGATGTTGAGAGAGGAGGCCTGGGGTGCAGTCGGTGTTCTAGTTCATCCCAAAGGTGTTCAGTGGGTTTGAGGTCAAGGCTCTGTGCAGGACACTCAAATTCTTCGACTCCGTCCTTGGCTGTAGCTGACAATCTGCAGCTGTGTTCAGTTCCTGCTTGTTACTGGGGCATTTGCCTTCAGTTTTGCCTTTAGAAAGTGAAATGCATGCTCAGTTGGATTCAGGTCGGGTGATTAACTTGGCCATTGCGCATCATTTCACTGTTGCCTTAAAAAAGGGCTGCTTTTGAAGTATGCTCCTTGAATACCGTCAAATGATTTTTGAAGCATTTGGCTGAATCTGAACAGATAATATATGCCTATACACTTCAAAATTTATCCTGCTGCTTTTGTCAGCAGTTACATCATCAGTAAATACAAGGGAACAAGTTCCACTGGCAACCATACATGCCTACAGCATAAGATGAGGTGGTATGCTTCAGATCATGAGCAGTTCCTTCCCTTTTCCATACTCTTCTTATCATTCTGATTGTTGATCTTTGTCTCGTCTGCCCATAGGATGTTGGTCCTGATGTTGGTCCAGAACTATATGTGATTTTTTTAGAGGTTTTTGGCAAACTCTAATCTGGTCTCGAACTCTAATCTGGTTCTTGATTGATTGTTGACTTTGACACAGATATGCCTAACTCCTGGAGGGTGTTCTTAAACAGGCCAACTGTTGTGAAGGGGTTTTTCTCCAGGGAAAGAATTCTTGTTATCCAACACAGTGGTTTTCCGTGGTCTTCTGGGTCTTCTGGTGTTTCTGAGCTCACCAGTGTGTTCTTTCTTTTTAAGCATGCACCCAATAGTTCATTTGGCCACCCCTAGTGTCTGTGATAGGTTTGGTTTGATTTTTTCAGCTGAACGATGGCTTGCTTTACTTGCAATGGCTGCTCTTTGGACTTTATATTGGGATTTGACAGCAACTAATTCCAAATGGAAATGCCACACTTAAAATCAACCCTAGACCTTTTATCTGCTTATTTGTAAATGAAATAATGACTGAATGACACATACCTGGCACAGAACAGCTCAGCAACTAATTGTCCAGTTACTTTTGGGCCCTTGAAAAATGGGGACCATATATAATGTGCTGTTATTCCTACACCATTCACACGATTTGGATGTAAATACCCAAACATTAAAGCTAAAGGTCAGCACTAATATCCATTATTTAATTTCAACTTCAATATACTGTGGTAGACAGCTAAAAGAACATATAACAAATAACTTTGTCAGTGTTAAAATAGTTATGGACTTGACTGTATATATTATTTGCATTTTCATTCTGTCATCCAGCTAGATGAGGCTAAGGCATTGGTGCGTGATGCGATCCATTCGGGCATCATGAGTGATCTTGGTTCAGGTCACAATATAGACCTGTGTGTGATCACCAGACAAGGGGTTGATTACATCAGACCTTATCAGGAGTCTGAATACAAGGACACAAGGTGAGACGAATAAATTCCTACTTAAACATTTTTTTTGTATATATAAAACGTTATACTCCAGTAGTTATTATCTTTAACATTTAGGGCTTGGCAGAGATTTACATTAGTCTTAGTCTTAGCTTATTTTCAATGCCTAAAGTTAGTTGACTAGTTAGGAGCCTAATATTTTGATGCTTGTTTAAGCCATCGATACTAGATGCAAAAAAGAAGATTAAATAGGCCTATATATGTATATATATATATATATATATATATATATATATATATATATATATATATATATATATATATATACATACAGTATATATTAGGAAGGCCACTTTATTAGGAACACCTTACACCTGCACACCAGTTATGTAATCAGCCAATCATGTGGCAGCAGCACAATGCATAAAATCTTGCAGATACAGGTCAAGAGCTTCAGTTAATGTTCACATCACAATGGGGAAAAATGTGGTCTCTCTGACTTAATCACGTCATGGTTGTTGGTGCCAGATAGGCGGGTTTGTGTATTTCAGAAACTGCTGATCTCATGGGAATTTCACACACACAACAGTCTCTGGAGTTATGGAGTAAAAAATTCGCTCTGTCTGCATGTGTGTATTTCTCTTTCTTTTTAGAAAGGAGAAGTATAAGTATAAGCAAGGTACAACCCCAGTTTTGACAGAGAATGTGGTTCGTCTGGAGCTGGAGCTACTGCACGAGACAGTTCAGTCTATGGAAACAGCCTGAGCTAAGAAAACACAATCAGTCATGTTGTGTGTGTTTCAGCCCACCATTTAGTACCATAATCAATACTTTTGTTAATGATTATTGATATAATGGTATTGTAATAAATACATGATGTCCTGGGATCATTTTTATTTCATTTTTATGGCTGCAAAATACATTGATACATACTTTTGTCAAAGACAAATTGTTAATTATTAAAATTTTAATGAAATGTACTAAAGTGTGCTGTGATGAATTGAGAATTGTTCAAATGAATTTAATACAAATTAATTCAAATATAATGAATGCCACACTCAAAGCCAGTGTAGGCTACCGTCTACCACACTTCTTCATACAATATCTTTGTCATATCAAAGTTGGAGACAAGATGAGTACAGTTCAATTAATATGTTATTAAAACAAGTTTTAAATATATATTTTTTTATTTAACTAACTACAGTTAGGTGGATTGACTTCAAATATTTAGTACTTCTTGGTTGCTGGTTTTGGCATCAAAATATCTTTTGATTTTTGCAGCACACAGTAAAACATTAAAACTAGCAAAACTTACCTTTTCCTTTTATAGTCAGATGTATAGCCTCTATCCAGCAACAATCATCCTTGACTGAATAAATACATTATCTAAATTTAAAATGAAGCATTTTTCTAAGAAACTACATGATAATTTTTTTTAACATTAAGAAGTTGCTGTTCACATTAACTAAAGGTAGGGGATCTACTCTCTTCTGTGCAATTTACAGGAATTTTTAACACTGGAGATGTGTTACATATAAGTAACACATTTAATGTAAAAAGATTTATTTTGCAATGTTTTACGATTTCCTACATTGCATACAATGCTTTTCAACTACCTCCTGATAGTGGCACGAGTGGGATTTAGCCCTTGCTTCATCTCTACCTAAAAAGAGTGGTGCAACAGGACTTTAGTTTTTTAGTCTGTCTAGCCTTTAGTTTTTAGTCTGTCTAGTTCTCTCACGTCCTCACACTCTGCTCAGACAGGTCAGGTTCCTAAGTTTAAGCTTTAACGCTAATACTGCCATCGTCGACATTTTGTCATCTCATAGTTTGCTAAAGAGCCAAGTCGATTATTGGCTGTTACTCAGCACGACGGCATTGCATCGGCTTATAACAGCATTCCATTCTGGATCTTTGAGTCCAGCTGTCCCCCCTACATCTATGCTGGATTTCTCATTAATATGACATTAAACATTACTAGAAAATGGAGAGTGAGAAAAGAAGCTCTTGCTCTTTAGTTTTTAGAAACTACCAGTGAGACCTGGTTGTTATCACTTATGTCTGAATTTTTTTTCTCCTACTGAACACCATTGTAACTGTGCTAGCAATAACAGTGTCCCCCAGTGATGTCGGCGTGGCACACAACCTCTAACGTCTCACATGAACAAACAAAATACAACACTGTCCACATTTGCACCAGAGTCCCTAAAGTACATCATAAATATTTCTACACAAACATATTTAATATATTTCAGGGTCAAGCATTTATTTAATTCCTGCTTATGTGGCTCATGTGGCCTTGTCTATATTGCCACTGTCTTACAAACAAAATGAGTGAGGCAAAAACATAAATGGATTATAAATAAATGTGTCAGTTTATGAGAAAAAAACTTGGTTATCAATGCTCATGCATCATATTATTAACTACATTTCTGAAACATAAAAATAGCTACAAAAGCTGTGTAGATGATTTACCACCACAGTGGAATATACTGTACAGCACAAAGCGCGATGTTAAAGAAGTCACAGCGCCACCTGCAGGCAGGAAGTCTTCCTGAACACTGATGAGGTGACAAGACCAGCGCTTTCACTGGACAGGTATGAGGACTTTTTCTTCTTCAAAACTCACTTTTGTAACTTTCATGTGCAAAGGAAAAAATACAAGCGGGAAGGTTTGTCGGTGTTTGACAATTTTATGGAGATACTTCAATAAATACGGTAAAACAACCTAGTCATAAGCGAAAGTAAAATAAAGCAGCATCGTTTGAGCTTTCGGTTTCGAAAGTAAGTGGACGGTTTTGTTCAGACATATGGACATATCATATTTCACAAAGTCTGTTTTTTTTTTCTTTCAGGAATTTGCTTTTTTTTATTCATTATTCATCGTTTTAAACAGAGCATGGCCCTTTTGGAAGTGAGTGGATCCTCGTCTCATTCCGGACTCGGCTCTCAGTTCGCCTCAAACCGGATGCAGTTTGTTGATCGACTGAGCCACTACAGCTTTGGGACAAAATGTCAGGAATTTGCTGTACCAGTTGGGGTTGATGTAAGCACTACGTTTTTTTTTTTTTTTAAATTGATATTTCTTTCCTTTCTTTGTCCAGTCGCCTATACTACAGTGAATGTGGGAAGAACCAATGTCTATAATGTCTTCCTTAATGGTGTTCTCTCTTACAGCCAAGTCACTCTGATTAATGCGTGTTCAACTATTTACCTGAAATTTATATTCCACCTAACAACAGCAGTCCTGCTTTATTCCTAATGAGCTTTAAGTCAGTCACTCCTGACTTGGTATAGCATACAAAACCTTGTGTTACATTTAAGACATTGTCTCAAGGTCTAGGCTGTATAGAAAAGTAGCTTACATGACTGAAATAAAGGCAATGACACCAATAAGCACTAGCCTATAGACAAGCATTCATCACATCACTCATCGCATACTGAGTATATATAAACTCTCTGTACCCCCAATGTATTGACGGCAGTCATACAAATAAATGTTCTTCCTCGTGTTTCAGCCGTCAGCCTTTCTGAAATCATGTAGTTGTGATGATGGGATATCAATAGACTTGAACCACGGCACCACGACACTGGCTTTTAAGTTCCGCCATGGCGTCATTGTAGCCGTCGACTCCAGGGCCTCAGCTGGACGCTATATTGGTAAGCATGCTCACATCTCATCAACATGAAGTACATTCACGTAAAGGCAGATCCTCAGAGTCCAGAATGATGCAGTGTACAAATCAACAAATTATATCATAATCCTAAATAGCTTTTTTAACCTTACTGTCAGTGTTTTTTGTGTGTGTTTATTAGCTTCAAAGGAGGCGAATAAGGTGATCGAGATCAACCCTTACCTGCTGGGCACCATGTCTGGTAGTGCAGCAGACTGTCAGTATTGGGAGAGGCTTCTGGCTAAGGAGTGCAGGTCTGTCTTAGCAAAATCTGAAGAGGTGGAGTGAATCCCCAACAGGATAAAGTTACCATTCTGTGTATATGAAGCGCATTAAACATGCCCAAGCATAGCTGGCACATCTTGTAGCCTTTACTATTGTAGAGTACAGCCATGAGGATTAACAAATAACACATTACTAACATGCTGTCTGTGTGTGTGTTTTATGTATGTCCTCAGGCTTTACCAGCTCCGTAACAAACAGAGGATCTCAGTGTCTGCAGCTTCTAAGCTGCTGTCCAACATGATGCTTGGTTATAGAGGCATGGGCCTGTCTATGGGTAGCATGATCTGTGGCTGGGACAAGAAGGTAGAGTTAACTTCAGCACTTGATGTTTTTTTTTTAACTTCACTGTCCATTCACCTTGAAGTAGCTGTTCAAGTACATTGTTCTGTTTCTGTGTTTCATCAATCAAATTAAATATGGCATAAATACTTATTTTTTGACATTTTTAATCATAGTATGTGCAGGCCTTGCACCTCAATAGTTCCAACCACACCTAACATACTTGAACAGACTGAACTGACACAAAAATATAGTAAATAAGAATCTATTTTGTTCTAGAGCATGCAGTTTATCAACTAGTTATTGCTTCACCAAGTATTACGGCTGAGTCGAGCTTGCTCTTGATAATCTTAACCCCACTTTTACTGTGTCTGCCAGTAATATATACAAATGATCTGTCATGAGCATTTTTATCTATCTTCCAATACTACACAACTTGCTACCTACCTAACTACCCCATGATCACAGGGGGCACACTACATAGAATAAACAGGCTCATTCAAAGCAATTTGATTCCATTTATGTGTATGTTATCTAAGTCATTTAAGTAACATAAATATCACTTTTTGTTTTTAGTTGTTAAAATTCCTACAAACGTGCATATTTGTGTTGGCACCTGCAGGGTCCTGGTCTGTATTATGTCGATGACAACGGAACACGTCTCTCAGGGAAGATGTTTTCCACGGGCTGTGGGAACAGCTATGCATATGGGGTGATAGACAGTGGCTACCATGAGGATATGACTGTGGAAGAGGCTTATGAGCTTGGCCGCCGTGGTATTGCTCACGCCACACACAGAGACGCCTACTCTGGTGGAGTTGTGAACCGTAAGTGATATCCATCCATTTACATACTTAAACCTTTTTTTAATAATAATAAAAAAAAAGTATATGCACGTACATTTGGTGTTCAGAAGCATGGCACTGGTTAGTGATTTTGTGGCTAAATAAATATGATTGGTTAGGATTTGTACATTATATTGTGCAATAAATATCCAAAAGTGCTCTCTCAATGCTCTCTGTGTGTTTATGCTAATGTCTGATTTTCAGTTAAACTGTTTTTTTAATACCTTCTTAGTCTATCACATGAAGGAGGACGGTTGGATTAAGGTGTGCAAGGAGGACGTATCAGATCTAATCCATCAGTACAGGAAGGGAATGTTCTGAACCCACAGATTATTTTATACTCACACACTAATACTGTATCTGACACAATTCATTAATGGAAAATAAAGCTGGCTTTCAAACCAAACACTAAATGATTTGTTTCTTTTTTGACAGTAAGTGATTCTGTAGCTGTGACCCCTAACATGTAACATAGCTGAGCATAAGGTAAAGTGTATAAGAAAAGACTTTCCTTTTCAACACACTGACAAATAAGTATATGGATATCAAAACTGCTCCTGAATTACTTCTGTGATGTCCATGCAAGTTAACTACACTTATTTTTTTAGATAAAAATAAATATCTATATACTATAGATACTATATCTACTATACTATGTCCTTGTTGTTATTTAAAGTGGTGATGTATATCACCTAGAGTATTGATATCCTCTGTACATTAATCGCTTTATTCACTGAGTGTGATATGCTGTGATTTTTAGTCACAGACTGTGATATGCTTTGATTTGTGCTACCAAAATTGGTCACCCCACTGAACATTTTCCTGGGGTTGCCTTTGGGTAAATGTGGGTAAGTGATAAAATCTATCGAGCTTAGATAACTACAAAGATGAATTTGAGTTTTTTATACTTCTATATTTCTAAAAGTGTGACAAATATTACTAAAATGTAAAAAAGAACCAACAACATTGTGTCATGACCAAAATAGAATAAAATAATGCAAATAACAAGATTAAATAATACAGTAAAACACACAAAACAGATTAAAGGTTTGTGTTACAAATACAGGTAACTTATATGTAAGGTTTTCTGGTATGTAGTGTACCAGGTTGATACCAGACCAGACCAGAAGATAATGTCAGTATAAAATAATGTGGTGGGGAATTGAGTTTCAATAACTTTAAAATGAATTATACCGATGTGAACAGCATCTATTAATATAGACTGTCAGTCCATCAATATAGAACAATATAGACTACTCTCATTCAAAAATATTGGTGAGCGAAAGAGAATATGCAAAAGAAAATATCCTACAGACCCCTGGTTTTGTTACAATAATAAGATTTCTTCTACAAGTCAACAAAAATAAAATGGTGGCCTGTTTAAATCATACAGTGTTGTATACTGTATATTGTTTGCTTTTATCAGTATTATAACAGCTGTGGTAATCTGTTGCTACAGACCCAGTAGAGACAAACAGGAAAATCAGTAACTTGGTACTTTCATGCGTGGGTACTGTACTTTAGAAAGAGAACATGTTTGCTCTGGTAGACGCCGTTTCCAAACTACAGAACCAATATCAACATCTTCATGGCCTTCCTCACATTCTGCTACTCAAATTCTGACTATACAAACAAACAACTTTTGTTTAAACCTTTGCTTATATTTCTTCAATGGTGTAGTCTGATCCATGATCCAAGATGGTGTAAACCTTCAGTTGTCTCCTGTCTCTATTTCCATAATATCTTTGTTATGGGACTAGCAAGACAAGATCACCTTTGGGGAGGTTTTTCTTCATGGGGGACATCCAAGCTCTGGCGGTTGGATATCTTGCATGTACTTCTTACACTTCCTGTGTGATGCCAGAGGCAGAGCCTAACACACCTCTACTGCTCTGTATCATCTCAAACTGCTTGATTCATCCTGATGCTCTACTGCTGCCATGTTCCTTGTGTTTCTTCATCTAGACTTATGTGCTGTGACTTACCTTGGTACTTTCAGTTCTGAGAAATAGCGTTTAAAACTCACATGCTTATTTCAGTAGATAATCTCACATGATTGCAGCCATACTGCACCTCAGAGAAAAGGCAGCAGTAATCATAAAGACTGTTGTGTGCTCATCCCAGAACTACTACTAATAAATATGCATGGTGCCACCCAAACAAGGATGGTTTTTAACTTTCTACTGTAATTCTCTTTATTTGGGGTTGCCTAAGACTGCTCTAGATCGCCTGCAAATGGTGCAAAATGAAGCGGCCAGACTTTTTACTGGCACTATGAAGCGTGAGCCGGCAGGTTCAATAATAACCAATCCCCTGCTTAGTCTCTTTACCTTGCTTGTCAGGGATTCATTTCTGTAGCTAGTTCAACACTGCCATGTCTTTAAAAAGGTTACTATGCCCAATATACTATAACATGTTCCAATGCATAATAAATTAATTGCTACATTTTTTCCAAAACACACGTGTTGGAAATAACATTTGGCGTTTTGTAGTACGCTGTCATCAGGACTGTCCACATTGACCACAATATGAAATTAATATTCTGTAATGTTTAGTAATCTCTGTAAAGACACTGCTAAAAAGTTGTGTAAGAAAACACCACAGCTACAGGAAATGCCATCTAAAAGGAAATACCATCTTTTAGAGTTTAGTTTGAAAACTGTCTTTATTTTCTTTAATGAATTGTGTCAGATACAGGGTTTGTGTAGTATAAAATCCCATGTGGGTTCAGAACATTCCTTTCCTGTACTCATGGATTAGATCGGATACGTCCTCTTTGCACACCTTAATCCAACCGTCCTCCTTCATGTGATAGACTAAGAAGATATAAAAGAACACAGAGACATAGTCTGAGCATTAAGAAAGCACTATGTATAACATATAATGGTCATTTTACTTTACAATGCAGTCCAAAATAGTAAACAATCATTTATTTACCCTCATGATCACTAACCAGTACTTTTAGACAATAAATATTTGGGCACATCCTTATTACAAATTCCAGTTTTAAGTAAGTATGTAATGGATGGATATCACTTACGGTTCACGACTCCACCAGAGTAGGCGTCTCTGTGTGTGGCGTGAGCAATGCCACGGCGGCCAAGCTCATAAGCCTCTTCCACAGTCATATCCTCACGGTAGCCACTGTCTATCACCCCGTATGCATAGCTGTTCCCACAGCCCGTGGAAAACATCTTCCCTGAGAGACGCGTTCCGTTGTCATCGACATAATACAGACCAGGACCCTGCAGGTGCCAATAAAAAATCAGGCAGAAGTGTTTGTATGCATGCTTAAATGAACACAAAGCAATTTTAACAATTAGCAATTTTAGAGTAATGCCATAGAGGAGTCATTTTTGTTTCCCCCAAAAAATCATTCTATCAATGCTTTTTAGTACTTTTTCTTATTGTTGCAATAAACGCAATAATCATTTTCCACCACAAAGATTCTTCTATGTAGTGGTAATATTTATGATGGGAAAATATTTTAGGTCTCTGTGACACTGTTAAAATGTTCTCCTATATGGAATCACTCTAAAGAACTCTTTCAGGCACATTATTTTTTAAGAATATAGGAGAACTTTAACTCTGAAAATTTGCTAATCTTAGGTTAACAATTAGTCATCTGACAGATGCTTTCAACTGAACTGTGCGGATGAGGCTAATGCCAACCATGGTATTTCAACTCACAATTTACCACCTTAACCACTGGGCCACCTCTACTCCTAATCTTGTAAGGCGAATAGAAAACAACAGGACTGACAGTGGTCTCTTCTTTCTGCAAAATTATACTAATAAAAGGAGGAACTGGTAATTGGTAAGAGGTCTCTCTGGCTTTTTATGTCTCATTGTCTCCTGATCTTCATTTTTGCCCACACACTCCTGCCTGCACGAGAGTACAAATGTTCTGTACCTGCAAGATCACAATTCCAACATGAACCTCTACCTCTGACATCTTTGAGCATTTCACCATGACAAGAGGGTGAATAACATTACCCCTAGTGTTCAGAACAGATGCTCTGCTACACACAAGACACAAAGTGTCAGTATAAGGTTGTTACACTGTCATGTTTTATTTACATCACTGCTAAACTCTGGATTAGTGCTACAGGAAGCATTAGGAATGCAGGTACTATAGATGTTTTTAAATCAAGATTAAAATAAATTTGTTAATATAACTTTTTTTTTGAGGAGCAGAGTGGAGTTTTGTAGTTTTTCTGATTGTGTGACATTTCTTAGACTGCTCAGTTGAATATTTTCTTGAATATTTTCTTTTGGAAAGAGTGTAAATAAAAGCTTAAGCAAAAGAAGATGGATAATTATTTCATTTTTGCTAAAATGGAAATCTACCTAATGGAAGATGTGTCTGTCACACACCTCTCCCTCGTTTGGTTGAGATTATTATTATTAGAGAAAAAATTTGTTTAGTGGGCCTTTAAGACTCAGACTACACGACTGCTGTACCTTCTTGTCCCAGCCACAGATCATGCTACCCATGGACAGGCCCATGCCTCTATAACCAAGCATCATGTTGGACAGCAGCTTGGAAGCTGCAGACACTGAGATCCTCTGTTTGTTACGGAGCTGGTAAAGCCTGAGGACATACATGAAACACACACACACAGATCATTAAAATGTATTGTGAAACCGATATTCAAATAAAGGGGAATGATGCCATAATCAGACATGTTAAAATTTTCATGTTAAAAAATACACAGTGTGATGGTACAATCTTATTTTTAAGGCTGTATTATATAAAATATAGCTATAAGATATGGCAGTTATGCTTGGGCATATTTAATCCACTTTTTGGGGTACCCAGTTATAAACACACACAGACACACACACACACATGCACACACACACAGAATGGTAACTTTATCCTGTTGGGGATTCACTCCACCTCTTCAGATTTTGCTAAGACAGACCTGCACTCCTTAGCCAGAAGCCTCTCCCAATACTGACAGTCTGCTGCACTACCAGACATGGTGCCCAGCAGGTAAGGGTTGATCTCTATCACCTTATTCGCCTCCTTTGAAGCTAATAAACACACACAAAAAACACTGACAGTAAGGTTAAAAAAGCTATTTAGGATTATGATATAATTTGTTGATTTGTACACTGCATCATTCTGAACTCTGAGGATCTGCCTTTACGTGAATGTACTTCATGTTGATGAGATGTGAGCATGCTTACCAATATAGCGTCCAGCTGAGGCCCTGGAGTCGACGGCTACAATGACGCCATGGCGGAACTTAAAAGCCAGTGTCGTGGTGCCGTGGTTCAAGTCTATTGATATCCCATCATCACAACTACATGATTTCAGAAAGGCTGACGGCTGAAACACGAGGAAGAACATTTATTTGTATGACTGCCGTCAATACATTGGGGGTACAGAGAGTTTATATATACTCAGTATGTGATGAGTGATGTGATGAATGCTTGTCTATAGGCTAGTGCTTATTGGTGTCATTGCCTTTATTTCAGCCATGTAAGCTACTTTTCTATACAGCCTAGACCTTGAGACAATGTCTTAAATGTAACACAAGGTTTTGTATGCTATACCAAGTCAGGAGTGACTGACTTAAAGCTCATTAGGAATAAAGCAGGACTGCTGTTGTTAGGTGGAATATAAATTTCAGGTAAATAGTTGAACACGCATTAATCAGAGTGACTTGGCTGTAAGAGAGAACACCATTAAGGAAGACATTATAGACATTGGTTCTTCCCACATTCACTGTAGTATAGGCGACTGGACAAAGAAAGGAAAGAAATATCAATTTAAAAAAAAAAAAAAACGTAGTGCTTACATCAACCCCAACTGGTACAGCAAATTCCTGACATTTTGTCCCAAAGCTGTAGTGGCTCAGTCGATCAACAAACTGCATCCGGTTTGAGGCGAACTGAGAGCCGAGTCCGGAATGAGACGAGGATCCACTCACTTCCAAAAGGGCCATGCTCTGTTTAAAACGATGAATAATGAATAAAAAAAAGCAAATTCCTGAAAGAAAAAAAAAACAGACTTTGTGAAATATGATATGTCCATATGTCTGAACAAAACCTTCCACTTACTTTCGAAACCGAAAGCTCAAACGATGCTGCTTTATTTTACTTTCGCTTATGACTAGGTTGTTTTACCGTATTTATTGAAAAAAAATGCATAGAAATGTCAAACGTCTATCAAACCCCACGTTTTTTTTTTTTCATATGAAAATTACAAAAATGAGGTTTTAAGAAGAAAAAGTCCTCACCTACCTGCCGGGTTTAGCGCTCGGCTGTCCAATGAGAGCAGCTCGTCTGGTCACATCCTCAGTTTTCAGGAAGACTTCCTGCCTGCAGGTCGCGCTGTGGCTCTTTTTACTTCACACGTGCACGCGTCATATATTACAGTCTGGTGGTAAATTATACAGACAGCTCGAAGACAAAAATAAGTCATATAATAAGGATGAATACATTTATGTTGAAATATGGCACACATAAAAAGGGGGAACACTGTGGAGCTGGGTTGTACTGTAATTTCATAGGATGGTATTATAACAATAATAATAATAATAACAGTAATTACAACAACAACAATATTGCTGCCTCACAACTTCAGGGTCCCCAGTTAGAGCCTGAGCTCAGCTTTACAAATTTTTGGGTACATTGGGTACTCTAATTTGCCCCTGTGTAAATATTAATATTAAAAATACTGTTGTTGATCGAATATGGTTTCACACAGTTTCATAGAAGACTGGTATTCCTTCAACTACAGCAATTGTTCCCTGAAAATGTAAATTCTGGCCACCCGGTAATTAATAACTTAAGTCAAGCCCTTAGAATAGAAACACATACGTCTAAAACATATTTAAAATCACATTTGCTTGCTATCAATGTTGAAAACACCATATAATCAATGACGGATTAAGAACACAGATGCCCATGGGCAGTTACACTAACTCACCTTCACTGCAAGCAGCAATGGAACACTGGTGGTGCTGGAAGCAGTCTTGACGGTATCATAGACAATTATACTGCTGAATCATTACATCAACCAATGCTGCTCTCTCATTCTCTATATATTTTTTTCTCTTAGCAGCTCCACTACTCCACTTTCACTCCATTTTCAAATTTTCCAGGAATCACCCAAATGTATATGTAGCTAATGAATATGCATAGATGCATGACTGCATTGCTTGACTGGTCTAGGTATAGTCTTCAGAAAAATGAAAACCAATAAGACTGTGTTCAAATCTGTGAAAAGTCAGAAACTTTTTTTCATTAAAAAAAAAACTTTTTAAAAATTAGGCTACATCTCATGACCCCTTTGGACTTAGAAGCCCATAGGCAACGGCCCTAAGGTTAATCTGTCATTGCATATGATAACATATTCAGTCAATGGTGCAGTTACCACACTGTTGGCACCCAAACCCTGCACATTAAATATCTGACTTTAATCAACTGCTCTGAAAAGTATATTTCACAAAGAAAAGTTGTGGACTGTAGCCTACACTGGCTTTGGAGTCTACATAATCTCATATGTTCATGTATGTATTGTGCTTTATGAGGAAGGAAAGGCACTGAGATTATTTATATAATCTCAGTGCCTTTCCTTCCTCATAAAGCACAATACATACATGAACATATAAACCAGTTAACAGGAACAATTATGTACTTATGTATGGCTGTAGTTTACTGACAGCCAAGACATAAATCAGAAAATACTTCCAAAACCACACATGTAGTTTAATATAATAAGGAAAATTATTGCTGGAAAATTATTCCATTATTAATAATGGAAATATGCTAAACTCTGTGCTGAATTTCACGCCAGTGACACCGGACCAAACTAAATAAACTAAATGTTCTTTCTATATAGCCTAAGTTCAGACTGTGTCCATAGTCTGAACTGTCTCTTGCAGTAAATCCAGCTCCAGATGAACTATATTCTCTGTCAAAACTGGGGTTGTATCTTGCTTATATTTCTCCTTTCTGAGAAAAGACATTATTACATGTTCCTCTTGAGTCTGTATGGATTCACTGGTTTCTTCCTACTTCACAAAGATATAAGAGTAGTTGGATTGGCTATGCTAAATTGCCCGTTGGTGTGAATGAGTGTGTCAGTGTGTGTGTATGATGCTGTGATGCATTGATGTCCCATTCAGGGTGTATTCCCAACTCATGCTAAGATAAATGAATGAATGAATGAATGAATTTCAATTTCAATTTCAATTTTCAATTTATTTATAAAGCACATTTAAAACAACTTTGAACGAATGAATGAATGAATAAATTCCAGCAGTCAACTTACTATATGTTTGGAGCAGTGTAGTGAATTTTGGCACACATTTTGTCAGCAACTACTTCAATGGAGGTGACCCTTGTGTCTTGTATGCTCTTGTAGGCTGACTGGCATGTCCAAATTATCTGTAGTGTGTGAATGTATGTGTGATTGTGCCTTGTAATGAGTTGGCACCCTGTCCAGGGTGTCCCCTGCCTTGTGCCCTAAGTTCCCTCGGATAGGCTCCAGGCTCCCCGAGCCCCAGTGTAGGATAAGTGGTACAGAAAACGGATGGATGTTCAAAGCCTTGCTATGCTTTTCTCACACACTAATACTGTTAAAGTAAAAAAAAAAATGTAAGTTTAACCATAGATTGTTGAGCTGTTGAAATTAAAACCTGATATAAGTGCTTTAAAGATATGAAACTGCACCATTTCAACAGAAACCTTTGCAGCTTCATGTATTCAAATGAAGGCTGGTTTGGCTGCAGCTACACTTCTCTGGCCAGAGATGGCGCTTTAAACCTGTGTGTGTGTGATCGCAAGACACCGGGCTGTTTGCACTCCTAGTTTCCTGAAGCTAATCATCTAAAACTGCCAGTTCTGTGTAACTATGGACCCACCAAAATCCCAGAGTAAAGGTGTCAGCACAGGAGTAAGTACATCTTACTGTGTCATTACTACAGGCTAGCTATAGAGGCTCATTTATGACTAGCATAGACAGATGGACTTGAGGAAAGCTCGCATAACCAAAGCAAAAACTGACCATGAAAAACTAACCACATTGTCAAGGCTACATTGTTTATTGCTCATTTGATGATTCGATGCTATTGCTAGCAGTAATATATCGCAGTTTTGTCGAAACATATGTGTTTTTTGTTGTGTTTAGTTACTTTCACTTTCATTTGGAGAATGGCGCCTCTAGTTCTGTCTCTGAAAACAGTGCTAACCTGTAGCTTTCCTGGTGTCTGAGGTGCTACTCTCTACCCTCATACCTGTAGTATGTTCCTCTGAATGTAGGATACCTTTAAACTGATTTAAGGTACACAAATGGACATCAAGGACCTGTTCTTACTTCAGTTTTATACGTTAAAGTTACACTACATGCACAGTCAAAGATACACACTAAACAACCCTGCTGAAAAACAACAGAAATCCTCATAGAATTTGTAATGGTTTTAATGGTTATAATGGGAATTGCATTGGTTTTAATGGAAACTGTAATGGTATCCTGTGGGTCGCCCCTTTGGGATAATTTGTTGCTGTCTGTTGATGGCATGTTATGTCTAGTGGATACCATTAAGGACCAATAATTGTAATGGTAATGGTTTTAATGGTTAGCTGATGGTTTGTAATGGTAATTGTAGTGGAAACCATTAGAATTTCTAGGATGGTTTCTATTGTTTTTTTCAGCAGGGGAATTCATTCATTCATTCATTCATTCATCTCCAGTGTACCGCTTCATCTTGATCACAGCTGTAGTGGCTCTGGATTCTATATGGAGTGGGATGGGACACCAGTCCATTGCATACTAGTCCATCAAGCACACACTTATTCACACCCAAAGCCAATTTAACACAGCCAGTTGATCCACCACCATGTTTTTTGGGAGCTAGGAGGAAACCGGAGAACCTGGAGAAAGGCTTCATGGACATAGGTTAACATGAAAAACTCCACACAAACAGTATCCTGAGCTCAGGATTAAACTTTGGAGGCGGCAATGGTAATCTCTGCATTACTGTGTTGCCCGAGCATGGAGCTCTGTATCTTTATGGGTTTAGCTGTAATGTCATGATACAAAATAAATACAATAAAACATTGTAGCGATATAGGGAAGAGATTTGTAATTAACCTATATATACTTGTTATCATGAGAATGTATTATTTTTGTTCTACCTTTCAGCAAATACACTTAGGGACCACTTTATTAAGTACATTCACGGTACATATTAATACATTCTGGATTTTAATTGCACAATTTGTCAGCCCGCCTTTCTTTAGTCTTTTGGTGTAAAGGGACCAGCAAGGGACCAGGGACATGATGTGAGTATGTGTATAATGCTGGTATGAGTGTATCAGATGGTGTAGCATTACTGGGATTTTTAAACTCTTCAGTGTTACAGCTGGGTTGACAACACTTCACCAACAAAAATATGCAGCGGTAAGAAACTGGGACTGATGAACGCTAGAGGACGAACACAAGTTGTGTATGCAAGATGATTGGCAGTTTCAAATTGTACATCTACAATTTGAGCCAACAAGTGGCCAGTAGGTGTAGACCACAGCAATACCAATACACCAGATACACTTGTGTCATCTCCATACACACCACAATGTTAGCATCACTGGTGTATTTCTAAAATAATAGTCCCTGTAGTCCCTGTACCTTTCCTTGGATGGATCAGGATCGAGTCAAGAAGTGTTAGGGGGGTTGAGTCCAATTTCAAGGCCAAGCCTAGTATGCATCAGTCTGTGACAATACAGTTAATACAGAAAATGTATCAAGACTAGAGAGTGCCAGTGTAGAGGGTGCCAAGGTCACTAGGAATTTTAATATACAGTATGTAAAAAAAAAAGTTAACTTGACACTCATACCCTTTTTTGCAGACTACCATAGTAGCAGTAAAGTACAATGGAGGTGTTATCATTGGTTCAGACTCCAGGGCCTCAATTGGTGGGTGAGTAAAAAAAAATATTCTGAAACCAGTATATTGTGTGTGATAAATGCTATATTTAGAGTATGTTCAATAAACTCCTGACCCAAACTTTAGCCATGTTTTATTTTCTGTTTATTTCTTGTTTTTTAATTTATAGGTCGTATGTGTCATCTAAAGTCATTAACAAGCTGATACAGGTTCATGATCGGATATTTTGCTGCATTGCTGGTTCATTGGCAGACGCACAACATGTCACAAGAGTGGCCAAGTTTCAGCTGTCTTTCCACAGGTAATTATCAATAAACTTATTTAGATTTAGTAATGTACAGTTGTTATGATCAATAATCCAGCACTTCACTGTAAACTCCACTAAGAACAACAGTATTTCATTTCATTTTAATCAGTTTGGACACACAAAAAAAATGTGTGTGTGTCCGTGTGTATATATCTACCTATCTGTATGTTCACTGAGCACTTTATGAGGATCACCTGTACACCTACTCAATCATGCAATTATCTAATCAGCCAATCGTGTGGCAGCAGTGCAGTACATAAAATCATGTAGATACGGGCCAGCAGCTTCAGGTAATGTTCACATCAACCATCAGAATGGGGAAAAAATGTGATCTCAGTGATTTTGACTGTGGCATGATAGGTGGTGCCAGACCGGCTGGTTTGAATATTTCTGCTGATCTCCTGGGATTTTCATGCACAATAGTCTCTAGTGTTTATCCAGAATGGTGCGATAAAGAAAAAACATCCACTGAGCAGCAGCTCTGCAGAGACGCCTTGTTGATGAGAGGGGTCAACAGAGAATGGACAGACTAGTTTGAGTTGACAGAAAGGCTACAGTAACTGAGATCACCACTGGGTACAATTGTGGTGAGCAGAAAAGCATCTCAGAATAAACAACTCGACAAACCTTGAGGTGGATGGGCTAAAACAGCAGAAGATCACGTCAGGTTCCGCTTCTGTCAGCCAAGAACTGAAATCTGAGGCTGCAGTGGGTACAGGCTCACCAAAACTGGACAGTTGAAGACTGGAAAAATGGTCTGCTGAGTCTCCATTTTGGCTAAGGCACACAGATGGTAAGGTCAGAATTTGGTGCCAACAGCATGAATCCATGGACCCAACCTGCTTTGTGTCAACAGTCCAGACTGTTGGAGGTGGTGTAATGGTGTGGGGAATGTTTTCTTGGCACACTTTGGGCCCATTAATACCAATCAATCATCGCTTGAATGCCACAGCCTATTTGAGTATTGTTGCTGAACATGTGTGACTCATCTTCTAATGGCTACTTCCAGCATGATAATGCACCATGTCGCAAAGGAAAAGTCATCTCAAACTGGTTTCATATTTATATATATTTCATAAAGTCTTATGGGACAAATTCCTTTCTAAGACAAATGGAAATAATAAAGTTAATGGTTTTAATGCATTTGACTTTTATTAAATATTTGTTGTCTTACTGTTTGCTTTTTTTTTTTTTTTTTTTTTACAAATTTGATTAATTTGTTTAATTTTAGTAGTTCATCTTAGGGATTTTTTTATTGTTCTTTTTTCTCATCCTTATATCTATTTAATTTCACTTTACTCGTTTTATGTTCTATTTTCCCGTTTTTTTTAATCCACTGTCATAATTTGTATGTCTAGTTTAAACAATAAGTAAAGTTGCTATTATTATTTATTTTAACAGAAGATTTGTTCAGCAGCATTGCTCAGATTTATACTATGAACTGTCTATCAAAGCTGTTTCTAAATGTTTCCCAATGCCTTCTCTCTGTAGTATACAGATGGGGTCTCCTCCTTTGGTGAAAGCTGCAGCCACTGTGCTAAAGGAGCTGTGCTACAGTAATAGGGAAGATCTACAGGCTGGTTTCATCACAGCGGGTTGGGACAAGAAGAAAGGGCCACAGGTATGATAGTGGTTTACAGTATATACTCAGATAAAGGCTGGAGCTACAGACTCAGATAAGAGTCACAGACGACAGTAATTAATATGGCTCAGATGGAGCCTGTGCAATTACAGACTGAATTCCCCACTGGAAAGTGTCCTCTAGCCTAAATCAGACCATTAGGGACAGCATTGTAGACATACACCCGTACAGTACCCAGAACAGTATCATCACATTTTAACATTCTGTTAAATCTGGCACCATAGCCACCTTTATATGTTTTCATTTTGTGTGTGTGTTTTAGGTGTACACAGTATCTATGGGAGGGATGCTGATTAGTCAACCCTTTACCATCGGTGGTTCTGGTAGCACATATATCTACGGCTACATGGACGCCAAGTACAAACCTGACATGAGCCGAGAGGAGTGCATTCAGTTTGTTACAAATGGTAATAAGCCCTTGTAAATTCAATAGGCCTATTTAAAGCATATTACTGAGTGACTGCTATGAAACTAATGGGAAACGTTGATGTAATGTAGATAACGTTATGTAGAGTAAGCAGTGTGTGAGGCTGGCCCGCCAGTGTGAGGCTGGCCCGCCAGTGTGCCCGGGATGTTAAGGGGCTAACCAGCACTACAGAAAATTAAAAAACTGAATTAGAGCTACAGAATAATTTAAATGTCATACTTAATAACATACTTTTCTCCCCCTTTAAGCAGTGAATCCAGTTTTAATTTTTTTTTTGCACAAAGCTTCATCAGGAGTACTATTAAGAATTTAAAATATAAAATAGTTTTGATTTACCACATTCTTGCTCACGTCATGATTTAGTATGCGTTATTTCATTGTGTTAATGTCTTCATTATTAGTCCAAAATAGTAGAAAATGTAAAAAGTAAAAATGAAGAAAAGCCTTCTATTAGCAGGTGTGCCAAAACATTTTACTGGTAGTGTATATAACTTGTGTTGTAAAACACTCATTCTGGGACGCTGTTGAATTCTGAAATTTGTTGACTAACACTATTATATTTCCAACACAGCCTACAGTGAATGATTTAGATGTGTTGTACAACATCTAGTCAAACATAATTATGGTGATATCTTACCATATATCACTAATGTTTAACACACTCCCTGGATGTTGACCTCTCTCTCTTTCTGTCTCTCTCTCTCTTTCTCTCCCTTTCCAGCTTTGGCATTGGCTATTGGCAGAGATAACGTGAGTGGTGGCATCGCTCATTTGGTGGTGATTACCGAAGGTGGAGTTGATCATGTGGTTGTTCCTGGTGATAAATTACCAAAGTTCAGTGATGAATAACTGATAAAAAAAAAAACAGAAAACTCTGAGTAACTACTGTGATATTCTGAAATGGTAGAGAGAGTACACTAATGTAGTATGCTTGTTCAAACCAATTTGCAATGACAAAATAATTACTATTACAAAAACACCATGTAGTGAATAAGAAGCCATTTGTCCATTGGGGTACAGCCATGTTCAACATTAGATTTTCTAATAAAATTTCTTTTGCTTAAGAAAATGAAGCAATTATCTCCTTTTGTGGTTTATTCAATTCAATTGCCTGACATTCTTTGACAGATGAGAGGTGAACATTTTGCATAATGTTATTTTGCAGTTCATAAAGTCTCCATATTTGTGCTTTGCTCTCAGCATTACCATTACTGAAATGTAATCTAACCTTGTGCAAGTAGTAACTTTAAGTATTTTTTTAACATATTAGCCACTTTCTTGCTGTTACTGTTACAATTATTTAAAAAAATCTTTTACTTATAAAGTTTTGTCCACTAGGTAATAGGGGAAGTCTTGGAACAAGAATTGATAACACCTGTCAGATGTCATACATTCTGTTCATGTTTAGAAATATTTTTGGATATCTCTTATGTTTTAAAGCTTGTACTGTGATGGTGTTTACTGTTTTTTGCATTTTTAAAAAATTATTTTTCAAATGCATGATAAGCATTTGGGGTGGTGTACAATACACCACAAGGTCCAGCAATACATTTGGACAATATGCAAGCTGTAGACAGTCCAATCGATCAGTTACTTTTCCACCATGACAGAGGCACCAGGACAGGGGACTTTGTGAATTACTGCTCATCAGTAGCATGACCAGCTGTGATTTTTCTCTTATTAATTTTAATAGAGAGAAAAACAGAGATGCTGATGCAAGAATGAATGTTTATAGCTACTGTAACGTAAGTGATAACATAGACTAACTTGTCTCATTGATGTTCCACAACATTAAATGTAACTACACTATAAACAGTTAAAACATAAAAAATGTAATTATTGGAGGTGGTGTGGTGGCACAACAGGTAGTGCTGCTGTCTCAACACTCCAGGGACTCTTGAGCTCAGCTTACTGTATGTGCAGAGTTTTGCATGTCTTCTCTGTGTCCATGTGGGTTTTCTCTGGGTTCTTCAGTTACCTCCCAAAAACATACAGGTAAGTGGATTACTGACGGTAAATTGGCCCTAGGTGTAAATGCGGTGAGTGTGTGGCGTCCAGGTGAGGGGGTGTCCCCGCTTGCACCCAGTGTTTCTAATTGCTGGAAAATTGCTGTGGCATAAAAGAAATAAAACACTTCAAGACATGCTGTTATTTTGAAATAATCAGCGTTGTGTTTTATTCCCTACTTAACTAGTTTGCATATTAAAATGTTCATGTATTTGGTGGTATTATTTTTGCTCACTTTGTCTTGCAAGAAAAAGCAGATTAAAGCTTTTTCTCTTCACCAGAATGAATGAGGAGGGATGAGGAAATTTCAGCCTGTTTTATAAGGTTTATTACATTGGTGTATTGGTGATTACTGCTAGCTGTATAGTTCATGCAGGTGTTAGCTTAGCAGCCTCGACAGGCTTCCACACAGGCGCAAGTTACTTTCGTTTTCAACTCGCGGAACGAAAGGGGAAACAACGAACAGCTCCTGAGGAAAGCTGTAGGCCTTGCTATTGTCACAGGCGTTTTTAAAAACAGGGCTTAATTTTTTTTTAAAGCTTTAAACGTGTTGTCTTCGAGTGGTGTAGTTTCTCAGCTTCGCCTCATATCGAGTTTCTGTTCTGCTTGGCGTCGGGGCGCGCGCGCGGTGCGTGTGTGTCTGTGTGTGTCTGTGTGCGTCTCTCTTTCTACGTGTGTGTCTGTGTGTGTGTGTGTGTGTGTGTGTGTGTTCTGCAGTGACTGTCGGTAAACTTCGGTCATTTCCACCGGTTTTAGCTGCTATAGTTGTAGGTGAGCTGATTTAAGGCTAAAGCAAGCATCATAATGTTGGAGGAATCATCATCGCAACCAGGCTGGCTGAGTGAAGAAGTCAAAACCGGGGTAAGCAGTCTAGTCCACTGAATCGTTTTAATCAGCTGCTGTTTAATTGAGGCATCTTATATTGTACTTCTACATACAAAACAAGGTGACCTGGTCAGACATAGGCTTCTATACATGTATATCTTACTTGCCTATTCATTTTTTGTGACTATAATGCACAGGATTGGGGGTGGGGGTGGGGGGTTTCGGTGGCCCAGTGGCCAGCACACTCGCCCTGCACCTCCACGGTTGGGACTCGATCCCCGCCTCTGTGTGCATGAAGTATCCATGTTCTCCCTGTACCTTGTTCCTTCAGGCACTCCAGTTTCTTCCCCCAGTCCATAGACATGTGTTGTTGGCTGACTGGCATCTCTAAATTGTCTGTAGCGAGTGAATGTGTGTGTGATTGTGCCTTGTGATGGGTTGGCACCCCATCCAGTGCATCCCCTGCCTTGTGCCACAAGTCCCCTGGGAAAAGCTCCAGGCTCCCCACAACCCTGTGTAGGATAAGCAGTACAGAAAATGGATGGATGCACAGGAATGATATTAGGTGTTAATTCTGCCACACCACTTTGTTTTCAGACTACAATCATAGCGATTGCGTTTGCAGGCGGAGTTGTTCTCGGCTCCGACTCACGAGTGTCTGCTGGGTAAGAAATTCATCCCAATATTATGTTTAGCTGCTATTTCTGTGAATTTCACAAAGCCAAGCTGATTTAGAAGACATTATGACAGCATTAATGAGCTCTGAGATTAATTTTACGGGCTTTAGTAATGATTTCATGCATCTTCCTTATATTTTATCATTTTTCTTATTTATCAGTTCTGTCAACACTGGTTTACCCATATGAATCTTCTCCATCAAAATAAGATGTATTTGTATTATTTGTACTGAAATCCTATGACAAAGTTTAAACTATTTTTCATATTAGGGAGTCAGTGGTGAATCGAGTTATGAACAAACTTTCTCAACTACATGACAAGATCTACTGTGCTCTGTCCGGGTCAGCTGCTGATGCCCAGACCATCGCTGAGATAGTCAACTACCAACTGGATGTGCACAGGTACTGATCACCGTTACAATACTGTATTTCTTACATTCCTGCACCTGACACACAATATGGGATTTAGACTTGGTCAACAAAACAAACACAAAAAAAGCTAGATGAAAACCAACTTTTGAGGATTTTCTTCTTCCATTACATCCTTTTAGCTGAAAGCAGGTGTCTTTTAGGTGTCTTTGGCCCTAAGTTAATAGGATGTTACAAGTTCACACCAAACATAGTACTTGTCCATGTAGCTGCTAACATTTCTTATTTGCCTTATTAATCAAGAACCCACACTTAGATGCCCTTAATTTATTACCTACTAACCATGAGATATGATACACCTGTTTTGGTTGCATTGTTGAAATAAATCAGTTTACCTACTATATTGGTTCAACTAACTTCTGACTACAACAGTGCTCAGTATACAGTACACAACAGTATACTCACAATTTACAACAGTATACTCACAATACAACAGTATACTCACAATTTACAACAGTATACTCACAGTACAACAGTATACTCACAATTTGTTCTACAATAAATACAGCTTAACATGTATCTCCTATATTAGCAAACCCTTTTAGCAGGATATAAGTTAGAGCTCCAGGTTTATACGTTGGGGAGATACTTATATATGATGCTCCTGTGATTTTTTTTCCAGATGGCTAGTCAGTTAATTAAATTTTGAAATGCATACTCTATGAATCACAAATTATACATTGGTTTGCCTTGATAGACCTTTATGTGTATTTGTGTAACAGTATTGAGGTGGGAGAAGACCCCCTGGTTCGCTCAGCTGCCACATTAGTGAAGAACATTTCCTACAAGTACAAAGAGGAACTATCTGCACATCTGATTGTTGCAGGTTGGGATAAAAGAGGTGGGGGACAGGTGAGTGACAAACTACTGATTTGAATGGTGCAGCTATACTGAAAATGTAAAGTGTAAATCTATGCTTAACGTACATAATATGTCCTAAATTGCTGCTGTGTGTTTATATGTTTATAGGTGTATGTGACATTGGACGGCCTTCTATCTCAGCAGCCGTTTGCTATTGGCGGCTCTGGTAGTTCATACATCTATGGGTTTGTTGATGCGGAATACCGGAAAGGCATGACACGAAAAGAATCCCAGAAGTTTGTTGTAGATGGTAACATTTTTTTTAAACCTATGCATCATTACAGAACAGAAAAACAGCAATATGCCAGCTAGAGGATTTCTTAATCATACGTCATTTCTGTTCTCTCCTCCTAGCACTGACACTTGCTATGAGCAGAGATGGTTCTAGCGGAGGCGTGGCTTACCTTGTTACCATTGATGAAAAGGGAGCGGAGGAGAAGTGCATTCTGGGAAATGAACTACCTACATTTTTTGATGAGTAACAGTGGCAAAACAATGTTGCTGGGTTTGGTAAACGCTGCATTTATCTCTTTATTAGGCACACAGGCCATGTCGGTTAACCCTGTAACAATCTTTCCATAGACAATTTTGTACTAATCTTCCTTATACCCTTTACATTCAGTTACTTTTATGTCCAGAAGATTGCTGTTTGGAGATTATTGGCTGATAGACTGAATAAACTGGAGATTATTGGCTGATAGACTGAATGCAGCAGTAACACTGAGGTGTTTCAAAACCCAAGCAATGCTGTTGAACTTGGTCCACTTGTGTCAGTTCCACACACACTATTATGCCAGTGTCACTGCTACACTGAAATTGGTCCATCACTAAAATTATCTGATCAGTCAGTATGTCTAATAAATTCAGCTACATTTTACTTTGCCCTAATGCACTGGAAGTGTGTTCATGTTGACATTAAGATTCATTAGTTTTAATTTAAGTGTCACAAATAAATGCAGTTCCACAAACATCTCATGTATTGATCTTTTTCCTTTTTGACCTTTGCTAATTGTCCTCAAGTTTAGATACAACAGAATAAAATGTGAGGCACAGAAGAACATTGCTGCTTTGCAGCTCAAGGGTCCCTGGTTCTAACTTGTTCTTGGGCTGCTGTCTGTGTGGAGTTTAGCATTTTCGTCCTGTGTCCACTTGGGTTTCCTCCAGTTTCTCTGGTTTCCTCCAGAAAACATGCCAACAGGTAGATGGGCTATGATAAATTGCCCCTAGAAGTTAAGGAGTGTGTATGTGTGTGTGTGTGTGTGTGTGTGTGTGTGTGTGTGTGTGTGTGATGCCCTGTGACAGACGGGTGTTGCATTCAGGGTGTGGACCTGTGTCCACCACAACCCTGACCAGGATGAAGCACATACAAAAGATGAATGAACAAATGTATCGCTTCTTTGTCGCTGAGGTCGTACCTTCAAGGGTATGTGGAAACATATAGTGGATATAGTGTATCTTTAAAAAGGTACACTTTTCTTGGTAAAAGATGCCATGGTGCAAAAGTGTGTACCACACCAGTGACAATGAATGGTACAGTTTAGTACTCTTTTTTTTTCTAAGAGTGCAAATATTTGAATAAATGTAATAAGCAAAGCAGGCACATGCATTTTTTCAGTTAAAATAATGGAAAGTCAAAATCTTTTATTTGTCATTTGCACAGTTGACACATGAAAAAGTGCACATTGAAATTCTTCTGGTAGTTTCACTAACAAATACTGGACATATACAGTAATAACATATAACATCTATTAAACAAAATAAACATATACAAATACAAAGTATACCCATGGGGAAAAAAAACTTTCAGTGTACAAAAATACACAAAATATACACAAGAAGTATACAAAATATACATAAATATGATTGGGTAGTGTACATACCATGTCTGCAATGCACAGAGTAGTGTGCAAAAAGATTTCTGTGCAAACTATTCCGTCACACAAACATGTCATTGACTTGCTGAAATGTGACTGGATGTTGTGTGCTTAGTGTCAAAGTGCTCATGAAGTGTAAAACCTTTTTTGTGTCGACTCATCAGTTGCTAGGTAGCTCTGAAATCAGCAGGTTTGGCTCAGGCTTCCTTCAAGGCTCCGAGTAGAAAGCCAGAGTTTATCGCCTCCCCATGGTGGAACCTTGAAATTATTTATTTATTTTTTTATCTTTTACAAATACATCACAGCTGTGTATATAGGTACATTTCATTAGTAAAATAGTAGCATGCGCGTGACCTGTATTTACGTAACGCTAAGTAACGTATGTAGTAAGTAATGTAGGGTTTATTATTTATTCGGACGTGATTTCTGGCGTTATGGTATGTTGGAAAACCCCTGTAAAAAAATGAAATTGAAAGTGAACCTCCAGTGAGAGCTGAGTGAAGGGAAAGACGGGGGAAAACCTGTATTTAGACCGATAGCTGCGGAAATACATGCTGAAGAAATCGCTTAACTTCTAAACACAAGCGCTTTGAGTCTGAGGCGCCATTAAAAGCCGCTGTTTAATAGCGACACTTGAGCGGTTCATCCACAAGCTACAAGATGTCCAAAGTTTTGGTGGCTGCTCTTGCTCTTGTTTTGACGGATTTGGTGTTCGTCTATGTGCTGGACTTGCTGGGCAGCCGGTGGAGAGGTGAGGTGAGGAGTCTGGACGGTGGAGCTGACTTGCTGAGGCAGTGGACTGAGGCTGTGCTGCGATGCTCATTGCTCTGCTCACTCTTCTACTGGAGTGATGTGAGAGGGCCGCTGATGAAGCGCTGGATTTTGGCCCACTGTTTTCTCCCTCCTGTGTATGAAACAGGTCGCTTAACTGTGTTTGGCAGCTGGCCGCTGGAGAAGTTTGCTATGTGGCTGGTCGGCAGTGTGGCTGCTGCTTTGGGATGCCTGTTCTGGGAGACGCTCTTCGCAGAGTCTAACGGGGAAAGCAGCAGCAAAGAGAAGAAGCAGAGAGCTCGAGTGCTCTTCATGAGAGTGATCCACCTCTACAAACCTGACTACCTGTTTTTAATCGGGGCATCTGGCTTCCTAGCCTTAGCTGTCCTTTGTAAGTAAGAACTCAGTCATTGGGAATGATGTTTGAATGAAGCATGCATGCTCAGGTGAGATGTTCTTGTGTTTTCAGGTGAGATGTTTATTCCACTCTACACAGGAAAGTTGATCGATATCCTGCAGACTGAGTACAGCTGGAATGAATTTCTTTCAACAATAATCCTAATGACATGTTGCTCTTTTGGAAGGTCAGTAAACGACATGACATTGTGGATTCTTCTGTGTCAGCTTTTAGAGTGACCGACACTAATCCTAGAGCTAGTATTCATCAGCACAGCCACATTTCCTAACAGTATCCTAACCTGTGCTATGTTCCAATGTTACGAGAATGAAGATTCTTTTATTTAATGTTTCCTATCCATCTTCAGCTCTTTCAGCGCAGGCTGCCGAGGTGGTCTCTTCCTGTGTGCTATTGGCAGCTTTATTTGCCGAGTGAAGCATCAACTCTTCGGCTGCTTGCTTAAGCAGGAAATTGGCTTCTTTGAGACTATAAAGACAGGTAGACTTTTATGCATCCCTGTCACCACCAGTTTTTAATAAGTAAATGCTAACATATTGAGGAATAAGCCTTCTCATTAAGTTGTGTGAATTCTTCTGCTACTCTCTTGGAGTATCACGCTCAGCTGACTTTGTGGTATTGTTCTACAGGTGACATCACAAGCAGACTGTCCACAGACACCAATCTCATGGCCCGAGCTGTAGCCCTGAATGTGAACGTCCTACTGCGAACCATGATTAAGACGATGGGGATGCTGTACCTGATGTTTAGTCTCTCCTGGAAGCTCACTGTACTGATGCTGTTGGAGACGCCTTTGAATGGACTACTACAGAACATCTATGACACACACTACCAGGTGCTGACCACATAATCTAAGATATTACCTTTCTCCATGTGTGGACGCATTTCCCTACAAGATTAATCTTTGGATTGGCCATGCTTGCAAATCATACTATTTAGAATATTCTTTGTTCTTTAATGGAGTAAGTATCTTATGCACACCAATGTCATACATGTCTTTGAATGAATATCCACCAAATAAACATAGTCTAGATTCTCTTTAAAAAGCTGTTTTGGCCTGCCATTGTGGCTTTGAAATCTCACACCACTGAAGCACTCATTTTTGAAAACATCCCATAACACTTGTATATAGTGTTCAAGAGGTCCAACACAAGAACAGGTCCAAAACAGAGGTGTTTCCGACTCATGTCCACTGTTACCTGAATAGGCTCCGGATGCACTGGGACCCTGACCAGGATAAAGCACTTACTGAAGATGAATGAATAAAAACCTGTTCCATTGTTTCACCCTGAAATAACTAAACAGTTCGCAGCCATTAAAATGCTTAAAATTGTTAAAGAATTATAAAGTGCCTCATTTCTAACTCAATTTTGTCCCTCCTGTAGAGACTCTCAAAGAAGGTGCAGGACTCCATAGCAAGAGCAAATGATGCTGCAGGAGAGGCTGTGTCAGGCATCAGGACAGTAAAGAGCTTTAACGCAAAGCAGAGTGAGAAGTGTCGCTATGATGAGCGGCTGATGGATACGCATAATATAAAGACTCAGCGGGATACAGTCAGAGCAGTGTACCTGCTGGTAAGAAGGGTGAGTATGAAATGAGGCACAGCCCATTTTTTTTTTTACTTCTTTCTTCTTTCCTTTCGTCTTCAAAGCTAAATTTCCACATTTTAGGGAGAGTTTGTAGACTCCAAATTGTAATTCTTCATGTGCGCCTTGTGTGTGTTATTCGCAGCTCACAGAGTTGGGAGTGAAGGTGGCTATGTTATACTATGGTCGCCTGTTTGTGACATATGGACAGATGACCACGGGAAATCTAGTCTCATTCGTCCTGTACCAGACAAATCTTGCGCAGAATATTAGGGTATGTCTACATTTGCAACAGAAAGGTTTAAAAATAGTGACTTAACACTTTATAGATAAAGAGCTCTACAAATGTGCTCTGCTTTATCCCTTTCAGACTTTGATTTATATATTTGGAGACATGCTGAACTCTGTGGGTGCCGCTGGGAAGGTGTTTGAGTACCTGGACCGCAAGCCTGAAGTGAGCACAGATGGGACCCTGGAGCCAGAGGAACTGAAGGGACACGTCAGCTTCCAGAACATTGCCTTCTCTTATCCAACACGTCCCGACCGCAATGTGCTGGAGGTGCTTATTGACAGCTATAATAAGTTTGCAACACTAATCACATGGACATACATGAATGTTTTGTTCATTGTCAGCAATAGTATTTAACAAATCTGTGTAGGATGGGTGGTAGCTAGAGTGTCTCTGATTAGACATAAGGGCACTTATTTTCATGCTAGTGCAAGAATATACTGCTTAACGGTAGGATGTTGCTATTTTCTTTGGGCACAAGCCAATTTTTCTGAATGTTTGTTTGTATAAATGAATGTCCTGATGTAATTGGAGCAGTACAAAAGTGAATGTTACATTCAAAACCTACAGACACAGTGGGATGTAATGTGTTGTAATTTCTAGGAAAATATAGCTTAAATGGATTACCTTATGAATGTGCTTGATTCAGGACTTCAGTTTGGAGCTGAAACCCGGTAAAATGACCGCCCTGGTAGGGATTTCCGGTGGTGGGAAAAGCACTTGTGTCAGCCTGCTGCAGAGGTTTTACCAGCCTCAGCAAGGACAGATCCTACTAGATGGGCAGCCTCTGCAGAACTACCAGCACAAATACCTGCACAGCAAGGTAATGCCTGATATTATAATAAGATCCACAGTTTGTGTAGATCACAGAGATTGCATTGATAATTATTATCTTTTGTAGCTTGTTGCAGTGGGCCAGGAGCCTGTTCTCTTCGCCGGTACCATACGGGACAATATTGCTTACGGATTGCCAGACTGTTCACTCAAGAGAATTGAGGAGGCAGCACGCAAAGCCAATGCACATGAATTCATCTGCCAGTTACAGAAAGGTTATGACACAGGTAAGATACACTTGAACAGACTTTGAATTTACAGTTTGTATCAACAGTACACAAGATAGCACACCAAAATATTTTTAAATGTGTTATATAATATAAGTTGAAAATAAGTAGAAAAGTTGAATCATCTTTGTCTTTACTGGGGGTCAAATTTTTTATGGCAGGATGTCTTAAAAATCACTGAATTGTCATAAGCTTATAATTTCAAGGTTTTGAAATGTCATGTTGTTCTATTGTAGTCATGATCACATGCTATTTGTCACATTGCAGAATAAAACTAAGGTGTAAATGGAGATTGAAATGTTGTTAAAATAAGATTTTTGAATAAACCTTGTTTCTCAGATGTAGGTGAACGAGGAAGTCTTCTTGGTAGCAGTCAGAAGCAGCGCATTGCGATTGCCAGAGCTCTGATCAGAGAGCCGCAAGTTATATTACTGGATGAGATCACAAGCTTTCTGGATCCTAAGAGTGAACAAACGGTACACATGCACACATATACACACATAAATACAGACTGCATCCAGAAGAACTCAGTAACAACAAGCTTTAAAATGTTTACTCAGGTCCAACGAGCCCTGGCCAACTGCCCCAACCAGACCTTACTGGTGATTGCACACAGGCTGAAGACCATTGAGAAGGCGGACCAGATTATTGTGATTGACCAGGGGGTGATTGTGGAGCAAGGCAGTCATCAGGAACTTATGGAGAAGGAGGGACATTACTACAAACTGAAAGAGAAACTTTTTACTGAAAATAACTGTAACAACAATAGTACCAGTTAATGTGAAAGAAAAAAAACCCCACAAGTCTATTGAACTGTAAAAACCTGGCACCTCATCAGTTTAGAATACAACTGTAAGAATAATTGCAATGGACATTATTGACATTCTGCATCTTTTCATGTTTTCTAAGTAAGACTGTTGTTATTTGACCATTTGCAATATTGTATTATAATTTTATTATTCTGCCAAACTGGCCACTGTAAAAAGGAAAAGCTGTTGTAATGTGTTAAAAGTTGTAAATAGTGGAGGAAAATAAAATATTGCTAATGACAGGACAAAGTTGGATTAACACCTCAAGAGACACACAAATAATTAAAACTAGATTTTACAATTTTCATGTTTCGGGATAACTTGTACTTAATAATTAGAAACTTTATCACAGAGTACAAAATAATCCAACTAGTGATGGCCTATAGACAGAAATGAGCTGTTTTTACTGTACACATGTTGAATACATAAATAAATAGATAAATAATTAAGCATTTATTACTAATGACAGTATTAACATTTCTGCTGTCCTTCTAAAATCACATTATGGGGTTTGTCCCCTGCTAGTTTGGGTAACCAATATGCCAGTTATTAAAACTGACTCCACAAATATGAAATTTGCTGTCCCTGGAACAATGGTGTCTGGTATTTCATGTTTATTTTTAGAAACAGCATTCCAGGTAAAAGATGAAAACAGCGACAGGTCCAACTAATCTAAAGCAGTTTAATCAGCAAATATTTGCTACTATTGCTTCTGTCTTGTGGTTGTGTAATGACAATGATGAATAGTCTTGGATGCAAGCCAGCTCTGGTATATCATGTGACTTTTCAGAAACACCCAGGCTGGCAAACTTGCTTGAAATGGCATTTGGCAGCATTGGTGTCATGGTGGCCATTTTGTGAGATAACCACCTGTCTTCAGCAGCAACAAAATGGTTGAGAATCAGAACAGGAACAGGTTGGTGTAGAAAAATAAAACTGATGAGTTAAAAAAAAAGTATTAAAGTCCATACCTAGTATTAAAGTGCTGTAAGTATTATAGTCCATACCTTTAATTTCATATAGCATAACTCAGTACAAATGTACTGTGAAATTTTGATTGCCAAGACTTTTGATTGCTTGGGGGGAAGTCCCTGCAGTTTTTCTATCTGACAATGTTCGGCTCTTTGGCTTGGTAATATCACTCCACCACACCCTACTGAAAACAGATTGGAGAGAGGGGGGGAGAGCTGGCTACAATGCATAGTAAAACCTGTCCTGTTTCAAAATGTCACTCAAAAATGTTCATTTTAATGCTCACCTTAATGTTCTGCGTATTTGCTGTCTACTTTATGTTCATTTTCTTTATATCAATTAGCATCACAAAAACCATCCATCTTGCTATGTTAAATCTTAGTTGTAAAATTAGTTTATTATTAATAAAATTATTACTATTCATTGTTGGTTTCAAGACTAGATAGCTGGCCACCTTTCCTGAAAAAAAAAATCTCCGCTTTGTACTGATTCTATGTTTCGGCACCATCATAGAAACCATTTTGGGCACTTTGAAAGTTTAGCCATATTTCCACTGGATAGGTAAGTGTTAGTTTTACTTCCAGCAAAGTCCATAACTCCTGCTCCAGACCAGGAACTGCTGGGGTAGATCTTTCCATATTAAACTTTGCTGATTTGCCAAACACAAGCTCTTTAAAGAAGCACAAAAACAGTTGTGATGAAATACAGAGAAAGGTGTAGATCTCAGAAGCTTGCACATGTGCCAACATGCACATGGCCAAAATCCTAACAGTGTGTTGTTCAGATCTGTGGTGTTGTGAAAATCATGACTGGTTAACCATGGAACTGTATAGAGCAGTGTAGGGTTTGTGATGAGACTCCAACAACACTCAGCCCAAGCCAGAACTAATACAAACACAAAAATGGTTTAATAAAAGCAGTTTAAGGATCAGTTTTGGCTGAAGAGTTTTGGTGCTAGTCAGTGAATCTCTATTCATGTAGTTCTTTGCTGCCATCTTGTGGTCTATTGATGTTGTACATATGCATGTGAACATTGAGCAGAAGTAGAACAGGCAGGTCCTAAGGGTAGAATATACAGTCAGATGGGAGTTTGGTGGCAGTGTCTTGAAAGCTGAGGGGTGGGATTCATTGTTAATCATAAGTTGTGGAAGTGATGGAAGGAAAAAGAAATGAAACTAGAATAAAAAATAAATTATAGTGAGAATATGAAAGGATGTACAGAGATGTAATAATGCAGAACAAGTAGGCAGGTTATTTACTGTAGAGGAGAGCAATGGAGCAGTAGTATAGTCTCTTAGAGAAGAAATTTGTATTGATCTGCACTGACACCTGGGACTTCCCTCTAAGGAGAACACCAACTGAGGGAATATCTTTTGGAAGAATGGTGTTCATCTCTCCAGTACAGTTCAAGAGAGTAAAACTGATGCCAAGGTGCATACACTTTATGTGGGTTTTTTCCTTAGTCACAAATCTGTGACTGCAATGTACTTAAGTATTTAATGTAGTTTTAGTAAAAGTTAAGGGAAGTGGGCAGATTGACTGACTCAGCCTACTGTGCAGTGGTCTGCACAGAGCCCTGATCTCAACCCCACTGAACACCTTTGGCATGAACTGGAACTCTGACTAAGCCCCAGGCCTCCTCACCCTGCATCAGTGCCTAACCTCATTAATGCTCTTGTGGCTGAATGAACACAAATCCCCACAGCCACACTCCAAAATCTAGTGTAAAGCCCTCCGAGAAGAGTGAAGTTTATTATAACAGCAAAGAGGGACTAAGTCTGGAACGGGATTTTCAACAAGCACATATGAATTTCATGGTCAGATTTAAAACTTGACTGACAGATGTTTCTTGTTGCCCAGGTGTGTCCTGTTAGATTGATTTTTAAACAGTTAATAGCTCTGACTATCTACTTTTGGATTGAGCCCTGGGTCTTTCTGTGAAGACTATATTTATTGTTAAAACTGATAAACCAACATGAAGACCAGAAAGCTGTCTATGGGAGAAAAGCAAGCCATTTTGAGGCTGAAAAAAGATGGAAAATTTAGCACAAGCACTGGGCATAGCCAGTACAACAATTTGGAATGTTCTGAAAAAGAAAGAAACCATTGGTACACAAAACCAGACATCAAACAGGTCAGCCAAGCAAAACAACAGTATTTGAAGACAGTAACACTGTGAGAGCTGTGAAGAAAAACCCAAAAATAACAGTCAGTGAAATCACCAACAATCTCCACAGGGCAGGAGTGAAGGTATCACAATCCACCATCCAGAAGACTTTGAGAGCAGAAATATAGAGGCCATACCACAAGATGCAAACCACTCATCAGCAGTAAGAATCAGAAGGCCAGATTGGAATTCGCAAAGAAATACAGAGATGAGCCACAAAAGTTCTGGCACCAAGATTAACCTCTACTAAAGTGATGGAAAGGATCTGCTTATGATACAAAACATACAAGCTCATCGGTCAAGCACGGTGGAGGTAGTGTCATGGCTTGGGCTTGCATGGCTGCTTCTGGAGTGGACTCACTATCTTTATTGATGATGTAACTCATAATGGTAGAAGCAGAATGAATTCAGAAGTCTAGAGAAACATTCTGTCTGCCAAATTACAGAGAAATGCATCCAATCTAATTGGGAGAAACATCATCATGCAACAATGACCAAAACACACTACCAACAAAACAAAGGACTTCACTGGGGAAAAAAGTGGAAGGTTTTAGACTGGCCAAGTCAATCACCAGACCTTAACCCAATTGAGCATGCATTTCACCTCCTGAAGAGGAGACTGAAGGGAGAAACCCTCCAAAACAAACAACAGCTGAAAAAAGCTGTTGTACAAGCCTGGAGAAGCAAAAGAACAAAAGAAGAATGCAACAGTTTGGTGATGTCAGTGGGACGCCAACTTGCAGTTATTGCAAGCAAGGGATATGCAACCAAACATTAAGTGTTATTTACTTTAATTTACTTTAAGTCTATCTGTTCCAATACATTTGCTCATCTAAAAATTGGGTGGTCTGCCATCAAAGCTGCCATGCTCTAAGTTGCTTAACGCATCTAGATGTAATTCTGAGCTATCGTCTCATACTCATCTTTTGATCTCAAACCCAAATGTCTTCGGTGTACAGGAAAAACAAATGTTCCCGTTATTTCGCAGGGGCCTGTATAGATGGGAAAATGATGAAGCATCAACATGGCAACACCAGATGAATAGAAGGACAGTCTTTTTCTTTATAATTCCTCTAACCTCTTTCATATCCTTTCAGGAGTTTCATTTCCTCTCCTCTCAGTAACATTCACCATCCCTGAGCCACTGTTTGGCAAAACTCTTAAGCTCTTCTGCTATGTGCTTGGAATGTATTCTGTCTCACAAATATTGTGGTCCTCAGCTCTCTGTAGTGTGCCAGCAGTGCCAGGGTGGAGCTCACACTCCCTTTAAAACAACAAGCAGAGCTCAGTCAGGGAGCACCTGCTCTGACCTCTCTCTCTCTCTCTCTCTCTCTCTCTCTCTCTCTCATGCACTCTTACTGAGTTTACATTTCCTAAAGCAGCTGAGTATATTTATGTTGGGCTCCATGACGTGACTGCTGTGTAGGAATGCACCAGAAAAGGCACTTAAAAGTCGTGGTAATATTTTAATACAGACCAGAAAAATAAACACGGCTCTGCGTGGCCTTCTCAAAGCGCAGACTAATTATGATTTTATGAATGACTGTATTCATGTCTGGCCACGCCCCTTACCGCTTCACAGAGTCACACCCCACCCCTTTGGAATGCCCTGGCCCGAAGCCCGAACATAATTGGCCGGATATATAGAGGTGGGCGGAGCTTGAGCGGGCCATGCGAGGTTGGCATAAATATAGTCTGAGCTATAGCGCACGGATGATCCGAGATTTACACAGACAAATTCAAAGGAATACCAGGACACTTGCGTTTTATTTGTTTTGTTGTGTTTTTTTTTTTTTTTTTATCTTTTCTTTTATTATTTCTTTTCGTTTTTTAAAGTATGCGCCTTGCATTCTTTGGTTATTTATACACTCAGTAGAGCCTCATACTTGGATGATTGCTGTCATTGTGTGAACTTGAGTTTGCAATAATGAAGAAATTGACCTATGTGGCTCTTTTAACATTTGCATCTGCTTGTATGGTAAGTTTTCATAAGTAGCATGTAAATAAAAAGTTGTATTAATTACCAGGGCTATAGACATGTTTTATTTATTAGCTTATGCCTTGTATTTCTATGTCATTTATGTTTAACAGAAGTCACAGTGCAGATTAAGTCTTGTTGTGATGCATTTCTTTCACTTTGTCTTCATTTTTATGTGCAAGGACAGAGGAATCCCAAGTCTGTCTTTCATCCGATGCAATCATACACGACTAAGTTCAACTGATTATTATTGTTCTTGGTTGATGATAGTTAAAAGTAGCTGGGCTGTATGAAGTTTCCAGTCCAGGCCGCTAGGCGGTTTTTGCTAGTCTGCTTGTTTTTTTTGTTCCAAGTTTCAAAAACACCTCAGCTCTTCATTACACAAGGCTCGTTGAAAGCTGTGGACTATGGAAGCTATGGACTTGCGAGAACTGCAGATTAAGTCTCAGGAATCTAGATCTTTCCCAAAGCTTTGATATTCATTCACATAATTATGGGTTTCCTCTTCCATTCTCAATGTTCACCCTATCACCAATTTCCCTACTATTACTTCAATCCGCAATCCATCAGTGATTTGATCCCAACTCCCAGGTTGATGCCAGCTGCCCAGCTGTGTGTGAATGCCCCGCCGTGCCCCCGATGTGCCCCGCTGGCGTGAGTCTGGTGTTTGATGGTTGTGGGTGCTGTAAAGTGTGTGCCGCCCAACTCAACCAGGACTGCAATACTCACAAGCCCTGTGACCACCATAAGGGTTTGGAATGTAATTACGGCAATGATGTGATGTTGGGAACAGGAATATGTCGAGGTGAGTGAAGTAAAAGTGTGAACATTTGTGTGTGTGTATATGTCTGTTGTAGTAACTGGGAAGTGTGATTCTCTGAAGCTTTTTTTAGAGCTGGGATATTTTTATGTGCTTTGGTTAGGCATGTTTTGAACAGGTTACACTGGGACAAATTACGACTGGTGTTATTTTTATCTGCATACCCACGGTCCATCACAAATATACTGTACACACCAACCAAATCTGCGTATCTGTTATTACTGTCATGGTAAACATTTTAGTCCGAAATTCCTGACAGTTGCAGAATTCGTTGGAGAATTTACAAATGAAAAAGAAGCACAGCAACAGTGCCTAGATGGACACGGAAGATATTTGGAAGCTGATGATGATCTTTTTTTATCGAGTCCCACCAGAGATGGACGGAAATGGAACTGCATTCTGGACAAGTTGGTGATGCCAGTCTATGCTATGAATAGGCACCTTTTGATCACAGAGCGGATATTATATCTCTCTCTCCACCTCTTGTCACCCTCTCCCAGCTTTTCCATGACATTTGACCTTTTACTAACCCCCGACCCCTGCTTTGGGCTTGTTTTTTGTCATGCCAGTTGTGGTGTAGTGACTGTGACTAAGACACTGCTGCCATGTTTGCCTGTTTTTGGGGGAAGGACGCAGCCAACTGCTGTCATCTGAACCTTCAGAAAAATCATTAACATTTCAGAATATGGAATTGCTTGTTGTATAGAAGGCAGAAATAGCTATGCCAACATCATCAGAAACATATGTGAGTCCATGTATGTGTGAGAAAAGAGGGTTTTTAGAGTAAAATAAACAAACAAACAAATGTTCATAAGATCATCATAAAATCATCATAAGACCATATTTTTGTCCCTTCAGGGTCAAGTCTTAAATAGCTTTTTATCCTCACAAGCTTGGGCATCTGGAAGACATATTGATATCTTGAGTGGAGTGTTGCCTTTGCATGATCAGAGGGAGACTCTGAACAGGGAGATCCCATTTAAATGCTCAACTTTCACTCCACTGTGCTAACAGAAAGTTGCCTGGTGATGCAAGCTAAGGGGAATACTGTTATGTTATGAAAATAATCAATGACAGGGTGGTGTGATGCAGTCTAATATGAAGTGGAGTTACTGTTACTGCCCTGAAGTTGATTATTTTCCAATAACAGCCTATCCTGAAGTGTTTTATTCCTCTTATACCACAGCGATTTGCCAATTATTACGTTTTTATTGATTAATGAACGTCATGTGATACTTATATGTTAGTTGCATTTAATATTGTGTTGTCCCCAAAATGCTTTGGTTCCTGTTATCACTTATGTAATAGCTATAAACAGCTTGTCATGTTACTGAGAAACTGCAAAGCCCTCCTATCCCAAAGTGCTGACACTGGAGATTCCTTCCTAAAATGCTAAATAAATGACTCCTCCAAAACAATTTCACCATATAAATGATTACACACATGTTTAATCTGTTTATTCGGAGTGTCCGCCATTACACAAGTCCTTGTGTATGCCGTTACAATAGAAATGATAACTTATTAGAACAATTAATATAAATATTAATATAAAGCTTGCAGCCGGCATTACTGTCCGAGCTGTGATGTTTCAGAAAAGTATTCAATACCTTCTGATCAATCAGAATAGAACATTCAACAGTGCTGTGGTATACATGACAAAAATGTCCAACAGTAGTCATGATTCCACACTATTTTCTGCTTCCTCCCATAACTAAGTCTTCATCCATCTTATTTTCTGTTTAGCCAAACTGGAGGGCCGCAGCTGTGAGTACAACGGTCGAATGTACCAGAACGGCGAGAGTTTCCATGTGGGCTGCAAGCACCAGTGTACCTGTATAGATGGAGCAGTGGGTTGTGGTCCTCTCTGTACCACGAGCCTGCCCCTGTCATCACCCTCCTGCCCCTACCCTCGACTGGTGCGGGTGCCTGGTCAGTGCTGCTTTAGTGTGGACTGCCACAAAGGGGCGATAGCACCACTGATGCCCCCATGGAAAACGAAGCAGCAGGCTAATGGTCCTCTAGACAAGAGCAAGAACGTGCTGGGGAACGAGTTGTGGGAGAGGAGGAATGGATGGGAAGATGAACAGGGATATAAACACTTACCAAGTAAGAGATTGGTCTGACTGGATTATGTTCTTATCTTCACACTGTCTGTGAAATAGGGAAGTATTCATGGAATTGGGTCAAAAGATACCTGCATGCTAAAACACAAATGGGGTCTTTTCATACTTGATCCAAATACTAGTCTCTACTCAGGAATGATTCTGGGCTCATTTAGGGGAGTGCATTATATCATTTCAGGGATTTTTACACATCTTTTTTTTTCAAACCTGGACTGATTACACAATTATATAGATCACTTAAGCGGGAGCAGCGGGCAGTGACCCCTTCACACCTCTAGGGTCTCTGGTTCAGGTTACTGTCTGTGTGGAGTTTTGCATGTTATCCCCATGTCTGTGTGGGTTTCCTCCAGGTCTGCCAGTTTAATCTCACCTCCCATGCTGGTAGGTGGATTGGCTATGTTAGATTGCCCTTAGGAGTGATTGAGTGTGTGAATGTGTGTGTGTGTGTGCATGGTGCCCTGCAATGGACTGGAGTCCCATCCAGGATATATTCCTACCTCATGCTCAGTGTTTCCAGGATAGACTCCGGATCCTCTGTGACACTGAGCAGGATAAAGATGAATGAATGAATGCATGAATGAATATACCTCACTTCTGTTGTACTGCAATTTTTGCAAAACAGGAGAATATTAATTTAATTAATATTTCTTTACTTTTGCTCTACACAGGTTAGCAGCTTAGGTGAAGCCCTTTGTTGCTGCTAATCTACAATATGTAGTTCAGTTTTTTATGGGTTGTATTCTTTTTGTGCCACGTACCGAGAAGTTATTCCTTTTCCACAGCAAGACCGCAACATTCCTTTTCCTCCCATTACAAAACTTTATAAAACTCGAACCAGGAAATAAAGTGACAAGTTGAAGCATTCGCGTTATTTGACGCCCAGCCCTGGAACCAGATCACTTTCACACATGGGCCAGACCACCCCTGAATTCACTCGAAACAACCCTCAGACGACTGTTTACAGGTGGACCAGAGCTCTGTTTTGTGCACCACACCCAGGCTAAAAACAGCTTTCACGCTCGATCAAATGTTCCAAACTCTGTGAAAATATCCAAGACTGCTTTTCCTCTGTAATTGTACTGATGAATAGTATTATATTGTCAAGTAGGATGACCGAAACTGACCAATTACACCTTACACTCTTACACCAATTATACTCAAAAACAATTTAAAGAAGTAATCGAATGTTTTGTTCATTTCACAAACTCTAAAGATTTTATGTAGAAACAGAGGGAACCTCTTTAGAAAGCTTTAATCTTCACACATCTAAAGAACCATTGAGGAAGGGTTTTTTTTTTTAACCCATTGAGCAGCAGCTGACCACAGCTATCCATGGACGTCCAACACTGGGCTAGTTAGCTAGGCTAACATATTCTTCTTCTTCTTCTTTTTTTTTTAATCCTGGTCCACCTTATTCAAAAAGATGTATTACAAACTTTAGTATTCTGTCCAAAATCTACATTTGTATCACTAACAAATGTATTTTTCCACATTGTTTCAACATTATTGTGCTCACTGGGAAGATTATTCTTTTTTAGTTTAATATTGGTGTGCGGTAGTACATTTGGTACGGCTCAATATGCTTTTGGTAGCTTGTCTATCATCTATTGAGGGCAGGTCTTATCAATGTCAAGGTCAGGCATGGTCTAAGAGGTCTAAGAATGGTCTTCTTTGAGTTAACAATGATTTAAAAATGTTGCTATTTCACTGATATAAATAAAATTATATTCCGCAATAGTGGGATGGTCAGAAACGGGAACGTCAACAAGCACTAATAGAGTCCCATTGGGGCAGGAATCATGTTGCTCCATGCTCACTCTATAAATATTTTCAGTAGAGGAGCAGCAGGATAGTTAATGACCAGGTTGCCAGTGTTGTGGATTGAAAGCCAAATTCAACTAGTTTATATCAAGTAATTGGAATTAAATCTAACACATTTCCTCGAAACAAAGACAAAGTGTAAGTGCAGACATCGAAGCTCATTTATCAAGCTGGATATGAATTGATGTATGCATCAATTGTTAGTATGAGCGTTTACACAAGAAATTTGGTTTCATGAAAGTTATGTAAATTCAGAAAAATGTTCGTTTCCCACTTGTGCTCCTGAGTGTGTGTAAATTTATGCATAAGAAGACTAGCTAATGTAAACTCCGACTTGATCGACTTCAAATCGATCTATAATATATATAGATCGAATTATATGATATATGGATTAATGCACTTTAACATTGAGAAACCCATAAATCAAGACAATTAAACCTAATCATTAAGACAATAGAAATGGCACTGTATAAACAGAGCTGTAAATCATAAACAGCCACTGGAAGATTTACAGTCTGTTTACTATTATTATTAATATTATATATGATATAATATTTTTATTGGCATATTAGTGAGTCAAAATAATTTCCACTTCTGTTTTTCAGGCTTTATCATGATAGTTCATTTCGAGTCAAAAAAATGTCCACTTCTGTTTTTCAGGCTTTACCTTGATTATTCATTTTGTGCTCACAGTTGTCTGTGCACTTGAACTTTTATGGAGTTTTGTGTGCATCACTACATGCAAATGAGCTGTGCCGCGCACGTGCTTGGTAATTTAAGGATGACTGTCATTCATCAACATACAGACGCAAGTGCAAACAAATCAGCAGTTTTGTACATTTGGCGAAAATTTTTAGTTCGTTTTTCTTTACTCAAACCTTTACACTCAACTTTTTTTTTTTAATGATTTGTACTTTATAAACAATCGTACGTGACATATAAACAACCCACAAAAACATACATAAAACAAAACATTAGTCACTAAATGGTAACAACATAAAAGGTGAGTAAATACAACAGTATAAAGTAAAAAAAAAAAAAAAAAAAAAAAAAAAAAAAAAAAAAAAAAGCACTGGGATATCTATATTACCAGTTCACCATGAGCATTATTTTGTCTCATCGATTGTTACTACTGCTATGGATTACAGAAATTCAAAAATTTCCCCCATTTCTCAAAATAAATGTCAATCTTCCCATGCAAACTATAGGAGAGTTTTTCGAGGGCTGCCACCCGTCCTAAATCCGAAAGGCCTTCCGGAAGATTTCCAGTTTTTACCCAGGCCGAGGGTCACCAAGAATGTATTAACTAGGACAGAGATCATACTGGGTCTGTGATATCTTTAAAATATAATCGTGCACCTCTCTCCAAAAGTACTGGATTTCAGAGCATTGCCATAAAACATGAAATAGGTTACCCTCTTCTCTCTGGCATCGCCAACATTCAGAATCATCCTTAAAACCTGCTCTAAACAGCCTTCTGGGTGTCCAATAGAATCTGTGTAAGATTTTAAATTGTATAAGATGTGTTCTAATATCTCTGGACATCAGTTTTAAATTCCCAGTGATCCTCCCCCATTCTTCATCTTCAAATGTGCATCCCAAATCTTCCCAGATTATCTTGCTTTACACTCAACTTTAATAAAAGATTGATAATTGAGACCCAATGTGTCTCTAAAGTACAGAACTTCCATTTCTATCGTAAAACATATTGCAGATATTATGAGAGGGGAAGAGAGTTTATGCAGGTGATAATGTATGTATATCAGAAATGTGTGTGCATCACAGTGACCTTGTTTTCCATGCAAAGGCTCAGAAAAAGAAGAAAAATGTGTCTCACTTTTTCAATGGCTGAATTTTTTTGGGCCAGTTTCAGGTTTTTTGTGTGTGGCTTTTGGCTGGAAATTTTGCTGAAACCTGGCAATCCAGGTTAATGATATGTCAAAAAAACACTCGAAACAAGCCGCTAAAATTTCTAAAAATTCACCCGTAGCATAAGTCAAGTGTCATAGCCTCATCCTGCCCCACCAAAATCTCTGGTCCTGAGCAGCTGCTGTTTTGTTCTTCAGCTTTTGAACCAGGTCCTAATCGTAGATGCTGCATATAATATTTAAGCAAGCACTTCTTTTTCCTCTTCTCTGTCTCAGACCCATGGGCCATTGTTCAGATGCGATGTGTGGTCCAGACGACTGATTGGTCTCCATGTTCGAGTAGTTGTGGAATGGGCGTGTCCTCTCGCGTAACCAATGACAACGCTCAATGCAAGCTGGAGAGAGAGACTCGCCTGTGCAACATACGACCCTGCAGCCCAATGGCTGCTGTTCCCAAGGTATTTTCTGATATCCTAACAGCCTGAGGCTAATCCCTTACGGAAAAATCGCATGAAATTCATGTGTAAATAGTCCCATGTGTAATTTACACATGCTTTTTAGACACCATGTTATTTTTCACATTTTTCAGATGTAGGGAACCTTTCATATGTAGTGCATGTCTATTTATTTTTCACACTTTAATTATTTCCCACACAGGTCATGTGTTTTTATTTTTCACAATTCATATACTTTCATTTTTCAGATATGATTTTTCTCACTTGGATTGATCGAGATGAATGAACAATGAATTTATATTTGTCAGGTTACATTTAACATATTTACACATGATTCCTTCTTTCTGTCTCATCTTTTCCCCCTACATTTTCCTCCTTTCTGTCCATTTCCCTCCATTTTCTGTTCCTCTACAGAAAGGGAAGAAGTGTACACGCATGCAAAAGTCACGAAAACCTGTTCACCTGTCCTACACAGGCTGCCGTAGCGTCCAAGCTTACCAGCTGAACTACTGTGGCGTGTGCACTGACGGGCGGTGCTGCATGCCACGGCGCACCCGTACCGCCTCGGTCCCTTTTCAGTGCCCTGGAGGAGGACGTTTCGACAAAGCAGTCATGTTCATCCACTCCTGCAAGTGTGGACAAGACTGTGGGCACCTGAACGAAGCAGCCATGCCGCCTCAGAAGTGGCTTTATGGAGACACACACAAGTTCATTGACTAATTTTCTGTGAAGCTGTGAAGACTTTATATGGCATAATTTGACCGTATCATGACGACAGTGCACAACACGACTGCACTGAAATGAGAATATTTAAGTGTAGTTTATACCACATAGAACACTGCTGACTCCAGTGAAGGCATATACACAGATTATAGTCCCGTTTTTTGCCTTGCAGGTTTGGTTCAGAGTTCTGCTGGTCAGCAAGTATGAATGGACGCATCGTTTTATTGCATATATATTTTGTAGTTACACAAATTATGTAAGTATACTGTAAATCTGACTGCTTCATGTAAATCCTGATGACAAAAAAACTGATCTTGCAGAAAACAAAGTTTCAAACTAGCCAAGGCAATAGATTTTGTAAGATTTTGTTTGATTGCACAACACCTAACTGTTGTAACTTTTAGGTGAAATGATTAGTCAGAATTAGAAAGTTAGTTTTAGACAATATGTTTGACAAAGAAAAGACAAAGTGACAAAAAAAAGTCATTAAGTAAGGAATAAAACATGTTTCCCATAATAGCATAATGGGAAAATAATCAGTGATGGGTTGGTGTGATGCTGCCTGATGCAAAAGGGAGTTACAGCTACCCCAAAGTTATCACTTAAGTTATAGAAGTCTATCTTTTTTACCTCTCTTGAAGAAAAAAAAACTAAACTTGTAACGTTACTAAGAAATCGGAAAGCACAAATTACTCGGCCCTGAAGAACCTCCCGTGGCGGAAACCTTAGCAACTATTACAAACCACTGTCACTGGAGACTCCTTACATAACTCTTCACAAGGTCACTGATTATGTGGAATGTCTGCCATCCATGTGCACATATTAGAATAATCACATTTAATATAAACGTCACAGCTGGGAACTATTGTCAAAGCTGTCTTTATAGGAAATTAATCATCTTCTGACCAGTCAGATTGGAGAATTCTGCAGCGCTGTGGTATAATATCCAATTTGATGGCTAAACTAATCCTAAGTTGCTTCCGTCCATCAACGGTAAACGAAATAAGGAGAAAAGAGTTTTTGCTGGGAAACAGCATATTCAGATTTTGGGGTGTTTATATGCCCCTACTATATGAAGCTATACAGAAACAAAGTGAATGATATGTATACACATATCCACACAAAACCAGGAGCAATTGATGAAACACAGGAGCACTCATTGCTACATGCATGCATTAATATATTTTCAGTTTTAAGATGCCAATTTGATATTGGCAGGACTGATACAAGTCCTATAATGTGTATTCATTTACTATAAATTACTTATTAGGTATTGCTCATGTTAACAGTTTTGAATCTTAGGCAGCTAATGTTTTTAATGTTTGTTTTATTGCACTATTACTCATGAACTCTGATTGTAACTGCAGTGAATAAACCAGTTTGCAGCACAAGAGAATAAAGAGTAATTATTGCGTCTCATGACTGTCTTTGTTTTCCTTGTTGCTGACTCTATTAAGGACCTTAACTCCATACACACTGCTTATTTGTAATTTAGACATCTACAGCTCCCTCTGTCGGTACAACTCTACGACAGACTGAATCAGGGGTTACCAGCGCAGAAAGAGCAAAAAGCAACTTGCACCTGAGATGCAAGATGAACAAACGCAGACAAAAAGCCACTGTATTAAAAAAAAAAAAAAAATTTTAATTCTCAAACCAATGAACATCAACAATTAACAAGTGAAATTATAAAAGTACCCCCCAAGACTGCAATAAAATAAACACATTTTAAGATACACATTATAACAGAATTCATGGGAAGGTGAAAAGGGGGTCTGTCAACAGATATCAAAATAAAATACGGAGGCATCTTCTCTTCCATCATCCAAAGATGCCAGCTGCACCACAATCATTATGGGATTACAGGAACAATTCATCTGGACTGCTCAACTGCAAAAGACAGACAGGAAGGAAGCAGAAATAAAGTTATCACAAAGCAAACGGCACACTCGTCCTAACACTGGCAATAACACACTTCCAGTTAGTGGAATCCTGCATGGACTAGAAGCATATCCAAAGCACTCTGGCAGCATGTGTCACCATTTGTGTAAAAATAACTGGTCATGGAAGCATTTTGTTTTGCCAATCATGCCAAGTCTCTTTATCTCTAAAAGCTAATTAAAAAAAAACAACAAAAAAAAAAAACAATGCACCAGTTAAGTGGCCTCGTTGTTTCATAAAGCTTAAATTTGATAGCATATAGTTCAGTTTGATTCAGTTCAGTAAGCTCCACCCTAAAAGTTCATGGTCTGCAGACAAGTGTCTACTGGAGCAGAATCTAAAGTGGCTCCTGGAACTACAACCAAGAACTAAAATCAGCCCGGGGGAAATAAAGCACCCACAGAATGACCAGATCATGCTAATTGGCTATTAGCTATCAGCATTTTCTGTTGTTCAAATTTTGTTGAAGCGGACATTATTAGGTTCTTACTGTACGAAGAGATGTCGATTTCCTCTGGTAGTTCAGCCACGTTCACTTCAAATCGGTCCTGGACATCATTGAGGATCTTGGCGTCCGTCTCATCGGACACAAACGTGACGGCCAAACCTTTGGTCCCAAATCGACCGGCACGAGCCACCTGGCAGGAACAGAAAGAGCAACCTTGCTGCATAATGTAGTACATCTACTGGAACAGACAATCATTTCCTAGGGTTTCCTTAGGATTTAATATCCTAAAAAATATCCTAATATCCTATCCTTAGAATCTGGAAAACCAGGATGTAATGATTCACATGGAAGGTAGATTAGTGTCCATGGTGAAAAGCTTCCAACATCTGAAAGCCTTTTCTGAATTGGCAGTGGCAGTAATCCTACTACAGCATTCATAAAGCTTTGCAGATATTCACCCTGTGCAGGTAAGTGTCCGAGTCTTCAGGCATGTCATAGTTGAAGACGATGTTGACACGCTCAATATCCATCCCCCTGCCAAACAGGTTAGTCGCCACCAGGATCCTCCTCTGGAAATCCTTGAATTGCTGATACCTTGACAATCTGTGGTAAAAGCAACAATTATTCGAGCTCAACTTTAAAACAAACCAAAACAGTGGATACAGTGTACGGTTTTTCTTTCTGTTTACAACCACAATTCCATAAAGTTCAAAAATAACAAGAAGACTTACCTCTCCTCCTGAACCATGCCTCTGTGAATGGCGATAGCAGGAAAGTTCTGCTCCACCAGCAGCTGAGAGAGAGCGACGCAGCGTGCTACTGACTTCACAAAGATCACCACCTGCACACAAACACTCAGAATTTCAAACTGACCTTTTCGTACAGATTCCAGATATTTTTTGCCGGTTTCAGGTTTGGTTTTGACAGAAATTGATGCCTATAACACTAGAAGTCTTTCTGGTTGACATACATGCAAAAGAGAAACATTTCAGTTCAGGAAAGTTCTGTATTGTTTAGAACTACATTTTTTACTATTATTTATTTTCAATTATTTTCTAATTGCCATTTTTTTTAAAATTATAGAATATGAATGGCTTCCCACATATGCTAAAAAAGAAAGTATACAACATAAAGTATACAAACTATAGAAACGAATTATGATCACCATAAATGAGAAAGGAAAACACACCTGGTTGAACTCGAGGACATCGAGCAGGTCAAAGAGTTTGCGATTCTTTTCGCTGTCCTTCAACTTGCAGTAATACTGCTGCAGGCCGTGCAGAGTCAGCTTCGTCTCGTCGTCCACAAACACCTCCATAGGCTACACACACACACACACACACACACACACACACACACGCACAGAGTTGCATGACTTTAAACAAACAAATAACTCCAAAAGAGGTGTATACATGTTCAGAATTCATTCCTCAATACTGACCCTGCACTGCAGGCTACAGAAAGAAAAATGATGCTACTAAATATCATTTTTTGACTTTAACAGCAAGAAACTGCAAGAAATCTCTGTTCGAGTGGATGTACCCATACCAGCCTAGTACTGCAGGGACATACAGAGCCTTCCTTCAGACAGATCAGTGACTAGCTATTCTGACAAACCTCAAACTAGACTTTAAAATCCTGAAATAACAAATCCCTGAAATAAAGTAATAATAAAGCACTGAACCAATGCTGCATACACAATATGACCAAAAATAGCACATAGCAATTATGCGATTACACAGAGGTGTAAATATTGCTAACAAGAAAATAATAAATCCTAGCAGATGAGAAAAAAAAAAAACACAACGTCACGGTTATTTATAACAAACCAACAGGAAAAAAAAAAACTGAGTCCTTATTTGAATATTGCAGGGTTCTGTGTGCAAAAGGCTGATATTGCAATAATAACTCATTGTGATACACTGAACAACCCCTACGATAAACTGTTAGCCAGTATCAAAGAGAGTACTAACACTGACAAAACCCTAACAATAGCAGCTACTTTATCAACCTTAACCTTTGATTAACCTTATCATCATAACTGACATATGATCCATAACTACTTCGAAATATTCTTAAATGTATGAAAACAGAGCAATGTCTGGTGACTCACGTCTTGCATGAACTTGCGACAGACAGGCCGGATCTCTTTGCTGAGCGTAGCACTGAACATCATGCACTGCTTCTCATGGGGGGTCAGTCTGAAGATATCCTGCACGTCCCGTCGCATATCTGAGACACACAGAGCTGGATTTTAGAAATTATTCGCATTTAAGAACACATCCCACTACAATCAAAACGTTCTTCTGCTGACTCACCAAGCTGCTCGAGCATCTTGTCACACTCATCCAGGACGAAGTGCTTGATGTTTTTGAGGCTGAGGGTCTTGTTGCGGACGAGGGCGAGGATTCGGCCTGGTGTGCCCACCACGATGTGAGGGCAGCTCTTCTTCAGCACCTCTTCATCCTTTTTGATTGGCAGGCCTCCGAAGAACACTGAGCACTTCACACTGGACATGTACTTGGAGAAGCGCTCGTACTCTTTGCTGATCTGGAAGGCCAGCTCACGAGTGTGGCACATGACCAGCACAGAGACCTGACAGCAAAGAAAAGATGGATGGAGTGAGACAACTGAAGCATATATAGATATTTACTGAATCGAGAATAAGCAAAGGAACTGCATAGAAATTCTTTCATAGACCCTTGTTTATAATTACTTGGCTTTTTCCATGCAACATTAAATATTATTATCCCCTAAATCCCAAAGAATTTACAAAATTTTACACTTTAACATAAAAATTAACAGGAACTAAATAAAATTAAACAGTGCTATCTGATGAGCGGCTGAGAGTGCTAAGAGCGACTGAAGATGCTCAGTGTGTCCATACTGTGGATGAAGGATTTATCGTATTACTTATTACACATTTTGGACTTCATCAAACTGATCTCAGAAGTCTGCAAAATGCATATAAGTAACTATTTTAATGTACTGTGCGAGTATGTAGACAAATAACTGATCTGGAGCAGTTGTTGGGTTCCTGTTTGTCTCTGCATGGGTAAGATGCATTTCTTGACTTAGTTGATTTTACTGTATTGTGGTTGTGTCTGAGGCTTTTTAACAAACTGAAACCAAATGTGTGAGCGCACTACTGGCTGCATTGGCTGTGTGTAAATTACCACTGCGTCTAGATTTGCATAACTTAATCTCTCACAATCTACGCATTCTCCATGTTTATGTTATGCTGTAGACTTCACTCTGCATGCAAGGTACAGGGCCAAACTAATTCTAGTTGGTTGGATGGTTAGAAGTTTCAGAGCATTTTTCCTGTCAAAGCTACTCCAAATATTATATCACATTACCCAGTTGCTTTTTGTAAAAGTAACAAACTTACAAAAGAACTGGAGCTGATCGCAAATATATATTCTGAGAACGCTACACTCACCTGTCCATCCACAGGCTCAATCTGCTGTAGTGTGGCGAGCACAAACACCGCCGTCTTCCCCATACCGGACTTGGCCTGGCAGAGGATGTCCATGCCCAGAATGGCTTGTGGAATACATTCATGTTGAACTGCAGAAAGCAAAGAATGCATTTCAAATCTGAACCTTGTCTGTGTCACATGCATACAGTAATCAAGTGGCAATCAATATCAGGACGTCTGGATGAAAAAAAAAGAAGTTTAAAAAATAAGTTTAAAAAAAAAAAAAAGAAAAGAAAAACCTCCTGACCTTCGGATGGATGCTCAAAGCCACAGTCGACGATAGCACGGAGCAGTTCGGGTTTGAGCAAGAAGTCTCGGAAGCCGGAGCTGTGGATGGAGACGTAGGAACCCTTCACCTCCTTCTTGCCTGGTGCAACTGCGCTCTCGGGGGCTCCCTGTGGCTCCTCATCCTCCTCATAGTCCAGCAGCTCATTCTCAACATCATTCTCGGCCATGGTTGCTTTGGGACACAGACATAAATGTTAGTCGTTGGGTTTTAGTTCAATACACAACATAAGGCATGAAAAAACAAGCTAAGAAAAAAATACCATCAATACACAAGCACCATATGAGATGTATTTATAATTCATTTGTCTTCTCGTATTAACTTGTTCAACTGTCGTGGAAAACTTTGTTAACCCAGAATAAAGAAGAAATAACTTTCCAAAGTCAAAGGGATTTGGATGCCAAAAATTAGACTTTACTGAATCAACCAACAAAGCCGAAACGTCTAGACCATCTGATTTACGTAGTCGTGGCTGATGCTTACATACAATTCTAAAAACAATGATCTCATTAGACAGAGTTTTCTCTGTTTTTTTCCCTTTTTCTTTTAATTATTTTATTGTCCCTCTATCTTAGTTTTAACCATGGCATGAGGTCAGTCAGTTTTTTGTTTTTTTTAGTTAACATACACCACCTTTCCATGAGATATGACAAAGCAAGCCTGGACTGAAGATACAATTTATGAATGAGAACTGTGTGTCTATTGTTTACCCCACAAGCATGGTCCACCTGCAAAGTCACACCAGTTTGTTTTAGGCTTCTTGATTCACATACAGAAGTATTCTCACACACAAATATTCTTGCAAAATCAAATGCATAAAGTCTCTCTCTTCATGAGTAGATGTACTGAATGTACTAAATCTCTTCTTTCTAAGTAATTTAACTCTTGATTAGACTTGGGTTATATGATAATCATACTTAAATCAGACTCTGATTAAGAAAATTCTTCTATACAACCAGGCTATGGATTGATTATGCCTGGATTCAGCTAGCTCGCTAACTAGTAGCCCTTTATTATTATTTATGTATTTAATAGTCATATTTATTATTATTACCTTCACTAAATAAAGAAGCAACCGGCGTTAGAGTGGCATTTTAAACAAAGTCACTCCCAAACACAGCTTGGCGGGTTAAACAGCTCTCTTAGGCAATGCTCGAAACCCAAATGACTATCTACTCCCTATATACGTACACTCCATAGGGTATGAAATAATGGCCTCTGCACCCTATGTAGTGCGCCATATGCTCAACATGTAGCCATTTGGGATTCAGTAATGAATGGGAAGACCAGGCTCGCCATTCAAAGTTTAGCGGGTTAGCACCGTTTAAACGTTATCTTTTTAAAGCAACAAATTAACTGGTAAACAATTCCAGTATGGAGAAATAACAGCTTCACGTCTTGCTTAATCATTTTACTCAAATAAGCAACAAAAACAGAAACCCGACAACCACACTGTTGCTAAGCACAAAGCTAGCTAACGCGCTAACTACAGAAATGCGGGGTTTCTTCCAGCACTACATTCATCACTGAGCGAACCGCACGCGCTGAAAACGCCACACATAAACATATAAACGTGCACTCGCGACTCTGCATAATTATCCCACTCAAAATAACTCTCTAATCATTGATAAACAAGGTCTAAAAGACGAATTTACCGTGCGCTGTTGGCAGAATAGAGCGGCTTTCTCTCTGGCGACTCTCGTGGGTAGGCCTCAAACCTTATACCATTTCCCGGAAGTTCAAGGCAACAATGTCCTCTAATTCTATTGGGCAGAATCGAAGTCAATCATCGCGACAAAGCCAAGACTGTCTATGATTGGTCAGTTCAAATGCCAGTCGTAAAAGAGGCGGGACAGGGTTGAATCCTCCCACTTTGGCCGGCAAATTTCTGTCCACACGAGGTCGGTAGAGATAAACTGATCAGTTATTAATAATAATAATAATAATAATAATAATAATAATAATAATAATAATGGGTCGCCCCACACTTCTGACACCACACTTCCTTTTAGACATTTAAATCTTTCTACCTGTTAATTAAGAATGCATACAGTATATATGGCCAAAAGTATGCGGACACCTGACACATGTGATTCTTCCCCAAACTGTTGCCACAAAGTTTGAACCATACAATTATATAAGATGTCTTTGTATGCTGTAGCATTACAGTCTCCCTTCACTGGAACTAAGAGACCCAAACCTGTTCCAGCATGACAATACCCCTGTGCACAAAGCGAGGTCCATGAAGACATGATTTGCCAAGAAGAACTCGAGTGTCCTGCACAGAGCCCTGACCTCAACCCCACTGAACACCTTTGGGCTGAGCTGGAACACTGACAGTGCCTGACTTCACTAATGCTCTCGAATGGAAAAATCCCCACAGCCACGCTCCAACATCTCGTGGAAAGCCTTCCCGGAAGAATAGATCTATAGATAGATAGATAGATAGATAGATAGACTTTATTGATCCCATGAGGGAAATTCTTGTGTTACAGCAGCATGGTCAGTAGCAAGATACAACACGTACACATACGAAATATAAAATATAAAATACAATAAGTTAAATTAAATGTAGTAGTGCTGATATGGAACACAGTTGTAGATTTGACCAGATTTACATCAGTATTTACATAAGTACACTTGTGAAAAACTGGCAGTGAATAATGAATATGAAGAACCATGTAGAATATAATGACAGCTTTCTAAATGATAGCTTTCTTGTAGTAGTGTAATGTGAAAGTGTTATCATCTGTCACACACAGGTGAGCTGAATAGAGGTTATTATAACTGCAAAGGGGACTAAATGATGAATGAGATAGCACATATGGGTGTGTGATGTGTGAGTATATATATATATATATATATATATATATATATATATATATATATATATATATATATATATAATGTGCCTGTGTGTGTATATGTATAAAAGAGCATTTTGCACAGTATTATGTCTACCATTATGGAGTACATTCACTATCTATTTTATCAGGTAAACCTAACCTGTGGGTCACGTTTATGTAAAGTTATTGAATGTAGCCCATCTGTTGCTATGCACATTCTATCACTCTCTCTTCATTAGTGAAAAGGGACGACCACTGAGAGTGTTTCATTATCCAGATAATATCTTCAGTGTTAGTGCCACGGTGGTCCTTTTCCACTAACTGATGGAGTAGAGAAGAATTCACAGACTGAGTTGCAGTAAATAACTGTCCTGTACTGTAGCTCTGCCTGATCTACCTAATAGCCAATGAGTGTAGGCACAATGCTGGTGTACCTAATAAAGTGGCCACTGAGTGTACATTAATACACTTCAGCAAATTTAAAAAAAAAAAAAGCTAAAATAGACGAAGTGGAACCACCACCGCTCTGTGGTGACACTTGCCCTCTTAAAACTACTTAAAACAACTGAAATCAGGAAATGGAGGATGAACCATCAATTTGCGCTAACGTCTCATTCGCGCTCTCCTATTGGTTTAGACCCATGTCAATCAAATTGAGTGTTATTTACGTCGTGACGCGCGTGCACATTGATTTATCTAAGTTTCTCGCACGAACCAAGGACTGTAAATGTGCGAATAATGAATCTTATACAAAACAAAATATGTTGTGATGATTAATTATGTGCTATAGGCGGTTTATGAGTTCTGAAGTATCATTTTTGTCCAGTGAAAGAGGGTTTAAAGGGGCGGGATTTGGGCGGCGCCGTTCTCCCGTAGGCGTCTCCCTGAAGAGCGCTATCCTGGAGGAAGGCTCGCTGCCTGACAGCTCGCGTTGTCCTCGATTTAATCATAAACCAGGAGCATGGATTTTACACGCCGTTTCCTGCCTTAAAACCCCATCCTGTGTCACACCACACAGGCCTTTTCGGTTTCCGTCGTCATCGCAATGGCACGCGCCCGCCTGAGCCGCTCCAGTAATGGCACTTGAATTCAGGTGGGCATCGCTCATTCATTTCTTTCATTTCTAACGCTATCATCACGTGTTTATAACTGGTTTGCACGCAAATCTGCTTAAAAATCCTCAGTGATCCGTAGAGATAGGTAGTTAGAGAGAGATGTGGCCTTGGACAAAGCGAGATTCCTGCGCATCACATTCACATCATCTTGGAGAAGGTCTGTCTGCTCCATCTCCAACATCTCCTGATCCATCTGGATAACGAAGGAAAAGGCTGATCAGCACCATAAATCGCTGTTTACTTACAAATCTCTATTGACTAGCTCTTGGTGGCGATGATTTAACGTCATATAGTGTATAGGAAAATCCCTCGCACGCGCAACCGAGGCCGGTCCCCATACCGGCCTTAATTTCATTACATTACACAACCATAACACTGCTGGATTATTATTTTGCCTACAAAAAAAAAAAAAAAAACCAGCATGAACATGAATTGGACATTGACTGCTGAGAATCACTCTGCCTGTTGGTCCTCGGGTAAATCAGTGCTTTAGCTGGCACAGTAGTGATCAGCATTACGATTCACTTTGCTGAATCGATTCCGTTCAGTACGAGCATTGATTCATTGATTCATTCCCCACTCTGTGTACCTATAGCATCCAAATTATTGTCTAAGTTACAAAGTAAATCATACATGATAGCTCATATTCAGTATTTCATACTAACACATTGTCTACATCGTAGTAGAGATCAGCATTACGACTCACCTGATTGAATCGATTCTGTAAATCTGTTCGTTTAAATGAGCCGAGCTGTGCGAGTTTGATTCATTTGATTCCCCACTCTACATTGCCCAAGCCACAATTTAGACCCACAGTGTAACTCACATTAAGTGTTTTATTTTTTCACTGTCTGTAGTTCAGCATTACAACTCACATTACTGATGCAGTTCTGTCAAATGTCATATCTGATGTAGCAAATTATGTGAATTTTGATTTTGATTCATCACTCTAAGTGTCATCAAAAATATTGCGTATCATACAGTTGTGACCTATAGATGAATTCACATTCATTGTTTTCATAGGGATGTTTTTTTTTTTTTTTTTTTTTTTTCAGATCAGATCCACTGAGGTATTTGATGTGAATGTCTGTGAGGAATCTTACATGTGAACATAAGACAAAAAAAATTCTCTTAAAGAACACTGTCATTGCGCCTCAGCAAGCTTGCAGAGTCGACAGTTACTGTGAGGATGTCAGAATTAGATCAGTATCAGTTATCTAGCTGATACACAGAGCTCTGAGTTTGGTATTGTTTTGAAAATGGAGCAAGTGGGATTAAGTGCATTCTTAGGGTTTCATATTGACTCGTTGTCTATAAAACAGCACTATTTTATAGTTTAAAACATCTTCAGTTTGTGAGATAATAATAAATGAAATAAGACCAGGTTTGAATGTGAATATTTCTTTTGCCAGAAATGATTCTGCTTAAGACAGCTTTGCTTGACTGACTCAGAAGCCCCGTTTAAAAGAATTGATTTAATCATGAATTAAACCCCAATAAACTACAGACTAGGGTAAGTCTATAATATACACACTGAGTTCACACACATTCTTAATGTTTTCTTTTCAGACCTAAAGGTCAAAATGGAATGATCCATGTGATAATGAGCTTTTTCCTAATAGGACACTTGCAGTGGTCTCTGTTGATGCTAGTCCCAGTGGTTGTCATTTCCGGTCAATGTTGTGCTCTAGATGACGTCCTTCCATGGCTTTATGGTCACCCCGTAGCTTTTTTTCTGGGAGGGAGAAACTGATTTCTTGCTAATCAGCCAAAATAGAAACTATGCCATAACCTGAAAGAGCTTCTCTCCCCATTGGCCTACAGTCCCATCTTGGCTAACAGCTAAACAGATTAATGATCCTATCCCCGTAATTAAGAGGGGATAGGCATTCTAATCACTTGTCTTGCTTTTGAGCAGGCTCGTCTTGTTTGACTAACGGTGCTGAATGAAAGAACCGTGATTAGATAACAGTACTGCCAATATATGATAAACGGAATTCAATCAGTGTTTTCGAGACAGATTTTGATCATTCTTTTCTGTAAGCAACAGATAATCTGTGCAGATGAGGAAAATGGTGTTTCACAACAACAGCCTCTGTCTTACCTGGATAAGGGTTTGCAATGCAAAGCTTCTTGGTGACAGACGGCTGTTTTTGAATTTCACATGCGTTTTTTTTTTTTTTTTTTTAGACTTTTTTTAGACTCTTTCCCTCCCTCATTTCCTTCTCATTAGTTTATATATTCAAAAGGATTAAGCATTGGAAAGCAAGAAGCAAGATGTTTTTGTTGACCATATCACCATCACTCCACAAATAGAATGATGGAAAAAGGTTTTCACCTCCATACAAGCTGTACAGAAATATATTTGGTTTATCTTTGGTATCATACAGGCTCATTACTAACAGTGCACAGCCATTATGGTTAGAGAAATTAATGTGTTTATCTATTTGCTGTGAGGAATTGAACAGTTGTGGCTTTGTGAGCTTTGCAGTCAATAAAAATGAGGTTCGGTGTACCTTATACTGTCATTAAAGTAATACTCCATCATTTTCAACCTGATTTCTATCCACTGCATCTGTAATGTAAATTCAGTTACCACTGACAATAATTTTGACATATTTTTCTGTAACTAAATAACGGAAAAACATGTTTACTCAAAAATCATTTAGAAGGGCAGTTATTGGATTATGTCACCAAAAGTGCGAATATTTAATGTCAATTCAAAACTATTTAACTGTTAGGCCACAGCATGGGACAGGCATGAGAAAATGTCTTATTAAAGTTGTTCTTTTGTAGTTTTATGTGACACTCCACTAGTGGTGTGCAACTGAAACTGACTTTGTTGGTAAGTAAAAACTACAACTTCTCCCCTCTGAAAAAGTAGTCCTGTCTCAGGAAGTATGAATTATACAGATAAAGAGATTTACTTGTATTTAATTTACAAATACCTTCGACTGAAAAGTTTGTGAAGTCGTTTTATTAAAAAAGTAGCATTTTGCAAAAATGTTTATTGACAAAATTAATTAGGTTTTCTGTTCTTTTCTCAGTACAGGGATATATGTCAAAATTAGCGTCAGTGGAAACTGCAGATGCATTGGATAGAGTTTAAGTCCTTAAAAAATGCTGGAGTATTCCTTTAATAACAGTATATGTTATACTCTGCCTCATTTTTAATGATTCAGCATTTTGTTAATAACACATAGAGCACAGAAGGACAGAGATTAGAATGAAAAACACTGGAGTATTCCTTTAAATGATGAATTTAAACTGATGTTTACGGGGATTCCAGAGTTTCAACGTGCTGATGTGTTTTGTCTTGCAGTGAGAGTGAATTAACCCTCCACTGAAGTGGCATGCTGACCAGCTTTTCTTTCAGTATGATTATCAGGACACAGGGATATATAAAATTCAGACTATTGAGTAAATCCTTCCTTTAAAATGAGGGTAGTAAGCTACACTCTGCTCATATGGCTGGTGTGTGTTAGTGGGTCAGACTGAACAAGGCCTCATGTGTGACACTCGAGCTGGTGCTCCTGTCACTGCTACACTGCTGAAGCATTCAGAATGAGAGGAGGATCATTTGCATCCTGTCCCATCTTTCCTCCTTTGTCATTGTCTCATTCACTTCTCCTTCTGCTATAGCTGTATCATTCTCTGTAGCGAGAGTATATGCTATATCTTTCTCTCTTTCTTTATCTGTGTGTGTGTGTGAGATCCACATCATGCTCTGCCTTGGTTGTCGCCTCTGGCTTGCTTCTGCACAGTGAGTCATTGAAAGTAATGGATGACCCGACCTTGTAGCCTATCCCATGCTCCACCAAAGTACACCACTTTTCTTCTCCAGCTCTGTGCACAGCTGCCATTACTGCACTGTTTTTCTTGTCGTCCTCTGCAAAGTACTTACTTATGTTTTCCACTTTCCATCCAAAGTCTGGCCACTGCTATTTTTGGTATTTTACTGAGCTGAGTCACATTGGATTTAACGTATCACAGCTGTGCTCCTAGTCCAGATGTCTTGACTTGGTGTTTTCATGCTCCTTTTGGATAGTTTGTTGTCATTGTTGGTGTAATCCAGGAGTTTATTTTTTTATCCAGTTTTTGTTACACTGACAAACTAAACAGTTTGCAGATATTATACCTACAGTAACACACAACATAAGTAAAAAATAAAACTTTCACTCCATCCTAAATACTTATAAACAACATATAGTATTTAGCCTATATTGACAGCATTGGTAATGTAAAAAAATTAATAGTATGTTAAATAAAATTCACATCATTTCAAGAGCAGAATTACAAAAACAGTTGTTACAGTGACTAGTAAATTCAAATTTACTGAAAAACAAAAAAAAACCTGTTATACAGAATGGCATTTCAAAGGGCTTGATTTATTTTAATCTTATTAAATATTAAAATTTTTTATGTAATAATAATGTATTTTAGTTCTTACATGGAATAACTATAGTCTGTGTCAACACATTTCCACCCACAAGCATGCACAAAAGTAAAGCCCCACTGTAAATTTCAGTGTCTTTCCTAAATGAATAGGTGTTGTATCATACCTCCAGACATATCATGTTGCTCTACTATGACTCATTTATCCCTCTGTGATTATGAACAGGGAGGACACAGTCATTATTTAAGACGCAGGGTGGAGAAAGGCTTAGCTGGAGTTCAGGTTAGTATGGGAGTAACTTAGCTACGTCATTAAACTGAATGAATGTGAAATTTCATGGCAGGCTGTGAGACTCCCTGGTGGATCTGGACCTATTGTGTGGTGCTTTCTAGGCGTGACTTTATTTTGTGTACAATAGTTAGCATACCTGAAATCATAGCACATAATGCAGGCTGCGTTTTGATCTCTGTGTATTCCTGACCCTGTGTGTGTGTGTGTGTGTGTGTGTGTGTGTGTGTGTGTGTGTGTGTGCTTATTTCTCTCTCATGGACATAAGGAATGTCATAACCATTGTGAAACCTCATACGCAAACGAATATTAGTAGAGAGTTTCCAGAAATAGATGAAGTCTTGTCTTAGACTAACTCAAGTGTCTTTAGGGAAATTTAGTCTTTTAGTCTTGTCCATGTCAGGAAAACTGTCCATATGAGCTTTACTCATTACTTGTTGATATTGTGGTTCCATTATGTTTAAATTTTGTCCATTGTGTTCAGTTTCTGTCTCCACCTACACACATACAGCACATTTAGGCTTTTTAACCAGGTGATGTTTTTCCAGTCTTCAAGGTCAGTGAGCCTGTGTATGCTGTAGCCTCAGATTCCTGTTCTGGGGTGACAGAAGTGGAACCTGATAAGGTCTTCTGCTGCTGTAGCTCATCAGCTTCAATGTGAGAAGTGTTGTGCATTCTGAGATGCTTTTCTGCTCACCATGGTTGTAAAGAGTGGACATTTGAGTTACCATAGCCTTCCTGTCAGCCCTGGATGTTTTTGTTTTTGCACCATTCAGTATAAACTCTAATGACTGTTGTGTGTGAAGATCTGAGGAGATCATCAGTTTCTGAAATACTCAAACCTGTTGTCTTCACATTTTGTCGTTCCCCCATTCTGATGTTTGATGTGAACTGATTAACTGAAGCTTTTGACCTGCATCTGCATAATTTTGTGCATTGCACTGCTACCATATGATTGGCTGATAAATTTGGTTTAGTGGAATGAGCAGTTCAGAGGTAAGTAAGGATCACAGCCTATTTGAGTGACTTTGTCAATGACCTTATATTCTGTTTTGAAGAAATTTGAGTAAATGTGAAAAACCTTTGAGCTTTAGTTACGTTTGTTTTGTGCAGATAAGTCAGAAATTCTGTCCCAAATATGGTGACCACAACAGAAAAATCACAGCTGAAACACTAAGATTACTACCTTACCCCGAATGTAGTTTATCGGCTGAAACATGTTTGTTTTGGAGCTTTGGTTAGCTTTGGAGCTGTGAGGATATCAATACCCTGACCAGGATAGAGTTACTGAAGATGAATGAAGGAATGAATATATCTTTTTTTTTTTTCTTGGAAAATATCTATCTCAGACATCTTCCAGCTCTTTAGTGACACCACTCAGACTCAGACACAGTATGATTTACTGTAATGTTTTGAAGGAGGCGCTCTTGAACTGTCAGGGATTTGTAGAGGCAGCGGTGGATGCCAGTACAGATTTATTAGTGAACGGTGCAAACAAACAACAAAACAAGAATCAAAAACCTGAGCTAGAGATACAAGGCAAAATATACAGAATAGACTCAAGACTAAGGTGCAAACAGCAACCCACAAACACAAAAACAACAAAAGCTTGACAGTGAGGTGCTTACAAACTAGACTTGTATAGAGGTACTAAATCTGGGTGAATTGAGACACAAGGTGATAGTGTTTAGGAGATGTGACATGCTGGGGCTGATGGGAAATGTAGTTCAGTGCTACCATGACATGAACAGACAGAATTACATTTTTCATCAGGGCAGTTTGGTATGATGCACAAGATGACATGAAGCTACTTGGTTGACGTGTTTCCAGTAATCCACTAATGATGACTAATGCATTATGCAGTTTCTACTTATTTTTATAGCATTTCTGAATAACTTTTTTGAAAGATATATCTCAGACCAAGTAAAGATTGTCCTTTAAATACTTTGTTTTTGCTGAACACGGTGGTACCTATTATTTTCATTTAAACTAATCAACTCCAACCTGTCCTCTGGTGGATATTACAAGTAGGAAAAATGAAGACATGTTTTAAACATTTTAATGCATTGTCTGGTATTTAAGTGTGCTGGAGTGGTTGATTAGCACTTCATGCTATCTTCTCTGAAAATAATTATCAGAGACAAAATAATTTAATTTCATTTTTGTTTTAATCCACCATTTGTTTTTCTTGGGTTTGGTTTCAGTTCAGTTTTCAGTTTTTTCAGTTCAGTTTTCAGTTTTTTTTTCTTTCAGTTTTTTGATTTCAGCTAGGAAGTTTCATTTCAGTGCATCTATGTTTTAAATCTCAGACAAAAAACAAGGTTCTGAATTAAACAGATTTCTGGGTAGCATAGGCTAAAGCTATGGGATCGCCCATTATATTTTCTATCTTCAGGTGAATTGACGCATGGACAATTATTCAATTATCTGTTCATAAGTGCACTTAGTCCATCACACATTACACTGTTTTGTCATTTAGTAGGCTCATTATAGTGTGCTTAATGGAGGCCATTTACTCATGAAGGCCTTCAGATCTGTTTGGCCCTTGTTTAGACTGTTGAAGCTATTGTGCAGTAATGTAGTCAATGAGGAACATATGCTATTCAGACAAGACAGCCAAGCTATTAACCTCTAATTTGGGCCCCTGTGTGTGCATGTGTGTGTTTATGAGCAACAGAGATTTATGAGCAAGGTTATATACACGGGAAATGAGCTTTAGGATCACAGAGCAATGTAAATACTAGTTTTGCATTTCTTAAATATAAATATGGTGATCACCAGGCCCAGAGAAGGCCGTGCCATCAGAGCCAGTGGTGGTGAATCATTCAAGAATGAGATCAGACATGCTGAGCTGGATGATGTCATTGAACATGTCTGAATAGACGCCATGGGTTTGTGCTTTCTTCCAAAGAATGACTCCAAAATGCTTAACCAATTTAATGACATACAGCATACACACATATTACGGATGTTACTGAATACGGGTGCCTTATTTGGAATGAATAGATAATGTATTAGTTAATTCTTTTTAAAAAATGGAAATCTAGAAATCACAGTGGTTTAAATTAGGCTACTAGGTTGTTAATATTTTGGGAAATAGATCCAACTTTAAAAAAAAACAAACAACCAACAAAAAAAAAAAAACAGACGTGCGCAGATTTGTATTTGAGGCCAATAATGAACGAGTGATGTAGACCTGAGAGAGCCTGAATTCACAGACCATGCTCACAGGGCTGACATTTCTACCTCTGGCTTGTGGTTCCGGGGATGTAGGGTTCATTATACACAAATAAACCAAAAAACTATGTTTAGACCACACCCACTTTGGACTTATATTTAACTTGTATCACTTAAATCTAAATACAGTTACAGATACAGATATTTGGGGCACTAAGTTGTTATGTTTTTCTGTTAATGTGTTTTTGCTGGTCGACATTAAAAGCTTACAAAACACATACACAATGCCATTATTGTGAATAGAAACTGAGGTACACACACACACACACACACACCCTGTACCATCTCCCGACCCCCTAAAGCTCTCTCCCACATGACAGCCTTGCCTCAGTGTCTCTCTTAGCTCTCTGTTTGTTGTTCTCTTTCTCTCCATCCATTTATTCACTCATTACCTTTTAAAACATCAAATCAGTGGTTATTTAGTTTCAAAGCTTTACTTATGTACTTGGCTTGAGTCCTCAGTGCCAGAGCGATTTTTAGTATTTACACTAACCAGTTAGCGAGCATGTGCTAACTTGACAGGATCTCTGAGAGGATTTTTAAGCCAAATACACAGATGTCCACAAGAGTTGTACACAACTATGTTTTTCATGCCAGCACTGAGTTCTCTGCTAAGTTAGTGGTAGCAGTTAGCCTGGTAGCTTTAGTGCTTTTTTATTAGAATACATTGATAGTTGACTAGAAAAGTAGGTCTTACTGGATAATTATTATGTTAAGACTAAGTTTTTCTAATCTGGATATACATAATCAACATTTCAACATAATTATATTCAATTTTTCATCTGCTCCTGATGTATTTTGTCAGCAAACATATGTTTGGTGACTGATGCTTGTTTCTTTAGTTTTGTACCAACAAGGCTAATGTAGCTAATAAGTAATGGATGTCTATCTCACAAAAACATCTTTTCCAGAAAGATCTTGTGGTAAACAAACCACATTCAGTTCTTCAGTGATGTTAAACAGGCTCACTGATGTGCTTTAAGATGCAGTGTGGCTTACTATCTTCTATAAACATAATCTAAATGCTGTAATGTTATCTTGTCAACTTTACCAGAAGGCTTGTAGGACGTGGACTCTTCCTGCTATTAAATTGTTTAATAAAACAAGAGAGATTATTCAGTTTAACAGTATCATTTGTAGTAAGTATATAAAGATTTAGGTGTGTACACTATTTAGTTTTTGTGTGAGAGATTTCCTTTACCTGTTAGCTACATTAGCGTTGTAGCTTAAATGCAGAACTAAAGAAATAAAAGATGAAAAATAAAGTTTATTTATTTCAGATTTTTTTTTAAAACTATGGTTAGCCTTGCAGAAATGTTCAGACAGTAATAAGAAAAGAAAATTGATCTTAGTTCAGTGACTGCACTTTTGAATTTTGTAGCTCTACTCTGTCGTCCTTTTGTGAGACAAAACACAAAAGTTAGCGTGTGGAGCTGAGTCACTGGATGACATAAGTGCCTTTGGATAACATACAAAAGCATGTAGCTTTCTTGTGGATTGACCTTAACCATCTAAAAGCACTCTGTTGTGATAAATTTAGTGACCTTTCTGTACCAGTGTAGCAGATTGTTAAAAATACAATGTACACATATTTTAGTCCAGGAAATGTAGTGTAAATACGGGTTTGTTACTGTAAGAACAGCCATGTTCTTTCATGTTAATAATGGAAGTGAAACGTGACATTCCCTCTGTAATCCTACCTTGTTTTGTAGACATCATGGCTAATTTCAACCCAACGCCTTTGCGTTGACTTGTTGTAATTCCCTGCTTGGCCAAGGCTATACGTATGTGTTTGTGTTTTCAATCCAGGGAGATTAGATTCATGTGCTTGTTAATGGCTCTCTTGACTGGGATGCGCTGTCTTGATGAATGCAGGCCTTGTCTTAGCTGTGTGATTTCTCTGTTCAAACAGTTTTTGTCTTAGGGTTTTTTTTTTTTTAAAACCAAAACTTATGTTTGTGCTTATTGCGACCTCCCATGTGTTAAGTATCTGTGTGTGGATGTGTGTGATTGAGAGAGCAATGGATGAGGGTGATTTAACAGATGTCTTGTGCCTGTATGGATGCTTTGTTCTGAGATTAGATCATAAATTTAGCATTTGCAAAGGGCAGGAAGTGTGTGCAAATGGTTTAATTTGAGCTACACACATAATAATATAGATTCCACAGGAAAGTGTAAGGCTGAATGATTGAAGCTGCACTTTCCTTTGGTCAAGACACATTTGCTAATACAGTGCCTCATAAATAATGGAGCACTCTGCAGCTGTGTGTGTGTGCGCCTATGTGTGTTAGCATGCATGTGTGTGTGAGTGTGTCTATGTTTCTATTCTGAGTGGGAAAAAAAAAAAAATCAAGATCATTTCCAGCTGCAGCACAGTAAATTGTGCATGTTGAATCACACATGTACAAAGAAACTCATAATAATCTAAGGTTATATTTATATATAAAAAAGTCAATGAAATATTGTAATAGATGGGTCTTTGCCCAAAAGGAGTTAGCAACAAGAATGAATTCATCAAGAGTATTGATTTTGAAAGCTGCATTATGTTAGTTGCACTCCATGTTATTGTGTTTGTTATTTTAGTAATTTAGTATAGGACCTGTAATGATTATGAAATTTCTCCTGCTGATTATTCATACATATGACTGCAAATAACCATGACTTAAGGAATAGGAAATATATGAATCACGTTCCCACGAATGTTTAATTCCTCATATTCCACACCGATTTGCCAACGATTACAAATTTTAATTTATTAATTTACAGCACGTCATACTATTTAATCAATTATAGTTTATTCATTTAATGTTATAAAATATTCCTGTCATCACTTGCTTTATTTCAGCTATAAACAGATGTTTCATCACCAACTTCACTTTTCTCTCTCTCTTTAAATTCACTTCTAAGACACACAAAACAACAAAGCAGTTTGTTTTGTTACTAAGAAACCAGAATGCACAAAGTCCTCTATCCTGAAGACTTTTCCATGGCGGAAAACTTATTAATAATTACAAAGCGCTAACACTGGAGACTCCTTCCATAAATGTTAAATATACATATCCTTACAGAAACATGTTTTACCGCATCATTGCTTATACCTCTTTCTTTGGTAAATAACATCATGTTTGTTAATCCGTTCATTATTAGACCTAGATTATGTAGATCATCTGCCATGCAAGTCCCTGTGAATGAGCTGTTACTATAGAAACGATAACTTATTAGAACTAGGACATTAATATAAACTTATTATGTGAACTACAGCTGGCACTATTGTCAGTGCTGCTGTTTAAAATGAATCTTTAATATCTTTAAAATGGAAAACAATCCCAAAGGGAAGACGAGAAGAATAATAACCTGCAAAAACTCTGAAAATAAAAAATGTATGATTCTCTATTCCTGTAATACACGTAAATATTTTGTCATCTACAACTTACAATAGGTAAGTTACAGTAAGTTCCACTATATATTGCTGTGTTACACAACAAAACATATGTAGTTCATAGACCAGTGGCTTTGACCAAGAATTCTTCTTCTTATATCAGAAACATGAATGAGTATACTGTGTTTACTGCTGCATATGTAAGCCCCAATCTCTGGCAGAGCTGACAACATGGTTCTTGACTCACGTCTAAGACCAATCTCCAGTTTTTCTGTTAAATACGCTAATGATGGAACATTAAATAAGAGATACTGTTTTTGTTACATTTTTCATGAAGTTTGCTGAAGTTGCTGATATGAGCATACTTATATTTGGGCTACCTTTTGTTGAAATCCAATATAAAATTCATTGACTCTTCTCTTCCTTTACAGGCCCAACCCATCCTTGAACTGCATCTTTCCATACAAAGTTGTCTGCTTCTGTCTCCGGATCAGCCGTGTATAATCCCAGCTGTGTCACCCCGTCATCCACTGGCAGTGACTGACCTTTGACCTGGACCCAGCACCTGGGCTTTGTGGTCATGTCTAGCCCCAGCAGTAGTCCAGAGAGAGAGGGGGGGATCACAGGGTCAGTTCAGCTGGAGAACCTCGGCTCTCCAGCAGGTCAGGAGGCCGACCCACTCTCCGTTGGTAGCCCTGTGCTGAGCCCAGACTCCAGTTCCCACGATGCCGCTCTCTCTGCACCAGCAGTCTCGCCTGCTGACTCAGAGAATCTCAGTCCAGATGAACTGGAGCTGCTGGCTAAATTGGAGGAACAGAATAGGTATGTGGGCCAAACACATACACACACACACACACAGTACATGCACATTAGGTTAATTCCATTCTAAAGTATGTAAGGTATATTATGACTTCCATTTCATTCTTCTGCATGCTTACACAATTCTGTATGCAAATGTTATACAAATGTGCATTAACACAAAATAGTTTGCAGAAGACAGATATAGAAGCTTCATGCAAAACTGTAGAGACAGAAACATTTATCATTCCCAGTGTATGAAAATGAACCATGATGCTTTCTAAAAATTCCTGTCTAGCATTCTGAAAGCAACACGTACGTATGTGTGCCAGCCTGTGAAAACAATTCACATGGTGCAACTGTGACATTTTGTAATATATAAGTAATTCTGAAAACAACTGAAACTGATCTCTTATTTGCACATATCTCAATCGTAAGTAAAAATATACCATTCACTCTCAATATATCTTCACTCTCAAAAGTGAAAGGGCAACTATTAATAATGTAATTTTGCAATTTATAATAAATAAAATAATAATTATGATATAAAATTTAAACAAAGAAACAAACAAAAATGGCTATGAAAAACTACAATCATCTTTTTTTCCCCATTTTTCTCTCTAATTTGGTCAACTTCCAGTTCCCACCCACTAGCCAGCTCTCCCCATCATACGACATTTAGCAAATGGGGAAGATGAAGGCTAAGATGGTTCCACTGAGACACGTGAAGCCAGCAAACTGCATCCTTTCAAACTGCTGCTCATTCTGCATCACAGGGTGGAGTAACACACTCGGAGGAAAGCGCTATTCACCCTCTTCCACATACATGAGCTCACAGATGTCCACGATTGGCTAGTTTTGCAGGAGTGAGAGAGTACGCTATCCCTCTCACCCAGACAGCATGGCCAATTTTGCTCTCTTGGCTCCCAGCCACAGATGGCTATGGCATTGCCAGGATGCTACAGGGTGAACGCTTTTCTGTTGCGTCACTCAGGAGCCCTGAAAACTACATTTATCCTTATTCCCTCCTATTTGTAAACTACAGCGGCTTTTGCAGCTGTGTTTGTTAAGCTGGATTCTTACCGAATGTGTTTTGTACAGAAAGCCTATGCAAGATTAAAAGGTAAATAAAACTTTTCCATGTCAATTTAGTAAAATATCTTTGTGGTTGAGGTGTCAAAGTATAACATAGGCAGGAAAACCCAATTTTGGTCAAAACCCGATTTGGTCAAATAAGTGCAGAGCCATGTTAGTATATTAAAATCTGTCTTGCAAAATTTGAGTAATTAAACAAACATTCCCTAATCTTCTCAGGACAAATACTTATATCAATTTCCCCTTATCCTAACCACACAAACTCATGCACCTGTTTTCACACTGCAGGTTCAGCAAAATCAGATAACGTTTAACGATGAACGTTCTGTGCCAATGCTGAACTCGTGTCCTTCTTCATCTACTACTAGGCTCCTGGAGGCTGATTCCAAGTCCATGCGCTCTATGAGCGGCTCTCGCAGGAACAGCGGCTCCTCACTGGTGTCCAGTTCCTCGGCCTCGTCCAACCTCTCACACCTGGAGGAGGACACCTGGATCTTGTGGGGACGCATCGTTAACGAGTGGGACGAATGGCGACGCAAGAAAGACAAATTGCTCAAGGTGAGGAGACAGGGAGGAGGTGCGTGTCCTGTGTAAGTTTGCATGGATTTAGCCTGCAGTTGACTAGAAGTGAACGATTTGTACAGAATAGCAATATTTTCCTTTCCTAGGCTGAATATACACTTATATATAATTTTGGAAAATTGTATCCTGTAACATTTTCGTTGCATTTGATATGCAATTTTGAGCAAAAGTAAGATGGTAGTTAGTGTGTCAAGATGATAATGAATAGTGAATCCAAAATGTTTTTGCTATATCCATCCAAAGAAGCCTAAATGTGGGGGAAAATACAGCAGAACTTAAATTTTTTAAATTCCCAGGACTCACTGGCAGGATTTACACTGCCATTCTTGCAAACTATATTGCTTCTCCTGTTAATTTCACTGTGGTTACTGAATAATTTACATTAAATAAATTATTACTGAATAATAAGCTTTAATATATTCAGAATAGTAAGCTGACACTTGAAGTTAATAAAACCTAATGCCTCTCTTCCCTTCCTTTTTATCTTCCAGGAACTGATAAGGAAGGGGATCCCACATCACTTCCGGGCGATCGTGTGGCAGCTGCTGGGCAACGCCACGGACATGCCAGTGAAGAACCAGTACTCGGAGCTGCTGAAGATGTCGTCACCTTGTGAGAAGCTCATCCGCAGGGACATCGCCCGTACCTACCCTGAGCACGAGTTCTTCAAGGGGCAGGACAGTCTGGGCCAGGAGGTCCTCTTCAATGTCATGAAGGTGAAGGAGAGAGAGGATGATGAGAATGAGAATGATATTCATTGTATTAATTTTGCTATAAAAGAAAAGTTATCAATACTCAAATTTTTGTTGGAAAATGTGTGATTAACATAAAGCAATATCATTCACTGGGGGTGATAAGTAACAATTCCTGTGTTTCTGCATGGTAATTTGCTACTAATCTATATATATATATATATATATATATATATATATATATATATATATATATATATAATGTGTGTGTGTGTGTGTGTCACAGGCATACTCCCTAGTGGATCGTGAGGTAGGATACTGTCAGGGCAGTGCCTTCATCGTTGGGCTGCTTCTCATGCAGGTAAATCCAAATATAATCTCAACTTTTTATACACACTTTCTTGTTTAACCAGTGGATAATGCCTGATAGTCACACTACACTACAGTGAACATCGCAATGCATATGTGTGTGTGTGTGTGTGTGTGTGTGTGTGTGTGTGTGTGTGTAGATGCCAGAGGAGGAGGCATTCTGCGTGTTTGTGCGGCTGATGCAGGAGTACAGACTCAGAGAGCTCTTTAAACCGAGCATGGCAGAGCTGGGCCTCTGCATATACCAGTTTGAATACCTGCTGCAGGTAAGAGATTATTACATATAAACATGGCATGGTTCTTAGTGAGTGAGTGAGTAAGGAAGGATGCAAGGAAGGAAAAGAAGGAAGACTGAGAGAGAAACAGGTCATTAGGAGAATGACAGAGAAGAAGAAATGAGGAAAGCAGAACAGAGAAAAGAGAGAGTGAGGGAGAATGGGAAGTATACAAAAATACAAGAAGGAAGTGGGAGAAAATTTTAAAAAAGACAAACAGGAGAAAGGAAATTTGAAAGTGTAAAGAAAGAAGAAGAAAAAATAGGGAAAGAGAAAGAATTGTGCACTTGCACTGTGTGAGTGAGAGTGTTTAAAGCAGAGCCTCTGACTGATTAATAATAAAAAATGAATGAGAATACACGTCAAACTGTAGTGAAAGGTAATGTTAAACTGTTAATGCCCTGAATTGTGTATTTTTAGGTCTCACATATGCGGCGTTTAGTAAGTTTGACTTAAACCATGCCACTTTTACCATCTCAGTCTGGGTTTTTTGAGAAGACACAGCAATCGCACCAAGAACCCAGTTCACTACTTGTGAAAACTCAAGTGCAGTTTGATGGACATAGAGTGATTACATATTAGCTAAGCCAGCTAGCTACCTAAACACAGTACTGCACCAACGTTAGCTCTCAGAGTAGTTATTTTATCTAAGGATACTTCTCCAGTGTCAAGTAGCTAGCAAAGTTTACTAACAGCCTAGCGAATGTTAGGCTAACTACTATACAAAATTAAAACCAAGCACTAACAAGCTAGCAAGCTTTGTGCTAAGTGTAATACTTTGGAATTAAAATAAGTACTCAGGTTTGCTAGCAAGCTAGCTAACCATAGGCTAAGTATAATATTTCATTAGTCTAAATATATTATTAGCTAAACCTGTGTTAAATATAGTATACAATCCTATTATCATCAGCTGCTTTACGTATATTATTATTTAATTATGTATTTTTTCCATTCGTTTTATGTACTTAGTTGATTTCTGTACTTTGTTTACGGAATGCGATTTTTTTAAAGGTCCGTTTACATTTGAATATTGTGAAATTAAATCAGACCGAATAGAAAATGAATCAGAATCAATTTTACTCTGATTTAGATTGAGTAAAGGTATTGATAAATGAGAAAGCCTCCCATTTTTCAAGAAGACAACAGACCACTTCTGTGTAAAAGCATTTGCTAAAACCGTTAAAGTTGTGACAGGGTTTGACACTCGGGTTTCATTCGTCTTAACTCAGGGGTGTCTAATCTAATCCGGAAAGGACCGGTGTGAGTGCACGTTTTCATTCCAATCAAGCAGGAGCCACACCTGATTCCATCTGTTTAATCAGTTGAGCTTGGCTTTCAGTAGGTGTGGCTTCTGCTTAGTTGGAATGAAAACCTGCACCCACACCGGCCCTTTCCGGATAAGATTAGACACCCGAGTTAAGACGAATGAAACCCGAGTGTTAGAATGATAGTGGGATGAAAAAGAAAATGTTGGTCAGCCACCAGGTGGCAGCAGACATTCAATTCAACTAAACACTGGGTGCCTTATACAATTTTTTCCTCTTGACAATCGTTTTGTCCTCTTGTCTGTTTTTCTTTTCTAATCTTTGTCTCTTTTTAGTTTTTAACATACTGTTTATTTTAACACAGGAGCAGCTGCCGGAGTTGAATGTGCATTTTCGCTCGCAGAGTTTCCACACCTCCATGTACGCTTCATCGTGGTTCCTCACACTCTTCCTCACCTTCCTGCCTCTGCCCATAGCCACACGTATTTTCGATATATTCATGTATGAGGTACGGGGTTAAAGCTGTGTATCTCTGGTAAAAGAGTGTGTGTGTGAAGGGTCAAGTCTGTGTGTAAATGTTGTAAAAGAATGTGTGTCAAGGGTTAAGTCTGTGTATGTGTGGTAAAAGAGAGTGTGTGAACTGTAACCTGCTGCACAAATTTAAATGTAAAGGTGTGTGTGGGTTTGCTTTTGCTTGTGGGTGAGAGTGTGAGTGCAGATAAATGTGAGTAAGTACGAGTGGATTTTTACGCGTATCTACATATCAAAACCGCACGTTGTGTTCTCAGGGTCTGGAGATTATATTCCGAGTAGGAATGGCCATTTTACAGTACAACCAGACCGACCTCATACAACTGGACATGGAGGGCATGTCACAGGTTAGAGAACATCATAGCTCCATGTCTCTGGCACACACAAACTGTTATCACCTAAGGTGCTGCAAGAATTTGCACATTTAAAAACACAATACAATGTATAAGGCAGCATCACTTAGTGAAATACTATACTGTTTACTGTTAAAGCTGCATGATATCCTAAAGACTTGTATTATAAAACAGATAGCGTTGGTTCTAAAATCCACTTTCAAAGCCGTTTTAAAGTCCTCGATAAAGACCCACCTATAAAGACGTCACTATAATTGAATTCTGTATTAAAGTACCAGGTTTTAAACCAATAAAACCATTACACTTTGGCCCTTCATTCTGTCCATAAAATATCGTAATCTTTTCCCGTTACTTGGCAACCAAAGCTTACTGTTAATTAAGCAATATCAGATAAGCAAGAATGTGGTTATAGTGAATATACTCATGGCGGTGATTTGGACATAGCTAATCACAGCCGTGCCGATATTCAGTATAGCAGCATGATTATAAGTGCGATATCGCGTTTATACAACAATTCTACAAACAAGAAATTAGTATCGAGTAACTGACATTTTGAACACATAGTATGGCCAAATATTTTCTTTATTTTTGCTCCACTATGGGGAATAGATCCTGAAGAAGCCCACTCACTGTAAGTTTTTAAAAAGCGCATGTTGGAGATCTGTATATTTTCAGGTTTGGGTTGTGTATGCATTATTTTGGGGGTGTTTTTATATTTAGTATATCAAATTAGAATATTGCAAATTTGGCATTGCTGCAGTATACTTGACGATACCTGCATACACCCTGTAGCTGAACGAATCAATCCACGCTGCCTGGTCTATAGAGGGGATAATATACATTTTTAGTAATACTATTAAAAGTTAGTAAGTGTACATACTATTGCATTTATTTAGCATTTTTGGATGGAGTCTCCACTGTAACAGCTGTTCCATGTAGATGCTATAACATAAGTGAAAACAGGAACTAGCTTGTTTTGTAGACGTTCCCCAACATTAAATATGAAACTATAAACAGATAAAAAAAAAAAAAAAAAGTATGTCATTCTTAAAATATTTTTTTTAAATTGTTGATTTTTTTTCCTATAACAACATGCCCTCAAGTGTTTACTCCCTAGTTTTTGTTTTTTATTCAATTTAATTAAGGATTTTGTTTTTATTTTTAATGTCCAAAGATCACTCAGTTATAACATTTATTAATAAGCAAAATTCCTTACATACAAATGGTGCTTTTTAATTAGATTTATATTTACGTACATCTCAGTTTATAAGCACAGTATGTCACGTGTTCCATGTTTATAAGCCATCCGTGAATTAATTACAGTACTGGAGCTTTATGAGGCATTATTGAAGTTTTTGATTATTAACGTATGATGTATCACTGCTATATCTTGTGTTTTTGTCGTTTAACAGCACTTTCAGAAGGTGATCCCTCACCAGTTTGACAGCTGCCCTGATAAACTCATCCTCCGAGCCTATCAAATTAAATACAACCCCAAGAAGATGAAAAAGTGAGTCTGAGAAAAATGAGGAAAAGAATCAAAAACAGCACAACAGAATTCAGCAAGCAAAAAAATATTTTGATAAGATAGTCATTGGATAAATTTAACCTTATAAGTGACCTCAAAGTTTACATGATGCCAAGGACACAAGTAGGTATTCCTTACTCATGATCATTTAAGACCATGGTTTATGAGTTATAGGATAATTTTTTTAACTATTAAAGAAGATGACTTGGCAGTAAACAGAAAATTGGTGTATATTGCATTTTGCCTTCAGTCCTGTTTTGTTGAATAATGGACTATTTGTTGATTACAGATTGGAAAAGGAGTATACCACCATCAAAAACAAAGAGATGGAGGAACAGATTGAAATTAAGGTGTGTGTGTAAGTATGAGGAATGGTAACACACTAGGAAATGTGAACCTAAATTGCTGAAAATATTTTTCTTTTCTGTTATTCAAACAGCGACTACGCACAGAGAACAGACTGTTAAAGCAGAGAATTGAGACACTGGAGAAGGTGAGAGCTTTTTTTAGCCTATGAGCCATGACCGGTTAGCGTGTAGACTGGGATAGCTAGTGTATGTGAGATGTGTGAGGGTGTGGTGTAAATTTGTGTATTATTTGGACAAAAAAAATGAATATGTTTTCATTGAGAACAGAAATAAGCAAGGGTTTTGCTTTGTAAAATCTTATTCATTTCTATCTTGTGTCTCTTGTAATTTCTATCCCTTTTTTCTGAGTTATTTTTTTATATTATTTTTTCTTCTATCCTGTTATCGGCATCTTGGTGTCTATCTGTCCATGTCCCTGATTTCTACTCACCCTCAATACCTACTTGCCTTTTTTTCCTGTCTATCTCTGATCGACTGTGTTCCTATCTGTCTGTCTTCCTCACCTTTTTATCTCTTCCACTCTTTTCTCCGCTCTTGTGGTGTTGTAGGAGAGTGCCGCACTGGCAGACAGGTTGATCCAGGTAAAGTACTGACAATGTTAAATTAGCAACTAACTAACACCTCCATTCTATTCTTTCACAATTTATTTTCTCTCCCTTCATTTTCTTTCAGGGACTGCTTACGCCTGTTTAGTTATAATTAGGCAAAAAAAACCTTTACGTGTTATTTAGGAAACTAGCGTACAAGCCTGAATGCTTAAAAAAGATTGGGCGACATTTGAACTGCCAGCTCAATTTTGTCAATCTTTAATTGAAGATAAATTGTGTAATAATACGAGACAATTGTAAGACCTTGATCTAAATTGACCAATTGACAAAAATACTGTTTGTCAATTGGACTGCTTTTATGACAACCTTGATGAAAGAAAAAAAAGAAAAAAGAAAAAAGAAGTTCGACATATTAAACAGGACTTTTGGGATATTGTTCATTTAATTCTCATCTTATTCTGTACACTGCTGTTTTTTCATTAAAACCAATTAGTCATCAAATGGCGTGTCTTTTTAATGCCGTCACACCATTTAATTGTTCTGAAATGAGTCTTATTTACTTAAGAACTTCATTTATTAACCGATTATCATTATTACTGAGCAAGCAATTCCGATTTATCACTGAGCTTTTTGACAGCACATCAGTTTTTAAACAGCAGTTTGCTCTTCATGCAGAGTGCATTTAGTAGACATTCCCAGAGACAGTTTGTGTGATGAGCTACAGACATAGTAAATCGAACGGTAATTTCCGATGCCCTGCCACATCAAGTTGTGTTTTTTGCGCCGCGCCTCCTGATGTACATCTAGCTTTCAATCTGTTTCCTGTCTCCCTCTTACACCCTTCCCCCTTTTACACCAACTCTCCCCAGAAAAGGCCTTATGCATGAGAGAATGTCTGTTTTGTTGATCGATATGTTGTGTTTCTTACACTCATTTGGCGCATGCATTGTACATGGCTGGAATGATGACAGAATTATCTCTCCTGAGGGGTACATTAACATTAACATTTTAAGCACACATTTTCCGCAGGCTTGCATGTTGAATGTGGAAGCGCAGAGATGCATCATGGTTTAATCTTAGGTCCACTGACTTTTTTTTTTTTTTTTAATAAGTGTGCTATAGATCTATATATATGTATATATAGATCTATAGAAATGAACTAGATGTTACATTTGACTTTTAGTCTTGAACATGTCCCTAAAGTTATCATTTAATCCCCAATCCCCTTCTTTCTCCCCTCTCCAGTGCTAGCAATATCAAAGGCAACATCCTAAAGAATTCCTTCTTCCTGCTGTTTCAGGGTCAGGTGACGAGAGCACAGGAAGCGGAGGAGAATTATGTGATCAAACGCGAATTAGCGGTTGTGCGGCAACAGTGCACGACAGCCAGCGAGAGCCTGGAGAGAGCACAGGACACCATACGGGAACTGCAGGAACACATGGTAAGATTTGTCCAAGGGTTGTCTATTTGCTGTGTTTTTTGGCTGTAGGTCAGTTTAGAGGTTCTGTGACAATTAACCATTACAGAAATATATATATATAATGAAATTTAATATTTGAGGCCAATATTAAACATAAATATGACAAAATGAATTAATAATATATTAGACATCAGAGGAGAGAACATCTTAATCACGTTTTCATGTTTAAAATTCTGAATTCTTTTAAAGTGGGCCTAAGTAGCGGTGTTATCGGAAAACACTTTTCTGACTTTTCCTGCATAAATATTGACATATGTTTTGGACTTGTTGTTGCCAACTTATTTCCTCAACTCTGAATATGCCCCAATAGTACTGCTTTCCTCAGTTGGTTATGTGGAACAGATAAACATTAATATAACTCAGATTAATATAACTCAGATAAATATGACTCATAAATCACTTTGTTCTGAGTCACATTTTTGTTCCTTTATTTTAGAATGAAGGCGTGCGTTCGATTTTGCGTGGTCGGGAAGCCGTGTCTATTTCAGCACGTCGTGACATTTTAATAGCTGCTTATACAGTCACATATGAGGACATGTCATCGGATTACAACACAGTAACAACTCGATCATATCGAGTGACATTCTCCAGAAAAATGTCTAGAAAGCTTGGGCTAGTAGTAGCTCTAAAGTGGTTGAGTGATGAATCCTACTGGTATTAGTTTCACAGGCATTAGTGATATTCATAGTAATTACGTAAGGAATAAAACACTTGGGGTTGTAGGAAATAATCCAAGATGGGGTGATGTGATGAGGCCTGATCAGAAGCGGTGTTACTACCACCTGGTTTATTTTCCAGTACCACCACATCCCAAAGTGTTTTAACCCTCTAATACCACAGCAGTTTGCCAACACTAACAGATTTTAATATATTAATGAAGTACACATTTGGTTAATAACTGTTTATAGTTATATTTAGTGCTGTGGATTGTCCACAAAACAAATCAGTTCCTGTTATCACGTTACAAAAACTGGAGATTGTCATGTGCAAGGGGGCGCTAGTCAGTAAGAATTTACCCTTGTTTTAGTCGTTATTTACTTGTTTTACAGTTATATGGCTTTATTTTAGAGTGCTGTCTCTTCTTTTTAATTTGTGTTAAAAAAAACGGACAAACATCCCTTCTTTTTTATTTCCTAAATGTAATAGTCCAGTGGAGAGTTATGTTAATGTACATGTTCAAATCTGAATCATATATCAATCAGGTTATATAGACAGCACACTTAACAGCATCTCAACAAAGAGCGATTAAATTTGAAGCTCAAACTTGCTACAGAGAGTGTTGAATAGACGTGTTATAAAAAATGGACGAATGTACTTGTTATCCTGTTTGTCAGTTTGACCATATTTTCACACTTCTCAAGGACGAGTGTAAGAGAAGTCTTGTGCACATTAGAGAAATGGTGTGAGTAAGATGTCTAACATTACATTCTCAGCACACGGGTGTGACATGCTATGTTACACACTTAAATATTGATCCTCGTCCATCACCAATGCTGACGTGGACAAGATTTATGTCTTTGTCCAAACAAAGAGTTTGCCAATGCTTTTTTTTATCAGTGTGAAAATAGAGAGAATATTGAAGTGGGGTAAAATACAAAAAAATTAAAAACTATATTTTTTGTATACTGTGTACCTGCACGTTAATGCAGTTAATGCTGACGTGGACAGGATTTCTGACTATATATTTACTATAGGATAGAGAGACACCCTAAAATTAACATTTTTGGTTAATTTCAAGTAGTGAGTTTAAATGAAATACTCTATGATTAGAAAATAAGTGAACTGAGAAATGTTTGTGACTTTTTATTTAGAAAAATAAAATCTAGTTCTTACTGGAAAAGGCTGATCTGGATCACCCTACTTAGACAAATATTTGTCTTACGGTTGACGCTAACCTACTAAGATACTATCTAGACATAGAGTACATTACAGTCTTACTCTGACAGCTTCACCAAACAAGTGCCTTTAACAGAGCACTCATTTATAGTCTCATTACAATCATGGAGTGAATGATAAATAAGTCCCTAAATACAAAAATGTAGGTATCTGATGTAACGCATTTTTTTTATTATTATTATTTTATTGTAAATAATGGGTTAAAAAAAAAATCTGTGTTCAAAAACTTTTGACTGGCAGTGTATGTTGACCTGTTTATAAAATTTATAATAAAATGAATAATATTTTTAGGTGTGAAAGTCTTTTTTCAAATAGCATAAAGCTATTCATGTTCGTCTCTGCTAAAGGCCAATGTTTCTGAGTGCATAGGTTGAGTGTATATTTGATCTAAATCGGTTCGTCGTGGGTTTTCACTCTGAGCAAAAGGGGGTTGCAGTGGTTAGGATGAAATGGCGTCTGTATAGTGGCATGTGTGTAGTGCTGGTCTGTCTGACCCGTCACACACTGACTCAATCTTTTCTGACAAATCTCATCTATTAAACATTGAATATGGACTTTCATTGATGTCTCATGTTCGGAGGCGGGGGTTTGTCTCTTACCGCATCTCTTCTTTCAAGTAAAGTGTTTATTCCAGTGACACTGTGGAACTGCTAAACTTTTGACACCGTACTGAAAGGCAGGCCTACACAGACAGCGAGACAGAGCATGTGTGTGTGAGAAAGAGAGAGATGACTGAAAGTAGTATGGTGAACTGAGTGGAAAAGATGGAGGGATGCTAAGAATGAGAAGTCAGACTCCGTGAGAACGCGTTGTATGCGCTAGGCCACAGCTTTCCCGCTAGGCCACAGCCTTACAGCAAGCACGGCGTGACCTGCACACTCACACACTCTCTCACACACACACATACACACTGTAACAAACACTGATCATACTAATGCTAAGTGAGACAAACGTGTCTGTGTAACCAGGGGTCTGGTTTCCGAAATGTGTTATAAAACAAATATCATGGTGAGGCAGTTGAGCAAGTATCACTTTGAACACTCTTGCAAATAGTGTCGAACTTCACATGATGTAGTTTTTCGGAAATCGGGCTTAGGCAATTAGGGCTGCGGCTTTTTGCGATTAGGCTTGGCCTTCCCACAAACAAAGCTTTATGTTTAACTGTCAGTGAGAGAGATTAAAGAAAGAATTACTAGTGTTGTGAACAAATAGACAAATAATTGAGTACTCATTAACCACCTAATCAAAATTTGCAAATAGATTTGCTTGCCTGACCAAAATAAAAAACAGGTCTATAGCATATTTAAAGATAAACCTCAAAGAGTTTATTGAGCATGAGACACAGCGAGTTTGTCTGCAGTGTTGGCAGTGAGCAGCCCAAACAAGGACAATACTTTTTTCATCAGTGTGAAAATAGAGACAATGTTGAAGTGGCGTAATATACAAAAAAATTAAAAACTGTATTGCTTAGCAACACCTGTACACCTGCACAGTAAGCAGTTATCCAATCATCCAATCCAATCATGTGGCAGCAGCCCAGTGCACGAAATCATGCTGATACAGGTCAAGAGCTTCAGTTAATGTTCACATCAAACATCAGAATGAAGAAACAATGTGATTTCAGTGGCATGGTTGTTGGTGCCAGACAGGCCGGTTTGGGTATTTCAGAAACTGCTGATCACCTGGCATTTTCACACACAACAGTCTTAAATTTTTACAAAGAATGGTGTAAAAAATAAACGAAAAAAATCATTCAATGAGCAGCATCTCTGTTTGCAGAAACATCTTGTAGATGAGACAGGTCAGAAGAGACTGGTTCAAGCTGACAGGAACGCTACAGTAGCTCAAATAACCACTCTATAATAACCATGGTGGGCAGGAAATCATCTCAGAATGCACAACATGCCACACCCTTTCTTCAATCTTTAACTGTCAAGCAAAATTAGATCCCGAAGCTTTCTCTTCTAGATAAATATATTGCATCTTAAATATTCCAAATTTTGCTTTTGTCTTCTTTTGCATTTGTTTCATGTTAGTATTCCTGTTGTCTTGGGAAGAGGAAAATAATACAGACAGGATCAATGTGCCATTGTTTACACGTGGATCTGTATCACTGTAATTAAAGCTTACTCATTAGCTGGACTCTAGAATTAGCATATCAGTGTGTGTGTCTCCTTCTTCTCTCTAGTATACAGAGCAGTTTGTGAACGGGCTGCAGGCTCAGCTCGAGCAGTCTCGCCTTCAGGAAGCAGAGCTCCTAAGTGCACTGAAGGAGATGCAGGACAAAGTGCTGGACCTCGAGAAGGTCAGTACGTGTGTATGTGTGTCATATTCTATCACACTAAATGTCTGTTTGTGTGTACTGACATGTTTGTGTGTGCACGTGTGTGTGTGTGTGTGTGTGTGTGTGTGTGTGTGTGCGCATGTAGAGGAGCAGCTCCCTGCCTGATGAGACGAACGTAGCGCAGCTCCAAGAGGAGCTGAAACAGGTCAAGCTGAGAGAGTTGGAGACGCTGCGCTCCTTCAGAGAGATGCAGGATGTGGTCACTGAACTCAACCAGCGCTGGCAGGTAGCATGGCTTTGAAGGGACTATGAAGGTCCATCAGAGTCAGGACATTTAGGGGCATGTTTCCACTGCAAGAACCAAAGGAACAAGGGTGGTATTCTTGGGCTGCACTTCTATTAAGATTTTTAGTTCCTGCTCCAGAGTAGGTACGTCTTTAAAGACTAGGAACTATTAGAGTGGAACATGCTATATTGGTTAAACACAAGCTTCACATAAAGACCAACCTGGCATTAGAAAAAAACTAATTAGATAGCAAGTGATTACTAATGAACATTTCTGCAGAGCACTTTAAACAATAGACATTGTCCCAAAGCAGTTTTAGAGAAATCTGGATGTAGATCTAGATCTATAATGAGAAAGCCAGAGGAGACAATGGCAAGGAAAAACTCCCTGAGATGACACAAGGAAGCAACCTTGAGAGGAACAAGATGATGGGAACCCATCATCTTCTGGATGACACCGGATAGTGTGAGTTATAAGTCATTACATTATACAGGTGTAGAGGAGTAAAGACAAACAGTATTGTCTTGAAAAGATGTTGAGTATAATCAGACAGTGAATAAAGTGGTAAAAGAAAAACAAAATAGAGAAATCATTATGAGGCTGTGAATAAAAGAGGGACACAGTTTTACTGAAAATAATGAAGGGCCATCATTCAAACAGTCAAATATGTGGCTTTGAGACCAGAGCATAGACTGATTGGACTGTCAAAATTATAATGAACATTGAGTTGGATTGACACAAAAGTTCTGATCTGGCTGTTAAGACTGAGGTCACATTGCCACAAATCATATACAGTTGAGGCCAAAGGTTTACATACACATAGGCTAAAGAAATTCAGTCTCAGCTCCACATATTTCATGTTACCATACATTTCTTTTGGCTAGTCACTTAGGGCATCTACGTCAGAGGTCATTTTAAATGATTTTTGATTAGACACAAATTTATTTCAGCTTTAATACACTATATCAGAATTCCAGTGGGTCAAAGGTTTACATACACCAAACTGACTGTCTCATTAAACAGTCTGGAAAATTTCAGTAATTGATGTGATGTGAGGCTGCTGTACAAGGGAGAAGCCCCTACTCCAAAACCAGCATAAAAAAAGCCAGACTAAGTTTGCAGGTGATTCCCAGCTTTTTGGAAGTGTGTTCTTTGGCAGAATGAAACAAAATTTAACTGGGTGACCATATTGGTCAGCGCTATGTATAGAGAAAAAAGAGTGAGGTGTTTTATCCAAAAAAAGAAAACAAAACAAAACAAAAAACACCATCCCAACTGTGAAGCATGGGGGTGGCAGTATCATTGTGTGGGGGTGTTTTCATGGAAAAGGGACTGGTGCACTTCACAAAATAAATGGCATCATGAAGAAATAGGATTATCTAGAAATATGGAAGTAACACCTCAAGACATAAACCAGAAAGTTAAAACTTGGTCACAACTGAGTCTTCCAGCAAGACAGTGATCCTAAGCATACCGCCAAAGTTGTTAAAAAAAAAAAAAACTCTTAAAGTCAACAAAATGAAAGTGCTGCAGTGACCATCACAAATTCCTGATCTGAATCCAGTAGAAAATTTGTGGACTGAAGTGAAAAAGCATGTCTGAGCAAAGAGTCTCACCACCCTGACTGAATTACACCTGTTCTGTCTGGAGGAATGGGCAAAAACCTTTAACCTGATTGAAGTTAAAGCAACTAAAAGGCAATCCCACCATATACTAATAAAATGTATGTAAACTTTTTGAACCACTGAAAATCTGCTATAGTAAATAAAAGCTGAAATAAATCTGTTTCTTAGCAATTACTTTGAAACGACCTCTTACGGAAAAAAGTAGACACCCTATTCGACTTAACACAGGAAATGTATGAGGAAATTAGTTGATTGTCTAGATTTCAGTGCAACATAAAAGTGGACCAAATCTGAACTGAAACTTCATCACAAATACTCAAGTGTGCTACATATCCTAAAGACAAAGCATTCATCCAAATTAGAAATGACGCATTTATTAGATAAATGATTTCAAGATTATACCACAAAGCTAGGTGTCTTAGTCACTATACACATACCGCACATGTGCTTCTTTAGAAAAAAACATTAACTAAAGCAGCAGGGCGTGCAGTTCTGCATAATTATGTACAATTCAGTGGAATCGAGCCCCACGCAATCCGCATGTGCTAAACTGTTTGTTTACTGCTTAAAATTACTTCCTCTCTCTGTCTTTCTCAGCACTACACATCACGTGGTGGCCACTGGAAAGAGTCTCCTAAGAAAAATGCCCTGAATGAAATGCAGGACAAACTGATGAGCATGAGACTGAGAGAGGCTCACACACAGGCTGAGATTAAAGAGGTCAAACTTAAAAACCTGCAGCTGGAGAGCCAGGTTAGAGACACACACACACACACACACACACACACACACACACACACACACATATATATATATATATGGTCTTGGTTATTCAACAGTTCATCAGATCTTTGGCAGATTTTTTTTTTTGACAGATTGGAGCGTGCTTATAGTTAGGTCCATAAATATTTGGATATCGTTATTAGGAATTGCAGCACTTTTTATATGCAACCCCCCTTTTAAGGGACCAAAAGTAATCAGACATACTAACATAATCATAAATTAAATTGTCATTTTTAATACTTGGCTACAAATCCTTTGCAGTCAATGACTGCTTGAAGTCTGAAACCCATAGACATCAGCAGACACTGGGTTTCTTCCCTGGTGATGCTCTGCCAGGCCTTTACTGCAGCTGTCTTCATTTCCTGCTAGTTCTGGGGGGTTTTCAGTTTTGATGTCAGTTTTGACTTCAGTTTTGCTGTCAGAATGTGAAATGCATCCTCAGTTGGATTCAGGTCAGGTGATTGACTTGGCCGTTGGACAACATTCCACATCTTTGCCTAAAGTCTTGGGTTGCTTTCAAAGTATGCCTCAGGTCATTGTCTATCTGCACTGTGAAGCACTGTCAAATGAGTTTTGAAGTGTTTTGCTGAATCAGAATATATATATATGGAATGCTTCAGATCATGATCAGTTCCTTCCCTTCTCCATACTCTTCTCTTCCCATCATTCTGGCACAAGATGATCTTTGTCTCATCTGTCCACAGGACGTTGTTCCAGAACTGTACAGGCTTTTTTTTAGACATATTTTGGCAAACTCTATTCTGGTCTTCCTGTTTTTGAGGCTTACCAATTGCTTACATCTTGTGGTAAACCCTCTATATGTACACTGGTGAAGACTTCTCTTGATTGTTGCCTTTGACACAGATTTGCCTACCTCCTGAAAAGTGTTCTTGATCTGGCCAATTGTTGTAAAGGGGTTTTTCCTTTACCAGGGGAAGAATTATTCTGTCATCTACCAAAGTTGTTTTCCATGGTCTTCGAGGCGTTTTGGTGTTCCTGAGCTCACCAGTGAATTCTTTCTTTTTAGGCATTTAATTTAAGAATTTAATAGTTGACTTGTACATATCTAATTACTTGTAAGTGAAATAATGAGGGAATAATGCACATCTGGCCACTGAACAGCTGAGCACCCAGTTGCCCAATTAGCATTATTTAAGCTCATTATTTAAACTCCAGTATTCTGTGGTAAACAGCTCAAATAACAATAACTTGGAAAACCTAGAAAAAACTTGGAATAACCTAGAAAGCCCCAAACCTACACTACCTATGTACATCACTATGTGAATGCAAATTCTATTATTTATAATAGTAATGCTTATAATTAATAAATATAGACTGTTAGTTCATGTTTGTGAATATACTCAATAATGTTGTAATAAACAATTAACAACGGCTATTTGTTCATAATATTTTACTCTCAAGGTATTGTATTTGATATAGTTTGAAAATTGATGCTACATCAACATGAATTTGGGTGTTTCCTTTTTTTTTTTTTTTTAAAAAGTGATGGTACAATAAAGTGAATTATATGATATTAAGTTATGGAACTTAAGAGTATCTTATTCAGATGATATGTAAATAATTATGCCATCTATAGCATACTTGTGTCTGTGAATATATGATTAATGTGTGTTTTCTCTGGTGTAGAATCAGATCTACAGCAATGCTATGACCCGTCATGAGCAGGAGAGTGCCGCCCTGCAGGAGAGACTGCAGAATGCTTTATCACACAACAAGAGTCTGCAGAGTCAGCTCAGCGAAATGAAGAGGAAACAGGCCGAGTCAGACTGCAAGGTACTATATGCTTCTTTATCTTGCACTTACACATTCACGCACCTTGTGTGTCCTTGTTTTTGCTCTCACTTCCATGCTGTGCTCGTTGATGTACTAATTTTATTTTATGATCATTGTATCAATCAACCCTTTTTTCAATTTTAGCTTAATTTGATTTTAATGAATTAATTTGATGCATTCCACAGCACTCTACAACACACACGCTTATAAATAAAGCATGAAAATTAACTCTTTTTTTTCTTTTTTTGCATTAAACCATGGGTATGGTGTATCTGACATAGTTTTACTACTTTTTTGGTCCCTCTAGTAAACACACCTGAATGTAAAATATGTGTGAATGTTATTTATTGTATGAATGTCAATCTGAATGGTATTTTGGATTAGAACTACTGTTTTTACTATATTACATTTTAAAGTTGCATATGCCACACTAAGTCAGTTTTTTTAATTTTTTTTATTTTACAATGAATTTTTTTTTTTTTTTTATTTCCAGCACAAAGTAATGTCACATAATAATGTTATGAACATGTGAATATAATAATAAGGCTTCAATATGGGTATGTGGTTAAGATAGATTAGTCAGAAATGTCAACCCAATATCAAACCATAGCTTTCTACCATCTTTACACCTGTGGGAATGTCATGGACAACATAAGCATCAGAGTAAATCCACAGTAACGCCTATAAAATACTGTGGCAAAACTGTGGCTGGATCAATAAGCATATTATAGCATATTGCACAGTATTCATGATGACTGAGGGTGCTAATACTTCTGGAGCTGACTATATAACTGTGGCTGCATCATTAAAAAAAATTACCGCATTGCTGTTGAATTCTCAAATCTAATTGGTCAGAAGGTGTTTATTAATTTTGTATAACAGTAGCTCTGCCAGCAGTAAATCAAATCCAAGGTTTATATTAATGAACTTGTTCTCAGAGGACTTTGCACTATGCAGTTTCTCAGAAACAGAAAACAAAAAAGAGAACAACTGTTGATATTCTGTAAGTGCTAAGAGGAACTTAATTGTCTCATGGACATTTTACAACATTAAATGTAACTAAAAATGACTAAAAAAGTACTAAAAAAGCATGATGTACCATCCTTTAATAAACTGGTAATCATTGGCAAATTGCTGTGGTATAATAGCAATAAAACATTTGCTGTTGTAAGAAAGTAAACTTTGGGTGGGAGCAGTATCTCCTCTTTACATCGACCTGGATCATACAACGCCACACACCACTACATTGATTATTTTTCTATAACAGCACACCCCCAAATGTTTATAATCAACACAACCACCACAACAGAACCACAACTGTATCATATATGATTGTGGAGTACAAAAATACCATAGTAAAGTAACTACAGTAGTATCAAGGTTAAACTTTCATAACTACATATTTGTCCTGTTATTTTCACTATAGTTACTGAATAATTCATAATAATTATTCAGTAACAGCCTCTATGATGAATAACTGAATAATAAGCTAATATTATTTATTGTTCTTATTATTCTTATAACTGAATTTAAGCAAATCTGCCATAAGTCACCATAGTGAAACTGTCTGAACATAATATGTAATATGTTAAATATGTAATAAACGTAATAAACATACATAATATTTATATATGTAATAAACGTAGTTCATAGCATAATAAATCCATGTTAGTATTATAGCTTAACATATACTAAGCATCAATTATGGTACATAAATATGGTACTCACTATAAGGTACCATAATCAAACCATAGTGTGTGATAATAAAATCATAGTAAACTGTTGTGAATATTCATACTGAAGTACAGCGTGCAGTATAGTCGGCTCAATGAACAAGTACGAAGTATTACAAAAAGGTCAGTGTTAAAGTACTCATGAAATGAATAAATGACTGCTGTATGACCTCTCTTCTCAAACCTCTGTTTCTTTCCCTCTCTTCATCTTTGTGTCTTGCTCTCTGTTTCAGAGTAAAGAGGAGGTGATGGCTGTGCGTCTGAGGGAGGCAGACAGTATGGCCGCCATGGCTGAACTCCGGCAAAAAATAGCTGAGCTAGAATTGCAAGTATGTGCACGGATATATATATATATATATATATATATATATATATATATATATATATATATATATATATATATAGCTATATATATGTGTGTGTGTGTGTGTACATTCTCTTATAACACTACATGTTATACTGTATGTCTGCTATATCTCTAAATGCGTTTTGTGTGTGTGTGTGTGTGTGTGTGTGTCGATGTATGCTGTTTTGCAGAAAGAGGAAGGGCTGATACAGGGTCAGCTGAATCATTCTGATTCCAGACAGTATATCGATCAATTGAGGGAACAGATTGCTGAGCTCAAGAATGAGGTGAGGCTGACACACACACACAGACACATACACACACAGACACAGACACACACACACACACACACACACACACACACTGTATTTACATATTCTGTATGGAAAAAACAGGCATGCATAAGCATTATTAGTTATCACCTACAATTCCTTGAAAAAGTTTTTGCTCCCTTCTTGATTTGCATACATCACAGTGCATGATTTTAGATATACATGCTAAAGCTAAAAGATTTTGGAATAAGCTTTTGAAAAAATAGTTTAAAGCTACGTGTATTATAACTAAAATAACTAATATATCTAAAATAGCTATATAGAACAAGCTATATAGCTTTAGAGAACAAGCTGTAAAATTAAGAAGAAAAATTAGACAAGTTATAGAATTTACAGACCAGCTATGGATTTAACATGCTGTTAAAAACTATTTGCCCCCCTTCCTGATTTCCTCTATTACTGCATATTATAGAATTATACAATAATTAGAGAAAAAACAGAGAACCACAATAAACACCTAACACACATCTTCTAAATTTAATCTGTTTACGGTTCAAAGCTATCTAACACCAAGGTTACTTATGTGAAAAGGTAATTGTCCCCTTAGTTATTTCATCAACAAGCTACCGAAATTTAACTGATAGTTTCAGTTAATTGATTTTAGACAGCCATGTTAAATCAAAAACTAACTCATATCATGTTTGATTCTTGCAATCAAAACTTGCAAAAAATTGCTATATATGAGACATAGTGTAGATAAAACTAAAGGAATTAGTCTGTTAAGAAAGCTATATATCAAAGCCATTTATTTGATCATTTGTTTATTTTGTTCTCCTTCTAATATTACATTTTGTCTAAAGCTCTGAAACAAAACTCTTGACAAATATGGAAACAAGGAAGCTGCAGATCCTTTTTTCACGGAAATGTAGTTAACATCTAGCAACGCTTATGCATGCCAGTTTTTTCCTATCTAAAATTTGTACAGCATATGCAAATTATGTGTTATTAAACTTAGTTTGTTGCCAGTTACAATGTTAGTCATCTCTAGGCTTTGGTTTGCTGGTTATTCTGAGGTGTGGAGAGGAGGGTAAAATCAGCCAATCACCTATCAATCCGGTAACTCCACATCTGAGAAATAGAGTAGTAAAATAGCACAAAAGCCACTGTATTGACCACACAACCCTATTTCTCCCATTTACCTAATGAGCCATATACACACAGAGGCACGCAGGGGGAGCTTTGATGTGTGTGTGTGTATGTGACGCTGATGAGCTGTTTTACCCCCACACACAAAATTGTCTTTATATGTGCAGCGCTTGCTCATCCAGAGACGAGCCTTTCGTGACTGAGGGTGTGAGAGTATGTTGACATTCTCCATTTTCTTTCTCTCTCTGTCACTCCTTCTCTGCACTGCTCTCACTCTTAGTACTCGTCATCTTCCTCTTTGTTGGTTTTACCACTCACCACTCTCTGTCTTTCTTTCACTCACGTTATTTGAGCCCTAAGGCCAGTGTTTACATACAAAACTAAGCATGAGAAAATCGGGTGAAATTTAGCTGCTGAGAAAGACACATCGTAACAAATGTAAGCATTTTAAAATCAAATGAATATGTATAGATTGATGGACGTTATCATAGTAAGTAGGAGAAATCAGATCAGAAATCAGATATAATAGTTACGTCAAAGTTTATAACCAATAACAGAGGACTATAGCTGAATAACTAGATTTTTAATATATTTATGAAGTTCATATATTTGTAAGTTGAAATTTAAATTGAGAGGTCATAGTAATTTCTATTGCTGTTCACAAGCTAAAAGCTTGTATGGTTATTATAGTTTATTAAGTATAATACTAATTATAATTATTGCTTACTGAGACTGATTCATTTTAGAAAAAGAGTGTGTGTTTTGTTCCTGGTTGAGTTTCATGCTGTAGCTCTACTCTGCAGGTAAATCTCGGTGGCCTGTTTCGTGCGGGTAGTGCACTGACTTTTGCTTTGTGGTTTTCACTGAAAGCTCTGTGCGGAAGTGAGGGGCGGAGTCTTCACCGATTGTAATCACACGGAGTTTTTTCATTGGTTTACCACTGCTCCGCCCCCACTCGCAGATTGCCTGAGCTGTACTTGGGAATTCCATGACGTCATATCTGAGATTTTTTTTTTTTTTGGCTCCCTACCTGTATCATTCTCTCATGCAAAGTTCAATGAGTCAAAGTAAGAGAAAAGAAATGAGACATAAAATTGTGGTCCACTCCAGTCACGCAAGGAAAACCTCTGACTACGCTTTTCACACACAGAATACATGCACGTACACACACACTCATTCACACACACACACACACACACACACGCATACACACTTAGCATGCCACATGCAGAGATATGTGTATGCTAAACATTAAAAAAAAAATGATGTTATAGTCAATTTAGTAATGTATAGATTTGATCATGTAAATCCACTGCTTTTAAACCAGTTGTTATGTACATAAAAATATATAATGTTGCTTAGGAAAGTTTTAATTATACCATTAATTAATAAACAAGATCACATCTGGACCACAGCCTCGATCCCATCAGTCCCTCTTTATTTACCCAGAAGCAAATCAACCCATTTCATCTTAACCAGTGTGTTCATGTGTATTTAGAGGTTTGTGGGTGTTTTTTTGCTCTTACCTCACGCTCATCAGCAAAGCAGCCTAAATTCCTCATTTATGATATACATTATTCCACCATGTGTATCAAACCAGTGCAAACCAGAACTGAACACAAGAGGTTACAGAACATCACAGGTGCAGAAAAGGAAATGTAAAAAATGCTTGAATGAACTTTCTGTTCCATCATATCTGTTCCAAAGCCACTCAGCCATTCTAATAATAGTAATAGTAATAGCAATGATAATAATAACTCTTACATCACCCCTAAGTTCTGGAATAATGTTACGCAAACAATATATGTGCTTTTAAACCCAGATTAATAATGTACTTTTTACTTGTTTATCTTGGCCTATGTATGAACGCATGTATTATTATTATTGTTGTTGTTGTTGTTGTTGTTGTTGTTGTTATTTATACTACTACTACTAGTAATAATAATAATAATAGAAAAAAAGTTAACTCTACAACCCTTAGGTTATAGAATGTTCTATATAGAATCTACACGCCTCTTTAGGAACCCTTAATTATCCAAAGAACACTTGAAGAAGTTTTGAAGAATGTAAATATATATAAGGATTTGATATAGACCCCTTAACAGCAAAGGTTCCAGGCAGAAGCATTTTCCAAGAAATTTCCATGGCTGGAGTTGGCCATTTGCGCCTGGGGGGTCAGGGTAAAAGTACAAAGTGGAACTTTGTAGTGTTATCAATTTAGTGTCCAATGGTAAGGCATCGCAGTAACGGAGGACAATATGAAGTGCCAAATCTGCTATAAGACCATACAGCAACCCATCTTGACAAAGTATCTAGAGTACCACTTTAGATAACACATGGAAGCAGAGGGACATACACAATTTATCTAGGTTAGCTTAACCTAATTTAATCTGATAGCAGCAACCACACGGCTACACAGCTGGCCTACATTGTATTAACGAAATTAAAATGTGTTTGTAATAACCACATATTTATTATATGTGTTTATTAAAACATTGAACTTGCTCACGAGTATATTCTGCTCATAAAAAAACACAAGGTACAGTACACTCATGGACAGAGAGAGAGAGAGAGAGAGAGAGAGAGAGAGAGATGAACAACCATATTGCTTGTTACTGAAGATAAAATGAAATAACTAAAATCTTATCTATTTTAGAAGTAGGTGTCTTTTATTCCGTGGGGTGGATGTTTTAAAAATGAGTAATGTCAATATCTATGTATGCTATACTAGTTGGAATTCATCTATAATTTGCTTAATGAATAATAGTTACAATGTACTATAGCTAGCTAGATAGACCAAAATTAAAAATGAATTAAGAATTGAGACCAAAATTAAAAAATGAAGATTCTTAAGATTCCAGTAGACTACTAAATATACTGTAATTGTGACAAAATAATGCACAGGTGATAATAATTAAACAAAAAAAATGACAGTTGTATTTCTTGATGTCTAATTTTGGGAATGTTCACAATAGTTAGCCTAGCTTGTGGATTTTGCCATGGGATTTTGCTATTGAACATTCACCAGCTCTTCCGAGAGCTGTACTGTCCTTGGAGATGTGTGCGAGTCAGACGTGAAGGGAGAAGTGTGCGAGTCAGACGTGAAGGGAGACGTAGCGAGTCAGACGTGAAGGGAGAAGTGTGCGAGTCAGACGTGAAGGGAGACGTAGCGAGTCAGATGCCAAATCCAGACAAAATATCTAGTTATTGTTTTTTTTTTTTTTAAACACATTTACTTTAGCTGGGACCTTGAAACTTTTCTACAGAAAACATAATTTGTTTGATACGATTTATCGTAACGTATCGTATGATATGATTTAGCGTAACATTTATGATTACATCGCGACTTATTTAAACAACATGGGCTATTATTGCCGCTGCCACTGAGGGGACCAGGCTCCTCTTTTCCCCGTGTTTTCCAGACAGTCGTTGTGCTGTAAAGTTTTTTCCTTTATAACACAAAGTTTTTCATTTTAGATAAGGCAGCTACGTGGTCAGCCCTCCAAATTTCAGAACTCCGGGGGTGGAGCCTATCAGGACCTGTGTCTGGCGAGCCCAGTTTCCGCAGAAGGAGACTACCTGAGCTCAGACGATGATCTGCTGCAGAGCCCGCTTCCTGGCACAGCACTGTATCCGCACCACACCTCGACTCATCTGGACAGTGAGGGCAGCACTGAGAGTGACGGAGACGAAAGGAACGAAACCCACTCTACCCACCCATGTCAGGACACCGCACCCACCCAGCAGCAGCTTTATCCAGACATGGTGTACAACGAGGCCCCAGAGAACTGAGGTGGGGGGGTTGGAGCAGAGAGGGCAGAAGTGTTCAGAGGCATGGGGAGGAGAAACTCGGTGCACGCCCATGGACGAGAGAATGAGTACACACACATGCACACGTGCTGACACACTCCCATGAGGACAGAGCTGAAAGGCATAACTCTCGGCAGGGTTCAGGAGGAAGACTGCATGTATATACAGAACGGACTGACACAGAGGTCATCCTTCTTTCCCTTCCTGTGTCTCCATTCTACCATCTCTCCTCCTTTCCCTCTGTAAAAGTTAAACTTGTGCTGAACTGGTTCTGAAACGTCTACTAACACCCATCAGCATCAGCTTTAGACGCACACACTCACATACATGCACACAAACACACTTCTAGGGCCCTATTTTCATGACTATAATGCAGAAACAAATGTAATACATCCTACTTTTATCACAGTAACTCAGGCAGTAAGAGTGCCATGATTGTGAAAAGCGTTTGGGTTTGAATTAATACATTGCTAACAACGGAGGTTGGGTGTATTTTCTTTAAGAAGCAAGTGTGTGCAGTGGTGTTTTCATAATCTCATTAAGCATCATTAGTCTTGTTGAGTTGTTAGACATTTCATTGATTCTACTCTTCTATAATTGTGTTGTGTAAATGATGCTTCAGCTCGCTGATTCACATTTCATAGCCACAGCTGAGACTTGTTCAGACAAAACGATTCCATGTAGTATATATTTATTTCATAGCTAGGAGATGATACTTTATATTGACGTGGGTGGCATTTACAGTAAACATCCACTGCCAAAAGTGGGTTTTTACGTTTTTGTCAAATCAATAAAGTACTGTCTTGACATTTGTGGTAAAGAGAGATGATAATGGTGCAACATGTTATTTTTCAAAGTATGTTTGAAAATACCACTGCATAAGTTCATTTGAGTTTATGAAAAATAACCAGGTAAAACAGTAAAAAACCTGGCTTATGTGTAACCACTAAGTTACAGAAATAGGGCTCTTACTGTTATCACTACCATCATTTAGAGCTTCAGATTTATCCCTTGGTCATTCTTTTTACTGAATCAACTCAACTACCCACAAGAGTGAAGATTTCAACTGCACCACCACACTGAATCTGTAGCATCAGTTTTCTGGGAGATGGACGATTAAGAATTACTAGATATGCCCGAGGTGAGAGTGCAGCAGAGAGGCCGAATGGTGAATCCACGGTACAAGCCTCTGGTGGAGAAATAGTGGGAGCGCCATGAAGTTAAAAAAAAAGGTCAGGAGCGTTATATACATTATACTCTTGTCAGTACAGCGGTTCTCTCTCTCCACAGGAGCGTACTTTTGACATATCTTGAAACACACTCCAATCACTTTATTAGAAGGAAGGGAAAATATGGACAGAAGCTTGACATACACATGTTTGTTGTATGTTAGTATGTTAATAGATGTTAATAGACACGTAGCTGAAAAATACCAACAGTTACCTACTGTAGCTAATCTGTGTTTGTATGTCTCAGTGCAAAAAAAAAAAAAAAACAAGGAATTTTTGGACGGTAAATGTTCATTTCGTTGTTGAAAAAGAACACAAAGCTACAAAAACAATATCTCAAACTTGCCAAATTTTTACGTTATTTATGTTTTTTTATTTATTTAGTTTTTTTTATTTTACACATATATTGAGACCAACATAATTATAAATACTCCTTGAAACTTTTATTTTCTTCTCTGTGCCAAATTGTAAAAGCTGCAACATAATGGCATTTAAGGTCTCCATGAAATGAGAAAATTTCTAACACGTGCTGCTAGTATGACTTTTTTTTTTTTTTTTTTTTTTAAATATATTCCTTGTGTTTTCATATATGCACATTTTCTAATAGTCCTAATCCCATGTATTGTCAGTATGTTAATGCACACTATGTGAATAATTGGGGGTTACTTGAATTTAATGTTTTATATATAATATAAAATTTTTCCATGGCAAAGTCAAGTCATGCTCCCTCCTTTAGTGTAAACATTAGTGTACTAAATAAACTGGTCAGCATTCGGTTTTGGTTTGGGCACCAATTATACTTATATAATTATTTGAATTTTGGCAAACCTCTACCAGTGAATATAATGTGTAAATACCACTTCAGGTTCTTTGACCAAATTTCAAAACAAAACAAAAAAAAATCATGAATGCCATGAAATGAATAATTAGTAAACGTATCTTGTTAGTTGTGTTATGTACATTTCTCTTTTTACCTTGGTTGTGTGAAATCAGGCCACAGCGACCATGTTCCTCATCATGTCGCGACAATTGTGGCGTTCTCTTCTTCATTTTTCTCGTTAGTACTCATGCAGATTCTGTGGGAATTTCTCTTGATAGTATACTTGTCTGTGATTTCACCTGATTTCAACCCTGCCTTATTCAGTTTTTCAAATATATTTTTAAATGTACTCAATGCATACCATGCTCGTCTTTTACCTGCTGTGGATGTATAGGGTGTATAATTAAGGACAAATGCCTAAAAAGGTAAAATGTTTTCTCTGAATCTGTAAACAAAGCTCCATTTTTTTTTTTTTTTACATATATATGTATGGTACATTACAGAGACTGATGTGAGAGATGTATTTAATGTATACTATATAAAGCAAATGAACTATTAAGCCTGTTGTCAAAGAGCAGCATGTCTATTTGTGAGCGCTAGATGTTTGACGTCTGTTCTGATGAGGGTACAGGGTTTTTACACAGATGTGCTGTTTGACAAGCAGCTACCGTCATTCGGATTGGATATTTTAATCATTTTATCCTTTAAACAACTGTTTTATACATTCATACCCACTATGGAACAATAATCTGCATATTGTGAGAAGAAGTACAACAAAATGTCTGTACACCATGACCCATAAGCATATGGATTTTGGACAGACTGATGTTCTTGTATTTTGTACAACAGGAAGAAAACTGAAAACAAGGGGTAAAGCAGATTTAAAAAATAAGTATTCCCAGTATTACTAAACACCAACCGATCTTGTGAGTCAAGCTGGTAGACTGGGACTGTGGTTACATATCAGTATAAACTCCCACTGTGTTGGTGTAAGGGACTTAATGTAGCATTTTTTGAAATTTTCACAGGAAGTTGGGCTCATATCTTGGTCTTCTTACATCATGTGTAACTGTTTTGTGGTTGACGTTTGCCTTCCAGAGAATGTTGACCAATCAGTGTGTGTGTGTGTGTATGTGTTTGTTGAGGGACCTGTACAAATATCAGTTTGTTGAGTCTAAGTGAGCTCATTGTTAGTGTGGATAAAACTTGTCATTACACATAAATATCCAAACTGGAAGACTATATATTGGATCATTTTCATGGCCAAAAAAGCTGTTGGTTTATAGCCCAAACCTTAATAAGAGCGAACATCAAATAACCTCGTACTTGTATATCATTTAAAGTGTCAGTCTTACACTATTTCATGGTGCTCAAAAGTGTGCGTTACTCAAAATATTCAACTTTACTTGTTTCACCTGCCATCACTGTGATACTGGAAGAATCTCTCCACTGTTGTTTACATATATTTATGTTTGGTTCATTGCCTTTAATTTATTACAATCATGGATTCAGTGAATCATGGTTGAACTTTCATGGGGGTTTGAGACCCCTGTTTGGTGCCATAAAACTCATTCCATCAGAAGAGACTTACTGCATATTTACTACGCATTTACCATGTACAAACCTTTTCAACTATTTCTAATTTAAGATGCTTGCAACCTGGGTGCCACCAAAGACTGCTAACTGTTGTTGTTAAGGATGAAGTGAAATGGCAAGAATGTAGAATCTATTGAGTCTTATTCCGAATCAATAGTCTACTTTGGTAATTCCCGTTGTTTCCAAGTATGTTTTGTTCCTTGCCTCAGTGTAAGGACACACAAAAACGACCCATTGTTTCTTACCCGTTGTATTCCCTACCTGCCCTTTGTGTCCTCCTCAGTCTTTTTACATTTGAAACATTTGTATGGAGTCATGTGACAAAGTGTGGAAGCTGTCAGAGTGGCTTGTAACGACCAATGTGAGTTCCTTCCCTTGCTAGTCACCTTAATGCCCTGCTTTCTGACTTCAGTAGTATTAAAAAAACAGTTTGGGTCTCTTTTATGCCCTCCAAATCCGGTCCATTCGCTCTTGAAGTTCTACAGATGTCTCGTCAAATATTACATAAATTACATTCATTGAAAATATAATAATAAAAATAGTATTTAATGATGACTCTGATGATGTGTTCTGTACGTGATGGATGATATCCTGAAAAAAGAATAAACATTTACACTATTCTCAAAGATCACATGCCGGATTATGTGTTTTCTTATTTAATTTAAAATTCTTTGGCACCCTTTTTTCTGGGTACCAACATTAAAAGTGTGAAGAAGACAATATTAAAGTGTATATGGTTTAATTCAAGAATAGGTTGAAAACCAAAACCAGTGTTTTTTCAGCCTGAGCTGACCTAGCTTATGTGAAACCTAATAGTTATTTGCCTAAAGTGTATAGATTTGGGAAACAACTAAAATGGTGGCCTTTTTTAGGTTTAATCTAAATTAAACCTATAATCTAGGTTTCCAGATTATATAGATATGATCCCCATTAAGGCAAGTCTAAAATCATTGCAACTGCTCACATTGGTTTCACACCTTTGCAGCCGGTTTTCGCAGCTCATCACCTTCTCTGGCATCTCGTCACATTATCTCCCTTTCTCTTTCTGTTTTTCTTTCCCTTTCTCCATCCATTCTCTCAGACTCATGGACTGCCTTCAACATCACTTGACACCCCTTATTAACCAAAAGGAAGCAGTTAATCCCCTGATGGTTATGTGTCATACTTCATGACTCACAACTTCTAAACTCACAGCATTTTCACCCCAAACACATAAAACAGGTGAGATGAAATGTCTCATGTAAAGTACCACTAAAGATGTCTACTGACTAACCCAGTGAACTTTTCTGTCTCTGTGGAGAAGACTGGATGATTGATCTGTTTCTTTATTGTGGCCTGTGGTGATCCCAATGCGAGCAAAGGGTGAGACTTCGACTTTAATGCATCAGCTTATCATTTAAAAACAAAAATTCAATTGATAAAACATCTTCATAACACATACGGGAATTTGGAGACTAAACATACTGTATAAAACTTAGTCTGTTTCTTACTGTAAGCCAAACACCCAACTTAGCATGACCAAAACCTAGTGTAGTGTTGTGTTAGGTGATAGTGTGCAGAGCAGCCTTGTGCCAGACCATGACTAAGCACACGTACCACTGTCTGTGGCCTAAAACAAACACGTTGCACCCCCGAGTAAATGTGGGCTTTTTGTTCTAATTAGGGCTTTGTGTATTACCGTCTACTCCAAGCCTCAGCATGTGTTTTGTTTCTTCATTTGCTGTTTTTAAGGAGTTTATCATACCTGCACAATGTGGGACCTCTTTAACCGTAAAATATAGTTCATAGACTCCAACACCTCACCCTTTTCTGAAATTTCCACCGACTGAACACGTTAGGTCTACGCTGACATTCTTTATAGGCCAACTCGGTTTTGGGTTATTGAGGGTTGAATTAAACATATTCAGTTCAAGGGGCCGGTTAAGCAAGCTGATAATTAATTGAATAATAAATACAATAACTTTGATATCTGCTGTGATTTCCTACACTGTAATTATTAAAAAAATAAAGAAATCACAGACCTCTGGGAGTCCTGAGAACATGCTATTAAAGGTCCTGCTAGATAGAAAGTTATTATTTAGCTTTTATATTTATAAAATTGGTAATATAAATTGGTTGAAGTTTTTTTTTTTTTTTTTCTTTACCTTCTGAAAAGTTACTGGCTGCAAAAATATTGAGAACTGCTATCTTGACCAACAAATTAGCCACAAGGTTGAAAAAAAAAACAACACTGTACTTTACTTGTATAAGTAAAGTCAAAAGTCTTGAAGTTGAATATTATCTAAATATATGTATTTTACAATTGTTTAAGGTTTTAAACAAGGAGTATTTATCAAGACAGCTGATTTTTTTCTCTCGCTGTGCTACATTTAGGCCTAGCTAATGGCTTCCCAGACCCTCGCGCTCATTTCTGACAGCTAACGGCAGGTCAGCGGAAGTGACGTGTCTGTGGTTGCTCAGCGTTCAGCGCGAGCGTTTCCTAGCCAAGTTTCAGTTTTATGCACGAGCGCCAGCGCTCTGATTTATTGTCGGTGAGGCGCAGCGAGGACTCACAACTTCAACATCACAATTATTATTAATTAAAACTCACTGGATTCACTACTGAGCTTACAGTCAGTTTCAGCAGGTAAGTTTGAACTAACTCCAGCAGTAACTCCTCAGTATAAGTGAATGTAAGCTAATGTAAATGTCAATTATTTTAGTATACACTGAATAAAATTAATTACAGCTGCGGAAAACGGGTTAGACATCATAGCAGAATGTTTTAGCTTGTAAGCACAAACAAACATTTATGTGCATAGGCTGAATTTCTGCAGGTGGCTTGCACCTGCAAATAAAACCACAAAAAAAAAAAAAAAAAAAAAAAAAAAAAAAAACTTTTGTAAACTCTTTAACTCTGTTGAAATGTATTCTTACTCTAACTTGTAACATTTATTATTTATAAAAGTCTTTTATGAATTATTTTATTCTAAAAACTAATTGTAAGATTTCAAACCCGTACTTAGCAGTTATACATTTTGAATGCATTTGAATGCAACATTGGTTTTACTTTTATTTATTTTTTTTTAAATTAAATTCTTTACAACTTTTACCACTTTACAAGTATTTTACAAGTACACTTTGTATACGTGGTAAACAAATTAATTTCAATAAAAGGATTCATATTTGAGCTACTATTTACAAACCACTTCCCACCAAATCGTCTGCCTGGGGTTCATGTGATTTTGCATTTCCCCCTTTTTTCTTTTTCTTTTTTTTATTTAAAGATCTTATCTTCACATTTGCATGTTTATTGCATGTTTTTATTCTCATTTCCCACAGGCTGTACAGTGTGTCTAGGTATAACAGACAGAGAGACAGACACAGGCACCCTGACATCCGCCGGAGACACAGCAGACGAAGACAAACTGAGACTCCTTTAGCACACAGACAGCAGGTAAACACATAGTGGACGCTGTCCTTTTGACCAGATCTGATCTGATTTTTGCTATAAGGAGTACGTGAAGTAGATGAGCATTTCTTTGATGAAGTGTAAAGAGAACCGCTTTAGTATGCTATTCCTGAGTGTTAATATTGATCACTTTTAAACTTTAATACTACATATTACTCTGCAAAAATAATTAGAAAGAAAGTTTAGGACATGTTTTGGCTTTCTTAAAAGAAAATGACAATGTTGTGAATACTAAAGATAAGCAAAACCAGTCTATCAAATATATTTTATTTACTCAGCCAGTTAAAAATCAGATGTGTGCCCCGCATAGTCATTTGCTGTATTGTAGTAGTTATTTGTCCCATTCCTGCAAGAACAGAGCTTAAATGCAGTATACTTTTTATTCACCAGTAATGTCTATTCTCAGTGCGATACTATTCCAATATACTGCTTAATGGGGAAAATGATTACAGCTAAACATTTAACTACCAAACTCCTTTTTTTTAAATCGTAAAAGTACATTCTCTCTATTAACACTGAGATTTTCAGTTTCAGTTCATTTCCTCAATGTTTAATACTAGACACTTGTTTCAAAGGTCCTGAACTTGTCCAGGAAACTAGATTAGATTAATCAAATGTTTATTTTTATAAGACATCTGATTTATTAGAATTGCTATTCTGCATGTATTTGTCATTCTTGTTTGATTTTTATTTAATCAGAGAGATAAAAAAATGAATTGCAGACCCAGCACAGCATGCTGTAATTCAGTAAACCTGATCTCATGAGAAACATGTACGAATTTAAACCAGCAAAGGTGATGTGCTGGGACTTCATCGATTTCTTATAATCGCAGTTGTAAGAAAAGCTACAAATGCTGACGCCATGCTTAACCTAGATGTATGTGACATTTCATGCGATCTGATTTGGGGAAATTTCTTTTTAGAAATTTAAAAATGTGAGACCTTGTTGAATTCAATGGTTATCGGTCCCCCTAACTGTTAATACAACTTTATTTAGTGTGTTAGAGCTTGATAAATGTGCTGACTGAGATTTAACACGACATATTCACATTTACATTTTACATTTACACTATTTAGCAGACACTCTTATCCAGAGTGACATACAGAAGTGCTTTGTAGTCTCTATTAAAAACACATCCTCATGCTAGTTCAACATGTCAGGGTCTAAGAATACCATCGAGCTAAAACGCAATTAGGGGGAAGTTAGGACAGAATAAATGCAAACACACAAGTCAAGGATTTTTTAAATAATTAAATTCACTTAATATAATGCAAATAATACAACTAATTTTGTAGTGGAGTTATGTTATGCATGCAGCATTTATAACACAGCTGAAGAATATGCAATGCAATACAGTAGAGGCACAGCTGCAGGAGCTGATGATTTGGTCAACCCTTAAAGTGATTTCAATACTACCACCTAGTGGTAAAAAAAAATGTGGTATGCTGTCATACCTTTTGTGTTTACAGTTATTTTTAATGTTGTGGAACATCCGCAAGACATGTTACTTCCTCTTATTGCTTACATTATAGCAGCTTCTCATGAAGTTAATAAGAAAAAAATACAGCTTGTCAAAACCCCTCCTGAAGTTGTGAAGTCTTTCCCATTTCAAAAACGTACAGTTAAGTCACAGCTTTACCTCTAACTGATAAAAAAAAAAAAGCAATGATACTGGAGTCTCCTTCTAAAAATGGTAAATAAACTTTACCATTTCAATGATACACTGGATATACACATTTTTAAATCGGTTGATGTGGAGCATCTGCAATACAAGTCTATGTGAACGAATATAGAGATGATAACATATTAGAATGAGTGCATTAATATAAACCTGATTTGTCTTGCAGCTGGAACTATTGTCAGAGCTGCTGCTATAGAACATTAATCAACACCTTCCAATCAATCAGTATCAATTGTATTCTTTTTTCCATCAATCTCATTAGTCTACATTTCCACCTTTCCTGGCCAGCATCTCTCCTGCATTCTGGACATCATGCCTCGTTCTTTCCTGGTGAAAAAACGCAGGAGGGGAGGCTCTAGATCTTCCCTTCCTACAGACTGTATGCCGTGTCTGGGTGTACGAGGCTGCATAGGTGCAGGAACCCGAGAAGAGCCAGAGCCAAATGTTGAGGCTTCATCTATACAGCAGACGAAGACACACCGGGACTGGACAACAGGTAAGCAAAGAGTGGACACTGTTGTTAAGACCTAACCTGATTTCAGTTGCATTCATTAATGGTTAATAAGAGCTTTTCTGATCAAGTGTAATAAATGCCCACTATTGAATGCATGGTATTCTATACTGATTTCTAATCCTGATAACCTTCACACTACATATGACTTCACTAAGACTACAGAAATGCATACAATACATTGTTCTTCTTAAAATTCTTCTGAAAATGCCAATATGACTAATAATGCAGGTTAATGAGACAAGTTGAACCAATTGCTTATCATTTTTTTCACTTCGGACATTAACAATTTGGATTATGACACATGCATTGACTTTGCATAAGATTTCACAATTCACATTACTTATCTCTTTCCTCCACAGGTTTTAGTGGTTGTGAATTCCCTTCACTGATTCCCTGGCATCACATTCAATCCAGCACCACAGAGGATAAACAGGACCTGGGAAGTGAGTTAAAGTCCAGCAGTAAAGACACAGATTATTCAGCGATCAGCTCCTCTATTTCACGCTGCCGGTTATGTAGCAAGGTAAATGAGCCTGGACCCATTTCCACAGCGGTTTCACAAAATGAAAGAAATGGACAGACTATTTCACAAAATGTAACTAGGAGACTCATATTTTCCCCTGTGTTAATCCATATTAATACATTGATTTTGTCCCCTACTTGCTCTACAGTATCCATCTTTCCCATTTATCCCTCTTTCTTTCTCTTGCAGAACTTCTTTTCCTATTCTGACTTGGAGGCCCATCATTACAAATGTCACGAAGGTCACAAGCCGCCCATAGTCTGCATTAACAGCAGCGAACCAGTGACACCGCACAGAACAAAGGTCATTATAGATTGCTGAAACCTTTGTCATTTTGCATTCTGAGAAGTCATTTCATCAGTCTTGTTGTCAAAACAGAAATTGCACAAAATCGCATCGAGAAATACAAATGACATACCATGGCGAAATCGGCTGCTTGTAGCCGACACATTAGTTCCATATCATAGGATGTGAGCATTAGGTAAATTGAGGTAAAACAAAAAAAACCTGAGGTCTGACCCAAAATCAAGTCAGCCTATAAATAATGTCACCTGGACCTACGTAATGTAAAAAGTTTTCCTTTGAGAAGTGAAACTTTGAGAACCCATAGTTTAAAAGATTGTGTTATTCACAATAATCACAATATAAGGACCTCGAATGCTCAATTTCAGTCAAGGGGTTTGTGCGAAGTTAAATAACATGACCAGAACACATCATAACTAAGCATTATGGATCTTCTTAATCATCTTGAACATTATTTAGCATATCCATTCTAGTGAACAGCATATTATATTATTATATATTATACTGATGTGCGTGATCATATAATTTAATGAAAGATTACTACTGATGAACACTACTATAAATCTAACAGTGTGTGAATGTTTCAGGAGCGAAAGTTCGAATGTAAAGTGTGTGGGAAGCTGTTCAAACGTTCCTCCACTCTCTCCACACACCTGCTGATCCACTCAAACACAAGGCCGTACCCCTGCCAGTACTGTGGCAAGAGATTCCACCAGAAATCAGACATGAAGAAACACACCTTTATTCACACGGGTAAGACCTTATACAGATAGTAACAGATATCTCTACATTGTTACACGTGGCGGGTTCATTTAGATTCATATATACACATACATTCATATGTACGCCATAAATACACACATGCACACTCACTGGCCACTTTATTAGGAACACCTGCACACCTTCGCATTCATGTCATTTTATCCAATCAACCAATCATGTGTTATTTGAGTTACTGTAGCCTACCTGTTAGCTTGAACCAGACTGGCTGTTCTCCTCTAATCTCTCATTGCGACATTTCGGCCCACAGAACTGTTGTTCATGGGATGGTTTTTGTTTTTCATACTGTTTTATTGTGGGAGACGGTTGTGGCTGAAAATTCCAGATCAGCAGTTTCTGAAATGTATAAACCATCTTGCACCAGCAACCATGCCACAGAGTTACTGACATCATATTTTCCCCGAACTCTGATGTTTCATGAGAATCTTAACTGAAGCTCTTGATCTGTATTGGCGTAATTTTATGCATTGTGCTGCTGCAACATGATTGGCTGAATTGCGTGAATGACCGGGGTACAGATGTTCCTAATAAAGTGGTCAGTGAGTGTAGACTGAAAGTGTAAAATGCATTGGATTCAGTGCTTGAATTATGGATTATTATGGATTATGTTTTTTTTTATAGGAGAGAAGCCACACGTGTGCAGGGTGTGTGGGAAGGCCTTCAGCCAGAGCTCTAATCTAATCACACACAGCAGAAAGCACTACAGGCCCTTCAGCTGAGCACACACACACACACACACACACACACACACACACACACACACATACACACTTCTCAATTTCTACTTGTAAATATTTCCCACTTTATGACAATAAACCTTTGTAAACATTTATCAGCAGATAAAATGAATTGATGACACAGATCACAGAAATAAAAAAGATTGGCCACACTAACTCTTTTTAACCTTTATTTTTTGTGATGCACAAAGCAGTTATTCTGAGCATAGCGAGTGATGTCAACTGTTTTATAGGACTTTGACACCTCCAAACTCAGGACTTCACTGCTGGGGAATCTACAGCTCATCAAAATTCAAGAAAATTTAGGTTTAGTTGAATGTTAAGTGAATATGAAAAATATTTTTGTATACAATATGATCAAAACAGGACAGGAGTGACCTAATGAGGAAATATCAGATACTCACAATCAATACAGCCCTCTACACACGGACCTTCAGAGGGTAAACACACCTCAGTGGCACACATAAAATAGATCTGAGAAAGGACAAAAATATACAAAAATATAAAGGACAGTATCTTATTTGAGTATCTCCTTGAACTAATAAACTAATATTTTAATAATAATAATAATAATAATAATAATAATAATAAAATGTACTTATATAGCACCTTTCTTATATATATTAAAAATGCAGCTCATATCAGAGACAGATGATGCCTGACTAATGGTTGTGTTCCAGATCTTAAAACAAATGGATGCTTCACCACTCTTTTTAAGTTTCATACATGGAATGTGGAGAATGTTAGCACTAGATAATCTCTAGAGGAGGAGGTGCATATAGGATGTACAGACGAAGGTATAATTAGTGGCCACAGTTCTCAGTCTCTCCAGCGAATCCTTCAAAAAATAGCTATTTCTAAAACGCTATTTACTTGATAACTTGCTCTAAGGTTTCCAGAATAAGCAATGGGTTTAATAAGTCAAAGCAGAAACCAAGTCAGTGAGAATCTTATGTCTTGTGTTTGTCTGGACCGTACCCATCATAGATGAGGACCCATGCTGAATGCGCAGAGCGAGGGTACGCCACACAGTAATGCACCAACAGCACTGCGCTGGGGTCTAAAGGGTTCAGCAGACGCACCTCCAGGTAAAGGGGTTTCCCCAGCAGCTTGCGCAGGGGCCGGTGGTATTGCGGGTAGTAGCTACTATACTGCTGGTCTAGGATGATCAAAAAATGTACATTAAACTTTGTAAACAATGAACTCGGCAAAAGAGCTCTCATAGTACCCCTGAATAATAAGCAATGGGTTTAATAAGTCAAAGCAGAAACCAAGTCAGTGAAAATCTTATGTCTTATGTTTGTCTGGGCCGTACCCATCATAGATGAATTTTGCGTTGCACTGCTGCCACATGATTCGCTGATCAGATAACTGCTTGAACGTGCAGGTGTACAGGTGTTCCTATTAAAGTGGAAGGTGAGTGTACTGGTAAACAGCAGTCAACATTTACCCTCAACACAACATTTATTTTAAAGAACACACAGCTCTCCATGATTTTCATCTAGCTCTGACACTTGCAGTAAGGTACCCATCTGAATGGTGGTGAAGTGCACTCTTTTATGACCTGCTTGTTCTGTTGGTGGAGTTCATTTAAAAAAGGAGTGACTGGCTAAGCTTACCAGTCTACGTCTACGATCTATGATCGCATGTTCACTAAGATCATCCAGTCAATAGTAAATTGCCATGAAATTTAGCTAATGTTAGCTGTCATGGTTTATTCCATCACTTTGTCCACTCACGTTAGTTTGTTGGTTAAAATATAAGTACAGTGATCTCCCTTACTTACAACTATATATATTGATATATATATATATATATATATATATATATATATATATATATATATATTGAATGAACTTGTTGGTCTAGAAGTGTAGGAAAGGTCTGGTAGGAAGAGGCCACAGAATAAAAAAGTTTGAGAATCAGCATAAACATTTATTCACTTCTGTTACTCTTATGTACAATGGATATTTAAAGTCTACACACCCCTGTTAAAACAGCAGGTTTTTGTGATGTAAAAAATGAAACAAAGATAAATCATATCAGAACATTTCCACTTTTAATGTAAAAATTACAACCTGTACAATACCATTGAAAACCAAACTGACACATTTCAGAGAAAAAAGATACAAATAAAACACTTAGAATAACCTAGTTGCGTAAGTGTGCACACCCCTGAATTACTACTTAGTTGAAGCACCCTTTGATTTTATTACACCACTCAGACTTTTTGAGGAAAAGTCTATTAGCATGGCACATCTTGACTTGGCAATATTTTCCCACTCTTTCTTGCAAAAACATTCTAGATCTGTCAAATTGTAAGGGCATCTCCTGTGCACAGCCCGCTTCAGGTCATTCCCCAGATTTTAGCTGGATTCAGGTCTGGGCTCTGGATACGTCATTCATAAACATGGATCTTCTTTTGGTTAAGCCATTTCTTTATTGATTTGGATGTATGCTCTGGGTCATTGTCATGCTGAAATGTGAAATTCCTTTTCATCTTCAGTTTACTAGCAGACACCTGAAGGTTTTACACTAAAATCGACTGGTATTTGTAGTTATTCATGATTCCCTCCACCTTGATAAAAACTACAGTTTTGGCTGAAGAAAAGCAGCCATAAAGTGTGATGCTGCCACCACCATGCTTCACCGTGGGGATGGTGTTCTTTTGGTGATGGATGTTTTTTTGTGAGAAAGGGCTCCATGTAGCCACCTACCCCATAGCCCAGACATGTGAAGAATATAAGAGATTGGTGTCACATGCAGAGAGTAATCAGTACCTGTCAGATATTCCTGCAGCTCCTTTAATGTTGCTGGAGGTCTCTTGGCAGCTTTGCTGATAAGTTTTTGTCTTGTTCTTTCATCAGTTTTGGAGGGACATCCTGTTCTTGGTGATGTCACTGTGGTGCCCCATTTTTTCCACTTGTTGATGATGGCCTTCACAGTGTTTCATGATACAACTACTGTTTTGGAGATTCTTTTATACTTCTCTCCTGATTGATATCTTTCAAAAGTGAGACCTTGTACTTGCTTTGTAAGCACTTTTTGCAGACCATGGCTTCAGCAGTCAGATGAAACCAAAAAGATGTCAAGAAAATCCTACAGAAACAACTGGTCTTTATTTGGGGTTAATCAGAATAACTTCATTGATGACAGCTGTATAATGATCACTTTTGAACATGAGATTGAATGCGATTGGTTCATTCTGAATGCTGCTACATCCCAAATTATAAAAGGGAGTGTACACTTATGCAACCAGGTTATTGTATTTTTTTTATTTTTCCTATTTTTCCCTAAAATATTTCTGATTGTTTTTCACTTAATTTTTATACGTTTTAATTTCACATTGAGGGCGGGAAAAGTTCTGACATGATTTATCTTGGTTTCATTTATTTTTACTTTACAAAAGCCTGCCATTTTAACAGGGGTGTGTAGACTTTTTATATGCACTGCATATCGGTATGATTTTTGTTCCTTTTTTGTGCATGATGTTGACTTAATTTTTTGCTAAATGACAAATTTGGCCTTTGGTTTTTCGCTTGAGACTTCTAGAAATAGGATTTCTCATGTTTTCAAGTGTGGTAGTTGGGTTCAGCAGCAAGTCTCGTAATTTGTCCCACATCCTCTTAGTTTTGCTTTTTTCACTTGTGAGCTCATGTTTATCTGAGATTATCACTGGTTGTTTGAGAGAGACTTGTTGGAATGATCTTGGAGACAGATGAAAATGGCCGTATTGCTATCTGTCTATCTATAAAAATCAACCATTCACATATATAGATGACATGCAGAAATGACGATCCTGAGATGTATAAAACACTTTTTGAATAAAGTTTCTTTTCTTTTTTTTTGTCCCACATTCCTTCTTAGGGATCTTTGGTGCATGGTGTCTGCATACTTCAGTAATTGTTATTACACTGTGTAAGATAGCGTGAAGGCGATAGAGGTTATAAAACCTGTCCTAGTTTCTCAGCATCATGTAGAAATGGTTTATATTATATTCTGTAGATTTCTTAAATAATAGAAAGCAGTCATAGAGATGTTACTTGTACTGGGCTAAAAAAAAAAAAAACATTATTTTACCTTTAGCCTAGACAGCGTGTGTGCATGTGTTTTGGAGAGCTTTTGCACTGAACACTGTAGGAAGGGAGATTTTTAACTAACTTCAGCTAAAATCACTCTGTAAACCTTTAAAGAGTGGAACATGTAGATCAGCTCACTACAACCTTACAGTCTAATGACTGTCATAAAATAATAAAATAATGTACAGCACTAAAAAAAAAACAAGCCATGACTCCATATACACTGCACAAAGCTTTGTTTATTTATTTATTTTTGTGTTATTGTTTATTATTGTTGTTATTTATTATTATTTTTAAAAATTTATTATTGTTATTATTTTTGTTTTTTATTTCTTTATTATTATTAATATTGATTTATTGTTGTTATTTTTAATTAATTATTAGTTAGTTAGTCAGTTAGTTAGTTAGTCAGCTGGTTAGTTAGTTATTAATGTTTATTGATTGCTGCTGCTGCTGCTGAACTGGGTGCTGTTGCTGCTCAGGATGCTGGTTTAAAAGGATGCTTGGCTTTCCTCTTTTTGGCTTGGAGCAGTCTCCGGATCTGGCCCGCGCGGATCTTAATGGCTTTCTTCCTCACTTTGCGTTGTGGCTCCGGCATCTCTATCACTACCTGTCCGGGCGTCTGAGTGTGAACCGTGTTCTTCCACATGTCCATGTTCACCACAAAGTCTTCCCGAGGAGGAAGCAGTGAGGAATACACAGTCTGGCTCTGCTTCGGTGGGGCCGCCTTACTGAACTTCTCCTGCTCAGGCGCCCTGCGGCAGCTCACGTCTGCCACATAATTACACAGCACCATGAGGAGCAGTGCTGCGAACACACACATCAGCACAAAGCCACCGACGCTGTACACGTTGTGCAGACCTTCATAGGATACTTTGTACAGGTAAGCCCTGTACGCTAAGGATAGATCCTGTGGAGTAACCGGCGCCATCAGTACTTAGTGCTTAGAGTTCACCTGAAACACACAGAGAGAAATGACGCTGTCTGAGGAAGCCGCTGCTCAGCCCTCTTTATAGAGCTCAGCCTCTGTGACGTCACAGGCCGTCTGTGACGCCACAGCACAAGCATTCTGACGCGCCCGAACTCACGCGCTCCGTCTCCCACTGAAGCAAGACCAATAATAATAAGCTATTTAAAAAAAAAAAAAAAAAAAAAAAAAAAAAAGAATATGTGAAATTTATGTATCACTGCTTCTTGTCAGTTGTTAATTAACTTCCATCCATCCATCCATTTTCTGTGCCGCTTATCCTACACAGGGTCACGGGGGGCCTGGAGCCTGTCTCAGAGGAATTAGGGCACAAGGCAGGGGACACCATGGACAGGTGTCCCCATCTCAGGGCACAGTGGCGCACACACCCATTCACTCACTATGGACAATTTGGAAATGCCAATCAGCCTACAATGCATGTCTTTGGACTAGGGGAGGAAACCGGAGTACCCCGAGGAAACCCCCGAAGCACAGGGAGAACATGCAAACTCCACGCACACAGGGCAGAGACAGGTGCGAGGCAAACGTGCTAACTACTAAGCCACCATGCCCCCCTTGTTTACTTATTACTTATTTACTTATTAATTAATTCATTAACTTATTTTTTTAAGAGCATATTCACAGCACAGTCACATAAAATGCATTGTATATTTTATTCTATTGATTCGTGAACACTATACCTTTTTCCTGCATATTATATAAGAAAAATTATAATTAAGTCAAGAAAAATCAAGCTCAGTAGTGTCATGACACTGTTCGCTATCTATCTATCTATCTATCTATCTATCTATCTATCTTCCTTGTCTGGTACATTTGATGCATCATGTCTGTGTATATTAGTAATTTTTTTTTTTTATTATATTGTGTGCAATTGAGCACCACAGAGGACAAACAGGACCTGGGAAGTGAGTTAAAGTCCAGCAGTAAGGACACAGATTATTCAGCGATCGGCTCCTCTATGACACACTGTCAGTTTTATGGCAAGGTAAATGAGCCTGGACCCATTTCCACAGCGGTTTCACAAAATGAAAGAAATGGACAGACTATTTCACAAAATGTAACTAGAAGACTCATATTTTCCCCTGTGTTAATCCATATTAATACATCGATTTTGTCCCCTACTTGCTCTACAGTATCCATCTTTCCCATTTATCCCTCTTTCTCTCTCTTGCAGAACTTCTTTTCCTTTTCTGACTTGGAGGCCCATCATTACAAATGTCACGAAGGTCACAAGCCGCCCATAGTCTGCATTAACAGCAGTGAACCAGTGACACTGCACAGAACAAAGGTCATTATAGATTGCTGAAACCTTTGTCATTTTGCATTCTGAGAAGTCATTTCATCAGTCTTGTTGTCAAAACAGAAATTGCACAAAATCGCACCAAGAAATACAAATGACATACCATGGCGAAATCGGCTGCTTGTAGCCGACACATTAGTTCCATATCAACAGTAACAGATATTTCTACATTGTTACATGTGACATGTTTATTTAGATCCATATCGATACATGCACACACGGTCACTTTATTAGGAACACCTGTACACCTGCTTATTCATGTCATTTTATCCAATCAACCAATCATGCAGTGCAATGCATAAAGTCATGCAGATACAGGTAAAGATCTTTAGTTAATTTTCACATTAAACATCAGAATTATGAAGATACAGTGGCACAGGTGCACCAAAACTGGACATTTGAAGATTGGAAAAACATCTTCTGGTCTTTCCGATCTTCAGCTGTACCGTTTTGGTGAGATATGTGTCCACTATAGCCTTAGATTCCTGTTCTTGGATGATGTGTGGATCCTGATGTTGTCTTCTGCTGTTGTAGCCTATCTGCTTTTCTGCTCACCACAGTGGTAAAGAGTGGTTATTTGTGTTACTGTAGCCTACCTGTCAGCTTGAACCAGTCTAACCGTTCTCCTCTGAGCTCTCATCACAACATTTTGACGCACAAAACTGTCGCTTACTGGAGGGTTTTTGTTTTTCCACACCATTTGGTTGTGGAAGACTGCTGTGGCTGAAAATTCCAGATCGGCAGTTTCTGAAATATACAAACCAGCCCATCTTGCACCAATAACCATGCCACAGAGTCACAGAGCTCTTGATCTGTATTGGCGAAATTTTATGCATTGTGCTGCTGCAACATGATTGGCGGAATTGCATGAATGACTGGGGTACAGATGTTCCTAATAAAGTGGTCAGTGAGTTTACTGAGTTTAGAAAGTGTAAAATGCATTGTATTCAGTGCTTCAATTATGTATTACTCCACATTTTCTTTGTCCCCACCCCTTCTTTTAAAAAAAAAAAAAAAAAAAAAAAAAAAAAAAAAAAAAAAAAAAAAAAAAGGAGTGAAGTCCACACGTGTGCAGGGTGTGTGGGAAAGCTTTCATCCAGAGCTCTAATCTAATCACACACAGCAGAAAGCACTACAGACCCTTCAGTTGAGCACGCACGCACGCGCACACACACACTCTTCTCAATTTCTCCTTGTAAATATTTCCCACTTCATGACAATAAACCTTTAAACATTTATCAGCAGATAAAATGAATTAGTCACACAGATCACAGAAATAAAAAAGATTGGCCACACTAACTCTTTTTAACCTTTATTTTTTGTGACGCACAAAGCAGTTATTCTGAGCATAGTGAGTGATGTCGACTGTTTTATAGGACTTTGACACCTCCAAACTCAGGACTTCACTGCTGGGGAATCTACAGCTGATCAAAAAAAAAAAAGTGAATATTTTTGTATACAATATGATCAAAACAGGACAGGAGTGACCTAATGAGGAAATATCAGGTACTCACGATCAATACAGCCCTCTACACACGGACCTTCAGAGGGTAAACACACCTCAGTGGCACACATAAAATAGATCTGAGAAAGGACAAAAATATATGTACAAAATTATGTAGAGCAATAACTTATTTGTGTAGTTTCTTGAACTAAAACTATTACAATACTAGTTTTAATAATAATATCAACAAACTTTACTTACATGGCACCTTTCTTATATATATTAAAAATGCAGCTCATATCAGAGAGAGATGATGCCTGACTAATGGTTGTGCTCCAGATCTTTAAAACAAATGGATGCTTCACCACTCTTTTTAAGTTTCATACATGGAATATGGAGAATGTTAGCACTAGATAATCTTAAGGCATGATTTTGAACATAATGGTACAGCACCTGAGTGTCTGAAACTAACAGATTTAAAAAATAATAATAGAATTTTATTTATAAATAAGCCCTGTGAAGCAATACGATTTCTAATACATGCATCCGTCCCATCAGCTCTTCTCAAGACTGTTCAATTTACTTTTTTAGTTAAAGTGGACAGGTATTTACCTCTTCCTCCTCTCCCTCCTTCTCCACCACCTCCTCCTCACCAGGTGCTGTTTCCTTCCTACTGCTTTCCAGGAACTGGAAAGTACTGACAGTGAATCGCCTCACGTGATTGGCCAGTCCTTCTGGAGGAGTGGGAGGGGGTTCATGGGATGGGGTGACATCAAGGGGGTTTGGGCAACTATAGAGGAGGAGGTGCATATAGGATGTACAGATGAAGGTATAATTAGTGGCCACATGTACAGTTCTCAGTCTCTCCAGCGAATCCTTCAAAAAATAGCTATTTCTAAAACCCTATTTACTTGATAACTTGCTCTAAGGTTTCCAGAATAAGCAATGGGTTTAATAAGTCAAAGCAGAAACCAAGTCAGTGAGAATCTTATGTCTAATGTTTGTCTGGACCGTACCCATCATAGATGAGGACCCATGCTGAATGCGCAGAGCGAGGGTACGCCACACAGTAATGCACCAACAGCACTGCGCTGGGGTCTAAAGGGTTCAGCAGACGCACCTCCAGGTAAAGGGGTTTCCCCAGCAGCTTGCGCAGGGGCCGGTGGTATTGCGGGTAGTAGCTACTATACTGCTGGTCTAGGATGATCAAAAAATGTACATTAAGCTTTGTAAACAATGAACTCGGCAAAAGAGTTCTCACAGTACCCCTGAAGGTTTAGTGTTAAATACATAAGGTGGCAAACCAGCTAGTTAACTGCTAGCAAACCATCATGCATTTGTCACAGGTTGAAATGAGTAAGGTTTCAGTATTAGAGTTTCCCTTCATTGTTACATATTTTAAGTAAACATGGACTATGAGAGTTTGTTCATTAGCAAAGTTAGCTAACTGGATAGACTAGTGTACAGGTTCTGTTTTAAAGGTTTTTATTTAGCACATGATCCAGTAACAGGTTGGAGCCTTTGAACCTATTTTATGACATCACAAACTGAGCTCACAATATTATGCTAATCAGCTAATCATTAATGGAAGCACAGTCTGTTTCAAACGGAAAAAGAATTTAGCACAGTTCTTATCTAAAGAGCAATCAGTAATAATTCTACCTAAATATCAGTCTATATAAGTGCAATCAAGAGAAATGAACCATTTAAAATCAAGCTGAATTCCTGAATTCAAACCAGTTAATGTTTAAGAAATGTAGGCTATTGAGGTTTAAAAAAAGGTAGGCAATACAATCATTATTTAATCAACAAAAATAAACATTCCATTATGTTGGAGATATTTTTAATAAACTGAAATATACGCTAAGGTTTCTCTGAGGCAGGGTTCCCCAGTTGATCAGAAGGCCAGGGGCTTTTTTGTGAGTGTTTTGTGATTTCCCATTTCACTGACACCTGATTCGATTCACCAATTGCCAGCTTTAATAGGTGTAGGCTAGGAAATCCGCAATGTTTTTTTGACTCTGGCCCTCCAGGACTGGATTTTCAGGACTTCTGCTGTAAGTGTGTGTAAGACACTGACCTTTTGCGATCCTGAGCTGAACCCCAAACACTCCCTGCGCCTGAATGGATGGGCCGAGAGATGGGCTTTTAACCAGGTAACCCACACTCGCCACTGTGCCAGACAGGTACCGGCACTCAACCAACAGCCTGACAAATCAATCAAGAAATAATGTAAACCAAGTTGTATTTGAAATGGTAGATATTTAGATTGCTGAGTTGATAAATATGTACCTAAATGGTGAATCTCTGGTTATGGTTCCATAGTTGAGAGTGACAGAGTTCAAAGTGTTCAAGATCTCCAGCATATAGATCACAGTGTTACCCACTTCCTAAAAACAATTTTGCACCATAAGAAAGCTTTCATACATGCCTGTCAAGTAGAGCAAGTATGGCATACAACAATAGCATACAGCATACGAACAATAATGTGTGAAACACCCCAAAATAGGAAATGCTGAATGCGAGTTTTGTTTAAACATAGTGGATAGCATATTACACATTCATATGTATATATTCAATGAAGAATTCCATAACAGCAAGTGAAGAACAATTGCACACACATATTTGTGAGCACCACAGCCATCCAATGGGATCTTAAAGAGGGCCAAGTCTGCCACCACCCTCTGAGGAGTGCAGGAGCTGTTGCCGGCTGCAACCAAGAGGGCGGGTGAAAGGTGTGGTTCTGTGAGCGATGCAGGGATGGAGAAGACAAAATGCCGATCGGCTGTGCATTCTGCCAAGGGAGGAAAAAGAAAGATAAACAAGAGGTAATTAGAGCTGTATATCTGAATCTCATGTAGGGGAAAACTCACCATCCATAGGGTAGTAGCAGGTCTGAGTATCCGGGGAGTAACAGCAACCCAGCTCACGGCATTCGGCTTCTGAAACAGAGCTGGTTCCGCAGGCTAACCGCTGTTCAAATGGCAGACTGCATTCTATAGGACATTAGCAATGACTGTCATGCTTATGGCAGTGAATGTGAGAGCAATTCAAAACAAACTGTTATTTTCACTGGTGTAACACCCCAAAACCAGAGATTAAGAAAGACAATGCAATATAACCTGCCAAGCCAATTGAAGAGTAATTTGTTGACACCTTTTTTTTTTTTTTTAAACATGTGAGTGCCAGTGATAAAAATAAGCATGAATAAAAATATCAGTAGATTCATTTTACTGTAAACATCCATTAACTCTCCGTTTCTCAGACAGACACATGATGTTGCCAATCAACAACAGTCATGTGATGTTCAGTAAGGATCTACTCCTTTGCTGTCATGTTTTTTGGTGCCATTGCCCAGGTTAAAAACTGCTTTTGTAACAATGGCTTACATAATGTCCACAATGCTGAAACTGGGGTTTTAAAAAAAATAAATAAATAACTAAAAATAAAAAAGTGAAAAAAGTGACCACTTCAGATGTCATACCGTGGTTCATGGGAACTTGGCAGGACAGTAAGGCCTCAACTTTACGACCGTCCGCTGTCTGATACTTCAACACAATTCGGTACTGTCCATCCTTTGAAAAGTATAAAAAAATATAAATAAAGCCTATTCTTTACTTAGATAAGCAAATGTGTAATCACATTTATCTCAGTATGGATTTGTACCACTTCACAAACCTGATGAGCCATGTGACAGGATGCATAGGGCAGGAGAATGTTAATATCACCATTTTGGTTCTTCTTGATCAAGTATCCACAATGACTTGGGGCTTCATCTAACAGCACTGCCTTTACACTTCCCTTAAGGCCAACAGTGGGAGCTTAAGAAAGAGGAGGGGGAAAAAAATCATTAAAAACACAATCAACAATAGTTAAACAGTTCCACAGGCAACCGAGGGTTACCTCCAAGTTTATTAAAGGAATATGTAGAAACCTGCAATGGGTATCAGGTTATCAAAGTTTGTATAGTAAATACAGCAAATATCGTTGCATCCAACAACTAAAAATTCATCATAATAAAAAGCCAAACTAGAATGCTTCAGTACTGGTCTGATTAAAATTCAAGGATACAGATGTTCAATTCAACTTAACACAAAAAGTACAAATTTAACACAAATATACAAAAACTGACCTAAAATAAAATACTGACCTTGATGATGCTCAAAAATCAAACTACAATCCAACAGCTAAAGATTAATTAAAGACTCACTTTGAACCTTCAGGCCTGTGATTGGTCCAGGAGGTAGTGTGACGCTCATGTCTTTAGAGTGGCATAAGACTTGTGGTTGATGCATTTGAGGTGGCCAGGAAATTGGTTTTGTGTCTTTGGACTGCTGGAAGGATGGAGCTGTCGGTTTGGGGGGATACAAAGATGGGACAATGGGCTTTTGGAAGTGCATAGGTGAGTCTCTAGGCTTTGATGGTTTGGAATATGGACCCAAGGGTTTTTGAGGACGGGAAGGCCGGATCTCATGCCTGGCTGGTTGAGAACGTGTGAAAATAGGTTTTGGCATGAGGCTGGCTGTTGTTGCAGATGACTCTGTAATAGTAGGAGAGGGTGAAGTGTAGGGACACTGGAGTCGTACAGCATGGTGTCTCGGTATCACATGATCCCAGAACTTCAGAGAAAGAGAGAGTAGCGAGGGGGACTGCAGAAGGGAAGAAGATTATTTTAGATGCATTTAACAGAGACATTCAGTGCAATTGGAATATCTAAAGTTAGTTGGACAGTTGCTCAAAAACAGACAATTGCTATGATGACATAATGTACACATACACTCTTGGGGGGGGGGGGGGGGGGGGGGGGGGGGATTCATTACGGGGTTCTTTCAATACATAACGGATTTCTCCTTTATAGGGAAACCTCCTGTAGGGTTCTGCATAGAACTTTCAAGGCTTCCCAAAGAGGGACAACCTGAAGAACCATTTAGGATTCTAGATTTAACCTTTTTTGAGTGTAGAAATGCATGCCATTTTGTTTTTAGAGACCAAATAGGACATTGACCATTTTTACCAAACTGTCCCAACAAACTCGATCTCATGCATTTAACCACTAAAAGGTTGTAAGCCTGGAACCACAGAAGCAATAGTACAGACTAAGACATTTTCTGGGCCACTGAACATTTAAGATGTGTGGAATAATAGCTACCAAAGCATTTTCTTACTGCAGTATATGAGTGACAGGCAGGAAGAGGGGAGGAGAAAACCACACCCCTGCCTTTACGCTGCAGTAAGTACCCACAGTGTGCTGGAGCCGAAGACACAGGAACCCAAACCTTCCTCTTCACATCTATAACCACACAGATGGAAGAATAGAACTCAGGTCTGTGTTAAATATGTCCATGTGAGAATAGTGTTAAATTTGCAGTTTACAAATGATCTAAGGATCATAAAACAGATCTGGGATTAGCACTACTAATTGTATATCTTTACAGCTTTATTTTACACTTCTAAAATCTTCTCATGAGAGCTTGTTCAGAAATACAGAGTTATATTATCATAGATGTGTGATTTTGTATTTGTCAAAGGTATGAGTAGAGTGGCAAGATACAAGAAAAAAAAAAAAGGCCACTTACATCAAGCACATTACACTGCATAGCTTCAAGTGTTCCCTTACTGTCAACACACCTGATTCAGGTGTGACCTAATCATTAAGCCCTCCTTTTGGTTCAGGTGTATCAGGTGTGCAAAAGACAAAACAAAAATAAAACAATATGGTGCAGGGCTCTGGGACTGCAGTCGAAATCCCCCAATTTAGCATAAAAACCAATATGAACACATCCTAGCAAGTAATCCTATTTTTGTCATTTTCTGACCCCCAATAGAACTGTCATGTGTGATTCCTGAAAGGAGATATCTGATGGAAATTTTTTGATCCACCACTCATCTCCTCATGTACTGGAACAGTATTTAATATGATGAATATTTCTTCATAAAAAAGCACTTTAATATAGATAGAAGAGGCTTTACACAATGCTCAGTAAATATAGTGGCTTGCAAAAGTATTTAACCTCCCTGGTATTTCAGATTTGTCTGAACAACAAATGATAAATACACATCATATTGTCTTAACAAGGACACAATTAACTTATAATTGGCATTCAACTGTGAAATATTAAAACAGCTCCCATTTTCTGGACAAAAACCACCTCAGTTGAACGGTCATTGAAGAGACAGAGTGGAGTGAAGGTGCACAAGACAACCATTTTAAGAGCTCTGCATAACTGACGACTGTATGGGAAAGAAGCACAAGAGTGGTTAAAAACAAAAAGGTGAATGTACTACAGTGGCAAAGTCAAAATCCCATTGAGAATCTGTAGCACTTTTTGGAAACTGCAGTCAACAAACATCATCCAACCAACCTGAAGAACCTGGAGCTAATCTGCTCTACACTCCCAAACAGTGCAAAGCTGGTAGGAACTTACCCCAACAGAAAAAGCTGTTACTGCAGGAAAAGGTGGTCCTACCAAGTACTAGCCTGAAGGGGTTGAACACTTTGACTTTGAAAATTTACTTTAAGTGCATATTGGTTTGCAATAAAAATACTGTGAGAAAGTGTCATTTGTAATCCAGATGAATCTGATGACTTAACGGGGCAGAATACTTTTGCAATGCACTGTATATCAATAGAAAATTCTATATGCAGAGTATTATATAGAAGAAATAGGAATCAAGTTGCAATACACAACCTATAATTGAGTAAAATTTGGTTGAGTCATAGAGGAACTTGACAGCTGAATTAGCTACCTAAGAGCACCTGCATTGTCACTAATTCTTTGGTCTTAAAAATGACATGTATTTTTTTTTTGCAACTGCACTTCTTGTTTTATAAGGAGGAGTATGACTCCCTCAGTTCCATGATAGCTTACACTAAAAAAACTAAGCTTTTACCTTTGACTTTAATGGAATTTATTTTTGCAGAGGGCAGAGATGCTCTCAAACGATCCCCTTTGCAGGTGAGCACTGGAGACGACTGGGAGGAATCATTTGCCAGCACTGGAAATCTATGATGAGGCTTCTGGGGTACCTGAGGAAGCTGAGGCACCTGAGGCTTCTGGTGAGGAAGGGGAGGAAGCTGAGGCAATTGAGGCTTCTGTGGAGGAAGGGGAGGAAGCTGAGGCAATTGAGGCTTCTGTGGAGGAAGGGGAGGAAGCTGAGGCAATTGAGGCTTCTGTGGAGGAAGGGGAGGAACCTGGGGCACCTGAGGAAGCTGGGGAACCTGGGGCACCTGAGGAAGCTGGGGAACCTGGGGCACCTGAGGAAGCTGGGGAACCTGGGGCAGCTGGGGAACCTGGGGCACCTGAGGAAGCTGGGGAACCTGGGGCACCTGGGGAAGCTGGGGAACCTGAGGCACCTGGGGAAGCTGGGGAACCTGAGGCACCTGGGGAAGCTGGGGAACCTGAGAAAGCTGAGGAAGCTGAGGCACCTGGGGCACCTGGGCAGGTTGAGGCACCTGGGGCACCTGGGGAAGTTGGTGCATCTGCGGCAGCTGAGGAAGTTGGTGCATCTGCGGCAGCTGAGGAAGTTGGTGCATCTGCGGCAGCTGAGAAGGTTCAGGCATCTGAGGGTACAGTCCCATCTGAGGTTCTTGAACTGTCTGAGGCTTTGGAGTTTGTTTGAGTGCTGATTTATATTCAGTTATATGCGAATCTGGTGGCATAGGTTTCTGATGATGATAAATATGGTAGTAAGGGTATACGTGATGAGGAAAATATTGATAAGGGGGGTACTCCATAGGCATACTCAGCTGCAAATGCCCAAATGGAGGCTGAAAAGGAGGGACAGTTATTTCTGTACTTGTTGTTGTGGGAATATCAGAAGAATGTAGAACAGGCACCTGTGCCATGTCATATAATGGTAAAGATGGGTGCTGAGGATGCTGTACGGTTACTCCTGTGCCACCTACTGGGGTTGTTTGCTCAGAAGGGAGCAATATGTGGTGTTGGGGTTGTTCCATCGTGGTCATTTCAGGCACCAAGTGCGGTTTAGATATCTCTGGTTTAGTGAGAGTAGGGTCAAGTGGGATAATCTGAGTGTGCAGTGGATGGAGTGGTTGAGAAAATGTTGCAGAGGGATTATACTGATGGTGATAGGGAAGATAGTGATGAGGCTGACAAGTAAGAGTATACATTTTCCCATCCAAGAGGACATCAAGAGTGCTGCCTCCATCCTGACAAAAGACAAAATTAAGAACAAGAAAAAAATTTGCCAGTTTTGAATTATGGTCATATCAAATGCAATTACAAACATGGATAAAGGAGGACTAATCCTAACAGTAACTAAAGTTAATCTTGTGTTTAGTTCCGAATACTACATTAAATAAAAGCCTTTCAAAAATGAAGCATTTTAGGATGACAGCTATTCTATTGCATTTGTATTTAAGAGACAATAATCCATCAGAGTTACTGTATAAGCTGTAAAATGCACCGGATGCCTTTCATCTGTTAAGACGTCTGAAGAGCCTACCTTAGCGCACTTCACTGTGAAAGGAATGAAGAGGATCAGGTCTTCAGGTGCTGAGTCCATACGATATGCACATGTGCTGGATACAAGTGGCACCCACTCCTCATTTACTATGAAGCAAATGAGGAAACCATATGAATGGTGTATGTAATAATACATAAGCCTAGTTTTAAACAAACTACCCAAACAGGTATGTAGCTTAATAGTCAGCTGAAGCCCATAGTAAATTTTCAATCACAAATTTGCTTAAATCTGTTGGAATTTGGATTTTTTTGACTTGGTTAAATGCTGACACTTTAGCTTGGTTAGCCCGGTCACAAGAAACTGGACAAGGTTGTAAAAATCAAATCTACACAACCCTTTGTTATTACTTTTTTAGTGCTATCAGCCACTTAAATCACTAAACCTTAACATACTTCAGTGTGACAGTACATCCTGTCACCCATTCATTGCAGAAGCCAAATAATAGTAGTTATTTATGCATGAATAATAATGTGGCCACACTAAGTCTAGACAGATACACAAGATGCATCTAAAAACTGACAGATATTAATACACAGTCTCTCACCTTTGATGCGATACTTTCCTGTACCTCTCTGAGACCCCTCTATCTTTAAGATTATTCCCAGGTACGAGCAGAAGCCAGATGGAGTGGCAGGAGCAGAAACAGGAGTCATGGGACAGGAAATACTCACAGGCATTCCCCACCACAGCAGTGGTAAAACATAACTTCCATTCTGAAGGATCAGAGAAAACCATTGTACAAACAGTAGAATTTCAACCTGCTGGGATATCTTAAAGCTAACAGGGGCTCTGTGACTTGAGGATAATTCTGCATATGAGAGACCATCAAAGCATCAACCATATAAAATGTCCAAAAATTCAGTGTCAAGACATAAGTAGGAAATTAACTACAACTGTACCTGCTGTAAGACATAGCACCCATCGTAAGGCGCTATCAGAACTAGGTTTCTCCATGTCGCCTTTACATTGTACCCACAGTATGAGGGCAGGTGAAGTATTGACACAGGGGAAGCATCCACTAAAGAGTGAGATACAGGTTTTAATTCAGAGTAAAGACTACACAATCCAAAAATAATTGCCTTATTCATTGTGATTTGGCATGACAGTCCAACCTCGGTCCACAAGAAGGTGTACGTAGTTCCATCCTTTAGCTGTTAGGATTATAGCAGCTGGGGAACATCGCACCAGTGGTCTCATTTGTAACCATTCCTCAGTAATATGGCTGGATGAAAGATTTACTTTTCCTTGGACATCAAATCCTACACAAAAATAACATTCAGTGTTACACAACTTGTTTAGTGTGCATTACCTAAACATGGGGTGTTTATGTTGTTCTAACAGGACCTGGAGAGTCGGATTGAAGCAGCTCTTTTGCATCAGTACCACCCTGTCTTGGAGTTAACATGGAGGGGTTGTTGGACTGGTGGAAAGCTGATGAAGACTTGTAGAGCTTTGAGTTGTTTGTTTCATTGAGGATTGAGTGTCTAGCTGGAGAAGACCAACGTCTCTGAGTTTCTGTAGAAGCTGTGTTTGATAAGTGCTGCTCAGTTCTCTCCTTCTGAAGTTCTCCTTTGGGTTTGCTTCCTTTCTGTAAACTTCCTCCTACCTGAACTCTGTGGGTTTGGTCCAAACCCGAGCCATGGGTTGTTAAACAGAGAGGTAGTGTTGTTGTTAAAAGGAGAATAGCTGTAATTCTTGACTGTAGTCGACAAGACATCGCCGGTGTTTTCACTCACGTGTATGCTAGAGCACAGCCAGCCGTTTGCCTAGTCAAATAATCTAAAAGAGCAAGCTCAGTTACACCTGCATCTGTTACAAACAATCAGCCAGGCCAATTAGAGCGCCATCAGGCTGGAGACCAAGAGGTAGTTATGCGCCTTCACCACTAGGTGTCGCTCCACAGAGTAGTTCAGAAAGCAGAGTTTCAAGTTTTAAGTTTATTGTCATGTGCTTCAAAAAGAGTGCTTGAGCATCTATATACTATGAAATTCTTGTGCTACAGTTGCACACTCCTACCCAGACACAATGCAAAAATGATAAATGAACTCTTATATCTTATAACTCTTAAATAAGTAGATACATTGTTTTATTTACAAGAAACATGAACATTATACACCTTCGTTCACTTGCAAATATTAAACATTATTCAGTTAAATATGTATATATCATTTATAAAACAGTAAAGAAAAAAGAAATAAAGTAAACAAAAGATGCCAGGAAGCAGGTAGATAACATGAGCCCAGAAGAATAAGAGGTAAACAAATCTTCACTTCCTGCCTAAGTTATCAAATTCACTAGTAAATCTTGCTTTCTGAAAATGCCAGAATAGTACAAATCAGTATATGATCAATGAATAAGAGTAGTACTCATCAGTTTGGACATACTGACATGTTCAGACCTTTGTTCTGTACATAATATTCAGTACTTTGCAGATTACATACACCATTCAGTTGTATATCCTGTAAATACTGGCAACAATGAGTCAAGAACCAGGACACTAGTGCTGATCTTCAGATGCTGATGTTTACTGCGCGCTTGAAGAATCTTCAGATCAGCTTTTTACAAATAGGAGCATCAGAAACATTTCACCAGCTCACTCTCAAGATGGAGAGGGCAGTATGTCATCCTTAAACTTGGTGTGTTGAGATTATACATTGTTCTGAGACCACACTGAGACACAAGGAATGAGAAATATGACTTATTCAGCAGGTCTGAGATGAGTGTAAAACTTTACTGAATGATCATAGAGTCAGAGGCAAATCAATTTCCCATCTGATACTCCTTAAGGAAGTATTACACAGCAAGCTTAGTCAACCTAAACAAAATTCATGTAGGGTGATAGGCAGTCACTAATACCCTTCTACAAAAAGCTATCTAGACAAAATTCGAGCTTGTCAAACCTTGATTCAGTGTGCCATACATAGACATTTTTGCTGAGTGTCTGAGTTGGTGAATACGTATGGCATCAGCAGGTAAGAGTTGGTCATTATTTATACAGCTCATAGAGATGTGATGATTAGCTTCAACGTAGTGGTGATGAGTGTCTTCATGTGGCTTGTGATTGCAGTCCCATGAAGTGACATAGTTCAGTGCAGCCAGTATTCACATGGCACAGGTCCAGAAGGTTAGCATGATCCTTCCCATCCTCAGCATTTAACAGAATTTAACTGTCCTTGGCTTTATGTCCTTCCTGGACATAAAGTCATATTGTCTGTCTGACAGATATTGCCTATCTGACAGGCAATATCAGATTGTCTGGTTTTTATGCTCCTGAAAAGACAAGAATGAAAAGAGACAGATGCACAGTGAGCAGTTCATTACTGTTATCCTGTTGTGTTTGTTATTTTTTTCCAAGTGTTATCATTGTTCACCTGGTTTTCCATGCATTTATCCACCATCTGTACCTCTTTCACTGATAGTAAAGACAAAACTTCATATATATAAAGACAGAACTTATCATATATATCATCTTATCCTGTGGTATCCTATTTCCTCAACATGATCCACTGACCTTGTTACCTAAACTTACGGATCTCACCTAAGTGTGAAATCTGATTTGATCCACTCCTATGTCACTTAGAAAGTGAATTGGAGTGGCCAGGTCTGGAAGTAATGATTCGGGTGTTACTAATTTTCCCCCTTTGGCGCAGACACCATCTGCATTATCTTTTGCACCATGTCCAAATTTCCCAGCATGGGAAACTGGACTGCACCTTATGAATAGAAGAAATGTCTGTTTTGTTGTGCTCTTGTTAATAAGAGATGCAATTTGAGGAGAACATAATTGCTCAAGGAACAAAAAGAATGTACACTTTTTTGCTGCTGAATCTGCAAGCCTGTTGCCTTGTGTCTCATCTGAATCACTGCTAGGGTGTGCTTTGACTTTCTTAATAACCAGCTCACATTTGCATGCTACAGTTAGAGCCACACATTCAGCTTTTTGGGCACCACAGGCTAGTGTCAGTCAGCCAGATCATTACTGTCTATCAACATAAAAAAAAATAAAATAAAAAGAATCAAATCAGCATTGTCCAGGAGAGTGTCATGAAAAGCAGGCTGGAGCGTAGATAATTCAACACAGTCATGATCATCCATCTCTTCTGAAGTATCAGCCAGTGCAGGAATCATAAATCACAAATCATCTTTATTTATTTTCGCTTAACTCCTGCATCTGTCCGCAAATGCCAAGTCAGATTTATTGTATATGAAATCTTACTTGGCCAATAAAATTCTTTCTAATAGTGATTCTAGTTAATGTGTGTACTCTGAGCAAATGAAGGTTAAAACACTGCTTTGTCCCTGTGAGGGGAACCCATAAAGGTTCACTGTAGAACCCTGTATAGAACAGAGTGTTTCACTATCACAGTCCCCTTTATGAACCCTGTAATATCTAAAGTATCTTTGAAAGTCTATCAAAGACTATACAACACATCTGCAAATGTTACTCTCTACTTATTAATAACTGAATATGCTTCATTTTGCTTAGAATAGTGAAAGACTGATGAATTACAAGATAGTTTTGTTTCATCTCCTCAAAGTATAAGCACACTCATATTTGTGTAGCAGCTATGGTCATACAGAATTCATTTTTTTTTTTTTTTTTTTACAAAGACATGTTTTAACAAACTCGAGCATAACTAATCAATCTGTGACACTAACCATGGACCATGAGCACGTTCATGTGGACGGGACACATACTGACCCCTAGACTGCATATTATATGCAAAACTCACTTTACTAACTCGATTCTTGGAGTTTTGATTCGTTTGATTCACGACATCAAGGAAACATTGTGTAGGCTGTGATTTCAGGACTGACACTGATGGTTTTATAGTCACACTCGTCTATAGATTTAGAAAAAATCCATTTGCACAAATTGCACAGTTCAGAGTGTTGATTATTCAGCTGGCTTTGGCTGTGCACGACAGCACTGTTCAAAACTTTCGTGCTCGCGAATCGATTAATCGATTCGACTGATCGATTCATTTAAAAGAGTCGTTTAAAAAAGAGCAGAATCGTCTGCTTCTGCAGCAGTGTGTGTGTGTGTGTGTGTGTGAATGAGTGTGTGTGTACGTGCATGTATTCTGTGTGTGAAAAGCGTAGTCAGAGGTTTTCCTTGCGTGACTGGAGTGGACCACAATTTTATGTCTCATTTCTTTTCTCTTACTTTGACTCATTGAACTTTGCATGAGAGAATGATACAGGTAGGGAGCCAAAAAAAAATAAAAAATCTCAGATATGACGTCATGGAATTCCCAAGTACAGCTCAGGCAATCTGCGAGTGGGGGCGGAGCAGTGGTAAACCAATGAAAAAACTCCGTGTGATTACAATCGGTGAAGACTCCGCCCCTCACTTCCGCACAGAGCTTTCAGTGAAAACCACAAAGCAAAAGTCAGTGCACTACCCGCACGAAACAGGCCACCGAGATTTACCTGCAGAGTAGAGCTACAGCATGAAACTCAACCAGGAACAAAACACACACTCTTTTTCTAAAATGAATCAGTCTCAGTAAGCAATAATTATAATTAGTATTACACTTAATAAACTATAATAACCATACAAGCTTTTAGCTTGTGAACAGCTTGGAGTTTTGATTCGTTTGATTCACGACATCAAGGAAACATTGTGTAGGCTGTGATTTCAGGACTGACACTGATGGTTTTATAGTCACACTCGTCTATAGATTTAGAAAAAATCCATTTGCACAAATTGCACAGTTCAGAGTGTTGATTATTCAGCTGGCTTTGGCTGTGTACGACAGCACTGTTCAAGACTTTCGTGCTCGCGAATCGATGAATCGATTCAACTGATCGATTCATTTGAAAGAGTCGTTTAAAAAAGAGCAGAATCGTCTGCTTCTGCAGCAGTGTGTGTGTGTGTGTGTGCGCGTTATTTGTGTGTGTGTGTGTGTGTGAGTGTGTGTGTGTGAGTGAAGCTGCTGGTTTGTTATAAACACGCTGAAACAAGCAGGCTACCTCTCAGTACTCAGTCTATGATTAAAGCATCAGTGTGGAGTTTTTGCTGCTGGGGCCAAATTCCTAAACATTCCTAAACGCCAGCATGGATGGATGGATGGATGGATAAAAAGACTGGAAGTTAAAGCAGCTAGAGATGAGACTGCGTTTTGGATCCTATAGGGGGTAATAAGGGCATTTTTTCTGCCCCGGAAAATAAAATCCAGGGGTCTTTTCAGATGCAATAAGGTAAGTAGGCACAGAAATTTGTGTGCAGAGTTTTTAATTTTCTACAACTTTTAGAAGTATAAGAGATTTACTTAAGAAAAAAAAAAGACCTCAGTGCAACTCAGGTGGGACATGACGTGACTCCTGAGAATGCGTACTTCCGTACTAAGTAGTATGTACTAAATGCACCTCGCTGCTCACCCTATGGTAGCATCAGCCTACTATTTTTGTCGGATAGTATGCTGTTCCACACACCTCCTCACTCTTATCCGTTCAGACTGTGCACTTTTCACATTTAAGCTCGTGCAGTAAATGAGACGTGGACAGTTATCTGTCTGTCAGCACCTGCAGGGAGGAAGTTAGTGCATACTGTTTAGTAGGGAAGTATGCGGTTTGGGACAGAATGGGTGGGGTTTACACTGCAGTAAACGGGACGGGAGGGAGGGAGGGAGGGATGGAGGGATGGATAGAGGGAGGAAGGGAGGAAGGACAGAGCGACCGATGTGCAGAGACTCTGTCTGAGATGTTGGATCACCAACAAATTAAAACAAGAAATACATTCAGTGCGTAAATCTGACGCAGGTAACCTTTTGCTAACGTTTACATGAATGTGTCACGAAGCCACTGTGGCATGGTGTGCTAGCGGTGTAGGCTTTAAGGTGGTGTGACTGGGATTTCAGAGCCGTGCAAACTCAGAATAACCGAGATGACCGAGCAGAAATGTTGCCTAGGATGATGTAATGACTTTCTCACTAATCCGTGTGGTAAAATCTGCATGCACGAGGCTGTCAAATCCCGTGACGCTGCACTATATGATGTGTGTTTAATGCCTTGGGCTGGACACGTTATTAGCGCTTATAACGTGCTTCTGATGCTTCTGGTGTGCTTTTCTAATTAAACACACATCTCCTGATGTGTCATTGTTTTGGACAGAGCATCCACTGGGAACAGCTGGAACAGCTGGCATATAGGTAAAATGTTTTAGCATAGCCTAACTGATGTTATTAAAAAAAAAAAAAGAAAGATTATGATCATGGATATGTCTCTATCCGTGGAGAAAAACAATGACCTGTCAGGTGTGAAGAAGACTCAGCTTTAATGATTATTGTGTGTGTGTGTGTGTGTGTGTGTGTGGTTATATGTTGGTGGGGTCCAAAACAAATGTCCCCACAAGAAAGAATATAAATAGACTATCATTTTAGTTACTGTTAGTTATAGATTATGGATTAATAACTTTGGATTAATATGGATTAATCCAAAATTTTGTCAATGGACAGTCCTCACAAGGATAGTAAAGACAAATGTGTGTGTGTGTGTGTGTGTGTGTGTGTGGTTACATTTTGGTAGGGTCCAAAACAAATGTCCTCACAAGAAAGAATATAAATAGACTATCATTTTAGTTACTGTTAGTTATAGATTATGGATTAATAATTTTGGATTAATATGGATTATAATTAATAATTTTGTCAGTGGACAGTCCTCACAACGATAGTAAAGACAAATGTGTGTGTGTGTGTGTGTTTGTGGTTATATGTTAGTGGGGTCCAAAACAAATGTCCCCACAAGACTATAAATAGATTATCAGTTTAGTTACTGTTAGTTATAGATTATGTAGTTATAGAATATGGATAAGGTTAGATTTAGGTGTAGCAATAATTAGCTGCATTAATAATTATCTCAATGGACTGTCCTCACAAGGATAGTAAAGACAAACGTGTATGTGTATGTGTGTGTGTGTGGTGTGTGTGTGTGTGGTTTCTAAATTTGTAATGCCTTATTCCTGAAGTCGTCATCACCAACTGTGAATGATTTTAGCATCATAAGTATATTCATATTATACAATATAATTGACATGTTGTTTTAAATATTGCAGGTTAAAACGAGTATGTTGAAAGCTTTGATTGGAATTTGCACCCTTCATCTCACAACTATCTTTTTACTTTTTTGGGCCACTATTGATGATGTAAGTGTTTTTTTTTTTTAATATATGTGCATTTATAGTTTTATGATATACTTTACCTATCATTGTTTCTGTAGAAAGTTTAGTTCTCCAAATACAACTTAAAGAAGCTGTTTGTAATTTTTACAACTTGGGAGGCAAAACAATGATAAGCGTTTCCTTTCCTTCTGTTAAAACCATATACACTATGAGTTGCCTTTTAATCAAAAGGGCATGGCTGAGCAGCTCTAATTTCTGGGCCTGAAAAAAAAAAAACTGGGATTAATAAATCCAGCTCCATTGCTTAGCAATAGTATATTTCTATTGTATATTTGCAATTATAGAATTATTACATGTCTACTCTCAGGGACATGTCTACATTTCTAATAGGGAAACCCTCTGTTGTAGGGTCCCACATAGAAACTTCACATAAAGAAGAGTTCAATCAGATGGATAAACCAAAACATTTTAGGGTTCTTTATTAGACAAAAAAAAAACATTTTTGAAAATTGCCAACTGCATCTTTAAGCCTAGAGAATTATCAGTAGTTAATGTGAGATCTTGTCTTTTTCTCTGTTTCCAGGCTTGGTGGTTTACAAGGACCATGTACACAGACCTGTGGGGGAGATGGGTGATGGAGAAAAATGATGATGTCTGGATATACATGGACATACCAACATCTTACAGAAAAGGTGAGCCTAGCAAGAAGCTATTTTAAACAGGGAACTTACAAAATTATAACATTTATATTTTACCCAAGGACCAAAACCAAGGACCTCTTACAGAAGCTCATAACTAAGCAATTATAGGCTGAAGAAGGCGCCGTAATGGAGTTTTTATATTGCTTTTTCTAGATTACTTGCAGGCAGTGCAGGCCTTTGCAGTGTTGGCCTGCTTCTTTGCAGTCATCTCCCTGTGTGTCTTCCTATTTCAACTCCTTACACTGGGGAAAGGAAAGAGGTTCACAATCTCTGGCGTTCTGCAGCTTATGTCATGTGAGTCTATTTGTTCGTATGTCTATATAAATTGAAAGTATTCAAACTTTCTTTAACACATTTAAAAATTTTTAAATGTTTTATTTTTTTCAAGTTCTATAAATTTATTGAAAATAAACACATTTACTCAAATAAATGGAAGAATTTATGTACTATAGAGACACTTCCTAAACTCTTCCTCAGCCAAACTGAGCAAACAGGAGAAAGAGCTCCTACTCATCAGTAAAATATACATGACCGTTCACTTGGAATTTCTCAAAATGCACCTTGAGGACTTTCAAACCAAGAGAAATAAGATGCTCTGGTCTGATAAAACCAAGAGCTTACATCTGGAGTAATCTGGAAGCTGTTAGTCACGGGGCCAAGTTCATCACTATGGTGAAGCATGGTGGTGGTTGCATCATGCTGTGGAGATGTTTTTCAGCAGCAGGCACTGGCAGGCTGTCAGGGTCAAGGAAAAGATAACTGATCAAGAGTGCTTAGGACCTCAGATTAGTCTGAAGGTTTACCTTCTAGCATGATAGTGACCCCAAAAACACAGATGGAGTGGTTTCAGGACAAGTCTGTGCATGTCCTTTAGTTGCCAAGCCCAGATTTAAGCCCAACTGAATATCTGCCCAGTGATGCTCCCTATCCACCCTGATGGATTTTGAGAAGTTCTGAATAAAGAAATAAGCGAAAATCCCCTAAACCAGGCGTGCCAAGCTTGTAGCATCCAAGCTTCACTTAGCACCAAAGACGATTTAGGCTGTAATTACTTCCAAGGGTGCTTTCTGAATACTTGTGTAAAACTGATATTACCTTTTTTATTCTGCAAATTTTTAGTTATTGCAAGTTCCAATCCAGTAGATAGTTCTTATTTATTAAATGACAACTGTCATTTCGGCTGAAGGCCCAAACATACCTGCTGACAACTGCACAGTTTCAGTTCATATGGTCCTATTTTAGTTAGCCACCTAACTATCTCGCATGGACATACCTAAATAGGTAGCTCTATTAATCAGTTTGCCTTCAGTTGTCTTGTCTATTTTTTAAAAAAAAGATTAAGAACTGTTCTTTCTTATCCAGGCTTCTGTATTATGGTGGCCCTATCTGTCTACACGGATCACTTCCACAGAGGAGAGAAGGATGGCTGGTATGGCTGGTCGTATATCATGGCTTGGTTCGGCTGGCTGCTCGCGCTAATCAACGGCGCCATCTATGTAATCCTGCGCAAGAGGGTGGATTAAATCAGGAAACTATATAAAATATAACAATGAAAGCTAGTAAGGGCTAGTTAGCAAGAGTGATCATGCTGATAGATTCTTGTGATTTTCAACTGCTGTTAGTCTAATTATCCTTTTGGAATAAGAATTCCTTTTGGTGTAGTTCCAGACCAAAAAGATTTTTTAACAGAGAATTTGAATTGCCAGAAAAGATAAAGACCAGTTTGAAAAAAATACTTCAAGCCATGATGTGCTTGAGATCTTCAGATCATCAAATTGTCCAAAGATTATATTATATACTGTATAAATTATGCGTCACTGTACCCAAAACCCCATGCCCATGTGCTATACTGGATAAACTGAGGTTCTTTAGATTGGGAGAGTGATTGAGATGCAGGAATTTAATAAGAAGTTTATGAAAGAAAAGGTGTGAAAAAAAAAAAAAAAAATATATATATATATATATATATATATATATATATATATAGTCACAGGTGTGTAAATATATAATATAAAGTCAAAGTATATAGACACTGTAAAAATATAGTTTTGAAAGAATACTGATAAAAAAACAATTCAAAGAACATCTGTTCAGATCCACTGATTATTTATATCATTTTTGATTATTTTGTCTTGGCATTTTACTTTTCTCATTTTTAATGTACTATGGTTTCCTTTAATTGCCAACATATCACTGCACAAGTCTGGGATCACGACCAGTAGAATTATAAGATTCGTCTATATCCATTTATAGTCTGGTGCTGTAACATTTTGTATCTTAACTAGAAAATGCAGTAAAGTATCTGCATTCATTAAACCATACAGAAGGAAACATGTCATCTCAGATGATAAAGGACTGGTGTGTCTTTTACTGGTGTGGCTCTAAAGTCACTGTACATGTTTTTAAGAGAACTGATGTTATGTTATTAGACAGTAAATCCTGGCTATTGGAAGGAAGTAGCATTCAGTTTAAGTGGGAAATGATTAGTGGGGAATGGGAGAATTACATTAATGCTTACTGATACTCCAGTAAAGGAATATACGAGGAATATAATTTACTACAGGAGGTGATTAGACGAGTCATGGATGAATGTGTCTGGGATCAGTGTACATTGTGGTTTATGACATGTCATGTAGAAAAAGTTTGATGATGTAGAAAATGTAAATAAAGACATTTCAGTAATCACACAAACTTCAAAACATGATTCATTCTTGAATTTATTTACATAAATGAACAATAGATTTCATGTAACTTTAAATACTAAAAATGTAAAATTATTAAAGTGCAATGATTCAAAATGAAACTTAATGGAGGACAAAATATAGATTCATGTCCTGTGGTGGACGTGTTCGGTGTGTACATCACATTTGTCAACGTTAAGAAATAAAGTATTCTTTAACAAGTCATCAAGATGTAATACAAATATTCAGTTATAACTGTACCATAGCTTCAGTACTGTCATTCTGTAAGACTCCCTACGTGATGCACCAGGCAGTGGAAGTGGACACGGAGTGATTTCACATGGCTGTATGTAGGTCTGAACTAAACCCCCTGACCAGAGGGGCTGATTCTTTCCTGCACGACGAGATGTAGGAGGTGATTCTGTTCAGCAGAGAGGTGAGGCCTGCAGAGAGAGAGAGAGAGAGAGAGAGAAACAAAAAGAAACAAAACATATATACCATGCTTCCACTTTTTTTTTTTTTTACAGTAGGAAAGAAAACTGAAGAATAATCTTCACCCAACTCACCACAGTTCTGTCTGGAGAGATTTGAGAGATTCAATGTCTTTTTCCTGACATGCCATCTACAAAACAAGCATAATGTTAAAGATGGGCAGTCACAAATCTGAGGAATATGAAGAATGCTCTATGCATGGCTAGCCACTATAATAATATCACACAAGGAAGTGCAAATGCAAAGTTTGCGTGTTGGGATTCTTTTAAAAGGAAAACTTCATGATTACATTATTGGTGGTAGTTACTAACAATGACCACTAGGTGGCAGCTGGATAAAACAGCTGCACTTGGTTGTTTTTTCTATTATGTTTAAACCAAATATACTAATAATTCAGCAGAAAAAGGGCTGAAGCAAGCAAGCAACTATAAACAAATAAGTCCACATATCCACATATTGCATACACTGAATTTTGCACGAATGCAAATTTCTCAGTCTATTTGTTAGGACCCGGCATAGGACATGCAAGTAAAATTATGACCCTTGGTCTTTTATATTTTAAAACCCTAGCTGAGATGACACGTGAAAATAACTTACCACCACAGACTGCAGCAGGAGGAAGACATCTTCTGCAAGGAAGTTAACTAAAGAGGCAAAAACAAGGCTCATGTTCAGCCACTGAAAACCTCAGTAAAATCAAAAAGATCTACCAAACTGTAAGATTTACAATAAATCACCCAAATGTGATTAAAAGCTGAACCTCAGTCTTACCTTGACTGTGTGAGTCGAAAGATTCCCAGGCATACCTCTCTAGTGTCTGTGCGTGCTCAGGCAGTAGCTTCTGTGGAGGAGGCTGAAATACATACATACATATATATATATATACAGACAAATGAACACGAGCAGTTACTCTGTTCATAATTTAGGTCTTTAGGGTGACAAATACCATCACAGAATTAATATGATTAAATGCACAATACTTATTTACTTCCGAACCAGATAAACTGCAGAGCAGTGAAAGGGTTATATGATAAATAGCTAGAGGGATATCAAGATATGAATCAAGAACTCATAATGGCTAAACTGACCATGGCTAATAATCTGACTAATAATTTAGTGGAATATTATGTTGATTACTCTCCCTCTTTAAGTGACTTCATCTAAGAATTAAGAGTTTGGGCCTACCTCAAGCAACATGAGCAGAAGTACTCTGGAGATTTCACACTTTGCTACTATATCCATAAAAGCACCTGAGGAAGTAAATAACAGTAGTCATTTTTGCAAAGCACCATGGTACATAGGTTACACCCAACCATCTCCGTATGTCCCAAAACCTATCCCATCCCTGCATGCTTCAACATTGTCCTCGTCCTCACATGTTTATCCAGAGATATTTCAGTCACAATTTTTTAGACAAGAACCCATGCAGCTGCACCACAACTAAAGGCTGAAATATAGCCAAGTACTGTTTTGATTCTGAGCACATACTGCATGATTTAGCATACATTCTGCAAATTGTAGTGTTTCTAGTTAGAAATCATGCGTATAATGACGTGAGTATAACATGACTGCAACATTTCACTACAATTTTCTAACATTCTGTTCCCAATCCAGAGGATATTTGTGGTATTACCCCTATCCCCATTCCTGTTCTGCTATATCGTAGTGCGAACAGCTCCCCCATTACAGAAAGCCTTCATCATGCCTAATTGTATGCCTACAGTGTGACCTATAAATGAGATAAAAAGCTGGTGAAATAATATCCATCTAACATGACTGAAGATCCCAGTTATGTTGAAAGAGTTCTCTGTGAGCTTACCGACAGGGGTGTTTGTGCCAGGAAGCTGCAGCCCTCTCTCCTGACACATGGCCTGCATTTCTGAAAGGACAGCCAGCGCACCGTCATAATCACCTGTCAATCAAACATCACATGACTTTATTTGGCAGCTTTATAAAATTTAGAAAAAGGGCAAAATGAAAAAATAAAGTTGACAGTGCTAGCTTTCTATATTTCAAGGACTTCATGGCAAGAGTTCTATGTTAATAGTGTTATGTCTCAGGTTTTGCTGAGGTCTCACGGTACTCACGGCTCAGTATTTTGCAGGAAGCCATCTCTCCAAAAGACAACAAAGCCTCGATAGGCATCTGTGACTGAAGCTCTGCAGCTCTCTGAAAGTGGACGATAGCCTCTCCTGGCTTATTCATCTCCTGTACACACATCACACACAAATGATGGACCTGCACATATCCTCTAGAGACAAACAGTCTTACACAGATGTCCAGCGAATGATTCTTGCCTTGAGCGCTTTTCCAAGTTCAAGGGAGAGACTGGCAGCCATGACCGGCTGATTCATCTCAATATAAACCTGTAAAACATTACAGAATTGCCTTATAAGGAGACAGAAACCCCTTCTTTCCACCCCTGGAGTAGAAACTCAGAAACTCCAGCATATCTGTTTAAGGCTCTGTTTGTAACTTCAACAAGAGAACAGAAACAGAGAACATGCAGGTTACCTTTATGGCAAAGCTGTAGCAGTTGAGTGCAGCTTGCAGATGCTCATCAAAGCCCGGGGCTTGCAGAGCTCGAGTCTCCTGCTCAGAGGCTAGAAAGAGTCGGGCGGCATCAGTCAGAGCCAGAGCCTCCCCTGGGGCATTGAAGAGAGTCTGCTCACACCTGGGGGAAGATAATGAGGTTAATTTTAATATAGCATGCACAGAGTAACAGGTACATAAGCAATCAGAATAAATAAGCATGCTACTAAATGAGATGTGATTTAAATGTTTAGTGCATAGTTTTTCCCTAGATTTAGGGACAGGACATAACACAAGTTACAGGTATCAGTATTGATTGAGGCTGCATGATGATAGTTATTATGATGATTATGATAATCAACACACATTAACACACACACTTTAAAGAAGCACCAATCTCTTTCTACACTAAAATGCCATGAAACTTAAAGTACAACTAATTAAGACTGCTCTTTAATCATATTAATTGTGCAGATATTTAAAATTGCTAAATATAAACTTTAAATTACAAATTTAATTTAAACATGTGTTTCAATAAGCTGAATGATTTTAATAGAAAATAGGACACTTACCCCAACTCAATGAGTCAAAAATATTACTGTCTTGCTATGCTGATATTCGTTTATAAAACTTTTAGTAAAGTTGTGTGTAAATATTTGTGCAAGCCAAACTACACTAAAAATTTCTGCCTGATTTCCAAAAGTTTTGGAAACGCTGATTCTCTGGTGATTGTGGACACCAAACAAATCACACCAAGAAACTGCTTACTATGAAATGACTGGGTTTCACAAAATATTGAATCATGAATATCAAATTTCTTGTGTAAATGCTCATACTGTCCACCTGTGCGTCTCGTGTCAGTCTGTCTGTGTCTCGTGTCAGTCTGTCTGCCTGTGCGTCTCGTGTCAGTCCGTCTGTGTCTCATGTCAGTCTGTCCGTCTCGTGTCAGTCTGTGCATCTGTGCGTCTCGTGTCAGTCTGTCTGTGTCTCGTGTCAGTCCGTCTGTGTCTCGTGTCAGTCTGTCTGTGCGTCTCGTGTCAGTCTGTCTGTGTCTCGTGTCAGTCCGTCTGTGTCTCGTGTCAGTCCGTCTGTGTCTCGTGTCAGTCTGTGTGTCTCGTGTCAGTCTGTCTGTGTCTCGTGTCAGTCCATCTGTGTCTCGTGTCAGTCTGTGCGTCTCGTGTCAGTCTGTCTGTGTCTCGTGTCAGTCCATCTGTGTCTCGTGTCAGTCTGTGCGTCTCGTGTCAGTCTGTCTGTGTCTCGTGTCAGTCCATCTGTGTCTCGTGTCAGTCTGTCTGTGTCTCGTGTCAGTCTGTGCGTCTCGTGTCAGTCTGTCCGCCTGTGTATGAATACTCACCGAGCCATGGCCAAATTACAGAAGGCTGCATACTGAAGGCAGTCCTGTTGTTTCAGCTCTTTAGCTAACTGACCTGGATACAGAAACATTATTTCTTTATTAAATTAGATACTGTTTTAAAGTAAGTAGCATATCTTTGAAATTTTAAATGAATGGACTTAGCTGGTTAGCTAATGTAACTCACCAAACTGCTCACTTGCTTCTGCGACGTTAGGCTTCCTAAGAAAACGTCTTTGAGAAGAAAAAAAAAACAAACACATAAATATAACGTTAAGGACGATACAACTTTAATTTAGCTAATTAGATAGCGGAATTCAAGTACTACACCGTTCATGCAGGCTAAAAACAAACAGCGAGCTATCCTCAAACTAGCTAAGACTCACAAAAGTAAGGGAATTAATGAAAATGTAATATTAATGACAAGTATATATAGGGATTTGACTACTGTAAAAAAAAAAAAAAAAAAAAACAGCACCAAGAGACTATTATTATAAGCTGGAAAGTGGACATATCTAGCAAAACAGCTAGCTAGTTTAGCTTTGGTAGCTAAGCAACTGCCGGTAACTTATTACTGGTTTTACTGAACATTGGTGGTTATGTGATATTAGTTACAAGTCAAACTATTATGCAGCGCCTGTGGTGCAAACACAGAGCCTTACTTCTTCAGCTTGTTTGATACTGCTCGATAACGCGTAAGAAAATCTCCCTCTGCCGCCATTGTTGCTACAAGTTAACGATTCCTAAATCCTGTGTTCCTATTGGCTACCGAGTCACGCTGGTGCATTCTGATTGGTTAGAATTCCTTTTACCTCAGTGAAAAGCATAGGAAGTGTAAATTAGCCGCTGTTGCTAACTATTGTCTTACGTCGACGCCACCGCCATATTGGCAGAGGCGACCTTCACTCTTAAGCCAATGAGAGTCCATGGAGAGATGCAGCTGTACCCTGATATACTTGGCTGTAATTCGCTTTGTGTTCAGCTGAGTTTTACAGAATATGCATTGTTACAGGCGTTATAAATTCCTGCATATCTCAGAATGCAAAAATACATGCACTGCTGAAAGCTCATATTGCTGGAAAGTAGGCTATGTACTTATGTATGTATGTATGTATGTGTCTGGTGTGACCAAGTGCTTTACTGCTTGGATATTTATTTATATACAGTTAGTTATAGAACATATATATTTCGAATATGAACTTGTTTTACATCCTACATACAGTCCTGATGAAGAACTTTTGTCCAAAACATCCTGTTTCTCTGGAAACTTTGTGTACTACAGTAAAGTACACTACAGTTACTTCCTGGATTCTACTGGATTCTGCTTCCTGGAATTTTTTTTTCTTTTTTAATATTTGCAGAATTTGGCAGACACTCTTATCCAGAGCAATTTGTAGTCTCCATCAAAAAATATATCCTCATGCTAGTACTTCATATACTGAATACTTAATATACAATATACACCTACATACATATTCATATATTCCATTTTTTTTGTAGTTTCACAACTGAATGTTAACTGTGTACTAAAGATGCTATACAAGTGTATTTGTGCAAAAAAAAAACAAAAAAAAAAACCTCCTTGTACCTTGATTCCTCTGAAAGCATTTAAGGATTGATACTTATTTAAAGGACTTTACTCGATTTCCAGGTCACAGGCTGAAGGAATCGATCCTGATGAAGGATTGAGGAATCAATGAGGTATCAATTAGTTTTGATGTACACCCCACTAGTTCAGAAGTAAAACACCTTGGCATTCGTGGAACCATAATTAAATATGTGTAGAAGCCTGGGAAAACCCTTCAGGTGGTCAACTCCTTCCCTTCCCCAAATTAGCCACACACATACACATTAGTCTGGCAAACTTCAGTCCTAAATCATAACATGGCATGTATGATGCACTGTACTAACCTGTGAGGTACAGATAAGCTTCCCTTTCCTGCTAGCAACACTGGCTTTGTAGCTGCAGTGCAAAACTAATGAAGCAAACTGCAGGAGCCAAACCGGTCTTGGCTCACTCGGTGGTAAAATTGTGTAAAGATCATGTTTTGCTGAACTTTTTACTTCAACAAAATATATCATCCATACCAAACTGACCTAAAGATCAGGTACAAAATATTTACTTTTCATTCATTCATTCATTCATTCATAATGGTGGCAGACAATTGTTGGAGAATGTTTATAGAGTTTACACATTTTTTATTGACACTTTCTATATGTACAAATATGTATGTTTCTTTGTTTATGCAAAAAGTGGCAGACAATTGTACACATGAGCAGAAAATTTATGAAGCTTATAGAGTTTATACATCTCTTACAGATATATCTTCTGTATACACAAATAATATTTAATCACAGGTTTTCATATACTGATTCAAATATCCCCTCCTCTACTGGTGAAGGCTTGGCCTGAAAAAGAAGCAATGCAAATACTTCAGAACAACCAGAAGAACATTTCAAACCATTAAGCACAATACTGGGTGAATTTAGATATTCTGGGACTGTTTTTGAATTTTCACATTGTCTTAGTCTTCTTGTTATTAATAAAACAAAATACCCAACACATGATACATTTGTGAAATTTGCAGTATGTTCACTATCTGCATGTTAAGGAAAAATGTTTATATCATATTCTGAAGAAGCATGACTTACTCTTTTGTTAAAACTGACTGAAAACCATTTTATTTTTTGGTAATTTAGGACAATATTTTCATAGGTCTAGCTGTTTTCTTTTATGCTCAATCACATCTTTAAAATGTTAGTTAATTGTTTAATTGCATCGAGAAAGCAAATTTCAACAACCGGCCTTGAAAAAATCTTCTCCAATTTCACCATTAACATACTGTAATACTGTAAGAACAAGAAAATGATTACACTTTAAGATGTTTGTATAAGTCACATTCTGTGATTCATTTCTTGCAGCAAGAACAACAATAACAAAGTTTAGAAAATCTTCAGTATTTTCCAGATAACCAATCATTTCTAAAATTCAGTATGAACTGATTAAATAAAAATCACTTTTATAAAATATGACTAAAAAATAAGTGACATTTTATAATTTATTACTTGCAGCAGCAGCATAACACAGGATTAAAAAAAAAAACGTAAAAATCACCATCAGTCTCTAAAATTAAAAATACAAACACAATACACTAAGTAAAAATCTGTGCATACTAAGTAGTGTATTCCCCAGTTTACATCTTATTTTTATTAAGATGTTCCATAAAAACACCATTTAATGCACATGATCCATCAGAGCACCATTTAGCCATTGCTGTGGGATGATCCATGCATGCATTATATCCCTTCCACATTTCCTCTCTCCAATTATTGCATTATAAAATGCAGATAACCCAAACCATGCTGTAGAAAATGATTAAATTATAACTAACTTCATGTTTATTTTGTTACAGAAGTACATCTTATGTACATATACATCAGACACATTTAATATATTCATCATGACCATTTTATAACCTTATGAAAATTAATAGCCAAAGCATATATTATTTAATTCCTCAAGATTTTGGGTGAATTTCCTCTTTGTTGCTGGCCACACCCCCTTATATAATATCACATGAATTAAGTCATGTTATTTTTATGGCACTTCTACTTCCTTTGACTTTCACTTATCAGAACAGAAACTAAATGCTGCTAAGTTTAACTGTCCTGATTTACCTGAATTCAGCCTACCACTAGGGTATGTTAAGTTATCCTGACATCCATTAGATTTGAGCCTACCTTTTTATTTGAGGTTTGGCTTTCTGTTTTTGCTTTCCTGGCTTCATCAACATTCAGCACATCATAAACGGAGACAGTCCTGTGGTCGAGTGCCTGGGAGAATGAACAAAGAACCATAAGGAGAATAATACACCTTATATTTTAAATGCCTAATATTAGATTTGTTGATACATCATTATGTTTTTTTCATTTGTCTCTCTCTGTGGGACGTTTCTGTGTAGAACCCTACAGCTGAGTGCTTCCTTATCTGAAAGGATTCTAAATACAAACATTTTCAGAAGCTAAGAACTACTAATCATCCAATAAACCCATAAACATCCCATTTTTCTAAAAATATAGAGCCAACATTTTAAAATTGAGACATTAAGCAATTGTGTGCATATATTTTTGGTGTGTTGAGGTATTTTGGAGGGAAAACAGGCTGCTCAGCAAAATAAAAATTCAGATGCTGGGTCAGCGGTTTTGGAAACGTGAATTCCTTTTTCATGAAGCACAAAGAGGCAACAGAGAAGAAGTCCGCCACTTTTTCTGGTTTCATATATTCAGCTGGTGTGCTCTGAATCATGGCATTAATATGACATGCTGATCACATTTTCTATTAAATCTGATTTCTCGTAAATAAAGTGTGGATTTGGGTTGGTCAGAATTAAGCAGTTGAGATAAAAAGTCAAAGACGAGTGTGAAAATCAGATAAACAGGCTCACCGTGTACACTGAATCAGACGTGGCTCCTTCTACTGTCGCAACTGCATTTCTTGTTCTGTTTTTGGCTTTCACTTTATCTCCATCTCCTTCAGATAGTGACTGATTCTAAAAGAAATATTACATTAAGGCTCTTTAGAAGTATGACTTTGATTCAAGGAACTGTACTAGAGAATATATAGTAAATATAGTAGCCTATGTAATATGGTTGTGTAGTAATGAGAATGCGATTAGGCCATTGCTACTCCTTTTCAGTGACAGTGACATTGTCATTTTACTGGAGTTGCAAACAATGACTTTATGAATAATGTAGTGTGAATTTGTCAACGCAATATGGCAGTCTGATTGAAAAGGGAGAAAGTGCTGTTCATTAGTTCAAATTAGTTCAGGAATTTATCTTTATACATGTTTCTAGTTTGTTGATACTAAACCTTCATTAGAATGAATGGCCTGAATCTGCATATTGAAACATGATTGGATCTTTTATTTTCTGATGCATTAACACTTGTATGTGTGTGTATGTATGTATGTGTGTGAATATATATTATGAAGGGCCAAACAGGAAATAATTATATGAAATCTGAATATATATTTAGAAATCCTGAATATAAAGTTATAATTCTGAATATACAAATGCAAATCTGCAAATATAGTTATAACTCTGAAGATATACATGTAAATTATAAATATATAAATGTAAATCTTGAATATATATTGCCTACATCTCAATATAAATATATCTTTATGATCAGGCATGTCAATAGACAGATGTTCTTACTGAATTTTTTAATGAAAACAGTAGGCCTGTATACGTTTATCAATGCAGATATTGTACTATTATATAATTACCACTTACAATATATTATACAATTACCAGATTTGCATTTATATATTCAGAATTATATTTAGATTTCATATAATTATTATAATTATATGATTATATAATAATGTAATTCCTGTTCGGAGCTCCCTAATATATATATGATATATATACACACACAAAATATTAATGATTATTAATATTAATGATCCACATAACCAATATAGTGTAGTTTTCTGTAAGGAGATGTCCGTTTAACATTTATGGAAGCAGTCTCCATAGTGTCAGTGTCATAGTTTGTACCAGTGAGTGGTAAAGCTGTTCCTTTGAGTTTGTTGCTACAGGAAAGAATGAGAACAGAGGACGTTATGTTTTGTGGTTTCTCTTTAACAAGTTGCATTTTTCTCATTAACTTGGGGGGGAAGTTTATAGCTGTGATAACAGGAATTAACTTGATGCTCCACAACTTTAAACATAACTTTAAATGGATAAACCGTATGGCATATCATTCATTAATAAACAAACTGTTATGTGTTGTGGTGGAATAAAGGGAATAAAACGTGCTGTTATACGACATATAACTTCAGAGCGGTAACAGTAACTCTGCTTTGCATTGAGCTAAATCACATCATCCCACTGTTGATTATTTTCCTATACAGCATGTCCCAAGGTGTTTTAATAATCAGTTATGTCCCAACGAAAAGGGGCCATTGCAAAAGATTTGTTTGTGAGGACTACAATATTATTTAAACAACAAAGATGTCGTTAAAAGTTAAAAAAAAGTATATAAAGTTTAGTGTGACTTTATAGAGGAATAACACGGTCAGTAGATTCTGTCTCTCAATATCACCTTGTACCACTTGAAGATATAAACTGATCCAGCGACGCTGAGAAGCAGCAGAAGAATGATGACAACCAGCAAAGGGATGATAAAACTCTCCGTATCTGGCAGATAACCCACATCTGAGAAAGAGAGCAAGCCAGACAGAAACAGTTAGATAAGGAAGGCAGATGGGTATCAGGATGTTGTGAGACTGGCCCTTGGAAGTGGTTCAACTTCAGAAACTTTCATGTTGCTCAACAAGCAGTGGCAATGTGTCAGCTCATTCACTTTCTGTTCTTTACAGGGTTTCTTTCTCTTAAGCGTAGTTTTATTAGGTCTGTCTTTCATCTGTCTGTCACGTCTTTCATCTTGTTTAATGCAAAATATGTTCATTAAAATCTCATGGAAAACTGACTTGAAAATAGTCAGAAAGCATACTTATTCCTTCCAAATACAAAAGTAATGAATAAAGCAGTTAAAACCAGCCTCCATGTTTGATTTGATATATTTTGCAACATCTACTCAAACTCTTGCTCATAGAATGCAAGCGTCAAAATAACTTCCGACCTCTTAACAGCAAATCTGTGTGAAAGTTTACACAATGCTTTATGACAGAAACCAAAACTGGCAGCATTATCAATATGGAGATGAGGTCAGGAGTTGCACAACCACTCACCTCGTACAAGGACAACCCAATACAGCTTCTCACTCTTGTAACTGAAGTAGTATTCTCCGGAGCTTGAGCTGTTATGCATGGTGATATTTGGTGACAACTCTATTATCTTTGAATTAGGAGAAGGATTTTGCTCAATCTCTTTTTGCCATACTCGATGCATGTTTTGGTAACATATAATGTAGTCCTTGGTGCCGTTAGGTGGGATGGTGACTTTAAGCTGGTGGATGACTGTTTTTCCTGCCAGTGCCACGCTGGTTCGGCTCTTGAGAGAAAGTTTGGCTGAAAGAGAGAAAACACAAAGAGAGCCACTGATGGGGTGTTTGGTAGACGCTCCAGGTTCCACTGCTTTAACACCAGTTTTTATGTTTTCCCACAAAATGATTGAGATAAGAAGGATTATCCTAGATCTCAGACTAGATTAATGCAGAGAGGTATTCACGATACTTTTTCCCACACTCGTTTCTGTTTAATTTCTAAATCATAACACCAAGCACTACTTCTAACAAGAACACTACATTTAGTCAGAGTACAATGACAAATAAAACACTAACTGGTGTCATTACACTAGGTGTAAAATATGATATATATTGCTAACAATATATTGATTTTTTTTTCTTTAGTTTTTTCTGTAATGTAATTTTTTTATATACTCTTGCTTTATAATGTAAGCATTTTTTAAATTTCAATTACATAATGCCACATCATGGCTGTATAGAATGCATCATATACAACAGGAAAAAGTAAATACAGCACAAATTTTCTATAAACACAAAATTTCTAACTCTAAAAGAAAAAAATCATTGTTGATAATAGCTTATTATTGATCATAAGCTATCCACCTCTTCTGTGAGGTTAAGTAAGAATATATGTGTGGGGGCCTGGGAAAATCCTTCACTGCTGAAATTCTGACATTATCTATTACATGATGTTTTAAAACCCATTCTTATCACCTGAGGTAAATATCAGTCATGCCATTTGATGACCTGAGCCTGTTCATCACTCTTGGCTTGTCTAATCACTGTTAGCTTTCACATTGTCATTGAAATAATTGCTGATTACAGTAATACTGTGAGGTTTGTTCTGTTTCCCTTTTTATTACATTTCAAACATTAGAACATGATCTCTTACTGTCTCTAAAGCATAAGTGACGGTGTGTATGAATTGTGGATAATTTGACAGCTGTTGTTTATATTGTCTAAAAACAGAATCTATTAAGCGTATGTTAGAAAGTGTAAGAAATAAAAGCACTTCTGCATCATTTTAGTGAAATATAGTTATGTTTAAAATGCAGTTATAAGGTCTCAGAACCTATTTTTGGTAAGGACCCAAATTTTCATCATTTTGGGCTGTTTAACTGAAATCAGCCACAGCGCCAGACGACGGGTTTTTTGCAGACCTCCACAGAAAGAGGAAACTCTTTGAACTGACTGAATATGATCGTGTGACTACATGAAGATGGTGAAATGCTGTGTTGTCCCATGCAAATGTCTGCATATTTCCTTAACTGTTTCCTTCCAGGTTCAGGCCTGCTATACAATGAAATTACATACGCTGATTCAGGATTTATGGTATGATATTTCTGCACACACTGTGCTGCTCCTGTCTCTCTCACTCAGAATGTTCAATATAGCCCTTTTTAGGGGTTTGATTTAGATCAATATAGTATTTGTTACTTAGCTAACCTCAATTAATTTGACATCCAAAACCTTATATATTTTGTTTTGAACTTGAACGTAATCAGTTTTTAACAAAGTATGAAAACATTTCCAAGTTTGGCTGTGGAGATACATGGTTATTCTGGTGGTAGAAAATGAGTTAAATATGTCCACAAGCATGTTGAAGATTACTTCCACAAAATGCATCTTATGTCAAAACAATAAAAAATATATATGTAGCTTATTGTGTGAAGAGTTTAAAAAGTGAACTTGGTAAGGATTAATGTTTTTAGTAATTGTTAAAAGCTGTAAAATACTAAATTATTACTTGGGGTTGTTGATTAGGGCAAAAAATCATTATCATATGATTATTGCACAGCACAAGATATTTGTCAGCAAAATAGAACTGCTACACTTTAAAAAAGCTTTTGAAAACTCAAGTTTTCTATGATATTTTATGTACGTAATACAGAAAAGAGGAGGAAAATAATCATTCTGTACATACACACACACACACACACACACACACACACATATATATATATATATATATATATATATATATATATATATATATATATATATATATATATATATACCTACTTTTTTAAACCATTGCTACTATTAGTAACAATGATGCCAGTCAGTATTATAACATTATTGACACCACCTATAATATCTGAAAAAAACCCAGACTAATTTAGTCGCAATATTATTATCATAATATTGCTTAGCACTGATACAATCTCAAAAAAAAAAAAAAACACACCAATCACTGATAGGATAACAGAAAAAAAAAATAATATATATACATACCTTCACTCTTACTACAGCAACACAACAGAAAAATCCAGAACACTCCAAACGGTGTTGTCAACATCATGTTGTCCAAGTCCCAGTTACTGTATAATTGCAAGAAATATCTTAAATGCCTGATCACAGGTTGCTTGTCAAACAGTCTGGTTGTGGTTAAACAGTCTCTAATCTGTGTAAAGTCAGAAGGACGTGACTATGATGTTTACAGGAAGTTGTGTCAGTTAGACTTACTCAGTCCAGAATTTCCCACACGTCCTCACACTGACCCTCTGAAACTTACACCTAAGTACCCTAAGCAAAATATTCGGCAAGAGGACATTCACTGGGCTTTTTTCTTCCAGCCTCTATGTCATGAGACATTAATCTCTTAATCTCTCGTAGAGTTCCTCTGAAATGAGTTCCTCTTTTTTTAGCTTGTCATTATAGCCATGCTTCCTTTGTTCGCTCTTATATTTGTGCAGGGCCACATGACTGATTTGGGCATATTAATGCTGGAAGCTATGGAGTTTATTGTAAATATGCAGATGCTTGGTAACAAAATAAACTGTCTTATAACTCTTATAACTCCCAAAACATATATCCTTTCAATGGTTAAATTTTTCAAACAGGGATCAGGCATAAGAGTTAAAACAATGTAAACAAATATGCTGTTCTGAATTCAACCACTAGATGGCACCAGTACATTAACTCAGAAATATGTTTAATCATACAAGAGTCCAAAGAGCCCATAATCAAATCCAGCAGAGGGCCAAAAATAAAATAAAAAAAGGTAGCACAAACAGAGACTATATTGGCACAATATGCACTATTTACTTCTGAGTGATTTGATTATTTTTCTATAGAAAAATAGAGTTGTATTCCTCTTATAATACAATTTGCCAGTGATTACAATTTTATAGCTGAATGTTGTGGAACATCTGCAGCATACGTTAGTTCCTGTTATCACTTATGTTATAAGAGCTATAAACAGTCATTCTCCCGCCACTCTCTCTTTTTTCTTTCTTATGAAATTAATAAGTTTTAAAAAATGCAGCTTGTCAGGTTAATGAGAAAATGGCTCTGTCCTGAAGACTTTCCAGTGGCAAAAAACCTTCAATTTACAGCTTTGCCTCTGACAGTTACAAATTTCTGACAGTGGAGACTCCTTCCAAAACTGCTAAATAAAATATAGAAAACTATCCATTAATTCATTTATGTGGAGAATTCACCATACAAGTCCCTGTGTTAGTTGTTAGTAAATGAACGAGCGCATTAATTTAATTTACATTCATGATTTGTCTTGCAGCCAGAACTATTGTCAAACCTGACCAATCAGAATCGAGCATTAAACAATGCCGTGGTATTAATTTATGCTTGTGTTACAAAATGGTCAGGAAAATATTATGGGTAAAATATGTAAAAACAGTCTTTCTCTCATGTCTGTTTTGAATACCTCTTATGTAGTCATGCAATATTAGGTTTACAGGCGAAATTTAACAAGTGCTCTCTGACTTCTATAATAACTGAATTTCAGGTGAATAGTAGTTTTTTTTCTTCTTTCAGTACAGGGAAACTTCTTAAAATTCATGTCTGAGTTAATCATATAAGCTACAGGTGAGGTAGATAAGAGGTGAGTAATTGGAGTATTCCTTTAATGTCAGTAGGTTACTGTCTCTAGATTCTACTTATGGGTCATAAATATATTTTACAGTTAATAAAGATCTGACTAATTTCTTATCAGTCCTGCTATGTAAAATTGTAGGCTTGTATTTTTTCTCTTTTTGTAGGAATTTATTGGCACAGTCTGACTTCCAAAGTCATAAGGCAAGGTAAAAAATGAGAAGATGGCTGTTCTTTCTGCTTCACAGGAAAGTAATGATTTCTATTATGGGGAGAGGAGCTATTTTAGGAGTCATGATATTCTAACATCATACTGAGCTTGTTATAACAAGCTATTACACACACGGGCGTTGGTTCTCAGGCACTTTGGCTAACTTTCTATCGCCTGAGCGCGTTAAAGAGTAAGAAGGAATCCAGTTGGAGTGATGAATGCGTCGTGCTTAATGAGAAACAGGTACGCATGCGCACTGCAGCCCAGCAACGAATAGAAGGAAAGTAGCAAAGAAGCCAAGACTGATCTCATAAATTCAATGAAAACAGATCAGAGGGGGAAAGTGGAGAGAGAGAAGAACCAGAGAAATAACATCTGGATGTCAGTGACTAAAAAAATATATCCCGTTTCATAATCTCCCTCGTTTTTTTACCTCTTCATCTATCTCTCCATGTTGGCAATCTGTAAAATGGGTTACATATGGACCCAATACACACCATTTAACTGTATGGATCCAACTTTGGAACTTTCTGAGACACCTCAGAAATACTATCTGATTATATGATACTTTTATAGAGTGTTGATAATATAGTGGCTTGTATTAGATATAATAAACTATTATACTATACTTCTGTCATGCACAGGAGTTCTTCATAAACAACATGAAGGTTTTTATAGACTTTTATAGACTTTCAATATGAGTACAGTGGATTTGACTGTGTGCTTTACCAACCTGTCATTTGCTGGAGTGTTTGTGTGTGTGTGCGTGTGTTTGTGTGTGTGTTTTGCAAAAAAAAAACAAAAAAGCAGAAAGTGTAAAGCTCCCATCTGGACACAGCTGGACTACAGGAGAGAGAGAGAGAGACAGAGAGAGAGAGAGAGACAGAGAGAGAGAGAGATGAAGAGAGTTGAAGAAGCGTGAATTCTCTCTCTGTCCCAAATAAAAACAAGTGGGGCACAGCTTGCATAGCTCTTCCTATAATCACATTACTGCTGCTCAGAAAAGAGGGAGGGGAACAAACAAGAGATAGACAACGATTCAGAAAGGGAAAAAGGAAAGCAGGAGAAAGCTGTGAAAGAGTGGTCGGAAGGTAAAAAAAAAAATCTGTTTTTGAATGAAAAAAGTCCTGCAGCAGGTGTAAGACAACCAGCAGAAGAACACCATCACCTTCTGAAAGCGTAAGTGTAATGTTTATCTGAATCAAAAAAGATCTCTTAAACATCTTCTTCTTTAATGCTACCGTATTTGTTTTCCTTCACTTTCTCTTCAATAAAAATACTTTAAATGTTCCATGACAAGTTCTTGATGTACCTCTGGTTCTACTATCAATCTCTTTAATCTGCATGGTATGATGTCCTTAGAAATATTTGGCATGAGACTCCTGTGCATGTGTCCATCAGATGATTCCACCGGGAAAGAAGATGATTAGATCTAGTTCAGGAGCAGAGTCTATACGACATCTGTTTTGCCCATTGTAGTATTGTAGCTCATAGTATAGGCCTATAGCACCAGCACTTGAAAAGGTCCTTTTTTCTATTTCAGATGTCTGCTCAAACATTTTTTAAGTCAGTGCTTTAATATTTGCGGAAGTTCTTACATACAGCAAGAAAATATCTGTTCAGAGGAGAAACTCTGGTCTCTGTGTCACCCCAGATTTTGTAAATGTGAGATAAAACAAATTATATGGACCAACATCTTCTAACCAGTCAAGATTCACCTGTTATTTATGTTGCCTTTTAATTCATAAAGATCCATTTCTTGACTAGTATTCAGATGTACTATCCTCAACAGATAGATCCAGCTAACTCTGGCATATTAAAATCATTAATATCCCAGGTTTTGGAATTCCTTTACTAGTAATGTTTTGGCCTTAGTGTGTTCAAATGGTATTTTATTGGGAGGAATGAATTCATATTTGTTATGATTTGATGTATACCAAACCCTATAGAATTGTTGGAATTAACGGTTTACACACTGGGGTTTGTTTAGCCTTAATTTCTGAATCGTTCCAACTTCCAGACATGTCTACTGTCTTCTTTGTTGACTTTAGGTTTTTCCTCCTGCTGTCTCTTCAAACTGTTGTCAATTCAGCCAACTCAAACTGCGTCAGAACATCTCTCTTGGCTTCTTCTTTACACATGAGCCTTCTTGATAATCCAAAAGTTTCCTTTCAAATTCACTTATCAAATTCAGTGCTGATAACTTAAATCCCAAAGTTACGTCAATATTTATATGAGGGAACCTGCACATGTTAAAAGTTCAGTTACACAGGTATGCAAGTTGATTTTCTGGGCTCTATTTTCAGGTTATGCAAATTATCTGCATGTAGTTCATGCCTCCAAGGTTGCCAGATATTTTTTTTATGTAGAAGTGCTGAGATGGGTTTTTCAATAGCTTCTAGAAAACATGCCTTTAAGCACTTGCCTTTAAATGTCCAAAAAATGAGGAATAGAAAGTGTAGATAGAGGAAATAGCTTTTTTCTCTTTGATGTCAAATGTAATAAGATGTAACATAAACATCACCTGAAATTTGGTGTCATTTAACAATATGGCTTCACCTTCCTTATTAAGCAGCTTATAAAATAGCACTTGATCCAGCATAAACTATTATTTTGTATTTTTTTATATCAGGCACTGACAGTTAATTGCTCACACTAGTTAATGAACCCAAGAGACACTAAATCAAAGTCATGAAATAGTAACGTGAGTATGGGATGTAATTTATTTTGTCATGCTTTTTCATTAGCAATTTTGAATTTAAAAAATAATGCCAATGTTCATTCATTGTGCTTTCCTGTAAAGAAAACGTGCCTATAGTTAAGCTGGGTAAGCTGATCGAACCTGCTGTATTGTTCATAATATTATCCTTAAATGAAGTTCTCATGAAATCCTCAAGAACAGAAATATCTTTGATTAAGATCCATTTACTCTGCTGCCCTCCATGCAAAAAAAGAAAACTGTGCAATTTAAAGGGACACTACTATTAATTAATTAATAGTGTTATATTTATGCATTGAATATTAACCTTGAATGGTATTCCATAGGTTTTTTGCGTATTTACAGCCCAAAACATCATTATATTATGGTTACAGTGGTGCTGGACTTAATACTGCTCCTCTTTCAAGCTGAAACCTCTCAAGAAAAATGTCCAAAGTCACAATCGCATGTAACTGAGACACACCTCTCAAACCCCACCCCCTGTGCATGAGTCCCACACTGTACTTAAGTTCATAGTTACATTTAAGGTCTGAACACCAATGTGTCCGATTTTAATATTAAATCTTCATTACGCTCTTAACTCAACTCTGAATATGGCCCTTAGCCCCTAACTGATTCATTACTGTTAAATTACTGCTTAAAAGTGCATGTGTGTAAGGGCCTATAGAGCGTTTATCTTTTATACTCCAAATGAGCGCAATTATACTACCAGCTGCTCATGCTCATGAGACTCTCATGAATGCCACCCATGGACTGAGAAAGCTGATCTTGGATCAGTTTTTGTCTTTCACTGAACACAAAATCACATATTCTTCTTGAAGAGGTGGAGGAAGCTGATTCTAGATCAGCACTCTTACACTGTGATACAGTCTCCATATGGGCCCTTGTCTTTATAAGTCCTGGGATGGGGGCCATTTGGAGAAATACCATGGCACTGACTCACTCTGTTTCAGTTCCCAGTACCAGTTACATTCCTCCATGATTACAGATTTATGTAAAGCTTTACCCTTTACACCCCACATCACTGATGGGTTCAATACTGAGCACTTTACGGGCTTAACACTGTCCAAACCAGAAGGGTCTATTATGGTGCACTCAGTCACTTTTGCCCATGAGTCCACTCTCCTTTGCAGGCTCTCAACATCTGGGACTCAAAGGCTGAACAAAGGCTACTGAAGCTTCAAATGAGCTAATTAAGTTTCCGTTGAGTTACAGCAGTCACAAGACCATCATTCCATTCTGCCTTTCTCTTGCTTGTCTCTTGTGCCTTTGAAAACACAAACTGTTTTGATCCATGCTTTTCCAAGTAACTAGAACAATAACACAGTGAAAGTACTGGAAAATGAGAGAAGAATAAAAACATTTTGATTATTCTGACATTTTGACTTTTGAGCTTTTTTTTTTTTTGCTTTTAAGCACTATTCAACTCCATTTCTCAGGTTTGGAGCAAAAAAGAGGCTAGACTGAAATCATATCAGGATACAAGAACATGTATTTTGCCTCTTTCTCTTACACATTTATACCCATAACATTTTTTCACAACAGTAACAATCTAATGTACAGTCAAAAATAGCCAATCCATCAAATATGTTAATGATATAAACTTATAGACACCTTCATTTTCTTAGGGATCCAACATGCTTGTACACAGATGCTTCTGTAAATAAGGGATAGAGGTCACATGACCACTATTACAACCAACCTTCTACTCCAGATTTACAAAGAATGGTCATTTTCACATCATTATTTCATCGTGATTGCTCTTACATGCGATTTTCTGTCCCAAAATGAGGGAAAGAGTTGCTGGTTGCCTTCAAACCCTCCACTGTCACTTCCAGAAGGTAAACATTATTAGTAACTTGAATTTTTTTTCAGTACACTATTGGTGTCTCATGTCATGAAATGTTCTTTCTGAAGTAGCTTGCAATAGCATGTGTGTGAGAGAGAGTGTTCAGTGTAATGCTCGCTCTACCGTTGATAGTGTGGAGATGCTTTTGGGAAACTTGGCTCTGTTTGTTTTTGCACCTTGTTGACAGTACAGCAGTTATAATTAGTTAATTAGCAATATGGGGTCACCAAAATATGAGACACCACAGCGATGAGTTAAGAGCCAGGTCATCCTAACAGTGCAAAATTCAGGCCTTTCCTCATTCACACTTTGAGTTGACAGTGATTCCCTAGACACAGTCTGCTCTGTGAAGCTTGCCACGGAGGTCAATGAAGTTGGCTTATTAACTCAGCTATGCTTCCTTTTTATGTCCTTCTGTGCATCTGTAATCGCTGCTCCTCTTCGTCTCTCTCTCTCTTTCTCTCTCTCGCCACTACCCATGACCGTTCTGCCAACTCTTGGACTGAGGTACTGGCAGGATGAAGGTGCAAATCTGTTTTCCGTTAAACTTTTGAAATCCCCCTCCTCTCTCTCTCCAGGCCTCTGAGCTGTCGTGCCCATTCCCATGGCAACGAGGACAGTAATGATGCTGGCTGTCATCTTGATGTTTTTGGCCTCGTCGCGTGCAATGAGCAATGAGCTGGAAGATTATGGCACCTGGAACTATAGAGAAGGAGGTAACATTGAAAAAAAGCAAACATTTATTGCATGCAAAGGAAATGACTCAGTGGGTTTAATGACATAAGTGTGTCAGAATGAAAAGGTCATTGACTTAATAGATGTATGCTAAAGGTTCTAAAGTTCCAGCCTACTTCAGCATTAATAAACAACTTTGCAGCAGTGTTGCATCATGCTAGCTTGTTTCCTCATACTTCCTGCACATAAGGGTTAAAAAAGAAAAAAAAGGAACTGAATTAGTGCTAAAAACAGTGTAATATGTCATGTCCCATTCAACACAGCTTCGTCATGTGTTACTGGATGTACTGTATATATGTAATGCTGGGTATATTTGTGTATATGTCTTGCACCATAGTTCTGAAGACACAATATTTCCTCCCACTATACATATATGTTTTATGGATAGATTTATCTTGTTTATTAGCTTAAATACAACCAGTGCCATGGTTAACTTTCATCCCTCACACAGACTCTACCATAGATACTGTATATCCATTACAGTACATCATAATAATACAGTATGTAATGTATTGCTCAGCACAGAACTGTCTCAAAGTTTGAAAGTCAATCCTTCATGGCAGAAATGCAAATTGTATTGTTACTAAGGAACAATCAATACCAAATCAAATTACAATTACAAATGACCCATTTTCATATCATGTTACAATCAGATTTTAATTACAAATGACTTCACGACGTCTGCGCTTCATTTAGAAATGTGCAAGAGGTTAAACAAGGACAGTCGTCTGTTCCAACACACACCATTTATTTAAAAAGAAAGATATCCGTGATGTAAAATGTGTGGCAGCCTTTGAAAACCCTTCATATGGTGAAATTTGGGTATTTTCTACTACATGAAGTTGCAGAAACTAGAGATGAAATTGGTGACTCTTTTGTACATATCTCAATCACAATTAAAGTTCTAGCAGTTTAAAGTCTGGTTACCTCCAAAAAGTGAAAAAGGAGAAATTTACTTTTAAAGATTTCATTCCAAACTCTGTTGCAAAGATGCAGCTACACAAACTGTCTAAAAGCCACTCCTGTGTAGTAATTTGGTTTTAATTATATGTACATTTAATTATATGTACTTAGTGAGATATACGAATTGTAAATATAACCATAAGTTTTTTTCTCTTTCTGCTTCAGCCTTTATTAATAGCCTACAGACTGACAGTCTAGTCATAAGTCCCACCCACCCAGGAGTGATTAGATGTATAATAATATCTTTAGTTCATAACAATAGGGGGCATACATTATTACAAAACATTATATGGACTATTTTAAGAGTCCGCAATAATTCAGTTATCTCTAAATTATTGCAGCTGAAATCTTAACGTGATTTTTGCCATAGAAATAGGATATAAACTAGCCTTTTGTACAAAATCCCTGAAGTAATTTTAGATTCCTGACCTAAGTTTTGATAAGTTCAGGATGCAACCGCCCAGGAAAAGCAAGTCAGAGTACATTACCCCAGTCTTATTCAATTTACATTGTCTTAACATTGATTACAGAGTACTGCTGATGACATTTAAATTCCTAAATGGTTTAGCTCCGGTAGTCCAACTAGAGCACTTTGAGACGAAGGCACTTTCAGTCCCAAAATGAAAAACCTTTATTTATTTATTTATTTATTTATTTATTGTTAAAGTTAGTAGTATATGGAGGAAGAAGCTAGTTAATAAAGAAGCTAGTTAATAAAGAAGTGGATACCTCCAATAGCCATGTGACTATTAATTAATAGCTTATTGACCTATGGACATTTAGTTAGATGTCCTTTACAGCAAGGAATCTCAAATGAATGACTATTCAAATAATTGTTTTAAAAGGAAATTATTTTTTCCCCACACATGGACATCCTGATTTTTCTTACTCCTTCTTACTGTCATATAATGTTCAGTATGTAAAACTTGTGGAAAATATGGTAAAATAGTTTAAGCTTAAAAATGATTAGCAATGTAGATACGGGGCATAATACTTACAGAAACAAAACTAAACAGAGATTCTGCTCTTTAAAAGCTGTGTTACATCTTTCTGGTATTTTACAGTTTGTAAAATGCATCATCACAAAAAAAAACCCAATAAAAAAGCAATAACATCGTCAATCACAAACAGGGAACACGTGGTATTCAAAACACTAATAATACATTAACTATAATAATATATTTATAGTAATAATTAAATTGTGATTATTGATTGCTGCAGCAATTGAAACATCTTGGTCAACCTGTTGTGTTGCTTTTAAACCCTGTTTTACAGATTTTAATTCATTCTTTAAGAAAACTGAGATAACATAGGCAAACATTTTCTACATTCCACCAGTGTGAACATTCACATAATTAATTCTCTTGAAAAATGCAAATCATCATCAGTGAGCAGTTCTTATACAATCTAGAGATCTAAATATTTTTCCATCTAAAATAATGAAGTAGCCCCATGGGCTGTAGAAGTTATTGAATTTACGATAACGACAGAAATCTAATGAATGTTTTTTTTTTTTTCCATTAGATTTCTAAACTAATAATGACCCTCATAGAGCTCTAGCGAATATTATTTATAATGTGATTGTACAGGACTGAAAATTGCATTGTGGTCTGCTCACAGCCTGCCAGTTTTACAGCCCTGCAGTCTACCAATAACAAACACAAATGAATTTAAGGACACGAGGACACCAATTTAATGATCTCATTATCTCCATAACCTCTGACTCAAGGTCACATTGGGTCTCACTCAACTCATGAGTATTTAACTTCATTATTTTTTTTTTCTGTTTGGTCTCGTGTTGTCACGATAGCGGAACACGTGAACGTGGCTAATGTTCGGAGTGTGACGAGAGTGCTGGACACTTGGGGCAAGCACATCTTTAACGAGATCAAGACGCTGCTGCACTCCCAGCCCAATACTCTCCTGCCTGACTACTCAAGGTATACTGCTGTGCTTGCACACATTACATTTTTCATTACAGCATTATGACTCCCAGGAGTACTCTGACTATGTCCTGGCTAAACAGGGGACCAGTGATTGGCCTAAGCTGCATATCTTGATAAATCAGTGGAGGTTATATTGGAGGTTAGTGTATCCTCTGAGATATGTAGTCTAGTAGCCTCGAGCCTATGAGACGAGAGTGGTCACACACTCATGGAAAAAGGATTTCTCAAGGATTGTTTAGATGCATAATGGTTCTGTCTTTCTTATGTGGTTGTACTTGGAACCTTTTCTGAAAAGGAAATGCTCTGTTCTACACTGAAAGGATAAATGTTCTACATAGAGAGATTAACTGAAAACTGGTTTTCTACTTAAAGTGCTTTAGATCACACATCACTGAGGTTTTGATCTTGATTATTTTGACCAAATTATCAAAGCACCCACAAAAATATCTAGAATGTGTAGGCAAACATTTAGACATTTACAATAAGATAACAATGTATGCTATTATATGTGTACTTAAGGTGCAATTTGTAACTTTTACAAATGTTTATACATCTATAACAACAGTATAATTTTAGTGATATCTTGGAGAAGTACAATTCATCATATTACCATACAATGGATCTGAATAGTTTCTTTGTTTCAGGCTTCTGTTTACATTTTTCTGGCCTGGTATTAGCTCCACCCTCAGCTGAAACAGCTGCACTGCCCCTTTTCCTTAAAAATCACCTATTAAATATTTTGTATATTTTAGACATTAGAATATAGTAACCATAATATTTCTAAGATACCTTACTAAAAATGAACCCACTGATGGCTCCTGGGATTTTAAGGGGTTAAATATTTTGTGCAGGCTTTAGTCAAATGCGCAATGGAGCTGATCACAATGTCTCGAGTGCTGCAAGTTAATACATGGCTGCATGTTATCAGGGAACATTGCGAAATAAAAACCTACACATATCTGCTCTTCTTTAGGTTGAAAAGATTACATTTGTCAGCTATTTAGGAAAAAAATTGAAGATAGGTGGAAATGCCCTATAAAAAGGACCACAAAATAGATCAGTAACAAAAATATTTGGTGTCATTTTGATGTTGCTTATAATAATATTTCTGTATCTTTGCATATATTAGCTGCGGTTGTGCTCATGTCCGGGTAGCTCAGCTTTGCAGGTTGATATGAAATCATGTTTTCAGTTTGCTTCAGAGTATTGATTTTTTTTCTGTAGCTGAAACAAACCAGACCCTCAAACATTTACACACACACACACACACACACACACACACACACACACTGGCTTCCTCATATAGACACATTTGTGAACTTTTTTCTCTCTTTAACACACATCGACTGTTACCCACCTACTGCCCACACTTTTTTCCTTGCTAGTGAAACACACACACTCCCACAAACAATTTGAATCTCTCTCTCTCACACACACGCACACACACACAAGCATATCCCCTCACTCTCACTCTCTCTAAAACTTTGTTCTTTGGATTCACAGAGTACGTCCTCTCTCCGAGTCCCTCAACGATCTCTTCAGAGAAGTCTCCCACTTACAGAGGCGCATCACAGACCTCAACAATCGCCTAGCAACCTTGGAGCCCTTTCTCCGTCGTCATGGCTACTACGAGGAAGACAAGCAGGCCACTGAAGGAGCCCCCCAGAGCCTAAAAGGTGCAGGCACGAGTCTGGCACAGTACCCGCGCCGGAGCAGGGTCCGAGTGACCCGGCCCGTGAACAGGGTGGTTCGAACCAGGAGAGTCAGGGTGTACAAGGATGAAACTGGGAAGGTCAAAGTGAGGGACATAGAAAGATAGGTAGAAAGGAGTGACAGAGATATATTATAGCCTAAGATATACAAACTATTGATATTTTAAAAAGATATTAATAATATGCAAATTAATTTTAATTAATATTAATAATGTAAATTAATATGAATAATGTATTGAATATAACCAGAAAATTGTCCGTGTTGAATTATCATTCTCATATCAACCTCATGTACTGAGTCACGTACATCATATAAATTATAGAAGAATATGTTCTCTCTGCTGGCTGCACTAGTGTAAGCTCAGATCTCAGAGGTCCAATCAGAGTTCTCTGGCAGAGGAAACTTTAAGCGGCTTTCACTGGACTGTAACTAACACCCCCAGCACAGAAAACTTCGCCTAGCTTGTTAACAGTCCCCCGGTGATTTAACTTTTTGACCAAGTTAAGATTAGTCTTAAAAACCTCAAAGAAAATGTTCTTTTTTATACTGGTAAGTTTGTTTGGACTTTTGGGATGAGGACTCAGGCTAACACACAAGTGACAGAGTTTCAGCTGAAGAAACTACTTCTCAATAAACATGTGCTGAAACTTTGTTTGAAGGAGTGATCTTAATGTTTATAATATACTACATTAATTATGCAGTACAAATTCACTGATTCACAAGACATATATCAATTTACAAGACAGCTTGTTTGGCTGAATGAATCATTTACTAGTAGACTAGAAACATAGTCAGTCTATACACATATGGGTCAAAGACAAGAAGGGTTTTAAAACATAAAAATGTCATTTGAATTCATTTGAATTAAGTACTTTTTACTAGATGGCTGAGTGTTTCATAATTTTTATTTAGGAAAAATTCAGCAGAAATTAAGTCAATTGAAATGTCATTTTGTATAACCGATAACTGTCAAAAATGAAGCACACTTTTACCTATACAAGCTAATATGTACAAAAATCATACTTTAAAGATTTATACGCCACCTAGGCTGTTTTCCACTTTCTTTATTTTTTTTTATCTTTAAGCCAATTTAAGTATTTAATCTTCATTCATTCAAGTATCTTCATTTAAATAATAATAATAATAATAATAATAATAATAAATGTGATATTAATATTGATATTCATTTTGATACATATAAAGCAAAATACAAAATATATGTGCTGTGATATATTGAAATTCTGAATGTTTTCCTGTATGTTGACATACCTAAGAGATATACTGTACATAACTCAATATTTCTAGTTGTGTGTTGAATCAGTGTCTGATATATACAGTTATATATACAGTTATGTGCAGAAGTTTGCACCACCCGTAGATTTTAGGTGAAGAAGAAAGCATATCTATTAACCTACAAAAAAGTATTACATTATTCATATGAAATTAGAAAGGAAGATGCAAACCTCCAAAAATTTATAACTTTAAAATTTATTTGTTTGTCATTTTGTTATGCAGTAAATTGCAAAAAGTACATTTCTGTCTTCTTCATTTTGTCATAAGGGTATGCAAAACATAGCATTCAACTGTATATAAATATATTTTAGATGTGTATAAATGCATACAGTGGATTTGAAAAGTGTTCAATTGATGATGTTTTAGAAAGGCACACACCTGTGTGTATAAGGTCCCACAATTCACAGTGCATGCCAGACCAAAAACCAAGCAATGAAGTCCAATGAACTCCCTGTAGACATGTTTTATACCCTGGGTAAGGGTATAAAACCATTTATAAGACGTTGAATGTTCCTAGGAACATTGTACTCCATCATTATTAAATGAAAGAAGTTTGGAACCAACAGGACTCTTCCTATACCTGGCTGACCAGCCAAACTCAGTAACTGGGTGAGAAGGATGGATGGCCGGGTGCATGTGTGTTGCTTACCTGGGAAAGAGATGGCACCAGGATGCACTATGGGAAGAAGGCAAGCCGGTGAAGGCAGTGTGATGCTCTGAGCAATGTTGGGTCCTTGGGTCCCGGCATTCATGTGGATGCTACTTTGATATGTACCACCTACCTAAACATTACTGAAGACCAAGTACACCACTTCATGGCAACGGTATTCCCTAATGGCAGTGGCTTCTTTCAACAGAATAATGCTCCCTGCCACATTGCAAAAATTGTTCAGGAATGGTTTGAGGAACATGAAAAAGAGTTCAAGGTGTTGACTTGGCCTCCAAATTCCCCAGATCTCAATTCGATCGAGTATCTGATATGTGCTGGACAAACAAGTCTGAACCACGGAGGCACCACCTTGCAACTTACGGGACTTAAAGGATCTGCTGCTAACATCTTAGTGCCAGATAAACACAGCACACCTTCAGAAGTCTTATGGAGTCCATGCCTCAATGAGTCAGAGCTGTTTTGGCAGCACAAGTGGGACCTACACAATATTAGGCAGGTGGTTTTAATGTTATGGCTGATCAGTGTATATCTTTTGCATAGGCGTATGTGTGTTATATATGAGATTTATAACTATTACACACTCATTCAGTGATGTAAAAGCCTTTTTATAATTGTATTGAGAAATAAGTTCGTCTTATGCGTAGTATGAGCACTATGTGATCACTACACCTCAGTGTCCACACGGTGGTAGACTTGTGTCATTTGGGTGTTTCCATAGATAATTGTTTCCAATCTTAGAATCTGGTGAAATCAAATAACAACCAGCTAATTTAATATAAGGTTCTAAGGCAGTCCGAGGCTCAGACTGCAATCCAAATAAAATAAAAGCAGATGAATTCTGCAATTTATGAAGTACCTCCCATCCACAAACTTCAGTAGATGTGTGATATCACGTGAACAATATGTGATCACATGTAAAAATTAATGAATCATGTGAAAAATTGTGAAAATATTAAAGGAATCACACAAGCACCACAGAAATGTGTGAAATTTATCATGCGAAGTGAGTCATGCGATTATTTCATATATGAAATTTGTGTCACTTTTCTGTCAGGAGAATACAATACACTATATTTAATACTGAGAGACCTGTAGGTTTGTAATATCCTCTGGATCACTGCATGTGTGTACTTGAAGGCTTTAGAAGTGCATCTGCTTCGAGTTATGATCAGGTTCTGGATCAGGTTCAGCATATGTGTGGGTGTGCCTAGGGTATAAGATGCATTCATGTAAGATTATTATAGATCATCAGATCCCTACACCCTGTATGGCTTTCATTCTATTTCTCACTAAAATTGCTTTTTGATCATGTTTACAGTATTTACTCATTGCTTAATCATAAATAATGCACTATTAATCATCAGCTGAAACTTAAACAAGTTAATTACATGATCTCCTGTCATGTGACATCCCATAATATTTATTTTTGTAGGTTCACCGTATTGCTGTAATGTAGATATATCCAGGTGTGTGTGTGTGTGTGTGTGTGTATAAGAGTGTATGAGTATTATATACTACGTGTCCTCATTAAAACTTAAGCTCTAAAATGCTGCGCTCTGTCTCTACGGCAACGCTCTTCCCTCTCTGCTCTATCCTCTCTCTCCTCTCTGCAGGCACGATCTTCAGCATCTGACTCTGCTCCCATTAAGAGCTCCTTCACTTTATTGTCCCTCCATCCTTCTTTCTATCTTTCCAACGCTCTAACTCCATAGTCTCCTCTCTTCCTCTCCTTTCTTTCCCCTTAATCTCTGCCCAAGTCATCTCTTCTTCCTCTTTGCCTCTCCATCCTTCTCGTCATTCTCCTTCTCTGTCTTATCTCTGATGAGTGTGGGTGTTGAGCTCATGCTGCACTTGCCATTTCTGCATTGTGCGTTGATTCATTGTAGCATCCAATCCACCAGGATGTGAACACACCAGATCTCTCTCTCTCCATCTCTCCTCCAGGTCTCTCTTTCAAAAGAGCCAGTTGCTAGGTAACAGTTAATTGTCAAGAAATAGTTACATGTGTTGCTGCGTATTCCAGGATTGGCTGTTTGTGTATTTGTGTGTGTGTGTGTGTGTGTGCGCGTGTGTATATGTGAGGGAGAGAGAGGAGAGAGTGAATACCTTCATGGGATGATGAACCTGCTACTATATTTTTAAGCCCAAACGACAATGATAACTGTAGGCACCGCTGAATATTTTATAGACACTCATATCGGCTGTGACGTCTCGTTTCCTGTCTCTAGGCGCTGCATAATTTCAGCCAAGCAAAATGTTTAAACCTGGTAGAAAAAAGGAAAAAGAATGTTTTGTCTTTTTTTCTCTCAAGTCAACACTTGACATTGATGTCCTGCTAGCTTGTGGTGGTGCTGCAACATTTCCATGGAAACCACAGAAGATGTCAATCATATGCTTTCCCTACATCCACAGCATACTATTCACTATTGGTTTTTCTCACACTCTACCCCATAAGTTGCATACTAGTTAGTACAGTAGTATGGTATTGGCTTTTCTTCACTCCTTGTGGATTGTATGACACCTTAGGTTACAAACTATTCAGAATAGTAGAATAGTAATTCTCTGAGATAATGGTAATCTATAGCTACAGTGGGCACAGGCTCACCTAAATTGGACAGTTGAAGATTGGAAAAACCTTGCCTTATCTTTTTCTAATCTTCAATTGTCCAGTTTCACTGAGCCTGTGCCCACTGTAACCTCAGATTCCTGTTCTTGGCTGAAATGTGGTTTTCTACTGTCGTCGCCTGTTCTGTACTGTAAAGGGTGTTTAGTTGAGTTACCGTACCCTTTCTGTCAGCTAGAACCAGTCTGGCCATTCTCCTCTGATGTCTCTCATCAACAAGGTGTTTCCACCCATAGAACTGTTGTGTGTGAAAATCTCAGAAGATCAGCAGTTTCTGAAATACTCAGAAGACTCCATCTGGCACCAACAACCATGGTTTTTTCCCCCATTCTGATGTTTGATGTGTATATTAACTGAAGCTCTTGACCTATACCTGCATGATTTTATGCATTTCACTGCTACCACATGATTGGCCAATTGGATAATATGAATGAGCCAGTGTACAGGTGTTCCAAATAAAGTGGACAGTGAGTGTACTTTATTTAGGTTTAATATGCCACCGCATGTTGCATACTATTAAGTATGGTAGTACATCATTGGTTTTCCCTACTCTGCCTTAGGTTGCACACTATTTAGTATGGAAATATGGCATTGGTTTTCCACACACTACCTACTTTTTCTATGGTTAATATGGCACTATACATAGATTGCATATTATTATGTTAGTATGGTATTGGTTTTCCATACTCTGCCTTAGTTTGCATATAATTTAATACAGAAGAATTAAATTCCATACTCTGCTTTTCCTATGTTTAGTTAACCACTGTAAGATGCATACTCATTAGTACAGTAGTAGGGTATTGGTTTTCACATTGGTTTTCTCCGCTCTACCTCCCATAAATTTTGTGTGGCACACTAGGTTGCATACTATTTAGAATGGTAGTATTGGTTTTACACACAATACCTACCTCTTCTATGTTTACTATGCCACCATACTGTATGTTGCATAATATTACGTATGGTAGTACAACATTGGTTTTCTCCATTAGGTTGCATACTATTTAGTATGGTAGTACTGTATTGGTTTTCCACACTCTATGATACCTGAGATTGCATACCCTTTAGTATGGTAGTATAGTTCTATTTTTCCCCACATTACCATTACTGTGTTTAGTATACTACCTTAGGATTTATACTATAAAGTATGGTAGTACAGTATTGTACCCCACCATAAGTTGCATACTATTTAGTACAGTAGTTCCCCATTGGCAGTTCATGCATAGTATTTAGTATAGCACTATGGCAATGTTTTTCCCCATCCTACCTTAGGTTCTGTACTACTTAGTATGGCAGTATGGCATAGGTTTCCCCATAATAAGCTGCATACTACTTTGTATGGTATTGCTCTTTCCCCATGTTACCTTTCCTGTATTGAGTACATTAGTTTATTTTGCATACTATTTAATATGGTAGTATGGTATTGGCCAAGTCCACTAGTGTACAGAAAGAATTTGATTCAGTTGTTGAGCTCTCATGCCTACTCTATCTAGCCCATGTTTAGTATACTATCTAAGGTTGCCTACTATTTATTATGGTAGTACAGCAATATGTTCCTCTGTACTTCCACTATGTTTGGGCTGCATAATATTTAGTATGTTAGTATGGAGTTGGTTTTCTGTGTCTCATATGGTTTTATACTGTATGTTACTATAATATTGGCAATACTGTCTAACTATATGAGGTATATAGCAACTGTACAGAGTCTTTAACTATATTCAAAGGTAAATAAATTAGGTATTTGGAAAACCACACAGTAGTGCAGTGTTTATAAAAAAAAGAAGACATATCCGGTATGCCCCAAACTGCATACTAATACTTGAACAATACCAATAAATATTATTTATTGGGGTCATATGCAGTTTAGGATACAGCTGAAAAGGAAAAAGTTGAAAACAAGAAACAAAACGTGGGATTTCTCCCTTTTATTTATTGTCAACACTGTTTTGTACAAAGAGACAGAAGAATATATCTTAGCACTTATATTTCACACATACTGTGTCTGTATTCTCAATAGCTTAAGTATTGTGAAATTTCCCGTTAAATTATTATTGTAATCTTAAACACAGGTAATCTCTCTCTATACAAAAATGGATTAAGAGAAACCATTTGGTCATATTTACACAATCTGTACATTTGTAATTTGTCAGTAACATTTAAAATAAGTGTCGAAAAACCAAGGAAAAAAGAGAATTAGAAATATCAATTTATATGAAAGACAACAAAGGCGTACGTTTTATCCTTTCAATATCAGGTCTACCGTTGGTCACATGATCTTGGTATACTTCTATGGTGGTTATAAAACCTTCCTAACAAAAGTGTATGCCAAATTACCCCATCTGAGTATCTGTATCTCCATATATTAAAAATTATGGAAAAGGGGACGTATTTATTTACAGCAGAACTTCAACGCATGTGCAGTCCGTCTCACACATACCCACACACAGAGGTAATCAAGCATGAATTCAGGCACATGTATTCTACAAATACCTGTGACATACAGTAGCAGAAGAGGGATTTGGGGAGCAAATGGAAAACAGGGACTGATAAGCCTACGCTCGATAACAATGTTGCACACTCTTTGTGCAACTGCCAACTCCCAAGAATCCTATACATGAGTGAAAATTATAACAGAGTGCAAAAATGAAATGTAGGCTACTATCTTTCACTCTCTAATGTGTACACTCCTGCCATTGTCTCTCGTGATCTCCACCTACATGCAGCGAACAACTCTGCTATCACAGAGCCTCCAGTGAATTGGTGCGAGTCCAAACTATAGGCTACGTTACAGGAAGAACTGCAGCTGTTTCTTAGGAAGAGCAAAGGCGAACTCTGTTCCTTGCCAGCTCAAATTCGCACAAAAATAAAGAATTTTAACCGGCATTCCATAGGACTAATAACCCCATAGCTTATGAGTTAGCCTGTGTGACTTCCTTTCTGATAGACGCTCTCTCTTCCACTCTCACCCACACACAGATTTTCTCTCTCCTGTGCTACCAAATCCATCCCACATAAAACATCAAGAGTGACAGAAGAAGTGGCCACACTGCATAATTGTACACCGAACCTGCAAAATATCTGTCATTTTTAGGAACACACTTGACTGAAGGAAAACTGTACCTTCAATAAGAAAAAAGACCACGCTTAAAATAAAAACACATTTTGCCAAGGGTCAAACATGCAAATATCTTTTTTTTTTTTTTTGCAATGATAGGTTAAGATTTCAATCGCTTACAGTGAAAAAAATTAGCCCTATGAACACAAGAATGAAAATAAACTTGTTCTCAAGTTAGAACCCTGCACACTGTAACATAAATTGTTCAGGCTGAGGACATGACAATGCTTTCTGTCAAACATCCATATATATATATATATATGTCCATTCTCATTAGCATATTCGCCCATCATGCCAGACCATACAGTTATCAGTCTGAACTCTGTGTGGCACTAACTGGTACAAGTTAAGCAAAAGAAAGACACATTTCTTTACACGAAAAAGAAAAACACTAAACATGGTCTTTGAATTATACATAATCTAAAAGCTGGAATGCAAAATAGAAAGAAAGATGCATGCATGTATCTCATAATGTACTCACGGTTTCACAAACTCTCACACACTTAGCAAAAAAATGAATAAGTGTGGCAATAAAAGTGGTGTTTTCTTAAAGACCACAAAATAGATATTTACACAGCAATTATTAATATAAACATTGTGCTTGAATTGGAGATCTGTTTGGCTGAGAGTATTTTTTATAAAATGTGAATAAAGAAAATGTATATTTCACACACAAAACAAACTCATATAGAGCTATATAGGTATATGGGAAAAGAATAGGGTTTTAGGGACCACCAGCAAAGTTTATATGTTCATTGGTGGGATTAAAAAAGTAAATATGGCACAGACTAGTGATTATACCACTAAATGACCAAATTTACTGATTAATCTATTTAAATAATTGGCTAGTTAGAAAGTTGACTAAGTGTAATTTTTGTCCAATCCATGTAATACTAGCCAAAAATACCTCAATTCTGCATGTAAGAAGTAATCCTGACTAGTTATAGACTATTGCTGGTTGTCCAAGAGTGGTTGGATTAATATACATAAATGATTAAGTCTATAACATTTAATTTGATTAGTAAGCTTCACTGCAACATATTTGACTTGGAATTAAAAACAAAAAAAAAAAACAGAAGGGTGTTCTTGACAGAACAGCACTTATTTAACTGTTATATAAGCAAGAAAGATTATTCTGCCTCCCAGAGCTAGTCAGGGTGCCGTCTGTGAAAACACGTAGTGATAGTAAAGAAATAAGTAACATTTGTACTTATCATATTATAATTTTGATGTTCTCTGCAGTCATCATTTTTGGCCAGGTTGAATTGTGCAAATATTCTAATTTCATTTCATATCTAATTAAGTAAAACGCATTTCTAAACTTACATCTTTGCTGTATTCTCACTGTACACTATGGAAAAAAAGGATATTTACACTTATAAAATACAAGCAGATGCCATGGCAAAGCTCTTTCGTAATATCCTGTAACACCCATCTCATTCTTACCTAAGGGTGCACAAAAAGAAAGGGAAAAAAATTAATTCAAAACCAAGTGTGGAAAAATAATTAATTGATTTGATGGTTGTTTGTCCAGTATTTGAACTAACATCCTGCAACTCAATTCAAATATATAAGACATCCCAGGTATTTCTCCTGTCTGATTTTTAAGTCTAATAAATGCACTAAATAAATGAAAGTTGTTATCTATAGAACAGGTTTCACGCAGAGCTGTGCAAATTCAGTTCAAAACTAATTTTGTAAAACAATAATTCTGAATTCAAATCCGTGCTACACAATCATACAATTTATGATTGTGTTGTGTCTCTGCACGTAATTGGACATTGCAATTCCATATCAGGCGTCTTTATCACAAATAACGATCTAGAATCATGGATACTCATCCAATGACCAATCTGTGTGCAGTGACCAGAAAGATGCCATAACAACATGACCTGTATAATTAGAATTCTGGGACTCCTGCTAAGGCACATAATGTGCTGTGTACTAAACCAACGCTCTACTGACATGAATGCAACATTATAAAAATTGTAAAGCCATAAAAAGAGATCATAATAATTGTCCTTCAGCACAATATCTGGAGTACAACTTAAGTACTTTGCAAATCATGCCTTTTACATATAATTTTACAGCACTCAATAAATGAAATAAACATGAATAATTAATAGTAAATAAAGCTGAAAGGAAAACAAGTTTGTCTACATTTTTTTCCAGCTTGGCATTGTCCCTGGCGGTCCTGGAGTTCCAGATCAGGGCAAAATGGCATGATGATGTAAGACAATGCAAGCTCAGTTGACAAATACGATCAAATGACAGCCCATGATGAAATAAGAATTCTCTGAAAAGTAGTATGCTAACAAAGAATTGTAAGCAGAGTACAAAGATATTACAGCATATAACATACAGAAATCAATCCCAAACTGAACATCATAAACATTATAATCATATCTAATAATATTAGTGTTAACATCATCAATACAATTATTGTAAGGTTTACCCTGTTGTTTCTAGACAATAACTGATTTCTCTTCACGATCGTACCAGGTCTCTGTACCTAAGCTGGATCGGACATTGTGTTTTGGTATAAGGAGCAGAAAAATAGAAGGGATAATAAAAAGAAGAGAGGATAAAATAGCGGGATATACTGAGGTTGTCACTATCTGGTCTGAGCTTTTGTCTTGTGAGCAGGTCCCTTCTCTCTATTTACAGTGATCCAACAGTGCTACGTCCACCTGTATCAAGCATTGATGAGTTCCTCTTGCTTGCTTTCTTGGTTTTGAAAGTGAAATTACAAAGTAGACACGATCTGTTGGTCATTACCTTAGTCTGCTGCCTCCTTGCTTTTGAAATACATGTCTCTCTTTATGTTTCTCTCTTTCTGCCTCTTTCTCTCACTTGCACATAAACATCAGACATCAGATTCAATGCTGGAGAGCTTCTCGTATACGTGTCCATTACTTGAGCCATTGAAAGGTCTCTGTCCTTGCCCCATCCCTAACCCGTCCCTTGCTGACAGCAGCTTGTTGTTGCCTGCTGCCCCTCCATGGTGGTTGCTGAGGGGCCCACCCAGGCACAGCTCCTTGGGAAAACGGGGTCCCACGTTGGACAAAACCCCGGCAGAGGCAGAGGCTGGCAAATAAGAAGTCACCCCCATGGAGCCGCGGAAGTCTGCCCGGTTGTTGTTGTTGAGGAGCTGTTGCTGCTGTTGCGTCTGTTGCTGCTGTGGCTGTGCCTGCTGCTTTTTGATGTAGTACGATTTGGCGCCATGTAATAGGCACTGGTCATCGCCGAAGGTTGGGATGAATGGGTTCTGGTTCACCTTATCTGGGTAGAGAGATTTAGACAAGGAGTAAGTCCCAACCCCTCGGGTACCTCCCATACCTCCTCCCATCATGCCTCTATCCCTGTCCCTCATGTCTCTTTCGCCTACCGAGCGACGGTGCAACCCACCCTCACCCCCACGGAACAAGTTAAACGATGAGCCACCTCCCTTCCCCCGGTCCCCACCACTAAAAAACGTAGTCTCCCGCTCCCCTCCCATATACCGCTCAAACATCTGGGCATATGGGCTTGCACCTTCCATGTAGCGATCTTTGTCTTTCAGGCTCACACTCCGGGGCTGAGGAAGCATAGATGCTCCTCCAAACCCTCCAGAGCCTCCCATCCTACCCGCCCCTTCTTTTTGCAGGTCTACAAATGTGTCATAGGAATGCTGCCTACGCAACACCCTGCCCCCTGGGCCAAACTTGCGCCTCTGCACCTGGGTTTGGGCCCCTCCACCTCCACCACCTCCCTTCCCACCTTCCAAGGGGAACTTGCCCCCTATCTGATCCAGGAGGAGGTGGTTGTCCTCACTGATGTCATACAAGTTGCCTGGCTTCTTGCATGAATCGCATCGCTTGCATGTGGCTGAGCTTGGCCGGCTGGAGGCTTGTCCACTACCCCCACCTCCTCCACTTGATCCCCCTACACCCCCTCCTCCCCCATGCATGCAAACGGGCTTGTTGCCTCCACTATGGCAGTTACGGCATTCCCAATCCCCTCCGGCCAAACCCCCCACCCCTCCAATGTTCTTTTCCCAGCATGCATGGCCCTGCTGCCCAGGAGATCCTCCCACTCCACCCTTACACTCTGTCTTCTTGGATTTACCTTTCAAGAAATCGTCCACAGGAACCAAACTAGTGCACGCTCCCCCGCCACCACCACTGCTGACTATGCCGCCACATCCGCCCCCACCCAGACCCCCTCCGCCACCCATTCCGGGAGCATCACTCAAATCCAAGTGCTCCCATTGGGATGCCCCTTCCTTGGATCGGAACTGGTCAATGTAGAAGTCCCTCAGATTATCTTTGTCACGGAACATGTATGAGGAGTTGCCCCCTCTCAGGCTCTTGCGTTCCACAGGTGGGGTAGCTGAACGGTGCCCTTGTGTAACAGGATGATGGTGGTGGTGGTGGTGGTGGATGGTGTGGTGGGTGCGCCTCCGGAAGCCCAGCTCAATTTCATCCTGCTCCCGGCGTGACTTGGCAGATGCTGGCCTTTTTTTCAGGCTGTCCCTGTACTGCTTGCGTCGTTTAGCGTTGCCCTCGAGATTTCCATACGTCACGGTGTGAGTGGAAATATCTGACACATCAGAACGGATATTTCCGTCATCCCCTCCCGAGCCCGCCCCTCCTCCCCCACAGTACCTGTCATGTCCCGCGATAAACCCTGAACTGGACGCCCCACCCTTGAAGGAAAACTTCCCATATAGATCAGGCAGGCCAGACTTGAAGCTCGATTGGGTGGGGTGGCCTGCAATCAGGTCAAACTTTTCCCTGTTCCTGTGAGTCAGCGACTGGCGGGGCTGGGTGGTGAAAATAGGCGCTACCCCTCCCCCTAAACTGTCACAATCGTACATCCCTCCCTCCAATGAGCTGGCACTGCCTAAGCTACGAGGTCGGTTAGGCAAGGGACCCGACATACCCAGAGCCAGTCCGGATCCCGTGCCCCCATGGTGGTGCAGGTAATGATCCTGGTACAGGTTACTGTCCTTCAGGTGCATGTTCCCAAAAGTCCTCTCCACATCACTCACATAGTCGCTGAACATATTATCTTCTGGCAGATATGGGGGTGGGGGCTTGCAGTCACTGTGGCCTGCCAGACTGCGTCGATGCTCACTGATGTCATAGACAGCCGACTCACGGTGGCCATAATCCAGGGCACTGTGGGGGGATCCATTGACCCCAGGCACAGAGGTCATGTTTTTTGCTGTTCGCAGCAAGCGAAGGATGTTAGAATGGGTGTTGTTCATGTTCATGTTCATGGTGGCTGATGGAGAGTTGAGGCCTGATTTGTTCTCCTCGATCTGAACACCATGGATGCAGCTGTAGATGCCCTGGTGGAGAAATGAAAGAAAAGTAAGAGTAAAAAACAGGGGGTAGAGGAAACTAAAACATAAAAATAAGAATTACTATGCTGCATTTATGATAAATTGTAAAGTACAATATTAAATTTGAATCAGTGCCCTTGCTACATAGATTGAAGTATACAACATAGTGGACCTCATAAGAATCAATACTGAAGGAGCGAGTAGTAAATGATAGGTTCATTAAAGCTCCATACATCAAACCCCAAGCCTGCACCGTCAAATGAAGGAGGGGTTAGAGTCAAAAACAGGTTGAAAGAGATAAAGTAGATGGTGAAAGTGTGACTGATGGTGTTTTTACAGTGAGATTGGTTTTCACTGACAATCAATAGTGCCAATCAATGTGATTAAAAATTCAGCTGACATAATTGCATCTTTTCAGATCTTCTCCTTAGTATTAGAGACACGTCAAAAAAATTAATTACACAACATTATCTCAACCTCTTCGGCTTAATTAAGATGTGTAAATGTATTGGTTTTAATGCACTTTTTTAAAATTAAAAATACTCTATCAAAAGATAGAATAAGAATTTCTATTTTTGCATACTGCATGTCAATCCTTTTTTTCAAATCTTTAGTGCTTATCAAAACAGGAACCCCTTAAATATATATAGTATATATTTATATACAGAATATATTTAAAAATAATTGTCGAATTAAAAAAAAAAAAAATATATATATATATATATATATATATGTACATATATATATATATATATATATATATATATATATATACACATCATAAACACTTTCTTGTCTGCCCCTTCTTTTCTGTCTCACCATATATATATATATATATATATATATATATATATATATATATATATATATATATATATATAGCCATTGTTTCTGTGCACTTCCTTTGTGTCAGTCATATCTCCACTATGCCCTGTCGCTTTTGGCCATTCTTGTCAGCTCAGCTCTTTTCTCTCATTAATCTTCTGACCCCTTCATCTGATTGGTCTGCTACTGACATACTCTCATGTCTCTGATATCATGTTTCTCTTTCTTTTTTCCCCCTAAAGGTGTCTACCTCTTCTTTTATTTTATCACCTGTTACTCCCCCCCCACACACACGCATTGTCTCAGGTTTTCTTCACCTTTGCTTTTCTTATCCTAAAGCTACTCTTACAGTGTCTTCCATCCCTGTTCTGCTCCTGTATTCTTAATATTTGAACATTTGATTATATACTTCCACCTCAAGAAATACTTTAGCACTCATAAGAAAGGTTGTCATATAATATATTATAAGTGCTACCTTTGCATGGATATAATCCTTACTGTTATGGAGACTGCTTTTTGAAATTTTGGGGACATCTATCCTTTTAAAAATACATGAGCATTTAAGACTAACCAGGTTTTTCAGAGATGCTTTGCCAGGTCTCTTGCAGGACTTTATAGAGGTCTGTGGAGCTGGTTGGTAACCTTTCTCTGGCCTTTTGATCTAATGCCTTCCAGAGCAGCGCTGTTTGGTTAAGGATGGCTGAATGGACAGGGTTGAATGGGTAGCACTTCTACTTGTATGGATCTTCAGATGGTACCAATTCCTGTTGCTAAACTCATTTGGTGTTGATTAACTGGTCATTTAGACTCTACACACTTGAAAAAGGTTCAGTCTAGACAGGGTTTTTTTTTTATCCCTCTGGGGGAGCCCCTTAAGACTGTATGTAGAACCGTACAACAGAGGGTTTTCTGAGTTGGTTCCAAGTAGATTCCATTTAGAAACGACTCTTGGATAGTTTGTCAAAACAGCTACTGTACACTCTTAGAAATGGAGTTTCTTTAAATAGGTAGCAAGTCCTTTTTGTATGGCTCTTCAGATGATACCATAATTGCTGTTGCTAAACTCATCCATGTAGGAGAACCCTTAAACGCTTTATGTAAAATCCTACAACAGAGGGTTTCCGTTTCAGAGAGGGTTTCAACTAGTTCCATTTAGAAAGCAAAGATCGGTTAGCTATCCATCGAAGAACATTTTCTTTTATAGAAATGTAGGTTTTAAAACCAAGAGAATTTCATGGTTTGCAACATAGCTATGGTTAATTAATTCTCAGCCGAATTTTTTTAGACAGCTACCTCAGGGGCTTTCAAACACAACTGTACTACAAGAGTGCCCATTGTGTAACTTGTAATGGAAAAAGCAGAGGGATCCACTCACCCTGCTAATGGAGAAGGTGATGCCGGGCTTGCCCGAACACACGCCCATGAAGCAAAAGCGTAGCTGCCAGTAGAACAGGTGCTCAGCTATGAAGGTGATGAGTGACAGCGCCATGGCTGCCCCCAGCATGTAGAAGACGCCGGCCATGTTGTCGACGTCCAGCTGGCTGCTCATTACCTCGTTCTTCTCATTGTGACAAATCCCAGTCAACCACAGTGCCTCCAGCTCCTCCATCTCACCTGTGGATAGAAAAAGAAAGAGAGAGAAAGAGGGAGAGGTGTAGATGGAGGAAAAAGGTGGAATGGATGGGGTGAAAGCAAGAGAAAGATGACGAATGGACAGATTTTTTTAAAGGAGTTTTGTATGAGGAGAGCAAATGAGGATTTTGAAAAGGGAACAGTTGAAGAAGGGGTGGGTTATGGAAAGAAGGAGATAATGTTGTGACAATGGCAGTAGGTCAGGGGATTTATTTTGGGTGAAGGACACAGAGAGATTGAAAGAGTGGGCAGAGAGAAATAGTGATGAGTAAGTGTGTGATGTCTTTGCCTTGAGTTAAAGTGTCTGTATAGTAGTTGAAGTAATGTAGTAATCCAAGTTGAAGTGTGTGTGTGTGTGTGTGTGTGTGTGTGTTTGTGTGTGTGTGTGTGTGTGTGTGTGTGTGTGTTAGAGACACATTGTCTGAATAGAACATGGGGATGTATGAATGCTTTTATGGGTTTATTTAAATGTGCATTGATGTTTTTTCCATTGTGTTTATGGCTAATGCGCTCTTGGAGTTCATGGTTTTGCGTTAATGCGTGTTTAGTTGTATTTAAAACCTTATTTGTTTTGAAGTTGTCTGATGCAGAGTGTGGTAAACAAATTAGGGCCCCTGAGACAAACAACATTTGTCATGTTGCATTACTCTGGATGTTTTCCCAACGGAGTGCTTCTTCATTAATGATTGATTATGAGTGTCACTTGTGATTTAGCTTCTGGAGCTAAGGGATGACCTTAAGGCCTTGGCAGTCATCAAAGCAGGGACAGGATCATGCCCCCATAACTAGGGCTGGACAATATGATGATATCAATAGTGTGATAAATTATGTCACAATAGACTTTTCCGAAATATCTGAGATAGGTTTTGTCATATATTTTTAAAACAGCAATTGCAAACTGACTGAAAGAAACTCATTTGAAAAAGGAATGTACTGAATCTTTAAAATTGTAATTTAAAAAATTGTAAATAGTAGAATTAATTTTTTTTACAGACATCAGGGATGTAACCAAATATAAATACATTATTCAGAATGAACATTCAATGTGTTCTAAACATATACAAATGCAGATATAAATAGGAGGTGCACTGTTATTTATTTATTTGAAAGCTTGTCAGAAAGGTTTATTGGGCTATTAGTTTGTTTATATTTTGGGAAATAGAACCAACTAAATGTGTTTTAAAATATTGTGGGCAGATACAAAAAACTAATAATTAATTATAAATAATTATAAACACTCCTGTGCAAATCTGAGGTGGAGGAGCTGTCAGAGCCAGAGTTCACAGACAATGTATTGGGATTTTTGCCTCCGAGCCTCGCCCAGGGGACTCGGGGCACAATGCGGGGGACTCCCTGGATGGGGTGCCAACCCATTGCAGGGCACAATCACACACACACTCACGAACCTATTCACATACTATAGACAATTTGGAAATTCCAGTCATCCTACAATGCATGTCTTTGGACTGGGGGGGCGAAACCGGAGTACCCAGAGGAAACCCCTGAAGCACTGGGAGAACATGCAAACTCTGCAAAGAGGCAAACATGCTAACTACTAAGCCACCGTGCCCCCAGATACACTACCATGTATCAAAGAAATATCTTCAAGTATCATGATATAATATTTTCATCACATCGCTTCCACCCCTAACAATACTCCATATGTGGGCTCTTATTCTTACAGAGACAAATGGTGGTTTGCCACTGCACATGTACATTCAAAAACTGGCCAAAACAGGAACCAGCAGAACTTTGGTAACTACTGATACTGGTAAAGACTACTGCATCATAACTTCCAGCACTGGAAAAGTACTTGGATATTAAAATTGTTGATTTGTCTCACTGGCTGTTTGGTTAACCAGCTTATATTGACTGCAATAAGTACCCAACACAAACAGTGCACCTAGTCCCAACATTAGTTCCCATTGGTACCAAAACCAGTATAAGTGAAATTGTCTGTACTGGGCCTGTGACTAATGCAAAATGCATGATTCCAGTGCTTTGTGGCAAGGTCGAGGGTTCTCCAACAAGCTGCCACTGTTGGGCCCTTGAGCAAGGCCCTTGACCCTCTCTGCTCCAAGGGCACTGTATCTTGGCTGACCCTGTGCTTTGACCCCAACTTCCTAACAAGCTGGGATATGAAAAAAAATAATTCACTGTGCTGTAACGTATATGTGACAAAAAAAGGCTTCATCTTAAAAAAAAAGAAACAAACACACAGTCCAGGGTTTGATGGAAGCGTGGAGTCAAGAGCTTTGAAAGCGTCTGACCTCTGATGTCACACTCAAAGAAAAAGAGTCTACACAGATGCTTGCAAAGACATTCTGACATTCAGAGACAGCTCAAATTTTGAACAATGACCTACTTAAAGAGAGTAGGAGAAGAGATCTGATAGGAGTTATAGGCTGTAGGGTGTAGGACCTATGAGACATTTCTTTCTGTCAGTGTATTGGTCTTGTCGGAGTAAAGGAGAAGCATGCTCCCATTAGAGCACTGTAGTCTGTTCCCTGTAGACAGAAATGAGTGTGTATGAAAGTCAGAGACAGCTGAAGAGAGAGAGAGAGAGCATGAACTCGCTACCTGTGCACTTCTGCAAGTACAAGTACGTCACACACATTTGATACCATCCCAAATTCACTCATAACCTAGCAAGCCATTATATACCAATGACCTCAGTCCTGGCACAGGCTACAAAATGACACGTAAAACACCTGAGTACACCTACAGCAGACCTGACCCCAAACAGACAGCTGCTGTGCTGCTAAGCTATCACATGTCGCTAGCTGTGTAGGTCTATATGGATGCATGAGCAAGCAATCACTCAAAGGCAGTCCAGTAACTAGGCCAGGGATAATATATGCTAAATAGAGAATACTTTGCTTGGCTCAATCCAACACATTTGCCAGTACCTGTATGATGCCTGACGTGGAAATCTGTTCACAAGATCTTTTTCGTGCTCAAAATGGAAAATGGTCTTTGTGTAGCTTTGAATTTGTTCAGAATGAGAATGACGTTAGTGACCACTCATTGAATGGATATAACAGGAAGCAGTAGAAATGGCATGGTATTGTAAAAATCCAAAGCTCTTACACACTCAGAATTCTTTTTCTTTTACTGTCTGTATATAACTTTGATATGTTTTTCACATGTACTTTTGAGCTCCAAGCTAAGATTTCGGTCCATCGTCATTTCTCCTTATTATTTACTTGTTTATTATTTATACATGATAACTGTGAATTTTGAAACAAAAGGTTTGTGGATACCACATGATTCACATATGAGCTCACAAAATTTCAGACAGAAATAAGGGGGAAGATATGAAATGTAACAAGGAGGACTCTGGAAAGAGGTGTGACTCCACCTGCCAAGTTGTAGTAGGGGTTTTACCGGAATCATTCTAAGCCATGATTTCTATAGTCTAGCTCCAGTTTTTACAGTGTGTATAAAATTCTCATGTTCTGACCCTGCCTTGTCTTTTTCATATTATGGAATTGCCTGCATCCACCCTGTCTGCCCGTGTTTTTCAGGTGTTTTACATGTCATTTTGTAGCCTCAAGACATTATATAATATTAGATAAGTGCCAGGACTGAAAAACACGGGCAGACAGGGAGGGTGCAGGCAATTCCATAATATGAAAAAGACAAGGCAGGTTCAGAACATGAGAATTTTATACACAGTGTAAAAACTGGAGCTAGACTATAGAAATCATGGCTTAGAATTACTGAGAAATATACAAGACCTCGCAAAGACCAGAGGAAAAGCTTAAATAAGGAAGTGGAAAATGAAGACCAAATAGCACCGATTGAAATTAACAGAGTAGAAATGTGACCAGATACATAATGTGGTAAGCAAAGAGGGTCAAAATTGGGTGAAAATAACAAGGACAGTGGGATGTCATAAGGATATAATTTGTGAAGGAAAATTTGAGCTAGACTGCAACTGCAAACTACTAATATGAGTATAAACCCATAATTAATTAAAAAATTAGTTTTACCTAATTGTGATCTATTTTTTTTTTTCATTTGAAGCATCTCTGAATGTCAAGTATGTTAGTGTTATTTTGGTATTCCAATTGCAATTCTCCTCCTCCAGTTTATTGTAATAAACCTAGGTTCCAAGGTTATGTTACATGTTACATGGAGCATATGGAAACATACAATCATAGGCACAGGAAGGCTGCTGCAGCATCTTAGATATAAATATAGATATAGATATAGACATACTGTAGAATATATGCAAGTGATACAAATACTAATACTAAGGACAAGGTTGAAAACAAAAACAATGCTGAACCTGAACCAGACACTCCAGCAGAGACTACAGCTAGCACCGTGCAGTTAGTGTTTGTTTATTCAGCACCTGTAATAGCAGCTAGGCTAACATTAATGGATTTGTTGGTAACATTGCTGCCGCATAGTTAGTGCTTGATTAGGCTATTTGTTCCAGTCCCTGTGTGTGCGTGTGTGTGTGTGTGTGTGAACTACATAATTAAAATCCAGTGAAAAACTGTTTAACTTGGCTATATTGCATTCCATTTACTAACAGGAAATATTTTATCAATTGTTTACTATGACTATACAACTTGATGTGGAATGGCTTATAAGTTTTACACACACACACACACACACACACACACACACACAGAGTCATAGAGCTTGTGTTAATGTCAATGTATTAATATCAGTGTACTCTTTGAGAAACTACAGCTAGTTCATGTTGTGTACTATATCAGCTCCTTCATATTTCAGTCTGGCAATCTCTTCTTTTTGGGGAGAAGAAACAATGAAAATCTGGGCTTGCTTTGGGTCCTTTAAGAAAAATCTGGAATTGGCTTGATTGATAAAAGAGACAGATCTGGTCCTCAAGGCTATCTTTTAGTATACAAAGAGAAACGGTAGCCATCTGAATCACTACTACTGTCTATATTTACATAAAAATCAAGCCAATACAGTCCAAGGCCCTGCAAGTTCATATTTCAGAGTGAATATGATACCTGCCTTTAGAGGAACGTTCTCCAGAATATTGCAGAAGCTGTATACTACCTCCACAGAAACTAAATCAATATAAAAAAAAAGGTCTTGGATGAATTGTAAACATTTTCTTTTATATTTCAGCCCACAGTGTTTTTGTCAGGAAAAATAATCTTCTATAAAATCAACATACACCACAGATATTACTGTCTGTAACGTGATTACCACTAATCTATTAGTATCACTACATCTACATCTACTTACACGACATCTATTACTATCAATACATCATAAATGGTTATGTTGTGTTCCAGTAGCCAGCATTCACTACACGATTTTAGCAGCATTGCTGAAGTGAGAAATGAAATATGAATAGGAAATAGCAGTTCTCACCATCTCCAAACAGCTGCAGAATGGCAAGGTCCACAGGTCTCTTCCAACCAGAATCTTTCTGGATGGCAATGCCGTAGCCTGTGGTAGCAAAGATATAACCACTACCGATTGTCACAAGCTTGCAGCCCTCATCTCTGCCTGCCATGTAGTTCAGCACAGCAGCGTCGTAGATAAATGCATCCAATTTTCTGTCAAGAAAATAAGGAGGAAAGATCATCAGTTCGGGCATCGATTGACGCTAATAACTGCCAGCTTTATTTGGCAGGCCAAATAAATTAAAGTCCAGAAGTCAGGGAATTCTGCAGTGTGTTTTTTAGACTGTGACTAATCCCTGTTAACATTTTTGGATGTATTTTTATTACTGGTCAATTTAGCAAATGACAACCTAAAAAGTCCATGTACTGCATTACTAATCAAAGGACTTCTTGCTGAGGCTGTGACTGGCCCTGAAGCAGCTGGGTAGAGTGTTGGTTCTGAGCGTGATGAGACAAGTCCAAGCCACAGCAAGATACCCGACATGAGAAAGTGCAATTCTGAGTCAGCCATCTATGTTTTAGATTTTTTTTAAAATCTTGTAGTCATTTAAAAAAATACCTGACATAAATGTTATGAATAGCGCAATTCTTTTATTGTTAAATTTCATAAATCGTAGGTCCACCATAACACCACAGAGGTGTTAAATTTCAAATCTGATTGGTCAGAAAATGTGGATTAATTTTCTATAAGAGCAGCGGCAAGGCAAATCACACCAGAATACTTAACTAACTAATAGGTTACTAACTAATTTACTAATAGGTTAATAATAGGTAACTATTGATATGGTGAAGTATTCTGGGAGGCCACATTTATTTAGCATTTTTGGAAGGAGTCTCAGTGTCAGTGCTTTGTAACAGTCAGAAATAAAGCTGTAACTTTACTTTTCCATGACAGGAGAGCAGAGCTTTGCAAATTTTTTGTGGTGGGCATGCTGTTAGAGGAAAATAATCAACTTTGGGGTGGTAATAGTAACTCTGCTTCACGTCATGCATCACACCAACCCATCATTGATTATTTTCCTATAACTGCATGGCCCATGTTTTATTCTTTACACATTAGATTTTTTATTAAAATGAATGTTGGTATTGCAATTCATTCCTTTTTTTAATGAACAAATGAGAGTCTTAGTGTACACTGTCTTTGGTCAGTGAGTTATTTGTCTGACCTCCTCTTTTCTCCACTACTTTCATTCTTCTTTATATTGTTTGAGACAAAACTTCCAGTCTGTTGTAACACACAACGCTTCTCACAAATTTTCTCTGCAAACAGAGAGACGTTGCTATACTTTTGACAATGTTTGTGTCCTATTTTAGTAGTAGTACAATACAGAACAGTTTGTGCCTTTTGCATTTAAATGTAAATGTGATCTTACACATATTAGAAGTGGAATCTGATAAATGAAACATTCAAATGTTACATGTGTGGTTTAGTCATCCCTAAACAAACAGCCGCAGGCTTCTCCAGTTTGTTGCTATTAGCAGCTACGTGTCCACTGAACACCCACTCACACACATTCATATCCTATCTGTCTCCCTCTCTCGTTCTCTCCATCCCCAACACACTTTTGTTGCTTTTTTTAACCTCTTTCTCTCTTTTACCCTGTTTTCAGGCTCTGAAGGGCCTCATCTACGTTTTTCTGGTGGAAGCTGGTCATGTAGCTGTGCATCTCTTTGTAGTTGTTCCTAATGTTCCTCTCCGTGCTGCCATTGGGAACCGTGCCAAAACGGAACGGCGGAGAAAAGTCATTTGGCCGTTGGAACTGTAGAGAGAGATAGAGAGAGAGAGAGAGAGAGAGAGAGAGAGAGATCAGTGTGAACATGGTAGTTAAACCTGCATTCATCCAGAAACACTAGCGTACACTGTGTAATTTATTTTCAACAGTTGGGTTCAAAATAATTTTTAAACACCACTGTAGCTGTTTTACATACCTGTGGCATCTTGGCTACTTCAATTCGTATAAGACAAATGAGATCCTATTTTTTTCATTTTATCAAATATGTCCTCTGTGATGCCTTTTTTTAAAAAAAATACAGCACCGCCTAAAATGTAAAAAAAAATCTCTCCACATGAATTATTGAGTGGCTACCACAGATTCTCCTTGTCAGTTCTCCTTGCCTGTTTTAGCAGCTGTAACCTAGTTCCCATTAGCCCAATAATTTCTCATTTATAAAGGCCAAGTGCAAAGCTACAAGAACATACTACAAGTACGATGGGTTCAGAAACAGCAATTAGCACAAATGACTATTGGTGTATGTCAAACACACAGGCCAAGTACAGGCACTGGCAACTGAATTTACAATGACAAACGTAGAGTACACATCCAATGCATATTTCCTTAAATTGACCAAACAAATGTATAACAAAGTCAAAACAACAATCACAGTTGTTAATGCAAGAGCCTGAAAGTTTGTCTTGTGGCAAGACTCGTTTGGTTTGTGTAACAAAAAACTTTATTGAGAATCAAGTCTAAATGATAAAATATGCAAAAGCCGGCCTACTGAGTGTACTATGCAGTTTATCACATTTTGTTCAAGTTTAGTTACATGTGCATAGTGAGGAGCTGCACACATCATTATTCAGACCTCAAATGGAGCTACAGACTTAAGTGTTTCTCGGACAGCTCCATGGGAGTTGTGGGCACGAAGCTGAGTTAGCTGTGTCTTAGTTATGTGCAGTTCTTTTATAGAATGTTTTCCTTCAGGAAGATCACAAACAACATTGGCATTATATTATTAGTTTGACAGTTTAAAAGACTCACCTTACAATTTCCTGACCTTGATTTAGTACCTCACGTTCCTTAAGATCATACAAAAGATAAAATAATATAGGATATGCTGGATCAAGTGCTATTTATGAGCTGCCATATAATGAGGCTGGAAGCCATGTTGTTAAAGTGAACCAAATTTGCATATATGCTATTAGATGTTTATTTCAATGCTTGCTTTATTCTAATTCATATAGTTTATGAATGTTTCTTATTTTATTTTCTTATTATTCATGTTTCTTATTTTTATTTTTCATTTTTACAATTGTCTCTTTCTTTTGTGTTACACTGTAATACAGTTAACAGAAGAAAAAAAAAAGAACTTCTTCAGTCAGCATTTCCAATCCCTGATTTTTTTCAGGGATTAAAGGCAAGTGCTTAGCTTTAAAGGTGGTCAAGATGTTATTGAAATACCCTGGTTGTCCTGGATGCTTCTAATCAAGAAAAATCTGGCAAAAACGGAGGTGTGAACTATATGCAGGATTTGCAAAATCCTAATGGGAACCCCAAAAAAAAAGACTTAAGCAGCTGTGTAATCAAATCTGAATACAAGTAACTTTCTCTGCATAAATATTGATGTAATTTTCAGACTTAAGTTGCTTACCCTGAATACAGCCCAGGCTTATTAAAATTATGTATACAGGCAAAGTTAGAGGGGAAACAAACCAAGAGTATGTTGTCTGTAGAGGAATTTCATTGGCGTCACCTTTATTAATGCTAGAAACCTCGCATGTTAATGTAGCATCTGTACTTTTAATAGTCTATGAACCTAATTAACTTTTTTAATTTTCTGCTTTCAGTGTAGAGGTAATAAAGCCACAGCACAACGCCTCTGTATAATCAATGTCTTGCTTAGTGGAAACATCTGGTAGCGATGATACACCTTCCCTGAGTCTCGCAGCTAGCCAAACAAGATTTACCTTCACTAAGAAAAACATTAGTGTAGCTAGTGCAAAGAGTTCAAATCAAGAAAAGGAATGAGCTGAGGAGTTAGAGTTCAGTGCAATTATAACCAACAACCAAAGGTAAGGAAAGGTAAAGCAAGATACTCTCAAGCTTAGGTAAATTAAATATAAATGTTGTGCTAAATGTTTATTTTATGTCTCCTATCACTATCAGTGTGTCAGTAGAAAAGAATAAACTTTTCTAAAACACTATAACAAATGTTATAGTTTTTTTTTTTTTTTAGAAACGAGAAACATCAGTAAAATCTACACAAAATCTATGACTAGTTCTACGAGATGTTTTACAGAATGTACTATTTAATTCCTTATAAAACTAAATGACAGTGTACCTAAGATAACTGGTACAGGTTTAAAAGTAAAATATAGACTTGATTTAATTATTTTATTGTTTATTACTATTTATAATAATTGATTTGATGTACAGGACCTTTTCATTTTTAATTATTTTGATAGTTTCACAAGTTAATTTTTTTTTACCTATGGCTTACATCAGACTTTTGCTCAGTATATACCATATACAGCTAAACACGACCCTTCTTCACTGTGTCAAAGTATAAATTGATGCTAGCACTACAGAAATTAGGCTGTAAATAATATATGCAGTGTTATTCTAGATTTATTGAACTGTGAAGGCCAATGTTTAAAGGTCACTCCCACAGTACTGACAGAAAAGCCCTTGGCCTTATCGCCAGTAATCTGGGTTTTATAGGTAAATCCTCAGTACCTTCTTATCGCTGAGGCCAGACACCTGGTCAACATACTCCTCTTGGATCATGAAGGCAGCCAGGTTGGCAGTGTAACTGGCCAGGAAGATGACAGCGAAGAAGGCCCACACTGATACCATTATCTTACTGGTGGTGCCTTTGGGGTTTTGTACAGGCACAGAGTTGTTGAAGACTAGACCCCAGAGCAGCCATATGGCCTTTCCGATTGTGAATGAGGGACCACCTGGCTCTGAAGACAGAGAAAATGAAAAAGAGTGAGCAGCGGAAAGAGAGAAACAAGACCATACATATGAAGAAAAGCGAGAAAGAGAGAGAGAGAGAGATGTAAAAGATGGTGAGCAAGAAAGCAGAGATTAAGGGGAATAACTTAAAAAAAAAAGGACAGAAGAAAGAGTAGATGTAGATGGATGCAAGCATAAGCATATTCAGAAGGAGCTGAAACAGTAATTTGAGGTGAAAAAGGCATAATGCTCTCAGATGGCTAGACAGAGAGACACAGAGGGACTCTACAGTGTGTTATAGTTATGGAAAATTAGAATAGCTTTTAAGCTCCAGCACAGTACAACAGGCTTATGTAATGGGGACATGTCATTAAACATGGGCCTGGGGGCGAGAGGAGAAATCAGTAGTCTCTGTATTCTCTTGGCTCCCAGCGATTACCTGCACACAGCACAATACAGCACTGTCTGGTTTGGTTTCACCATATATCTATTCAGCTAAGTCTGATTTGATTATAGTGAGTTATTCTGTCTGGCAAGATTTTATTCTTAATGCTGTGGTCCCTAAAATTCCACTGGAACCAAAACATTAGAGAGGTAATAGTGTTGCTATCTGGATATGCGGTTTAAATACAAAGCAGGTAGATGATTTATGTAGGGAGGGCTGCCAACTAAATGTAAATGTGTGACGTCTTTGGATTTTTTTATTTATTTATTTATTTTGAACAGCATAGAGACTTAGGGGGCTGCAGCCTATGACCCAAAGTGGGTGTGGTCTAAATCAGAATTTTATTTATTTATTTATTTTTGAATGAAATCTAAACTTTAACACTATTCCTCCAGTAACGCTGGAAAACCCAGATGTAGAAGCACTACATTTCTGTGTACCTGCTCATCATATCTTCTAATGAATTTATTAATGAAATAATGAATTTGCATGACTTTTTTGTTGTGTCCAGTGGAATCCCTTTCTGATGCACACCACTAGTCACAACCAGATGCCTTGTGGACCTTTCTAATGCCTTGTGTTCCTCCTATAGGTATCTGTATTTATATCTGTTTAGAACGCATTCTCTTGTTATTGAGAATGATGTATTTGTATTCAGGTACATCCCTACATAACTTTAACATCGAATGAATTAAAACCATGAATTAAAACATTTTTGCAGTGTTACATGAAGTGCTGAAATTGGAAAGTATTTGCAAGGGGAATGCTGGATGGAGGTAGGTTGAAACTTAATATATAGTTATGCTCAATGGCATTTAGCTTAAATCACAGTTTCTTTTGTTACAGTAGTTTTGTATTGCTACACTGTCCACTTTCACTAGCAGTAGCTGCATTTCATTAGTGTTAGTTTTTAATTAATGTACTTGCTTTAGCGAAATGTCATTAAATTGCATTATTATGGAAATATCCAAATTCAAATTAATTCAAACTTCAAATTTGATCCTTGCTCTTACAGTGCTTCAAAAACCCTACTTTTTTTTTTTTTTTTTTTTTTCCAAACTTCAGTTCAGTGGTCAAACTGGAAATGTACTTCAGAGGGTGAGATGATGGAAAAGGGTTGGTTCAGATTAACCCCGTTAAACATTATAGCTATATAACTATATAACTTATTTTTTTAGCTAACCCAGTCTTACAGAACTTATCTGCAGCACCTTCTACACACTGAAAATCAACGTTCTAGCACAAGCATTTGGTGCATAGAAACATATCAAACTTTCGTGCAAATAGTTTGTATTTCACATTCTGCACCAATCTAATGTAACCACGCTAACTTCTACAATTATTTGATTTACCAGGCTTATGAAATTTCTCCTCGCCTCTGCAAACACAATTGGGATTGCAAGTCGCATGGTAAAGTGGTAATGGTAACATGGGTATATTTAACATGCGGAAAGTCTCTGTATTCTCAGTAGCCTAAAGAATTTACAGTGTAGTAAATACCCATGTTACCGTACCACATTACCATGTGACTTGCAATCCCAATTGTGTTTGCAGACAAGAGGAGAAATTTCATAAGCCCAGTAAGTCTAATCCTATGTCTTGAATGCTAAGCTCCATATATTTAAAAAAAAAAAGAGGAAAAATGATTTATTACATACTGATCGGTGGGCTTGCTTAAATTTCATTGGTGAAGAACAGAGTATTCCGGTGAAAGTTTGAAACTTTAATATACAGTATATGCTTGTGCCAGAATGTTGATATTCAGCCTACAGAAGGAGATGCAGACAAGTTGCATGCAACCACAACTTATTTTTCTGAGACTTTTCTGTTTTTAGCACATGCTAAAATAAAGAAAAAGCTTTTAAAGCTATCAGGTTATACTGTGAATAATTTTGTTTATGCACACTATTATACTGTTTATATGCATTAGGACAATGCAACTATATCAGAATTTATTTTATTACAATTAATCATCTTTAACCTTCATGAAATCCAGCTGGTAATGTTGCTCGCATTTTTTTTTGTTTGTTTGTTTGTTCTTGTTTTTTACATATTAGCTTTTTGGCCATATTGAATACATCCATGGCAACATGATGCACAGCTCCACCCCCACACCTCTCCCTTTCCAAAATGAGCTCTGATTATGTGCTAAATTAAAATCTATATTTAATTTTATAGAGAAAGCTCTTAGCCCACTGTGATGATCAATATAATGGGAAGAAACATGCATTACTTGCATGGACATGGACATTTTTCTTGCATGGAAAGATTGCTTTAGACATCCTGGCTATAATGTGTCAGGGTGTTTAATAAGTGTTCTCCCACCATGTACACATAAGCGTGTGTCAGAGCATGCGTACCTCGTCCATCTGCCAGACAGCGGTTATAGCCAACCGGGCTGAAGTACTCAAAGACAAAGACGGCCACGGCAGATACGATCAGCAGCATCACAAACATCATCACCCACACATCAGCACTGAACGGCTCTGAGACAGAGAGAGAGAGAGAGAGAAAATGGAGACAGATATATAAGTTCTGACCCAGTATTACAGCTCCTCAGAGAGGCAGATGTCTTTTCTCTTCAAGCTATCAGAAACATCAAGATACCAAGATGCTTATTCGTCTGAGAAAACACTTGGAATCTTCAAGATAAAACAAGGACAGACAGATTTTACCACTAGACAAAGCCTAAAATGTTTGAAAATGTGAAATTATAGATTTATTACAGGTCTAAAAATGTTTAAACTTTACAGCACATTTAATAAGAAAAAGATTTAAAAAAAAGAAAAAAGAAAAATACATCTAAAATAATTCAAAGCATTTTAAAATAAAATGAAACTAAATACCAAAAGAGTGGAAATACTTTAAGTTGAATGTTGAAAGATAGGTTTCAATTCAAATGAGGTTTATAAAACAATGAAGTGAAACTAAATCCAGAAAAGGACTACAAAGAAGTATGTTAAAGAGAAACAACAATATATGTCTACACAACCCTGTTAAAACTGCAGGTTTATGATGTAAAAAAATGAAACTGAAATAAATCATGTCAGATCTTTTTTCCACCTTTAATGTGATATAGCACCCAACAAAATTCAAGTGAAAAACTAATAGAAACACTGTAGGGAAAAGAAAAAAAAAAAACTTACAATAAGCTGCTTGCTTAAGTCTGCACACCCTTGTATAATGGAGCATGTGAGTGTGCTGAGAATAAATCAATCACAGGCTGCCAAGAGATTTACGGCAACATTAAAGGAGATATATCTAAATATCTGACAAGTACTGGTCACTTCCTGCATGTAACAGCAATCTCTTGCATTCTTCACATGTCTGTGCTATGGGGTAGGAGCAAAAAAAAAAAAAAAAATCTAAGCCAATCAAAATCACGTGGCAAATTATGTTATGGTCTGATGAGACCAAGGTAGAACTGGACATAATTCTAAAAGATAAATTTGGTGCAAAAACAAGACAGCTTATCACCCAAAGAACACCATACCTACAGTGAAGCATGGTGGTGGCAGCATCACATTATGGGGCTGCGTCTCTTTAGCTGGGACTGGGGCTCTAGTGAAGTTAGAGGGAAGCATGGATAGCTCAAAGTACCAATCGATTTGGGAATAAACCCTGCAGGCCTCTGTTAGACAGCTGAAGATAAAGACCCAAAGCACAAATCCAACTCAGAAGAAGAAATTGACATTTCTGGAATGACCCACTCAGAGTGCAGATCTAAATTCTATCAGAAACCTGTGGAATGACTTGCAGAGGGCTGTGCACAGGAGATCCCCTTCCAATTTGATAGATTTGGAGCATTTTTTTGCAAGGAGGAGTGGACTAAAATTGCTAAATCAAGATGTGCTAAGTTGGTAAACTCTTACCCAAAAACACTGAGCGCTGTATTACAAGCAAAAGGTGCTTTAACAGAGTATTAGTCAAGGGGTTTGCACGCTTGTGCGACCAGGTTATTGTTTAAGATTATGTTTTTTTATTTTTGTCCTTAAAATGTTTCTATTTGTTTTTCACTTGAATGTTGTTGGTTACTATTTCACATTAAATGTGGAAAAAGCATGATTTATCTTGATTTTATTTTTCACATCACAAAAACCCTGCAAGTGTAACAGGGGTGTGTATACTTTTTATATCCACTGTATGTAGTTTCAGCAAAGCAGTAGAGTCAGTTACAGGGATGGCTTGACAACACCTTACAGACAGCAGAGGGCTCTAAAAATGACAAACTGGTCTTTTAAACATTTAACTTTTACTTGCATGTGGTCACAAAAAAGTTCAGACTAACAAATAAGACCTCAAAAAATTAGATCCAAAATATTAGCCAAATTATTATAACATTTCTTATCTTGATGATCTCATATTATTCCATATGAACTGAACTGGTGCTGTACTTATTATAATTTTATCAATAATTAAAAAAAAAGGGTATGTCTGAAGATTTTCTATTATCTCAGTCGATCTTGATTCACCTGACCTTTCCTACAACAGACAGATTGAGGGTCTTGTAAATGAAGTGTGCTTGTTGAGACATCAGAATAAGTGATCTTATCTGGAATACCACTTCACTGGCTTATCGAGTGTTTATCACTGGAAGCGAGAGCGTGGAAGAAAGTAGGCTCTTTATTAATACCTGTGGGTGGCCTGTTCAGTAGATATGTTATATTTTAAGTCACACAGATTTTATGAATGTGCAAATTAGAAAATTACCCATGTCCACTCCCCTTGTCGTGGAACAGAGTGTAATAACAGAATGCATTTGCATACTTGGCTCTTATATTGTAATTATGCAATAATGCTTTTTCAGTACTACACTATTAGAAATAAAGGGTTTTAACTTCTTACAGGAGCACTTGAAACACTCATCGAAAGGAAAACACTCTGTCGTAGGCTTCCTCTAGAATGTCAAATCAAATAGCATAACTCAGATTTTCTTTAAATTTGCTGTAACAAATTTCTAACTACAGGATTTCATAATAAAAACAGATTTTATAAAGATTTGTGTGACTTTCATGTTTCACATTTTCTAGTTGCCCAATGAGAACATATGCATGTGTGTGTATGCTTTATTCCACACCTAGAAATGCAGAAGGAGACACGGTGCCATTGCTACGTGAGACCATGACACTAATGCCCGTCTCTATGAAGGGGACGGAGAAGTCAATGACCTCTGACCTCTCTTCGTTGATGGTCAGAGAGCCCACTGCCATGTGAGCGTTCTTAAACACCACCTACAGTGCGGGAGAGAACAAAGAGATTGTCATGTATATATAAAACGTTTAGAGAAATCTGACACAGTTTTAAGATACATGAACAAACCATCTGACAAAAAGTATAAAAGAAACACAGGGCAGAAAGAGAACAAATAAAACAAAATATACAAAGGAAAAATTAGATGAAATACAGACAAAAATGATTGAAAGTAAAGGAGTAATTAGGTCACTACAGTGGGTCACAGTATGTAGAAATTGTCACACCCTTGTTTTTTTTTCTCGACCTTCTTCTCTATACGCTTTTTTCCCTTCCCTAGACCCCTCTTCAGCTCAGGTATATTTAGCTTTAAATATCAGAGGCCTTGGGCTACACAGGAAAATAGGATGCAACACACTGAATTAATAGGGTGAATGTATGCTACAGAGATACTGCCCTGCCTCTCTTTGCCTTATCTTAACTAACACACTTTCTCTTTATCTCTCTGCTGCCATTCTTATTCCCATTAACTTAACTGATTTTATCTTCCTCATGAAATATGTGTGTTTGTGTAAAAAAGTATTATAAAAATCTTCAGCCGTCATGTACAGTTATTAAGCAGCGAGCCGTTCAGCCGAAAGCAGCAGCCTGCCCAAACATTGTGACTGATGTGACGATAATTAATATGACTCTAAATGAAAAGGAGTTCGACAAATGTGCCACAATCATATAAACGACTGCGACTGAGATCTGCAACAGATATTATTTCTAATCTGAATTAAAATACCAGCTGGACTTTGGCTTGGGCTGTCTCTCTCTATCTCTCTCTTCTCTCTATCCGTCTCACTGTCGTACTGTCTCTGTGCCGTTGACTCACTCTCTCTTTTCACCACACTCTTTTTCTTGCACTTTCACGACTGCTAAGTGACACATTACCAGCCTGAAAAACAATCACTTCATGTTCTATCAAAATTGCATGCCAGCCAGAATAATTACCAATAAATTAATAGCAAAGGAGGTAAATAAAAAAAAGGAATGATACCTTCTGCAGTTAAGTAAATCAATCTTCTAACACACATGTATTATATTAGATGATTAATTACTTAACCTCGAGGTTTAGGTGTTAAGGGGTCAAAATGTTAATCTACTTTAAAAAGATTCTTATACATATTTTGTGTCTCCTTGAAGAAAGTCAGCACCCTGCGCCCTCCTTGACTTCCAACAACCGCATCAGTTTGTGCATCACAGCAATGCAAATTCTCCTTCGATGAAACACAGCGTGCATGCTGATCACCTCATTTCAAATTAAATTATTCTGATAGGCATCTTGATGCGAATATTGGCTCACATGCATGAGCAATTCCAATATCACCTGAAGCAACGGCAGATTCTACACAACACCAGGCATTTCATAATGGAGTGTCTCGCTGTACTAGTGCTGATGAGCTCAATAGGCATCAGACGAAATGTGCTTATTCAGTGAACAGACTGCACATTTTTTGAATCGATGACTTTATCGGGTCTTTCAATAATCGTGGGGAAGAAAGAAGAGTCGAGAAAAGAGCCTAAGCAGAAGGTGGACTGGAGAAGTGGACCTATTGTGTGGAATAAATCTAAAATGACATTTTAAAATCAAATATGTAATACACTCTTTTACTCCCTACAGAAACAGAACATGTCATACCAACCATTCTCCAGTTTAAAGGTACAGTCTGCAATTTTAGCAAAAGTTTAGCTGAAGCCAAATTAATGCAGCCCTCCAAAGCCACGCCTCAAGGCACTCCATCCAGCACCATAAAGCATTCTTCAGTTAATTTCTCTTTAGGACCTCGTCAAGGTTCTAGGTAGAATCTTATAACAGACGGTTTCCCTTTAAAGATTCCAAGTAAAAAGCTAGAACCATTAGCCATACCAAAAACCACTGCGGAACCATTATTTCTTAGATGTATAATGTCTGAATAGTGCCAGAGGCGGAGCTTTCTGAATTGACAGGAAACATGATTGACTGCCTCTTGGTCCTGATTGGTTGGATCCTGGGGGTCCACATAATTAGTTTTTTCTCCTGTTTCCAGACCCTGGAGTGTTACAGAAACTGGAGTTTCACCTCTCAGCAGATTTTATTAACAGCAGCTAGAACATGACAAAAACTTCTCCAAAACATGATGAACATTATGTTTTCTTCAAAATCGCTGACCACTACTTTAATATTTCATTAACGTGTCTAGACGTAAATCCCTCTCCATAGCCTATGCTGCAAGAAGTTTCTAGAACTATTTAACACAGAGTAATGTGTTCTGGCTTGTATTTGAAAAGCAGCCATACCTCGCCCACCATGCCGTTCCATGTGCCATTGATCTTCTTGCCATGTTTCCCGTTGGTCACTAGGTAGAGGTCGTAGGTGAACTTCACAGATTTAGCGATCTTTTTGAGGATGTCTATGCAGAAGCCCTTGCAACAGCGCTTGATATAGATCCCTGAATCTCCTGTTTGGTTTCTGAAAAATAAAAGAAGGATCATGTAAGCTGGCAGATAGGGGAAAGGGGAAATATCCATGAGACAAAAGATGTTTTGAGATATTAACAATGAATAACAAAACAAAAAACTAAAACAGCATAAACGTTGCGATGATATTACTTTCCTCTATTCCTTCGAGGTCCAGATTTTGTGGTCATTATACCAGAGTACATTTGTCTCTAAAGCGTTCTCTCTCTCTTTTATTATGCTCTAATGGCAGTCTTTTCTCATAACGATCAGCATGCTGATATTCTGTTTAAGCACCTTTCTACCCCTGTTAATGAGTTTTAACCCTCAACCAGTGTTCTTACATAGGCTACTGAGACACATGATGTGGCACATGGCCTCAAGATTTTTGAGACACTTCTTGTTGACACTTGGGGAAAATATGACAATGTGCTACAGTTGTTGTGAGAATTTCGTCAAACTATGGTATCATCAGGAATTTGAGTTTCATATAAAAGAGAGGTTTAGACCAATTATAGAGGTTGCCTGTCAACAACCAGTGGTTATGCGTTATTAGATCTTGTCAAAGTAGCAAACTGGGTGTTTTGCGACATTGTATTTTTGACATGTTGCCCCACCTAATTGCCGTATTAACAATAATAACAACAATAATTTGCCTGTTTTTGCTTCACATCTCAAATTTTGGAACACTTTTTTTTTGACCAGGTACTTTATAACACAGCTCATAAGAAACGTTGTAGGACTTGTGTAAAGCATATGCCAAAACTCATAAGGTGACATTGCTATATTTGACATGAAGAACAGAGCCCTAAATTATAATTATTAGTTTCTGAGTTTCTATAAAATTTTTATCCTGATACTTCAGGTTTTTACTAAAAGCAGATTTTCTGTGAAGTTTCTATTGCATTCCTATTCATTAATCTGACATACGGCTTCGTATAGCGGGAGTTGGAAAGGTACACATAGTGTTTATTGGAATGAGCTTTAAAACAGCTTTATGTCATTTATCATAAAGGGTTTATGTGGGTGTGTTTTGCTCAAAAAAGCACTAGCAGTAAAGTCTGTACAGACTATTGCCTTTTAATTAAACCCCCACAACATGTCAAAACCTGCATTCAGTAGTGGACTACATTGACAGGCTGCTTACTGGGCTTTGAGCTGTTTTCTGCAGGGAACCGTGTTCCTCATGCAGGTGCCACTGAGGGGGTCCACATCCTCCACGATGACAAACGGGGCCTCCTCCAGTGTGACGATAGACAGGTGGTCATCATCCCTTTCTTCTGCATCTGAATAGAGCTCAAAGCGTGGCCACACATGGTACTTCATGGTCAGCGAGCCATTCTCCCACTTACCCACCTGGGAAGCAAGGGGATGAGAGAAGAAGAAGGAAAGTGGTTAGAGAGAGATTAAGGACAAGTGGGGAAGAGGGAGATAAGAGAGTCAGAAAGGTCAGGGGTGGATTAATGTGAGTATGGCTGAATAATGGGAAGTTGAAAGATAGAAAGAGGGCTGTGTAGGCTGATTATGGCATTATGATGTCAGGTGGTCTGATGTTTTTCCATAGGTGTGTTAATCCACAGTCACACCGACTGATTGACTGGAAGTAATTTATTTAGAATGAGACTTTGCAATTTCAGGATACAGCAGATGAAGCAACAATTAGCAACGCAACACAAAATTGGGCAGTATGAACAAAGCAACACATTTCTTTGTTGTAAAGTTTAACTTTAATTAAACGATAAGTGAAGAGATTTAGCTGCTACCAATGGGAGTAGATGTCTTCAGCCTTTAAGTCTAAAAATAGGTGGCAAACCGTGTTTTCAGCTTATTCAAAATTTTATTTTTAGTTGGAATACATCTGAATTCTGGTCAAATGGGCGGCTTACTGTATGCTTTATAGCTAGCTTCTGTGGATATCGCACTAGCCTGGTGCTACCGGTAAGATCATGGCAACCAACAGTAAAATAAAGATGGGAACACTCATAACAACCAGTGTAGCAATGCGAGGCAAAATATCACTGCCGGTGTAAGTGGGGTTAGAGGACTCTCTAGAGACTCAGATAAAGAGGACGAGAGGAGAAAGAAAGTATAGAAAATAAATACTCACCCTGTCCCACTGTCTCTCCTTATCCAGCAAAATAATAACCAGCTTGGGGTGCATCTGGTAGCCATCCTCACTGAAGGAGAGATTGCGGCCCTCAAATGTCACATTCATGAGGTATCTGAGGATACAACATCAGATCACATGTAATAAAATTCACAGAGATAATAAACCATATCAACTGGGCTTTGATGATCCTTAACCAGTTACCATATATATATTATATATATATATATATATATATATATATATATATATATATATATATATATATATATATATATATATATATATATGTGTGTGTGTGTGTGTGTGTGTGTGTGTGTGTTGATTTATCTTAACAACATGAAACATGAAACACTGAAGCAGTAATACAGTGATGTTATACTACAGGTGTGTCACTCAGATCCTTGCAAAAGCAGAGAGTCTGATTCAGGAGGTCTTGACAGATACGGAACTGCTGACCCGCTGCTCACGTAATGTTCAGTTCCCTTCAAGTAGCAAAGCCAGAAGGAAAGGCATGACATCGCTCAGTGCAAACAGCACAAATGTCATCCCAACAGGGAAATGGTCTATAATGAATAAGAACAATAAGCGCCTTGACTACAGATAAAGGTGATGGTCTGTGGTAATAGATTTGTTTTTTTTTCCCAGCCCTTCTATAAAAAGGTCTTGCGGAGGATATGCGTCATTTCTGCCCTGAAATGAACTAGATAATACTCCACTATGAAGACTAGAGATAGAGACAGCCATATTAGAGTGAATTTGTGGAACATAATCATTCCTCCTTTTCTCTGTGTGGTTGTACAGTTTGTGACAAGCAACCACTGACCCACTTTTGACAGTGCCAGTGAATCAGTCTGTTGTCAGGTGTGTGTATGTGTGGGCTGTGCTGTTATGTGAGCACCCAACCATCATCAGGGTGTTGTTATTGTTGTGTATGTTGTAACAGTCAGTTTATTTGCTATGCCTTTAAGATGCTCCTGCTTAATATGCACACCATATGTTATATCTCTCTCTCTATTGTCAGAGTTGTGTTGATCCCATTTGATAAATGACACTGGATATGCTTATGCTTTAACTTTTATTTCTTAGCTCTCTGGTAATAAAGTTTTGCTGTGAAATTGACATTGTATACTGTTGTCATTGATATTGCTTACACTGCTATTAAAGTGAATCTCTATCTCAATATGTTGTTCTACTGAGCTACTTTAAAATCTCTTTTGCATGGTTCTTATAGTTGTCGAGGTGTTACCGTACAGACAGATCCCCCATTTCAGTTATTGAAGAAAGCTATAAATTAGATTATTGTTGCCTCATCTAGGAATAACATTTGTCCATGCTGAAACTGCCACACACACTGACTTACACACTGATTTGACAGAGACACAGACTGACTGACGGGACTGCCACAGGTTATTGAGGCACATGTGCAATTTCTGCCGGAATGCCTATTATTCTCTTTATTTACAGTATTCCTGAATGCTGTGACAGAATCAGGGGACTGGGCTCCATTACTCCTATTGCTTCATACACACACAAATGCACACACACACACCGCTCCATTAGCCGCTTCTCTTTCACATGCTCCTGCTTTGCCTGATCAAACCCAGCTATCTGCACCTGAACCATGCAATCTGTGCCCTTGCATCAATTCCTCCCCAGTCTAGCCACCTGTGAACACAGATGATGGTAAAAAAAAACCTGAGGGATGGTTTTAGTGAAGCAATATTTACAAACCCTTGTTAGCTGTAACTGATTCCCAGGTTCTACTTGAGATGCTTTGCTTCCTATGCTCTTTAAAAACTTTTAGTTAGAACCTTAAGGACTTTTTCAGTTACATTTTAATGCGTAGCTATTAGTGATATGTTTATGGCTATAAAGAACACATATCAGTTTGAAGTGGTTATGTCTTGTTTTGCATGTTACCTTCTTCACAATGTTTGTAAAAATTTCCTTTTCTTGTTTAGTGGCCTTCAAGTGATTAATTTACATAAATATATGCGATTGCCCACAACAGAGGATCTGCTACAGAAGCTGAATTGGTTTACGTTTGAAAAACTAGAGATAGTAGACAATGTTCCGTGCATATTTTCACCATGGAAAAGTTTTGTAATCACTCTACCAACAATTATTCATGGTATTCTTGACCATCTTGAGATACCCAAAGACCCCATCTCCACCTTTATATCACACATCTTGAGTGGGTTCAATAAGCTAAGGAGAGGCCAAAGCAGCTATCAGCACAGGATAAAAAAATGTCCAGTTGAAACCTACTGCTCTTAATGCTACCCAGCTTTATCTCAAACCTGTTCTGAATGCAATGCTGTTCTCTATATATGTCTGTAAACTGAAACTTAAGCTACTGAGCTCACTCTTCCAAAGCCTGCTACACAAACCTCCAGTCAAGAGGAGAAAAAAGCAATGAAGGATGACAAAGCTGATAGATTCATACTGTATGATAGGCAGAATGAAAAAGGGAAGGACGTTCCGCACAGACAATCCTTCCTTCTTATACTATGCATCGTTCATTCAAGCAAGCCTGTTTGGAGATCATATACTGTATGTCATCAAATCTGATTGAAAAAGAGGTTATTGAGGAACAACTACAAATAAATGGTCCAGGTTAAATAAGCCACTTGTAAGAACACAAGGAGCTCCAGTTGGCGCTGTGAAAATTCTGGTGGGGAGCAAGATTTTATGTTGACTTGCTGTTAAAAATTCATATCTCCTTTCTTGTGTTGCTGGAGGGATGTTCTTCACTACCATAGACCTGGCTCACGGCTATTGGCAGGGGGCTGTGAAGAAGTTGTCATGACCCAAGACAGCCTTTTCATCTCTATCTAGTTTGTTCCAGTTCCATGTGCTACTCTTTGGGATGAACAATGCATGCACAACTTTTATAAGTTCCCACATGATGTGAAGCAAATATGACCATTTATGGCTTAGATAAGTTGCTACCATTGTTTCAAACAAGAGGCTTGGTATTTGAGACTGTGTACCATTTAGCTGAGATGACTGAATGCAGTTACTGTTTTCATACATACTGATGCTTATAAAACAGATCTTGAGCAACTAGTCACTCCATTGTTCCGTGATTACACAATATACGACATATATAATTATGCAAAAAAATACAAAAAGGAAGACAACCTTGCTAAGTACTATAATCACTACAGCATTTTCTCAGTTCCACAATGATGTTCCTACTATAATTCAGGACTTATGTCATGACCATTCTTTTTCTGTCTTCTTTTATGACCTTTCTTCTGCTCAAAATGGTTTTGTTCTGGTTGCCAGTTCACAAATCCAAGCCGAGAGATGTCTGCTGAACCTGTGTGATCAAAGAGCTTGGATATACATTTGTGGCTGTTCTTCAATGGGTACTTCTTAAAGTGGGATGAATAAAAAGTTGTGAGGAATTCCAATGGCCATCTTATAGCTAGTATGTTCTTAGTGAAGACTTTACATGGTTAGGAGAATCTACTCAGTTCACCCCAGTAAGGTCACCATTTGTTAGTGTTGTTTTTGAACAAGTGCTCTCTGCCCATGGATCTAAGCACAGGCTTATAAAAAGCATACCATACAGCGATAAACACCACAAAGACTGTGAATAACACTCTTAATCCACGATTATGTCAGAGACAGACATACTGTTTGAGACAAGTACCCTTTATGAAAATGCAACATGATGAATGCCACTTAGCCTGATCACACGCCTATTTATGATGATAATGATGAGCCTGTTACACCACACCCTGAGAACCTGAGAGTTTTACTCCAGGAAGCACATTATCAAGTGGGAAAGCAAGCAGAGTTAGATGTCAGTCACAACAACTCAAAGTACTATTATAATCAGATAAAGTGTTATATTTCCTAACAAACTGATGACCTGATTAGAAAGACATAATTAGTATGGCAAAGATTGTCCATATAAATTAACCTGTACATTATCTCACAGAAGTTTTCAGATGTGAGTCACTCGCTAACAATACTGGGGACTGCATAGAACAATCCAGCTGGGTGTAGCTAGATACCAGCTGCCAAAAACATGGGCTGAGCTTGTAAGTGCTGGTGGATGTAAACAGTCTACTAGCTCTACCTTGACTTGGCCAAGACAGTCAACCCTCACTTACCACCTTAGCCTGTGGTTTGGCAGCTGGTAACTGGATTTTTCAGCAGGAAAATCAGTGACACTAATGCAAGCAGCAATGAATTCTGACTCTGTCATACGCTTCATTAATCTGACAAATTCTTAGAAGGACTCAAAAAGCCATCACTATAAGGCCAGGCAGTGGGTCTAAGTTTATTAGGTTCCACCTGGTCAAGAATTAGTTGTACCAGCTTACACCATTTCTATTTTAGAGTTTCTCTGAAGCATTCCCTGCAGAGCTCTGACAGCTTTTCAACCACATACGGAGGTCTCATAAGAATGAGTCTGTTCCTAAGTTGTGCACAGCTGGAGACAGCCTTTGTACTTATAGGAAGAATATGTAGTAGTCAAGTAATTTGCTATGCCTTTAGAACATTTCTGTTTAATTAGCATATACAAGGGTTACGTATGACACAAATCTCTGAATTGTCAGGTTGTTTTGATCTTGTTTGATGCATGCCACAGGATATGGCTTAACTTTTATTTCTCTATTAACCCTCCAGAGACATACATATATGAATTGAACATTACTAGGTGTTGGATCTGGCTTCGTAGGTATCTGCCTACTTTGTCGGCTAGGCAATCTTTGTTAACTGTACTCAACTTAGCACCCAGAAGCACCATATATTGCTGGTTAAAAGCATTTCAAATGTGTGTCAACAAGTTTGTGCCAGTGCCAGTGTAAGCTTCTCTGCTATCCTTCATACAACCCCCCCAAACCTGTTCTCGATCCGTAGGCTGCCATCGCCATGACAACACTCAGCCTCAGAAAAACGGCTCACCATGCAAGAAATAACTCCAAATGAGGGGTGGCCACAACATAGACAGAGTGAGAGAAAGTAAGATAGAGCAAATGCATACTGAGTGTGTGACATGCCTTATACATTTACAGTACGTTGCAACAATACAGCCCCATTACTCACACCACAGAGATGCAGCACACAGAAGGAAACAATTAGCCTCAAGAGCTGTAATGCATTGAGGAGTGTGTTAGAATGCAGTACCACACATCTACATTGGGTAACAAGGTCTAGGGCTACCGAGGTAGGGTCCTGTAAGTCAAAGCACTCAGCGCTAGACAAAGACCCTCGAGAATCACCAGTGAGTGTTGACTGCAGTGTGTGTGGGTGTGTGCGCGTATGTGTTATGATTGATACGCATGTATCATGATTTGAGAGAGACAGTGAGAGAGACAGAGAGAGAGAGACTCAGTGGCATATGAAATGTGTTACCATGGTGCCCACAACCACAGTGATTTCCTAGCAATCTGCTGCGTTGCCATGGGAACTATAATCTCACCAGAAAGAGAGAGAGAAAAAGAAAGAGAGAGAGAAAAGAGAGAGAGAGAGAGAGAGAGAGCACATCTTTCTTGCCCAGACTGTTGCCCCCACAACCCTCCATCTGTCCCTCTCTCCCTTCATTTCTCTCTTTCTGTGTTTCTCTCATCCGTCGTTCTCACACTTGTAATAGTGACATTAAACAGGAGTACCCTAATAAATCTCTCTCTACATAAATACAAGCAGATCAATACATGAACATGATAGAAGAGTGTTTGCAGGAATAAGCCTTTGACGCTGCTTTGGGCTGAGGTCTCTTTTAGCGTCTTTAGTGTGATTAGACTTTGGTGTACTAACCATAAAATTACAGTGTTGGCTTTTTTATATTTTATATGAGTGCCAATCTTATAGATGTTCACTACTTGTAGTTGAACAAATTTTTGAACTAAACTAAACTTTAATAGACTGGATTTTCTTCTCTTAAAAACATACAAGAAGCAACACCTATTTTTACTCCTTCAACTAAGCTAATACGTGCTAAAGGCATTTTTTACTAATACCAAAACGAGGCGTTTGGGCTGAGAAGGCATCACTAATCTTGAAGGGTATTAGGATGATGCTGTCATGAGGTCATGTTTTGACATCAGTATGGTGGGACAGCTAATCAGGATTTAGGTACATTTCTTCTCTAATGAGATGTAAAACGTATCAACACTGCTGTAGCACTAGGTGTGTGTATGAGAGTGTATGTGTAGGCTGCTTATGCCTGCCTGGGGAGACAGACTGATGCTCCCACAGCGTCCTCTGACATGCTCTAAACCACTTTCTTTAAAGATACATAAATGAACAAACTCAATAAGACACTTCTGCTTTGGAGTGGGTGGATTAGCTTCTTTAAGCAATGGCTCAAGGCATGATAATTTGGAGACACATGTAAAGACACATGTAAAGTATAAACACAGATATACAGAGCACAATGGTGAGAGCAGAAGTTTGCATCCCCCATGGTCTTTTTGATATAAAATTGATATAGAATTAAATGGTACTGTATCCTGAAACAAGTCAACAATCCAAAATATGAGATAAAATCAGAATTTTTTCCATGACACTCTCGTTTGCAGACATCCTGGCAAGGCGGTTGGAGATCGAATATTACAGCTATGAAAAAAAAAAAAAAAAAAAGGAAAACTGCTCAAAGACATAATGACATAATAGAGGCTAGAGGCAGATATGCAGATATAAAGGCAAACGATAACATCTCATTTTAATATCACATTGACAAAGGGAAATACAACCTGGTATCGAATAAAGACTATAATAAGTATAGTAAAGAATAAAGTATAATTTTGTTTTTATTACTATTAACTTAATTATTTTAACATACACTAATTGACATTTTTCGTTGCTTGTGATAAAGTAACATCTGTGAGGCACACACTGTATTTCAATATATATCAATATCTTCCTATTATAAATTAAAATGTTATGTTTCTTTGATTTAGTCTTAAGCGTATGCAAACCTTTGCACTTGGCTGTGCATGCACATACACACAGAGAAGCTGCATAGACTAGTTGCAAGAGCAAAACAAATACATAACAAAGTACACACTGGGACATACAGACAAACATGCACACACAGAAATGAGGAACACATAAACCCTATTCAATCCTGCCATCCCTCCTTCCCTCTGTGTCATGTTTACATATGACACTGATTTGCCTTCCTCTCCTTGAACAACACTCCACGACAGAATGTTCCAGAAACATAATGAAATTATGAAATGGCAGCACCGTTGTCCCTATTCGTCTTGGAAACAAAGCTTTTAAACTGTGCCGAGGGTCAGTTAGTCGAGTGATTTTCATTTATGACACCTTATTATTCTGTTAGCAAGCCATAATCGTATATACGATATATCATTGTAATTATTTTTACTCTTTATTTCATAGCTTCTGCTTTTCTCTATGCACAAATCCCCAGGTCTCTTTATCATATGGAAGAAATCGCCCACTGGTTTTAATGACTATGTCCTAACATTAAAATAATAACCTTAAAACTGCTCCTGAATGTCATTTGAAACCAATACAAATTCCCAAGATGCTACTATGAATGGCTTACAAACATTACTGCACATGCAATTTGGAAATGTCCCATGTCCTCCTCCCATCTCAACTAGCTAGCTGGCTAGTTACCTGCTAACAAACTATCTCGCATTTCAGTCAGCTAACAAACTAGCTGACTGAAATCCCACTTAGGTGCCACTGAGTGAGATTTGAGTGTGGGACTCTAATATGATAGTAGCAAAACAATGATATTTTTCATCACTAATATTAGCTAAATTAGCTAGCTAACTAGTTGCCTGGTAGTAAACTAGCTGTATTGATTACCAGTAGACAGTGAGGTTTCAATGTCTGAGGTTTGATTTAATTGTCATATACATAGAGATGTATGTAGTAGTATTTGATCCTATCCATGATTTTAATCCTTTCCATGATTGCAAACTGAAAAGGTGTCAGATTGGCCAAAATCAGGTGTGATTAGGCTCTTTATTTGGTTTAGCGAGTAAATTTACACAAATGAACTACTCATATGCACTAAAAAAAAAACAATCATATTTGAACATTTAACACATCCGCAGTATATTTGTCTTTAACTGTCAGTGTGCAAATCTCAAATAGTTTTATTCCTCTTAAACCACAACAATTTTCCAACAATGATTATCATTATTATTATTATTAGTAGTAGTAGTAGTAGTAGTAGTAGTAGTAGTAATAGTATATTAATGAAAGACACATCATGCTTTTAACACTTTTTTTATGTTTATAGTTAGATTTAATGTTGTGGAATGACCACAAGAAAGAAAAGTTACTTCCTGTTTTCACTTCTTTTACAAAAACTATCGAATATACAACATCGAATATAGAAACAGTCGTTCCCTCACCAGCCTCTCTTTTTGTCCTCTTTCTTGACATACATGTAGTTTGGCATGTAACCAAGAAACTTAGAAACGCAAAGCACCCTGTCCTGAATGGCAGAAATGTTACAAAGCTCTGACACTGGAGACTTCTTTCATAAATGTTAAATAAACATCTCCTTACTGAAAGCTTCACAATACTGATGATTCTACATTTTTCTTTTATAAAAACACATAATAAAATCCATTTATTATTAGCTTTAAATTATGTGGAGCATAATGAGCTGTGAATGAGCTGTTACTATAGAAACAATCATTTGAATTAAAGCCAGCACAACTGTCAGATCAATGCTGTTATAGAAAATTCATCAACTTCTTCTGAAAATCATGTAATGCAATATCATATAAAGCAAAGCAATATATTTATGAATTATGCTGCCTTATATTCTAGAATTCTGATTACTCAGTCATCGAACCTGTCTCTGTCTTTGCAACAAAGATTAAGCTGATCCACTGAATCACTATAACAGCTTTATTTGGCAATTAATCAATACTTCCATGTATATTGCAATATAAACAAAAGAGTTAACTAATGATTTCCCATGAAATGCTAATTGATGTTGGTTTCTAAATGCTTAAAGCTTTCTAAATGCTTACGTAAACACTAAAAGCCTGCAATTACGGTGTCTGAAGTTATACTGGAGTTCATTTCTATACTGATGTTTACACAGATGTATCTCCCAATGTGCCAAATTTAGCATTGAATATTTTAGAGGATTTATTTTGGATGGTGAGGAGAGTGGAGGGTGAGGATGAATAGTGCTTTTCGGTTGGGGTGTGTTTAAGTGAAGAGCTCCCACACAAAGCTTGTCTCTGTACCAGTGTCTGCCATGAAAAACTGCTCCTGCAAGACATGGCTGCTTTAATGAGTTTAGAGAGAGAGAGAGAGGCAGCATGAGAGCTAGTGAAAAAAGGAAGAGAATGAAAAGTGAAAAAGGAGAAGATCAAGAGTTGCAACTAATAAGAGAAACATGGAGAGAGAATAAGGTGAGTAAATATATTAAAGGGAGAAGAAATTTCTAGAATGAAAAAAATATATATATCTGTGATGAAAGTTTTCGCTATATTTTAAGCCAAATGACCAGCAAGTCAGATTAAGAGCGATTGGAAGAATTTCTACAGTCTCTAATTAGGCAAAAAGTTTTCATTCTGAATAAATAGACTATGCTTAATGGAATACTATTCACCATATATGAAGCATACAATATGTGCAACTATAATGAAAAAAGTACCCAGTACCAAAAAAAAAACAGAAAACCTGTTTACTCAAAATGTATTTATAATGTAAGTCTAAGGGCAAGTGTTAAATTTCATCAATAAACATTTAACATAAACATATGTGGCTAGAGAATGTGACAACCAGTGCACTCAATCAATAAAGATACAGACATAAGAGAAAGACTTACCAAAACAGTTTTTATCCAATTGAAGCAAATACAGTAAAAATTACGCTTTTCCAAATGTTTTGTAGGATTGATGTGTGATCATGTAAAAATGTACTACCTAGATAATGCAGAACCAAACACTCCAGTCTAAAAAGTCACTCTTTTTTAATTGGACTGGATAATTCACAAGATTGTTCTACGTACATTTTTTTGACACAATTGAACAACTGTCCTTAGACTTCAACTATAAATACATTTCGAGTGTACTGTATGCTTCATATATGGAAAATAGAGATTAGATTGAAAAAGACTGATGTATTCCTTTAAGCCTAGTCTATTTATTCAGCGACCTACACGTTGAATTAAAGCTTTCTGCCTAATTAGAAATTCATGTGTTTGGAGTAAACAGGTTTTCTGTTCTTTTCTCAGCACAGAGAAACATGTCAAAATGTTTGGCTCTGATAATGGCACATATGCTTCAGTTGCAGTAGAAAGAGATTAGATAAGAATATATGGCTGAGTGTTCCTTTAACACACAGCTAGATATGAATGAGCACTGCAAGGAGACATTCCTTTTGTGTCATAATTCAACATATACTACAGATGCAGTACATACAGATTAGACTGATAAATGCTGGAGTATTCATATAAACATAGTGTGAAAGAGGATAGATAGTTATTGGCATGCTTTACATATTAGACATGCCTGCATTTCCAGAAACTGTGGAATACTTGGCAGGATCAAATGTTCTGGTATTTCACTCCTGGATCACAGCAGCAGAGATGGTAAGACCCTCTGCCTGGAAAAGTCTAGCAACTCAAGCTCTTCAGTAGGGATGAGTGAAAATCACACAGCTGCACATTAAAAGCCTCATTCACTCTGTCTGACAAACAATTCAAGCAGCACTAGCTGAAGAACTACAAGGCAAACCCTAACAGTCTGCACTAGTTTTCTATTTTCATTGTACTGTTTTGTTTCCATGCTATTGCTTCCACCTGGTTATTGTGAATATTTATACAATGAATATCGTGCTCTTCTTTAATTGGCTAAAACAATGAGACTGAGCAAAAATGAAGCAAGGAAAAGATAGAGCGTGGCAAGAATGTGGTGTATATTATACACCAAGGAAGAGTGAGACAAGAAAAAAAAGGAAAGGGAATGTATAAAGAGGTCAAGAGCTAAAAAGACAGGGAGAGAAACATGAAAGTGGAATGAGTGGATGAGGGATAGAGAGAAAGATCTGAGAAGAGAAAAAGTCTGATTAAAAAAAGTGAGTGAAGGAGTGAAAGAAAGGCAGTCTGCTGTTCTCTTCTGTCTCTCTAATCCAGCTTCGCCCCGAGCGCTCTATTACCGACACCACGGCAGAACAAATGGTCCTGCTAAAAGTGAGTGCTACAAAGCCTAAATGCTAATTAATAATTAGCAATCAATGCCCCCTCTATGCTCTGTGTCAAGTATCAAAACAACAGAGAGGGAAAGCTGCTCGACTGAAAGGTGGTTCTTCATGTGGCAATTAAAATGTGGGTGTTTGTAAAATTACAAAAGCCAAGATAATAAGCAGACACGTCGCATGCTGTCAAAATGTCAAAAAGTTACTGAGAAAAGAAACAGCCCCCCCCCCCCCCCCCCAATCTATCCTGTCAATGGTTTTTAACTGCCAGACGTATTCAAAATATATCAAAGCAAATGCCTTCCCAAAGCTGACAGTAAAATATAATTGTGATCAGGATAACAACATTACTACTGACTGATTTATGATTCCACAAAAAAGCAATGTAAAGTCTAACTGTTAGCTGTATTATAAAACAAAGCAATAGCTGCCACTAGGTATTAGTAATAATAATAATATTAATATTAGTGTTAGTATTAGTATTAATAACATTATGTGATCATGTTTGTTAGTCTGAAATTTGATGTATGTATCAACTCTCAGGACAGGACTGGACAAAATTGTAAAAATGATTTTCAATCATACAAGCTGCATTTTTAAAATATGTGGCTGCTGAATTCTCAATTCTGGTTGAGTTGAACACTGAGAAAGTAGATCACAAGCTAGAACACTGTAGCCACCCCCATTAAACAGCATTCCTACAGTGATATTCTTCAGTTTTGTAGCTACGTAACTATAATCCCTATACCTTTAAGTGCCTATAAGTTCTGCCTTTTTGTTAAATTTATTATTGAAAAATTTATAGCGGTTACTAAATAGCATGCTTTGAGATGAATGATTAAATACTGAAATTTGAAATAATTAAAAGATTCAAGTTCATTTATCTGTTCCATTTATGACATGTCAGTCACATGGCATTTATAACTATTTATGTCAAACTGCTGTTTATTTTTCAGCACAGGCTTTTCCAGTATTCCTTTTTCTCCTGTTAAATATGTAAAGCAGCTAAAAACTTGTTTCTCCTTCCATAAATGTGTTAACAATCAGATATGAAAATGGAGTCAGTGCAACTATCTATAAGAAATCTTGTTCATTTTATGACTACAGCTGACTGGAAAAGCCATTGTGAATCCTTGTTAGTGCATCATTAAAAGGACAAGCTGCAGGAGTTATAGGTTTTTTCCCCCTCATGTTTTATACTAGGTCAGATCTAGGCCTCAGCGTGGCTATGTAACGACACTGACTCTCATCATAATGGACACTAATCACCGGATTAATCACCAAGTGCGTAGAAAGCCATTGTTAGAAGAGACACCAGGTGTCAGATATGAGTGGGAGATTAACTAATTCAGATTCACAGGTCAGATATATTCAAATACGTGACTCCTCCTGCCCTGCAATTTCAAAAGGAGCAATAGGCGACCTGCAGTAGTCATTTGAACCCCCCGAAGTGCTGTGCATGATACAGAATAATAGACCATGTAACAGTAATAAAAGGAATAGCAGATCCCGTCGAATCCCCGAATGAAATGAAATGCTTCTTTTGTGTGAATGCTGTCACTCCATTATAGCAAAGATTTCTTCCAGCGCTCTGGGTATCTTAAAGTTCGTCTCGCCTAGGTCTTTTTGATTTAACTCATTTTCTTCTTGTGCGCTCTCCTCACAATGTCCCCCGCCTCACCATTAACACAATGGCTCGGTGCTGCAACTCCGCATTCGATTCAGCCAATTCAGTAAATCACAGTCCTGCTGGCTGAAATGTGTTATACTTTTCTCTTTCTTATATGACAACCATTTTAACACGTGGGGTCCTGAAATCACCTCAGACACTTACTAAATACAGCGTCTTCCTACTGAAGAAAACAAGAATCATCCCAAATAGCAGCCAATGGACCTTGTGGTTGTAGTTCTAGTTCATTTTCCACATGAAGGACTACAATGAAACGGGTTGCATCATCAATTCACTGTGTAACAACGCTATTAAAGTTAACATGGAAGGAGGTCCTGGATTAAAATTGTTCCTTTGTCTGATTGTCGGTCTGGTTAATCAGCTGTCAAAGAGAGATTACCGACAATAATTGAAACCAAATAATTTACAAAAAGCCTCAGTGATGATGGATTTTTCCATTTTGTCAGCGATAACAACATGACAAAGGCAGGCCTTGACAAATTAAAATGATTTTAATTTCAACCCATTGTTTGCAAAAACAAAAACAAAACAACAAAAATCAAATAGCATAGTGTTGCTTCTGAGCACCAGTGAACCCGCATAGTGTTGCAATTGGAGCAGGAACCCTGGAGCTGTGAGGTGGCACTGCTACCTGCTGTGCCAACCCTAGCAATGCCAGCCACACCCTCCTTTATCTTTATGCAACTGGAAACTGTAGGATGCAAGTTTTCTGTTATTTTGTGCAGTTGAACAAACACTTAGGTTACTAAGAAGGAAGGAATATACCCACAAACTGATCGACAGTTTAAACAACATCATTTTCCAGGTCACCAATAAACAGGAAATGGATTTCTAGTGCCATTAAATTTTCTGCGCAAGTAAATTAGCTGCCCCTGATAGTGCACTTAGTAAATCACAGCCTTAATATCTCTCTCTCCCTCTATCTCTCTTTCCTTGAATTGACTAAGACAAATTGAGTCCACCTAAGTGCTTCCAAGAGATGTGTGTACATGCGTGTGTGTGTGTGTGTGTGTGTGTGTGTTTGTGGAGGAACACTATGTCCATTCTGTAATCATTATACTGAGTATTAGTCCTTGCTAAAAGGCCAAACAAGACAGGAAGAAAAAAGGACAAACACATCAGTATGACTTTCTTATTAAATCCAAATAATAGGTGTTTGTATGTGTGTGTGTGTGTTTGTGTATGTGAGGGTGACTCACCTCAGAACTTCGTTGGGGTTCCCCCCCTTCGGGCCTTTCTTTTCAGGAGCACCGTGGCAACCTGACTTCAACAGTGTGTGGGGGCCTCTGTCCAGCATCATGGTGGAGGTTGCCATGGCGATGATTGCCACAGCATCACGCACACGCGCCTCCAGTCCATAGTCCCACTCATCATAGGACACCGAGATCAGACCTGAGAGAGATAAAGGAAAAAAGATCATCTCCATTCTTTGGTTTACATTATTCAACATTTAAGCTTTTTTTTTTTTTTATAACATATGGCACTTCTTAGCTCTAAACTTTATTAGCTTTTAATGTAACAAAATTGATCATTTATCACTATTTATTTAGACCTGTAGGAAAGACATTGGGCACGTTGTCGGCATCCCCTGCTACCAGCGATGGTACAATCCAGGTGTAACCGTATCCAGTGAGGCCGACGGAATGCGCCACCTCAAAAATGGTGGTGGCCTCTTCTTTAGTGCAGTAGAGCAGTATAACGGGGCTCTGGAGCTTCTTCAGCTGGTTCTGAATTTTAGAGTCACCGTCGTCTACTGACATATCAAGCAGCAACACCTCCTCCAGTTCCCAGCCCACAAAGCTATTCTCTATGGTACTCCGGATCTGTGGGTGAAAAACATGGCAGAACATCTTCATCAACATCATCAAGGCAAAATAATTATACTTGAGAATGTTTATCATTGATGCATCATTCGTTTATGAAAGACATAAAGCTGAGTTACTGATTTAACCGGATACAGTGGGAATAATGTTTGATTGGCGTCATTCACGAAATGTTTGATGAGTAGAACTGCACCAAGACACAATGATCAGTGAGAGTAAAACCTCAGAGTATTTCTTCTATTTAAAAGGATCAGAATTTCTGTATTCTTAAATGAGACTGTTCACTCAAATAGTCACTTTATTTATTTGTTTATTTATTTGTTTTATTTGTTTATTTTTATTCTGTTTTATTTTAATTTTTTTTATTTATTATTAATTATTTATGACATGAATACGATGGAGATCACTATCAAGTACTGTTATTATATATCTTATGGTTATTATAGTTATAGTTCTAATTTACTGGTTATTTGAAAATACACTATTTTTTTTTTTTAATGTAATGGTCAGTTACATAAAAATAATAAATGAATTTAAATTCATTTAAATGAATTTAATGTTAATTAAACTAGGAAATGTGTTGTTAATATGATACACAATGTTGCAGATATTTTAACATGACTGGTTTGAGTTCTGTGGTAGGAAAGTTCAGGAATATAAGCTAAGGGATCTTTTTAAATAAATATGATGGTACATATTTGCCTAGAGCTCGTAAAACAGATCTGTGTAAAGTAGAATTTTTGTTTACACTGAAAGTACTGAAAGGTTTGAGATCCCTTGTGGTATGGAAGATTGTTAGATGATTTGCAATAACTGAATGCACTAGCTATTAACAAAATGCTTCTGTAATGAGATTCGCTGTCAGGAAGGCAACTAGCTACAGCTTGCTTGATAGGAACAAGTGAAACATAAAACAGATTTAACTTAATTTGCTGGCATTCAAAAGTAGGAGATGATCACAGAGCAGGATGTGGCTGTACTTATCTGCTGGTAGTTAGCTAATGATAATTTCACTACTACACCAATATACAAAATAGAGTAAATTCAGATATGGTCACGCATGATATGAGCACCCAACGAGAAAAGACCTTTTAAGTATTACTCTGAGCCATGATTATCAGTTAGAGGTTCATTCAAGGCATTAAATTTTGATATGAAATGACTGGCTTTCATTTCCACATGCTACCACCATGAATCCAAATTATATGCAATTTTCAATAAGTGGTAATAATCAACCTGTCAAACTACTTTCTCCATTTTATAGTATGCAGTTTCACACTCTGTGTCCTATCAAAATACAACAAATATTTATTTCTCAACTGTCCTCCTATCCGAGAGATAAAAATGATCTATAAAACATTTCTCTGTCACAGAGACACTGGCATCTTTTCATGCATCCAGATGTGATTACAAAGCTTCTTTCAGCAAAATAGGCTATAATTAGTCTTGCATTACTATTCTTAACCATCAAAATACTAATTTTTGACAGTAAATTTAGTCAGTTGCTTACAGATGAGGTATTAGTACATGCAAACACGCCATGTAGTCCCTTTCTAAATCCGAATTACACTCAATTTTCTATTTGATACATTTTACACAATAATGATCGACATAAACAGCATTACAAACTGCTACTAAATAGAAAACAACTGCTTAAAATAAAAGTTCAGCCAAAACTAAAATGTACACACAGCTGATTAACAGCTTGGCATCTGAAGTTTGAGTCTTTAATTTTGCACTGGAGTTACAAGGCCAATTGTAGCTAACTAAAGCTAAGTAAAGAGGCTTAGTTTTTAGCATTATGCCTCAAAAAACATTGTATAATACTATATTATGTATTGTATGAATATATGAACTATATTATATTCACTTTTAACGTAATATTACCCCTTCAGACTTTGGAAATCTAAAAGCCACACCTTGCTGTGGGAGAAAATGATTTCCATTTTCACATGACTGATACTTTTTTTCTTTTTTTTTTAGCTCTATGATGTCCTTTTGTCAAGTTTTATAGATAAAAGTCTCGAGTCTGTTTGAGTTTGCATGCTAAACTGGAGGCTAGAAACTTCCCTTATTGTTAACTATGTTTGTCTCATAGGCTCCCTTCAGATACCAAACTTGTTTGTCTGCTTATATTTGGTATAAAACATGAACATAAATTATAAGTATATTTTATTTTGGGCCATACTATTTTTATTTATTAGGAATAATTAGACATTTCTTTAGACATTCTTTCTCACCCTGTTGACGAAGTCCTGGTACCCCGAGTAGTAGGTAGTGACGATGGAGAAGATGTACCAGTCATACTCCTCCATGATGTTGAGCATGACGGAAGCCTGCTGCTCTATAGATGGCCCGAACTGGAAGAACATGGAGTTGTCATCCTGCTGGGCACAAAAGAGACTTGATGTGAATACGAATGAGCCTTTCAGCAGTTGACTGCATAAGAGAAGCCTCTTATTCATTATGCACTAATTGCTAATCAATGTTGGAACAACATCATGATCAGAAAGTCAGCCATAAAACTGTGAGATGCCGTATCAGTACAACACATGAGCCAATATAATACACGTCAAATGTAATTTCTCACTTGATTGTGAGTTGATTGTTTTTCTATGCACATTTTCATATCCAAAAGTAAGATTTAGCTTTTGTTCTAGCAAATCTAAGTACTGTCAGTATGAGCCTGAGACCATCAGTGCATGTAATATGTTGTAAACAGACTTGTATACACAAAAGTGGGTTGGGATATGTGTGTGTGTGTGTGTGTGTGTGTGTGCGTGCTCCCAGCTGCATCCAAGTCAACAATTTACAATGCCTTGTTCGTGTATTTATGCATCATCAGTTTTGGATTTTGGTCAGTGAACAGATTCATGAGCAAAAAGTGGACAATTTAGGTTTTGTGTGTGTGTGTGTGTGTGTGTGCATGAAATCAGCCGTATGTGTGTGTGATCGTGACGCATACTGAACTAAAACACTCATTCTGCGTCTCTCTCTCTCTCTCTCTCTTTCTCTGGTCTTAGCGCTCAACTCATCATCAAAGCTCACCACTCTAGAGAGCACACCCCCGGGAACTGGACTCATGGACTCGTCTGCTACCTTGATTCGGCATTAATGAGATAAAAACACTGACACGGCAGACAGAGGTGGGGGCCACAGCAGAAAAATCCCCACCATTGACGTAACACCTACGGTGTTGAATTATCTACAGCACCATACAGTTATGAAAGGAACACTCAGGTGTTTTTTTTAAATCCTAATCTTTATCTACTGCATCTGTAGCATATGTGGGATTACCAGATACAAACACTTTCTGTGTCCTGAAGAATGAACAGAAAACCTGTTTACTCAGAATTAACTTATAATGGAATTTATTCTTTAAATCAGAATAATTCATAACAAATTTTTTCATATAGTTTTCTCCTGACTGCACACTCTCCTGACACATGTACTCTACAAAACATTCAGAAAAGGAGTAAGTGACCAAAAAATCATTTTACTGCATTGTTCCACTGTTCAAAGACATTCTCTCATGTTTGCCTTGTCCTAAGAACTTTATTTTTTTATGTAATAATTGGGGTTGTATATAGTTTTATATACAGTTGGGGGAAATAAATTTTCTGTTTTTGCTATTTAATGTACTTCCGGTGCATATATCCACTTCAAATTTACACACCTAATGTCTTTTGACTTACTGAGAATGGTACTGGAGCATTACACGTCATTGAGAAAACATGAATGGAGTGATGTACCGGGACATATGTGAGGAGAATTTAATCTCATCAGCCGATACTGATGATCCGGTGAGAAAATAGACATTTCAACAGGATTGAAAAGTCCATCAGAGGGATCCTGGGGAACTTCTGGGAATTAAAGATGATTGCCAAGAGGAACAGATAAACATTAACACTGATGCAAATGCATCCACAATACTGCATAAAGCTAATTACATCTTACCCTAGACATCTCATGTCTAAGTAGTAATGTTCATTTGTGGTGTCTGAATACTTTTTTCCCTATCCATATTTCATCAATACACACTTTTTTGTTCATATTTATAAGCACAAAGTCAAAACACAAAAGACATTATGTGTGTAAATTTGAAGTGAATATATGCACTGGAAGTATATTAAATAACAAAAACATTAGTGTTTGAATACTTATGCATTGTCACTGTAGTTTATATTTTATTAGCTCTATATATAGTTGTATATTTTCAATGATAATGACTGTATTTAACAGCTATCTTTAGACTCCATTCAGGAATAGACAAACCAGTAGCCTAGGTACCTGGAAGAAGCAGATTTCAGTCCAGACTATTAGATATTTATTCATAGTTACTCAGAGGACAAGCAGGTTTAAGAACCAGAGAAAGAAAAGAAACCTACTTGCTATTAAATTCACAAAACAAACATTTCCATTCGGCGTATATGTTTAAATGTAATGCACTTCATGGTGGTGTAACTACGGCACAGCATATGTTTCTGAATCCCACCACCTGCTGCACTACACACATCAACCACAGCATAATCTGGCTGACACTGTAAAAGTTTTTTTATTACATATGTATATTAATTTGCTTGAATGGCAGATGATCTTTTCAGAATCAGGAACACATGGGTATGTGTAAACACTGATGAAACCAAGTAAAAAGTCTAGCTATCATATAATGCTTCCTCTTACCAAACAAAGACATCTCTTATTTAAACATGTATAAAGAAAATAAAGAGACTAACCAGACAAATAATATATTTTCCTCGCAATGTGAGGAGAGAACACCTCCACACCACATTATAGGTAAAATTTTGGCCAATGATGTGAGGATAACAGTTTGGCTAAACAGATTCATCATCTATAAAGAAATTCATATACTCATTTGTTTCTCTTTGCTTGTCTTAATACACTTAACTAGCTAACTAGCTCTCCCATATGTTATTACTACCACTTTTTTGTCTTGTCCATTAGGTTTCTGTGTACTGAAACTATGGGACTGGGCAGCTAATTAGAGCTTTTACTTGCCCAGACAGCTAACTAATAAATAATAAACAGATTAGGTATTCTTTTACAACTATTTATCCTTTCCTCATGGTTGAGTGAGCAGGTATGCATGAAAAAATAAGAAGAAAAATACGTACACATTATAAAACACTAGACTAACACACACACAGACATACAGAAACAGTTGTAATACTGCATCACATTTATTTATCCATCCCACATCTCAGATTTCTCTTCATCCCTCTAGCCTCCAGCCTCTCACTCTCTTGCCAGTTTATGTTCAGTCTCTCCATCACTCGATGTTCCACTACCCCTACGTCTCCTGCACATTTAAACAATAATTGAATCTGCAGACCCCTTCCATTTATTCTCTTCAATGTTTAATACACTGAAGTGACCAACCCTTCTCACTCTTTCCCCCAGCGGGCCTAGGCAAACCATGGCATGCTAATAGCCTCTGAAACCTTACTACTAATTCCCGCTATTCTTTTCATTTCTCTAGCTCACTCTCTGCTACTAATAATCTTGGCGAGAGAAAGGCTCAGAGTATCCCACAGTGCAAGAATTTAAGAACAGAGCAATTCTAATATCAGACTTAATAATGAGGCCCTTAAATAATTTCTCCGGCAAGTCCCTCTGCTGCTGGCCAGGGGGAAATCGAGCTAGGCCTGTGACGTTCATGAGCGACTGTGAGCGGAGTGAAGCATTAAAATAGGCTGGAGAGGTTCAAGTATGACAAATAGCGTCAATTCAGCAGCAAGGGGCTCTGGGTTTTAAAAAGGATGTGGTAAGAGAAGTTGTTGTGTAATGAGGGCAGTTTGGTGTTGGGCTGCTTTGTTTCATCCGGCTCTATTACAGCGCTCAGCCTTGGAGGTGTGAGTAAATTGGAATGTTTGGTTCTAGAATTCTCGCTAGGATGCTAGAACGTAATAAACTGCGTTCACACGAGGCAGAAAAAGCACCGCCTGGGGCACATTTTGTGCTGATATGAACAAAACCATCTCACATGATGAGCACAGTTTAACCATAACAATGCTGTTAGCACTGAGTTCAGCTTTTCTGTTCAGTTAACTAGCTTGCTTAGCTAACTATTTAGATATTATTATTATTATTATTATTATTATTATTATTATTATTATCATTAACAATACACTGTTAACATATGCTATCATATGAAGGCACATATGTAATATCAGATACCAGTAGATGTTGAAATAGTGGTGTTTGCTTTGATGAAAAATGCCAGTGGCATTCTGCCTACCTTGTGGCTAATTCTGAGTAATTACATGAAAAAGATTCACTGCTGGTTGAAGAAAAATAAAAGCTTTTGTGAACATAGCCGACCATGGTTCAAAGGGAAAAGCAAAGACAAGATCCATTCTCTGTTCAAGTGGTTACTCATTTGAAAATACTCATTCAAAACATCCATAAATCTATAAAAACTCTATAATACAACTCGTCGTATTTTATCTAATTAATTTATTCATGTGATCTATTCTAACCAAAAGCTGAGTCGTTTTTAACTCGGCAACAGAAACTAATCCAGCATGCTGTCCATCAAACTGGTGTATCATTCCCTTCAGCAGCTCTAATGGCATCCGGTGCAGGTTCAGATGGGTGAAAACAAGACCTTCTGAGCTGAAGGTCAACCTGAGTGCTAACAATCACGACAACCGTGAGCTTGTTAAACCTGACTGCAACCATTAAGATCACCATATAACACAACACAGGCAACAGGAGGCAATAGCACAGCCAATGCCTGCTGCACATCTATACATTCACCACACATACAGTGCAGAAAATGTAGATCTAGAATATGACATGTAGACTGAGAACAGAATATTGATGTAGGAAAATTTGAAACATCATATCAATGCGTTAAATCCAGAGTGAAAAAATATAGACTTCTGTAATTATAATGTACTATCTTGGTAGCTTTATTGAGAGGCCCCACATAGATTTTTCCTTCATATACTCTGCCATATAAATAATTTACAATCTTAAATAATTTACAACTGTCAATGAAAATTTACACCATAGCCTTGCAGTATTAAGGACGGTGTGCTGGATATGAGTAGAATCTTGTCAACAGGAATGAACAGCTTAAGACGTGACTGCTGTAAATATGGTAACTATTACCATATAATCACTGGAGACACAATAATTAGTGGCGTCTTGTGAATAGGGGCAGGTGGGGTAGAACCTCATCATATCTGCTGTTCAACATATATTAATCTTCACAAGTCCTCAGTCACAACTCTGTTTAATTCCACTGAAATACTAATTAACTCTTTTGAGTGACCAACGAAAATAAAAATGTTGCTATTTGACAGATTTAAGCCAATGTTCCTTTGATTTGTTCTCCTTTCTAGATGTTGTGCAATTTTGGGGCAGTGTGCTCAGTTATTATTGCATCTGGTGGTCAAAATGGGAACTGCAACAAGTGCTCATAGAAGCCCACTGGGGTACGACTCATGCTGCCCCATGCTCGGGGGTGGAGCGGCAGACAACACAGTTAATGACAGGGTTGCCAAATTTCACTAGTTAAAAATACTCCACAGCCGTCAAGATTGTGTTTTATAGCAAATACTCAGAATTTAAGCTAATAAATTTCCACAAAGAAAGATAAAGTGTAAGTGCAGACAGTGTGTCTATGATGCACAGAACCATTTCATTTGTAAGATATATTGCAAAGATTGGGAGATTGGAAAGAAAGGGGGATTATGGAGTGGATAATGTTCATCAGAAATGCGTGTGCACCACAGTGACCTTGGTTTCTATGCAAAGGCTAAGAAAAAGAAGAAAAATGTGTCTCCCATTTTTGCCTGTATTTTTGGGCTAGATTCAGGTCTTTTGTATGATTTTTGAGATGTAATTTTGCTGGAAATTTTGCTGAAACCTGGCAACCCTGGTTAATGGTGCACACTTGCTGTATCAAACACAGTTGAACAAAGGAGCTGCTAGACTGTATGCTGGGTGACTGTATTGTTTTTTTTTTTTTTACTGTATTGAGAGAATTGTTGTCTCTCAATTGCTGTCTGCTAAATGTCATAAGTGTAAATGTAAATGTCAACTGCCTATAATGGGGTTACTCTAAAATTCACTAGATAGTAGCCTATAGCAGAAGTCAAGTGTGATAGCCTCTCATCTTAATTTTCTTTGAGGCTATGTTGTTATTATTGTCATCCCGCACCACCAAAATCTATGATCACGAGCCACTGCTCATAAGAATGTGTCGCTAGAAAGTAGAATTTTCATATCCAATCAATCTATAATCAATATATATTGAGAACATCCTGACTATTTTACACATGTACAACATATATTTTGTCATGTTCCTCATTTACAACTGTCACTGAATGAAAATATTGCAGTAGAATTGATTTAATACTAAATGCCACATATGACTACAATCTTGTCAGCGGACCACGTAATAACTATGTGAGGCCAAAAAAATAAAATAAAACACTGAGTAAGAATTTGCTCTTTACTAACTCAACAGTCAGAGTATTAAGGAAAAGGCGTGCAGTGGCTGTGCACCTTTGCAAACTAATTGCAAAATCTTCCTGGTTTAACCCCAATTAAACCCTGGAAAATGCACTTATATGAACTCCACCAGCAGTATGAGGTGGATTAATCCTCAATGTGTCCAGTCATCTCCTTAACTTGTTTAAAATAAAACTCCTCCTCAGATCAGACTGGAGAGTTTCCAGTGTCCTTTCTGAGGGTACACCACCTCCACGCTACATATTGGCTGTTATGTAGTCGTAGGCACACGATGTAGTACGTCAGCATGAAGATAAACTCTGCTGATGACCATTACATGGCCATTATTCTATTTTGAACTACATTTCATCTGTCCAAGTTCATCCATCTTCGCTCTTTTGAAAAGTGACAGACTCTACGCGCTTTATCATCCATCTGGCCATCCGCAGCCTCTCATTGTCACTGCTTATCTCCGCGTGCAGCATGTTGTATCGTCTAATCTTTCAATCATTTCTCACATTCTTGTCACACCCCATTTTTCTTTTCTGTCATTTTAAAATTGATTACTTCTTTTCTCCAATCCTTTCTTTTTTCTGACCCATTTTCCAAGCTTTTGTGTCACCCCTTACCACTACCTTATTCCTTCCTGATAACATTCTCAAATCCTGTCCCACCTTTGCATCTTTTTATTTTATTCTCTCACTTTTTTCTCAGTTCATCCTGCCTACCTTTTTTTAAGAACCCCCATCAATCTCTAATCAAACACATGCCGAATTAATTACATGTCACATGTGAAGCATAATTAACGCCAGCGACCTCAATTCCCATTATATTACCCCATCCCTTCCTTCTCTTTTAAATCTAATTTTTAAAGAAAGCCTGGCTTTGATTGAAACATGAAGCTATTTCCGTCCAGTGGAGATAATTCATTTTATTCTCTCTCTTTCTCTCTTGCTGCTTTTCACGTTCCTTCTGGGTTGCGTCCAAATGCGCATACTTTTACTCCATAGTCTACTCAGCCAAGTTTGGAAAGATGGCAAACATGGGTAATGAGCTTTTCTACAGAACATGTCATTATTACACTTCGTTCATGTTGTAAACTGGACTGTTTCTCAAAAGCATTGCAAAAGATCCTTGTTAAATGGTAGAGCAAGCATCACATCGAACACTCTCTACAAGGTAGTTTTATGATGTTTTTGGGAAACTGGGCACAGTTTAGAATCTTTCAGAACATATAGACCATGTGTCAAAAACTGCTACACTGAGGTAAATTTTGATAGATAAGCTAGCTATCTGGATATGCTAAGTAGTGAAGGGCCCTCCATTGCTAGATATGATAGGTAATGAAAGGCTCTGTGACTAAAGGAGTTAGGCTGTTAGTCAGGCTAAGTTAGCAAATGTTACAATAAAATATACATATTCACACTTCATAACTAGCTATAGTTAATATGGAGTGACAGGGAGCTAGCTAAGCTACCTGGTGCTTCGTAGCTTGCTAATGTTTTGTAAGCTAATACCATCTACATGTACAAGTAAAGGCACTAGAAAGCCATTTCTTTCATAGTGATACATTGTGAATGAGGCGGCCAAATATTTAGGTTTCTTAATGTATCCTGGAATCTACCATAGTTTTGCTACAGAGTGAGATTCAGGTTGCTGACATAACCAATGTTATGAATCCATTGATATGATGTATTGTTAATACAAATGTTTCCTGGCTACTTGTTTATGATGAAAATGTCCTTACTGTAATATGAGCCTTTTCTTAAAGGGCATTCAGAGGGAAAATGATTTTTATTTGTTATTTTTCTGGATCCAAATCACAGATTTCATTTCTGAAAATTGCTTTGCAAAGATGGAAAAAGAAGCTTCAGTTTGGTTCAGTTTGGTTATGTGTTTTTGGTGCAATTTTCTTCTTTATTTTAAATGAGGAAAAAAATTATTGCTGCTGAAATTGTGTAAATAGTGAAAATGCTTTTATTTATAATTATTAACATCTAAATAAGTAAACTTCACTCTGTTGCTATTAGTCAAAATATGTGCATATTGCTTTACACAGTCAAGCATTCAGCCAAACATTGTGTAGCAAAGTTGTCCTTATTTTGTCTGCACTGGTGTGTATAACATTGAAGGTTTCAGTAGTATGAACAGTGTCACCCACCACATTCAATCCAAATAAAGACAGGAAGAGAATCCTTAAACTCTTGTTGTTTTCAGAGATGTACTGAAAAGCTTAATGCGTTTGTAATAAAAGTTAATAGTTCACAAAAACATTACTGATTGGCACAAAAACACGGCATATCGGACATTTATATTATTTATAAAACATGCAAAATGTTCTTCTTCTTTATTTTTGGTATTTCTGATACTTAAATAAATATATCAGATACTTTAAAAACTTAAGTAGTTTTCCACAGTAAATTAAATCATGTCTCAGAAATATATTTTTCCTTTTACTTAATGGCTACAGGGTACTTTATATAACACTGCTTATTATCGACCGGATACTGGAGCTACTTCTTCTCTTTCTTTTCCTAAGCAATTGGTCACCAGCCACAAATTAAGCTTGCTGCTGTATAATAAATCCTTTGAGGTACTTCCATGAGTAGTTTCATCTTTCTGAATGCTGAAATATTGATAATGTTTCCAATCTCTGCCAAATGTGGAGAGAAGAAACTACTAAATTCTCAATAAGTTTCAGTCAGAGATAATGCGTAAAATCGGATATTTAGTCTGGGGGCTTAAATTAGCATATCACTAACAACACAGGTAGCTAAACTGATTAAGTATGGCTTTTGCCTCTCTGGATGAGTGGAAAGACAGATGAACAGACAAAGTAAAACCAAGTAATCCAGTAAAAGGACCATAATAAGGATGAAGTAGAACTTAGAACAAACACAATATTTATGAAGAGGTCATGCTGCTAAAAGGTAATACTTTTAAAAGATGTTACGGCTATGAATACCTTTATTATCATTGAGACAATACAATGAGATTCGGTTTCCCATCAAGCTATGTTACATTATAAATTTTAAAAAAATATATATATGAAATTGTATAAATATATGCAGTACTATTTAATTATAACATTAGTGCTCAATATGCAATATGTGTGCAGTATGCATGGGTTCAGGATAATAGTGCACATGATTTAGTGTAATATTAGCAGCCTGATATGGTACCATAGTCAGTTCTGTATTGTTATAGTTATATAGCATTGTTAATAATACTATATTTAGCATAGCTTATGGGTGATATCTCTCGTATTATTCGTATTGTGGAGCATTTCAGACAGGAAAAGTGTTAATAGTAGGTGCTATGCCTTTGTCCATGTATTCACATTAACAGCCACATTAGTGTAAAAGCTGCCAAGAAATCCTCTTCATGCTTGGCTCCATTATCCATATTGTTGTTTGAGAGTGAACAAACTGTATACACTCACTGGCCACTAGAAACACCTGTACACCTGCACATTCATGCAATTACTCAATCAGCCAATCAAGTGGCAGCAGCACAGTGCATAAAGTCAGGTCAAGACGTTCAGATAATTCACACACCAAAGATCAGAACGGGAAAAATGTGATCTCAGTGACTGGTTTTTGGTGCTAGACAGGCTGGTTTGAGTATTCAGGACACTGAAGATCTCCTGGCATTTTCACGCACAACAGTCTGTAGTGTTTACACAGAATGGTGTGAAAAACAAAAACCATCCAGTCAGTGGTATTTCTGCAGGCAAAAAGCTTGTTGATGAGAGAGGTCAGAGGAGAATGGCCAGGCTGGTTTGCACTTGTAGGATAGCTATAGTTACTCAAATAACCACTCTTTACAACCGTGGAGAGCAGAAAAGCATCTCAGAATGCACAACATATCAATCTTTCAGCTGGATAGGCTACAACAGCAGAAGACCACATTGGGTTCCACTCCTGTCAGCCAAGAATCCAAGAAACAAGCTGAGGCTACAGTGAGCACAGGAAACTGTGCAGCTGAAGTTAAAGACCAGGCGATGTAAAGTATAGATGATGACATCTGTCATCATGGATTACAACATGGCTGCATAATGGTTTAAACATAAACAGGGGACTACCTTGTTTTTGATGGGGAAACAGGGATAAGATGAGTGGGAAATTAAACATTACCCATGGCCACCTTGCCAATGATGTGAAAACAGTCAGTTTAGCATAGGCCGGCTAATGAGGTTTAATAGCTCTACCATGTTTTCTGGTATTCTTAATGAAGCAGGCAAGCATTGCCGTCTAAGCCGTCGGCGATGACCTAAGTCATGTTCTATGTAGCAATGACCTCATTTGCTGTCTTTTTTTCCTCCATTTTTTGAAGTTCTTCAGCCTCGGGGAGCCTTAGGGGGAAATGAGACCTGAGGCTCTCGCTTTTCTGCCTCTCCTCTCTGATCTGTTGTTCTTCTCCTGCAGAAAATGAGACCTACTCATTAATTGTTGAAAGTGGCTCCTCCATTATCATTCTCTGTTATTCTGTTTTATTCTGTCATCTCGCTGTTGTTCCCTCCTCTCACCTTGCTCAATCTCTTTTGCTTCGTCTTCTTCTGTTGTTCAACACCCAGCCCTTTTCTCTGTCTTTCATCTTCCTTTCTTTGTTTTTAATCCAAGTCACTACCTCGATATAAGACTGTCTCATCTTCTATGACCAATTTTTCCTCTTTTGCTGTGTCTCCACCTTCTACTTGTTCCCTTTCTCATCAGGCTAAATTGTCCCACTGTTATTTTCGCTGCATTAACTACATCAGCTTAGAGATAAACAGTGTTGGTTCTGTTGGGAATAGTGTAAATGTTTCCCCCCCTCTTTCTGCCGATGGGAAAAGGATTGTAACTGGCTCCAGTGACATGATATGAATTCCATCAGGCATGTTCCCTCAGCCAAGATCTGAAATTCTGAGCCACACAGCACACATATGCAGCTCAGGGGTTTTTTGGATTAGTACATGGAAGGTAATGGAGTTATGAGTCACTGTGAATAGCACTGTTGCAGAGAAGAAGGGGATGGTGAAGATAATGACGGAAAGGCAATGTAGATATGACAGTGGATGATGGATGCAGTATATTGAATGAAGATACAGTACCAATCAGTGATATGATTAAGATAATGATGCAGGTGATAATAACAGTCTTAAAGACCAGCAGCAAACCAGCTGTTTTATTTTTATTTACATGCTTAATATGTTTAATTTGGGATTTGTTGTTGTCAAGGTTTCCTACCACTCCATACACTGGAGTAGAAAATTCTCTGACTATCTGCAGCAGACCTTCAGAAGTCACTGTAGTTGGATTTATTTTAGTTGAACTTCCTGCATCACATGAAGAGGTCTCAGCTACGCTTCTCTTGGCTCTCACACTACTTCTTGGCATTGAGTGAAGAGAGAATATGCCTTCCTTTTATTAAAAACAAAACACTCTCTCTGTCTCTTTAATCCTTACTCCCAGGGGCCAAATTTAATCTTTTACTCCAAATGTGTGGTCACATTACTACTCACTTATTTTTTATTAAATAAGTATTCAAATCCAAGACATGGTTGAAGCAATTTGTCTATATTAATGACTGAAATGCTAATGACGTTCCCCTGTTTGCTAATATGCAAACGTTTATACGGCTCACAGATTCGCCATTAATTTGCTGTGTGTAAAAGCAAATGGAGTATGAATAATAGGAAGGCCAGGCAACCCCATTAATACCTGTGCTAACATAGTGACAGCTCCTCACTGTCCTGTTCCAGTGTGGCACTAATGCCCTGTTTCAATTCTGTTTTTAAGAAGCCGTCATTGCCCTCCCCTTACGACTCAAATGTCACTTGACAAACTAGGGAAGAATGAGTAATTATTAAACATTTTTAAATATTTTCAGACCTGAAAATGAAATTTTGTCAGATTGAGCTGATTTCTGGGCAAGAACTCCATTTATGTTGACTTGACCTCTCGCTTCTCCAAGGGGTCATCTAACAAATATCACTAGAATATACAGTAATGGAACGGCCCTTAAGATGGCCTCTTAGGAAGGCCTGGCAAAGGCAAGTCAACAAGGGCATCTAAAAAAACGGTATTAAAAAGGTTATGAATATCACCACCATTCATTCAATACATACACTCACTGTCCACTTTACACATGAAGACCTGCACATCCATGCAATTATTCATTCAGTTAATGAAATAAAAATGTGATTTCACTAACTTTGACCGTAGCATGGTTGGTGCTAGACACCCCTATCAGCCAAGAATAGCAATCTGAGGCTACAATCATTGAGTGAAACTGGACGGCTGTAACATTCACAGATGCACAAAATATTTACCTGGGCTATATTCGCTAGTCGAGCTAAGGCAACGACAAATCTAAAAAAGGTAGTTTGCCTGCATTATCTTGATAAAAAGCCACAATGTTTTCTGTGCAGCTGGTTTATAAACTGCAAGGAAGAAGTGCAGTAGGACTAGGCTTTGCTCAGGTTAAATAGCTTGTATACCGAACAAGAGCTCAGTATATCCACAGCAGAATTCTATGCTAATAGTGTTAAATATACCCTTTGGGCAGAAGCATGTCATGCAAATTACCATGGTTACCCAAACTCCTTCATGTAAGCTCACATGCATCTTATCTGTCCTGATCTCAGTGTGAGAGAGCATGAGTGTGTGTACTATATTTGAGATTACATCACCCATGGTTTTTGATTGAAAAAAAAGGGTGAAAATTAGATGTAGGTTTATCCTGCAACACGACAACCATTTAAAACATTAAGACAAAATCAACGGAAAAGTAGTCTGAAGAGTGTTACTATGAAATCTGTCAGTTATAACATATATGTCAAAAGGACATCAAAATGCCTGAACTGATTTGAGCATATATATACATACAGTATATTATTAATATCTAGCATACACTATTGCTTATTATTACTATTACTTTTATTATTACTTACTTACTTATTATTATCTAGCATACACATTATATCAGCTTTAGCTGACAAATAATACTGTTTCTTTAAAAAAAATTACATCACTTTGTTAATATACATCAAAGAAAAAAGCTTTTATTAAATGAAAGCAGTAGGGGTGATATATACAGGACAATGCCCTTTAAGCAATAGCAAGTGTAAGTAATTAAGCGACTATGCCTATTAACACTGAGTATTTTGTATGCAATATTTGGCATCACAATAATTTGTTAAAAATTAAGGAAGTGATGTGTGAACAAGCTTTTCAGCTATTCTTTAAATAATGTATTCTTTGAATAATACGGATCTGCTGAGTAAATGCTGTATTCATCTTTGATTTGATGAAGTAAAAGCAGCTCTTGGTAGTCATGCTTTCCTGTTTATATTATTGTATCACATCTGAAAATTATACATTAGAAATCCATGTAAAAGGATGATAAATATCAGTCATGTACATTTTCTTTAGAAAGACACCACACACCTGCATCCACCACACACGCACACAGATGTGGTCCCTTGCTGTGACATAGATAGATGAGCTTCAGTCAGAGCGAAATAGGCTGTAATAACATGGGAGCTGAAAATGCTTCATCTTCCAAAGACACACACGGCGAACGAATAAACTTCATCTTTCAAACCAAAAGCTACAGTTGCTTAGCATCCTAACACTACAGATTACTAAATCCTATGCCTAACAAGCACACACACACACACACACCTGCACACCTGCCACCCGCACATCCTTCGTCATGTTGCCTGTGCTCTCTCTCTCTCTATGTATCACTTTCTCTCTCTATCTCACACCCACCTAAGGAGCTTCCATTGGAGAGACTTCCGACCTCGTGCCACCTTGACGAGTGGTATATCTGAATGTCACGACGTTGTCTGAGCAGACTAATACATGGCGTCATCTCAGAGCCACTAAGAAAAACCCAAGGGCCAAATGGATCATCTTCAGTTCCAGCCTGTTGATGTGCTCTGATCACATACTGGGGGCCTCACACCCCCTGTGACACTGTGACCCCACACTGAGGAATCACTATTGAAGTGTCTGTGGTGACTGTCTCTTTCCAATGGGTCACAGCTCCTCCTTTCATTAGAAAAGCCTTGTGTCTTCAGCAAGCTAGGGCCTGTGCTGCTCTTGCTGTAAAGGGGAAACATCTCTGTGGCGTTTGTAAGTATCCTGATCGTCTGGCCCTGAGAGGAGACAAGGCCACCTGAATGCATCCTGAAAACACCCATGGCACTAGAGAGAGGCCAAAGAGTAGAATTTTGAATTTAAATGCCTGTCCTTGGAAGGTAAATCTTAAAAGAGGACATAAACTAGGCATAACACATGTGAAGTCTTGTGGTTGGCATCTTGTGGTTGGCATCTAATAAACCTATGGACAGGAGGGGTCTTTAGGAACCAGTTCAGGCCCTTAGGATCTTGAATTGTATGGAAACCACTATCTTTCTTCTAACCAAGGCAGTATGTTGAGAGAAACCATTTGCAATGAACCTTCTCAATCTTGCCTCTATGAGCTTCTTGGGTCAAAACTTTATTAGGATCTGATATTGATGAGTCTCTGAGCCCTGAGAAGCTTGGTGGCCAGTTTAGGAACTTGAGTTACCCCTGATACACTGTCATCAGGTTCCACTAATCTGACATATTTGCTTACAAATGAGCAAAGTTTTCAGCTGTAAAGCATAATTTTGCTGGTCACAGCTCCTTCTTTGGCAAACATTTAGGTGGGGAGGCCACAACTGACAAGACTGATGAGGACGCGTAAGCACCTGCTACGGGCCTGAGGGCATGACTTTCTGTGCCTAAGACGTGTGCAAGGCAATTGGAACCTTTGTGGGCATTGGAGGAAAAAAAAAAAAAAACAAGTTATGGTGATAGTCTGTTTGGCCATGTGGGGCGAATGAGGGGCAGATAGAGGGAAACCAAACTACAGCCATAATATTTCAAGTTAGTGGAATTCAGCTAACTTAACAGGTTCAGTAGTGAAATCGTCTGGTATGGCTTTTGCTAATGGCACATAGTCAAAGGCTTGTTGTTGGGAAGATAGCTCCACATGGTATGCGTGTGGTCTGACACGTCCCTCTTGTCCCACTTTCAGCTGCTCCCGTTAGGGGTCACCACAGTGGATTATTAGGCCGCGTATTTGATTCGACACAGTTTTTTACGCCAAATGCCCTTCCTGACGCAACCCTCCCCAATTTTAGCAGGGCTTGGGACCAGCACTGAGAGCACACTGTTGTATGTTCCCTGGCTGGGAATCGAACCCAGGCCACAGAAGTGAGAGTGCTGTGGCCTAACCACTAATCCTTCAGGGACTAATGTGGGCTGACATGTAAAAGGTGAAAAAATGGCTTGCATGACCATGATATTTATTGCAAATATAGTTCATACATCACTATGTGACCTTGTTGAAACATACACACACATACACACACACAAGAAAGTATCCAAGAAATTCTAACTGCCTCTAGTGGTTAGGAGGGGTGAAATATAACTAGCATTAGTGAGAGCTACCATCCACCAGAGTGCTATTCCCACCTCGTGGCCGGTGCTCTCAGGAAAAGCTTCTTGTCTACTGCGACCCTGATCAGGATAAAGCAGTTGCTGATGAAGCAGAAGATGAATGAAATAACAAATTAATTTTTTTCTGCCAGTCCTTGTGTATAGTTGTGTAACTAGGAATTATGTATGGAATTATGTAGGCCAATAGTACTATTCAATTTAATAAAATGGGTCCACTGTATAAAATAAAATATCTAATATTAACAGTCAGCTTCTTGAAAGCTGGCATATCAGGTCTGCTGTATGAAAAGGTAAGTGAACATTCTCTTTTACATTTTTCAATCTTGGTAAATCTTTGTTTTTATTAATGTTTGTAAAAAAAATATATATCCAAAAATGCACTGGTGTTAGCTTTAAAATATGTTTTTTAAATTAGTTAAACTAGTTGTTATTCTACACTCTTTTTATTTGAACTGATCACTGATATAGTAGGTAGGCACAGTGCATAGTGTAAAATGAACACTCTATGACGTGTATCATCATCCGGTGTCACACAAGCAGCCCTAAAAACCTTTGATTTTAATAACCTCTCTATTTTATTTGGTCTTTGTGCCTTTTCAGCCATTGTAGGTCTGTCACATGCTCTCTTTCTTTTCTCTTTTTTCCAGACGTCTCACCCCCAATTCAGCAACCCTTGAAAGAATCTCTAAAGAAGCTTCTTTCATCCCTCCTTTATTCTCATATGAATTTGTAATCAAAAGAAATCAATCTTCAGGACCCAAAATTAGCCTCAACATTACATGCTAATCATAAAGGGGCCCTCATATCTTCATGGCATGCTGTCAGTGCTCGAGTTGCAATGTCTCATGCTCCTGCTGCTCCTTCCCTTTGCTTTTTTTCATATGTGTGGCAGATGAAGGAATTGAGGAGGGGAGGAGATGGGTGACTGCCTTATTGGAACGCATGCCATTCACCTCTGTGTCAATATGTTGCACATGTCAATCAAAGGCCTGGCGTTCATGGGTGTGTGTGTGTGTGTGTGTGTGAGAGAGAGAGAGAGAGAGAGAGAGAGAGAGAGAGAGGGAGGGAAAGTAAGAAGGTGGAGTCAATATGTTCCAATGCCATTCGACCCATGGCTAATTAAATTCGCAGTGCTTTGGAGTTCATTAAGCTTGCTAGCAAAAGAGAGAATAAAAGCTATTAATCACTGACTGATATGAGCCACATCGGAGGAGCACACACACACACACACTCACACATACACACAGAAAGAGAGAGAGAGAGAGAGAGAGAGAGAGAAAGAGAGAGGGAGACAGAGAGATGGACACATTTTATGTATAACAAAGCACCATTAGGAAATTTAATCTGTATTTCTACACAGTGGGCTTGTGTAGACAAATGTGTGGTCTTGCGATCTCTGACAATATTACACTGGAAAGAGAAAAACAAAAGAAACCCAGACAATAGAGAGTGTAATTATAGCTGAACATTTCGCCAATAAGAACAGTAATAGCTGGGAATCTCACACAGTGACAGAGGAAAAAACGAGAGAAAACAGGGAAGAGAGAATGAGAGTATGAGGAGACTCAGTGCATTTACACTAATAATGCAGTCTTTCTTTGGTTACCAGATTATTCAGGTGATGTGTTTGTTTTTAGAGTAATATCTAGCCTACATCCTCACAGTATAATGGAGTAAAGCCCCAGGTTGGGTGGCGGAAAAGTCCTCCTCGGGTGAATGGAGTCACACACTCAGACACGCCATCAATGAACATCTGTTGTGTATCGTACAAGAAGAGACTGTATGAAGAGTAGACACAGTTTAATGTGAATGTGCATAGGATAGCATGGAATACACAAAATGGTGGCTGTAATATGCATGTCCCGCCCCTTCAGTAAAAAGAGCCAATCACTTTGTTAGTAGGTGTAAGTAGAAAAATCTAGGTATATCAGATTCCACCACTGTCTCGCCAACTTTCCTGTCTGTTTTTTGACTACTGTTACCTCATAACACACATTACTACACATTATGCTTTAGTTCTCTCTCCACCCCAAAAACAGCAGCCAATCCTCAGAACTGACATGTCAATGAAGATAATGCCGAGGAGACATGATTGTGATTGTGTTAGCTATATGGACCTATCTATAGCTATAAAAACACACATGAGCTCCCCATGCCATAGCATATAGTAAGCTGTTTAAAGGCAGCACACTGGCAAATACATTACTATAGAAGCTATTATGTTTACCCTAGGTTGTGGAAGTTTGTAGGGGACAGGAAGACATTTGGGATTCAGCCCATGCTCTGGTCTGGCCTTTGCCCTGCTTGTTATGGAGAAAAGCACATGCACAGTAGCAGATCATCCTGAGGACTACAAATTATTTACACCATTTTTTGTCAGATTGAAACACTGATTTTTATGACTTGAATTTCTTTCTTTTTTTTTTATTTTTTGTCGATTCAGGTTTATGGGTCTCGCCACATTCAATTAGATTGCAGCCTGGTTTTGGCTGGAAATAACTGCCTGGGGGTGTTGCCAAGATGGTTAAGGATACAAGTTCTGCAAAATACAATGGTCAGTGATTGACTTTGCAATACGAATCAAACGTGAAACTAGGCAGTTCTCAGCCACCTTGTGTGTTAAACCTTCCCACATTCACTTACTCTTCCATTTAATCTGACGCTTTTTGCCCAAATTGAGGTTTTTTGCCCAAATTGGGGCTCTATGTTCGGAGTTACTGGTGGTGAATACATAGCATGCTTTATGCATTTGAGGGGAAAAAAAAAACAAACCTGGTGGACTCATGTAGATTTCAGGCTTTCTCAATGTCAGATTACTGAAGTGTAATCTGTAAATGATCAAATTATTGTGAAAATGTGATTTTTTTAGTTATTTATTTATTTATTTTTGGTATATGTAAACACCCATGGGAAATATGACAGATATAAATTCAGCTTTGTGTGTGTGTTTCTCTTACTATCCTTGTAAGGACATCTATTGACATAATTATTAATGCACCAAATTAATGCTCTACCTCACTAACCAGAAAGAAACCACTTGGCTCTTTTAGTTTGTTAAATAAAAGCTGCCATTTCTGTTTAACAAAAAAGCTGTTTATCTTGTGGGGACCAGCCAAATGTCCCCACATGGTCAAAATGGACAGATATTCCTAACTTCCTATCATTTGGTCCCCACTAAGATATAAAAACATGCCCCTCCACACACAGAACAATAGCTAAGGGGCTCTTCTGTTGCGATGTTTACCATTTAGTTCTGAAAGGGACAGATCCATTAAGTTTCATTAGCTTAATGAATCAGAGCTATTCACTAGGCTGTGAAACCAAGCGGTACACCGAAAGTACAAAAATGTCCATTTATGAAGAGCTCAGAGTGTGTATGCATATGTGTGTGTGTGTGTGTGTGTGTGGTCTCTCCTGAGTTCATTCAGTCTCTGTGCTCTCTATCTCTAATGTAGGTATGTGTCTAATGAGTGCGTCTGATTCTGTGTGTGTGTGTGTGTGTGTGTGTGGTCTCTCCTGAGTTCATTCAGTCTCTGTGCTCTCTATCTCTAATGTAGGTATGTGTCTAATGAGTGCGTCTGATTCTGTGTGTGTGTGTGTGTGTGTGTGTTTCTCTCTACCCCTTCATCTTAAACACACTCATTTCCACTCCAGCTCACATCCTATCCACTCTTTCTCCCTGCCTGTTTTTTTCTCCTCCCAAACTCCTACACTACTCTTCATTTCTCTTCTCATCTCTCCCTCTTTAAAGCTCTCCTCTCTCTCACCCAATCCTCCTTCTGTCAGTTTTCCTCACTGAGTGTGTCTGTCGTACACACACACAGTCACTAACGCCCTTCTTACATCTGTTATCCACTGCTTCTCAGCTTATCTCGCCACTCCAGTTCCTCCACTCTTCTTTTTTCCATCTCTCACCTCTCGTCTGCCTATCTCTTTATGGAGGCAATTATTTCTTTAAGTTTCCTGTCGATGAAGTCCACCTGTCTTCATATTTCTAAATCAAGACACTCCAGATACTCTCTTGCCTCTGTTTTAAACGTGAATTTCTGTCTGCTTCAACACTTTCCGGCAAGGGACACCTGCACTGTCAACAAACAGGCAGAACAAAAAAAAGAGACTAAAAGGAAAAAGGATTAAAAACATACTATAGTCCTCTACAGACTGTTTCCGTTTCTCAGCATGCCTTATTTCCCTGACAAATCTTCTGCATCCAGGTGACTGTTAAATAACATGGAACGAGTTCCTTTACCTAAAAATATGGATGTTTGATACACATGCCTATACGATTACATTTTTAATCATATTATTTATTAATAGAAAATTACATTCACAATTTTTTAGCATATGTAAATATAAAGTGAGACTATGACTTTCAGTATAATCAGCCTACAAGATTTTATGATTTCTTTTCTATTTTTGGGGGTGGAGTTTCTTCATTTTATCACCTGCCAATTCCCACCCACCATCCAGTTCTTCCCTATCATACGACAGCTACGTAACAGCCAGGGAGGGTGAAGGCGAACATGTGCTTCCTCCAAACCAGCTGCATTTTTTCTAACTGGTGATCATGTGTGGCAGCGTAACACACTCAGAAGAAAGCGCTATCTACCCTCTACGCAAACATGATCTCACAGAGTCCAACAATTGGCTAGTGTCACTGTGATTGACAGGGGAGAGAGTATGCCATCCCTCCCACCCAGAGAGCACGGCCAATTCTGCTCTCTGGCTCCCAGCCATGGACGGCTGTGGCATCGTAACGATTCAAACCTGTACTCTCCCAATGATAGGGTTTCCTGTTTCCTGTTTCCAACAAGCAAACTTTTTGAAAGACTCTGTCAAGCATCTTTTTCAAGATTGATAAAGTCAAAACAATTAAATGATGCATGGCAAGAAGACTCATAGAGGAAAAGTAGTGCATTTCCCATACCTGGACTCTAGACAGGGTGCCAACCCATTGCAGGGCACAATCACACACACACACTCATTATGGACACATTATGAACAATTTGGAAGAGCCAGTCAGCCTGCAACGCATGTCTTTGGACTGGGGGAGGAACCTGGAGTACCCAGAGGAAACCCCTGAAACACGGGGAGAATATGCAAACTCCGCTCACACAGGGCAGAGGTGGGATTCGAACCCCCAACCCCCCGAGGTGCAAGGCTGGAATAGGACACTGACACATATGATCCGGACAAAAATAATATCACACCTGGGTAGCACTTTTAAAGGATAGGATAGTCCCACTGTCCCAAGGAAAACTAATGCCATCGAATGGGGCTGTAGAGAACGATTGCAACTTTCACTGTAAGTGTGACAAAAACATGAAGGAAATGAAACGATGGATATGATTTTTCTGTCATGGAAAGAAAGTGTGCCCAAGGGTCAGCAAGCGGCACCAATAACACATTTCACACACACGAGTGCGTTTAGAGCTACAGCATTCCTAGAGAGAGAGAGAGAGAGAGAGAGAGAGGGAGAGAATGGGAGAGAGATGGGAGGAAGTCAGGAGAGATGTCTAATTCAAAGAGACATGCAGCGTTTCCGTGGCAACATGGTTTCCATCGTAACGGTCTCGCTAAAGATGCCATTAGAGGGAAAAAATATCCACTTGCACTCCAATGCACTGTACAGACACAAATGTACACACACAAACAAGCAAAATTGCACATAGACACAAATGTATACTGCATCATGGAACATTCACCACTGAAACACACACACTATGTGTTGCAGTAATGCACAAGAATTTGTCTCCCATAAGAACAAGCCCTTCAGCACATTAAACTGGACTAATAGTCTACAGCTAGTAGGAACATCAATATGGCTCTAGAAAAATAACTCACTTTAAGCGTATCCCTCTGTATGTGTGCGAGAGTGCGTGCCTGTGTGTGGGCATGTATTTAGCTCTTTGTGGGAACCAAATGTCCCACTGATTATAGAAATACATGGCTGTTTTGACACTGAGGAGACATTTGACTAGTCCCCATAAAAGAAAATTGGATCTCTTTTTGGATATTGAGGTTAACATTGGATTAGGGTTAATGATGGGGCCTTAAGGAATATGTTGATGACTACCCCATCATAAGCCATTAGACTCTGTGTTTACATATGGTGAAAAAGGTGAGGGATTGGGGTAGGGTTAGTGAGATTAGGAATTAGGATTAGGGTTGGTGAAGTTAGAATTATGGATTAGGATTGGGTTGGTTAGGTTAGGGATTAGGATTAGGGGTTAGTGAGGTTAGAGTTAAGGATTATTTTTAGGGGTTAATGAGGTTAGAGTTAAGGATTAGGATTAGGGGTTAGTGAGGTTAGAGTTAAGGATTAGGATTAGGGGTTAGTGAGGTTAGAGTTAGGGATTAGGATTAGGGGTTAGTGAGGTTAGAGTTAAGGATTAGGGGTTAGTGAGGTTAGAGTTAAGGATTAGGATTAGCGGTTATTGAGGTTAAAGATTAGGATTAGGGTCGGGTAAGTGAGATTAGCGCTATCGAGGATATGGTTAACAGTTAGGGTAGATTAGGATTGAGATATGTAGAGTTAAAAGGTTAGGGTTAGGTGGAGACTCAGCATTATTTAGCTAGTGTAATATATAACTTGATGGACATATCTCACACATAGTAATACAGGACTGTGTGCCTGTGTGTGTGTCTTTTTCCTTTTTTCATGTTTTAAACTGCTGATCAAGCTACATACATATTACACTGTGCTGTATGATGTGCATAAATATTGTATATTGTATAATATTGTATAACACTGCGGAGGCTGTGTGTGTTTATTGGGTGTGTAAGTTAGAAATGTCTTGGGAATTATACATACACCTGGATTAATAACACATGTGTGTGTGTCTGCACAAGTATGTATATGTGTGTGTGTGTTTGTGGGCGATGATTCAGTAAGGGACAGAACAGAGCTCATGTCAAAACAACAGCTACGATACTGTTATGTCATCATATCATGCCATTGTCCCTCGCCCATCAAGACGCCAAGTTCCTTTGCATATCACCATGGTCACAGGCCAGGGTCTCTCTCTCGTCATGACAACAAGGGCCCTTCGGGTTCTATATTTAAATGGATATCGCGTTCTATATTTAAATGGTGGCTCCCTTAGAACATTCCGGAGGTGACGAAGGGGACGGAGGCACCTCTACCTGACTACATTATTGAAAAAGGGGAGATATGATAAATAGGGAAATGCCAGAAGAACAAAGAAAGTTCTCTCGGTCCTTGGTGATATAATTGACAGACATGCTTCCTTCTCTGTACTTAGACTCTAACCCTTGTGATTCTCTCAGCTTTCATGTTTAATATAAGAAAGTAGCAAGACCTTCTTTCAGTCACAGACAAGACCATTTTTCATAAAATAGTTTAGTGTAGGCAGGTATTTTATCAGGGTCACCTAACATATGCCATATACTACACCAAAGTATAATTATGGTTATAAATGCATAATTGTAGTTATACAATTTTACTAACTGTATTCCATCTGCTGCTATGCACAATTTGTCTACCCCAGTGTTTCCAAAGTTCAGTCTACAGTCCACTTTGTACACTTTCCAAAGCTCCAGTAGACCTAAGCCCGCTCAAGCCCACTAAATACCGGGCAGGAGCAAGGTGGGAGACAGTATAATGTGAATGGTTTTGGGTCCTGGAGGACTGGTTTGGCAAACACTGTATACTCTTGTCCATCATTAGATGAGCTCTGATACACTTGTACCAGCGCTATAATAAACCCATTTATCCATACATCTTCAGCAACATCTTTACCCTGATCAGGGGTGCAGTGGATTGGGAAACTATCCCAGGAACCTGACTGCATGTTTTTGGTTAGTGGAAGGAAACTGGAGAACCTGGAAGAAACCCATTGAAAACACAAGGAGAACCCTACCTCAGCATCTACAGTACCTGCTCAGTGTGGTCACTAATGTTCAATACATCATGTTCATCCTGACCTGAGAAAGACATCCTTCCGATACAGCATCACACACATGTGTAACAAGCTTCAACCTCGCTGTGTGTGATTGGGAACACTTTACCTACATTTTCTGTTTTGTAATCTTTAATCTTCCTCTTTGTTACATTTTGTTTTTCTGTATTTTAGCACTATTATACATGAGATCATGCCCTCAATATGCCTTGCAAAATTTAAATAAATTAAATTAAATGCGTTTTGTAATTGAAGTGTTATAAAACCGCATAGCAGCAGAAAATTACAAAATGCAGAATGCTTGGCTAGATACTAAGTAGGGCTGTTATGGTATGAAAAAAAAATCACAGACTAATAATATTACAAACCCATGACTCCTTTTTCTTTATTATAGCTTACAATTTATTCATAGATTACTTATTTGATTTTAGTTTATTATATATCATTTTTTAATGATTATATATCATACTATACACTATGCATTATATTTTGTTTTATTCTTTATATTAGACTATACTGTACTATGCACTATACATTATATTATATACTGTATTTTGTACAATACATCGTTATATAGCGTACTATACATTATATATTATGTTATACGTCATATTATCTACCATACTATACATGTGAAGAATGTGAAATCTGTGAAGAGTCATGAGCGTTATTGTTGGCTACACAAAGTGTGTGTGTGTGTGTGTGTGTGTGTGTGCTGGTGTTGCATTAGCGGAGTTAATGTCTTCAGGGATACTAATACGCTCTGATGGCAGAGTTCCTTCATATATCACACGAAGTTGACTCAACTCAGCCTGCAGCCGTTTTGTGTGTGTGTGTGTGTGTGTGTGTGCGCGTCTGTGTGTCCTCCATCTGCGTATCTGTGACACTTTTTTCATTCGTCGTGCTTGTGTGTATTTGTGACAAAAGGGTGTCTAGAAGTGATGGTTCATCATGTAGTGAGGCATATTGAGAACAAACTCCTCAAAAATGCACACACTCTCTCACACACACCTATAATGAGGAATAATTACCGGTAATAAATACATATCAACCGTACAAACATACACTCCCACCCACAGCGACATATGGTCTGTACTGCAGTCTGCTGAACACACATACATACACACACACATACACACACACACATACACACAGCCCTTATCGTCACAGCCCTTATCAAAGCCTTTACCATCACAGTAACAGTGTCTAATTTTAAATCATTAACCCAAATGCTGCTGATTTGGAACCAAGAACGGTTGAGGTAAGATGTTTAGGAGTGGAGTCATTTTGTGACCATGACAACCACTCAGGCAACTCAACTTCGGGGAGGTTACCACATTGGTATCCTCTAGTAATTAGCATATCAGAGCAAGATGGATTCAAGACGACGATTGTATTTTGTGCAGTTATTTCACGTTATCTCCAATGATTGTTAAACATACAGAATCAAGGAATGTTCTTTTTAAGGTTCATTGAGTGTTTAAGGGTTCTTAGCCTATTAAAAGGGTTTTACATAGAAACTTTAAGGGTTTCATCAGAGAGACCAACCATTAAACATTCCAAATATTCTAAAGTTTTTACACTTATCTTGCAAGTTATCCCTTTGTACTTTGAAAAAAAAAATTGTACGAGGTATACATAGTGCTTGATAATAGAGTTATAAATGTTACTTTGATTATCGTTTTAGTTTGGGGGCATCATAATACACCTACATCTAATAGATCATAATAGATTTGAATGAAAATAGACCACCAGCAGTTCAGAGCATTCAATTTTATTTTGAATAAATACAGCAAATAAACCTCCTAAAAGGTAAGATGACAGGTTTGTAGATAAGGTTGGAAATTAGAGATAATATAGTCTAGGGTCTTACTTTTCCCTGGTTGGTTGCTGTGCAAGTGGAGAGAAATAGCTAGTGGGTGGGAATTGGCAATGACTAAAAAATTGGAGATAATATGGGTCTGCTGCAAACCCGAGCCAGTACTGACTCTGGCACTATGTCAATGAAAGGGTTCACCACACACACACACACACACACACACACACACACACACACACACACAGAGGCCTTGTAATCATTGGCATGCTTGGTGTATTCAGCGCTTTCCCCTTTGATCTATCACACACACTCAGACTCCTGTGATCTTTGAGACGAGTGGCACACACACAGACACACATACACACACACACACACACACACATTTCAACACAGGAGTACTCCCAAGTACTATCAGAAACTGAATCACAGTGTGGAGTGTGGAGTGTGTTTGTGAGAGGGAGATCATTTAAAGTACAAGAAGATGGACAGGAATGAAGTACATTAGATCAAGAAGTTTTGTTCATCAGAAATTATAAAAAGTGAAATAAGGAACATTTGCAACATCAGAATAAACATATGGTCCAACTCTACTAAACACCTGGACACCAGAAGGTATATAAATATTTGGGAGAGAGAGAAAAAGAGCGAGGGAGGGATAGAGCGAGGAGAGAGGAAAGCAGGTGGAGGAGGTAGAAGAGGAGGATGGCAATACACACAAGTGCTCAAGAGAGGGGAGGAGAGGAAATGTTTAAAAAAAGGCAGAAGTGAGGAGTGATAAAGAGAGGAGAGTTTAAGCAGGAAACAGTGGCAAAAGTACATCAGGAAAGAGAGGAAGAAAGGGAGAGAGAGCAGAGGAGAGGAGAAATAAAGAGAGGAGGGGAGAGATAAAGTGAGGAAAGGACAGGAGCGATAAATGGAGGCGATAAGGAAAACAGAAACAAGAAATAAAGACAGGGGAGAAGAAGGGAGGAAATTACATAAAACAATAAGCGATAAAGAGAAGAGGAGACATAAAGGAGATAAGATGAGAGGATAAATAGAGCTAACGAAAAGATAGGAGGAAAAAAGAAAAGATAGGAGGAAAAAAGAAAAGAGGATAGAGGATGGATAGAAACAGGAGCAGGGAAAAAAGAAAGCTGAGATAAAGAGAGATGAAGAGAAGAAAGAGGAGGACATAAAATGAGATGGCAGATGAGAGGCCAAGACAGAGAGAGAAAAGGAGAGACAGAGATGAGAGAATGCGTGGGCTGCTTTCGCATTTAAACAAGTCACAGAATTACTTAGTGCTAAAAGACATGGAGAGAACATGATCGGATTTCTTTCTCTTCCTTCTCTAGCTCTTTGGAATAATCTCTCTGTAGGTTTCATTCCACAGTGGGACGATCATACCAACATGGAACAAGAATGGGAGAAGACAGGGAGGAGCGCAATAAAGCATACACATGTGTGGGAAAAGAGAGAGAGAGAGAGAGAGAGAGAGAGAGAGAGAGAGGGAAGGAGGCATCAGAGAGCACTCATCTCTGCAGTAACAGATTTTCCCACACACACCAGACACACACCACTAGGGGGCCTCCGACTAGCATAGATATAAACTGCCTGATTTAGACTGATTGTCATTACGCTTAGCCGCTAGTTCGCACACACACAACACCTAACAAAGTCATCAGAGAGTTAATTAAACACGAGCTAATGAATGTAAAGTCACAGAATCTGAAAAAAATCTGGAAATGTTATTGGTTTGTGGGGCTAAATTTGTACTTGGAACTGTTTTTAATACACAAAGGAAAGAGAAGCCAAAGAAGCAGTGTTACTAGAACATTCTTTACGTTAACCAGTTACCACCAAAAAACCTCTTCACAAAAAAAACCCTCCTGTTCACAAAGATATTGTTGTTTTTGGGGAAAACATGCAATGCTTAGTAGGTGTGTTGTCAAGTGATCAAAAAGGTGTGAGAACACTGTTGCTAGGCAACTAGGAAATATGGACTCTAACCATGGAAGCTAGCTAAAGATTGAAGCTAGTAATCTTTTATACAGACAATGTAAAGACATAGTGACTGGGCAAACAAGACAAAACTGTCAGACATTTTCCTCACATGTGTTGGTAAATTATTAAGAAAAGGCAGTGTACTGCTAATTACGCTGTAATTTCACTCCAACACACAGTTAGGGTCAAATCTCAAATGGCTTCCTATTTAATATATGTTCACTTTATAGGGTATAAAATAACACTGTTGTACACTATGTAGTGAACATTGTTTGAGATTCAGACACAGAAAAAGCATGACTCAATAAGTGCCTATTGTTAACTTCTAACTATTTATTTATTTAGGATACATACTGTATTCATTTTCTTAAATAAATTTAAAATAATTTAAATGTAATTTCTGCAATTATATATAATATTATACACCTATAATTGACATACCTATACAGTAACTGTAATACAGATATCATTTATAAACTAAAGTATGCTACAAATGATAGCAAATGTCTGCATTTAGGCGACTGAAAGATTTTTGCCTTTCAATTATGTAAATATTATGAAATTCAAATAGTATTCGGCCAAGGAAATCTGATCTAATATATATGCGTAATGTATCTGCATGTGTGTGTGTGTGTGTGTGTGTGTGTGTGAGTCATATATAGAAAGAAAGACGGAAAAAGAGAGAGACAGAGGGCTCATGCTTACACTTCTTTACCCAAGTGTGTGTGTGCTGGTGTCATATATAGAAAGAAAGAGGGAAAAGGAGAGAGACGGGGGCTCATGCCTACACTTCTTCACCCGTGTGTGTGTGTGTGTGTGTGTGTGAGACAGCATGTCTCTGCAGCGCATACAAGTCTAACACACTATCCCATCTCAGGATTACTCCACACCTCTGTAGCAACCGTTTGGACCCGTGCAGTGACACTTGGCCCCAAGACAGGCATCCCAGAGCAGTGAATATTATGGGATGGAAGCATAAATCTCACCTCTTGCCGGTGGCCAGAGCATTATTGCATTCTATTGCCCCAGCTGTGCGACAATAACTACGCTCTAATATGAAGAGGATTATTATTGGCACTTTCTAACCAATGGCATAATCGCAGAGAACAATACTGCTATCATTATCTCTCTAGTGCACACACACACACACACACACACATATACATACATACATACACACACTCCTTATTGAGCCACGCAATGACGAAATGCTGGTGGTTTTGCCAGGACATGAGAGAGTTGTGCTTGGGAGGATAATAAAATCCACACTCATCTGTAGAAGATAACAATGCTAGTTTAAGAACACCTGAGTCTGGCTAGAGCTATAATGTTGAGACATTCAGGAAATGGTTTTGCCTCTAGTCATAATACAATGAGCAATCTGTCCACCATTAGTCTCTATCACACCATTTTTTCCCCTATCTCTCTGGTGCATGCTGGGAAATGTGGGCAGATGGAGTGTGTGATGTGGTCAGAGCATGACCATTTGGACCTTTGTGTCCCTCTTTTCTTAAGGCTTTCTTTATTCATTTCTGTTTCACTCTGAGCATTTCTAGGTCTCATAGGCTAGTATATAAGCTCCCAGCTAAGAAAGAATTAAGCATTATCAAGATTGTTTGTTAAATTCTATAGGTTATAATTGAGTCGAACTGCAACATTTCTGCAATGTTCTAAAAAATGTGATATGAGTCACAATATTCTTATAACATTGTTCACACAATGTTCCAAGATGCAAAATAGTGTGCCGTTCATGTGTTCAAGTGGTTGGGAGAACACTGTTGCTAGGCAACTGGGAAATACACAGAGCATAAAAACTAATGTCTGAGGCTAACATATTTGAGTAGCTAGCATGTTAGCGTCCACAGAATGTTAAAGATTAAAACAGATCTTGAACAACCTATTTCAATGCTGCACTCTTACACATTTACTTGAACAGTAAAACATTACATTTAATTGTCATTATAGAGGGTCCCACTTCTTCTTTTTTCTTTTTTTACAAATTTAAAAAGGCTTTATGAATAACCTAATTCAGTAGACAATCTCTAGCTTATCAAAGTCAGGAGTCAAACTTGAAAGTGCATTTTTGGTTGTTAGATCCAACCTAGATCAGTACTTTGATCGGATGCATCCTGTGCACTGAACCCTACTTCACACAAGTAAGTGTTAGCACATGATACCAAGAGTTCATCAGTTTAGTCAGGTTCACATACTGCATTTCACCTAATATTTTCATAAACGTAAAGCCCATTTTCCTTGCACTGGTTTAAAAAACTTCTGTATTGGGTATTAAAACATGCATTACCACTGTATAAGATCACATAAAGTTTGTTAATTCAATGAGATTTTCACTTCTGTGCTCTGTTATGGTTAGAAAGTTTGCATTTTAGCCGATGCCAGAATGCACCTTGGTGCAGTAGGCTACTGTCTGAAATATAGTTCATGTGCTGTTTAGATTATGGATCATGCAAAATATATCATGAACATTAAGTTTTGTATTATTTCTAGGTAGAAACCACAGAAACATAACTCAAGCAAATAAATGTTTTATGTGCTGCACACTTCTGAAGTACATTAATATAGGATTATTATTATAATATTATTATTAGTATTATGGGAGTGAGATGCTGTGCTCTGGTGTAATATTGGTTTAAGAGGCTCTCCAAATTAATTAAATAGCCTAGGTTAATGAAATTGTGCTATGTTTAAAAAAAACTTCTTTCATTATTATTATTTTTTTATTTCTCTGTGACTCCATCCACCAAAAACTCCTAGACCTGTGACTTTCAGAAAACATTCTTCTAATCCTTTCCAAGTGACATTCAGTAGAGCAAAGCTGGACTCTAATGACTAATCAGTGGTCTTTGTTTTAATTTATGTGGTTGAATAAATCAAACATATACAGAATGTTCGTAAATATGAATTAACCAGCTACCAGTTAATGATGTCATGTGGTGGCCATGCACCCAGCGCATTCAGAATCAAGTTTTGATTAACAGCTCCTATGAAGGACACTTCCTGTCTCTCGTTCTGACATAGGGTCTGGTGTGAACCTTTTATCTTGTTAAATCTGGATCACTGCCTACTTTCTCCTGTAATGCTAGCAATCTGGTAATGCTAGAAATCTGGGCAGATCTGGGAACATATGGGCACAGATGTAATTGCTAGCATTACAGGAGAAAGTAGGACGTGATATTGTTTTAACAAAGTAATGTTTGAAAGAGAAAGGACTTTGTTAATTAGTTAATTAAGTACCTTAATTGCTGTAAGTATAACTTTTTTATTTACACATCCAATGGCTTTTGCCAGTGACTAAAATTATGTACTCCAATGTACCACCATTTTTTCCTAAAGGGGACATTATGCGTGAACTTCCTTATTTTGTTAAGTGGGATGGCGCCATTTAACCGAGAGGTACGTTTACAAATGAGCTTACTTAGGACATATTGCAGATTGTGGCACAGAGGAAAGATGTGTGTGAGTACACTGTGCATTGAGTGCAGCAATATCAGGAATAAAAGGCTTAAGTGCCCACACAGAGCACAAACAAATGAAAACATTGACTAGCTATTGGAAGAGGAGGAGCAGTATATAGTGGGCCAAAACAGGGATCAGTCTAACCCCACCAAAGGATGAGCTACACACACCTCTGCTATTACCAGGACTATTTGCAGAATATTTTGACGAATAGATTGAAGATACAAGAGCTTTCAAAACTCAATTTCTACCCATTTCTATAACATGGATTCAATCTAGTCCCAGAACTTTGACTATAGAACCTGCAGATTGCCACCGACTTTTATCCAGACCTTTACCGTGCTGATGCTTGTGATCCATCTTGTAGAGACGAGTTATTGATGGGACTGCTTAAATTGGGGACAGTACAAATCAAATCACTGCACTCTGATATTGAATTCCAGGAACTAACTATTGCTGTTCAGCAGCTTTCATTTGGCTGTGCACCTGGTATTGATGACATGTCGACCCAATCTTATAAATGTTTTTGTCAAGCAGTTGGAATGTATGAGATTTTTAAATGGTTCTTTAGTGTTGCAAGACTACCTACTGGTTTCACAAGGGCAGTATTGCTTCTTTTTTCAAAATAGAGTTTTGAAGAACCGGGAGGCTGGCGACATTATTGTTTATTGAATACAAAATACAATTAAAGTGCCATTCTATGAGAATATGAATTCAGAATAATCTTGCTTTCTCTAATGAACAGTCTCTTTTTTGGTGTGTAATGTGATTGGATTGGTTGGGAGTGGATTTTTTGAAGATTCAGAAAAGAATTCAGCAGGGTTGCCCACTACGTGGTTAGGTATATTATTTAGCAATCGATTCTTTCTTGTGTAGCTTGAGGACTGAGCTGCAAAGGTTGTGTGTGCTTACTGACAATTTTTTCCAGAACAACTTATAGTTTAAACAGGATACAACTGAGCAGTTGAGGGCCCAGCAGTGGCAGCTTGGTTGTGCTAAGATTTGAACTCATGACATTCTGATCATTAGCACAATGCTTTAACCAAAGTGCCAAAACTGCTTTTTGAAACGTTTCTGGAACTGCTTGGGGGGATCGTCCCATACACATTGCTGATTGGTCAACACAAGTTTAACAAAATGACCAACCCCCTCAGGGAAATTTTCAAAGCCCCTCTTTATCTAACATGCATTTACTATTTTAAATCTGAAGGTAAGAGACACAACATGCAAAGCATAATGTTTCGCCAATGCATTTGTTTCTTATATAAGTGCACTCTTAGAAAAATGTCTACGCGATAGTTCTTTGGATAGTGGAAAGTTCTCAGCTTTCTAAAGGGGCTCTACTTGAAATCACTTTGTAGGGAATTTGCAATTTCATCAAAAGTTTTCAGATTATTCAGCTAGGGATTGTTACATCATCTTTATATGCAAATGATGTAGTAGTAATTAATGGCTCCTCACAGTTATTGGTTTGTTGATGGTATCCTCACCTTAGATAAACTGAGGTAAGTGCTAGAGATTTATCACAGAGCAGGGGTGAGGATTTTGATTTCCCAAATTAATAAGCAATTTACAGCGAAGGAGAATACAAATGCAGAAATTAGGAATGTTTCCCAGCATAGCAGAATATAATTATTTTAAAAAAAAAGGAGGGATGGAGTCTTATTGACCTTTTATATATAGGCCTTATAGATTTGCTCTTTTGGACCAAAATGTTTAGACAGGTCTAAATGAGAGTTGTGGGGTTTATACTCTCTACAGGCTTGATTGATCTGTTTGGCTGTATTATGGCTTTCCAGCTTGGTACAGAGAATTTTACCTAGAGAAAAGCTGGAATGAGAGATAAATATGAATGGACTATGACAAAATGTTGGACCTGAGGTCAGAAGATTCTCTCTGGTACGGCAATAATGAGGAATTATTGTGCTTTAGGATTACACATTGTGCTTTCGACCACACAGTGAATTTACATAATAGTTACATACTGCATGATGATGTAAGACTTATTTTTAATTCAAAATGGCTTTTTAATGAATTATTAAGAATGTGACACCAAACCAAGTTAAATCTCTCGCTCTCCTTCACTTTAGTCTGTTGTTAAAGTTATTACATTTTTCTATTTCTCTTCATGTAAACTCCTAGTGTGTGTGTGTGTGTGTGTGATCATCCTTTTTGACATGTCCTCTGCCTCTCTACCATCAATGCCTGAAGCTCTTACCCCCCACCAACTCCCTCAAAAAATACACTCTCTCTCCTCCTAGCTGCTTTTTCTCCATTCTGCTCTCGCATGTTCTCTCTCCCTCTCTCTCTCTCTCAGCATCCTTTTACATATATATATATAGAAATGTATGTGCCACTGGTTGCCATGGTAACCGATTCAGCCCACAGAGCTAGTGTGTGTGTCTGAGTGTGTGTGAGAGAGGGGGAGTGAGAGAGAGGTAATTATTAAGAAAAAGACAGGGTTGAAAACACTCCTCAATCCCCTCTATTTAACCACCTCCTCCTGTGGCATGTCACAGATCTCCCTCCTCCTCAATCTCTCTCTCTCTCTCTCTCTCTCTCTCCTTTTTGTTCACATGCTTTTTCTCGCTCTCCATCTGCATCTCCCAACTGTAGCTACTCGCTTGCAGGTTTTTTCTGACTTTGTGCTCCTTTCTCTCAGCTTCCTGTGCCTCCTTCTCATCTCACTTTCTCTTCCTCTGCATCTTTCAATGTCCCCGGATGATGACTCCAAAGCATGCTCAGGTTCTGCCTTCTTTCTGCTGTTCAGCTTAAAAAAATCTTCCTTTTTCAAACTTAAACGTGTTGTAATTGCATGTTGAGAAGCTTCCTTTATTTCACACCCCCACAGTTCGCTTCGTTTCATAACACCCCCTTCTTCTTTCTTTTCCTTTTCTCTCGGAGTGTACAGTGTGCTCCTAATCTACCCATCTCTGTCTCCAGATGGCATGTTTATCCCTCCTCTTTCCCGTTCTCCATATTCTCGATCTCTTTTTAGTAGCATTCATATGGCCATTCAGCAGTGACTTGTTTTAATCTGTAAAAATCCATTCGATACAAAACGGTTTGCACTGTTATACAGCAGTATTGAAAGAATTCAACTGATACAGGTAAAATAAACATACACTGTACAAGAATTTCTTAAAGAAAGCAGAAGTTATAATTATAACAGAAGAATATAAAGATAGTAAAGCTAGTAAAATTATTATTATTATTTTTTGGTGATGTATAATCCATATAGATTTTTGTACATGTCACAATATTCTGCCTTATATGACATATATCTAATATACTAAATACCATTCCAGTGTGTTTGATTGTTCTTAATCCTATTTTAACTCTTTATTCTAATTGTATAAATCTTTCTAAGGCAAATCTTTTGTTAATAATTTGTTCCAAAACTTTAAAATGAAGAAGCATTTTGCTTTCTCTTCTACCTGTGTAGTTACACCTAAACTATACATGCCAACTGTATACTGAGCATGTATGCATTTGTACAGATGCATTACAGTAGTACATCATATGCAAATACAAGTGTGTAACAGGGTGATAATAAATCTGTAATACATTTTCATGGGCTTCTGATTTGTCAGTAAGAATTTTACTTCCAGTTTTTATGCACTAACAGGAATTTCCAATTATTTTTAAGTGTAGCTGATATAAAAGTTGTAACATAGTAACCCCAACACTACCTAACTACAAACGAACAACACAGGACAGATCCAGATTTTAAAATGTAACCTCTACATAATTACTGTAGAATATATGCAGAGGTGCCAACATTGCTAACAAGAAAACCCTAGCAAGCAGAAAGAATGAACAGAATTTTACCACCCCACAGAAGAGCTAATGCTATTAACCAGGGTTGCCAGGTTTCAGCAAAATTTCCAGCCCAACTACATGTCAAAAACCACAAAAAAAGAACAGAAACTAGTCCCCAAAAAAATCAGGCACTGGAAAAGGGAGACACATTTTTCTTCTTTTTCCTCAGCCTTAGCATGAGAAACAAGGCCACTGTGGTGGACATGTAATTCTGATTTACAGATATTATCCACTCCATTAACTCCCTTTTCCCCTCCCAAAATATCTTACAATAGAAATAGTTCTGTATATAATAGACACACTGTCTCCACTTACACTTTGTTTTTGGAAATATATTAGATATAATTCAGATTATTTGCTATAAAACAAGATCGTGGCTGCCTCAGAATTTGTTTAAACTCTCCGAATTCGGCATAAAAACTGTTATCTGGCAACCATGAGATTACTTGTTGTGTCTGCTGCTCCTCCTCCACTGAAGATGTTCATGGAGTGATCATAGGGCAGCGTGATTCCTTCCCCAATTGGCCTCTATTAGTGCTTGCTGCAGTTCCCTTTTCTGTCCACTAGGTGCAATACTAAATCTATGGCTATATACGGCCTTCCTAGATGTTGCACAATTGTGCTAGAGCACTGCGGCTCAAAAATGCTAAGGCACAACTGCTCAACATCTAGAAAGACAAACAAATCAGTGGAATATCCTTTGTTGGTTACTCAAAAGAGGTAATTAATCTTTCAAGAGAATTTAAATATATGTAGTTGAATGGTGACTTTATGAAGATTAATAATTGACAGCGTTGCGCACTAAAGACAACGCAGTCCTGACTTTCGATTGGCTCACAAGACTGAGGTTTGCAAATTCGCAGGTCAGAGTTCCCCTACATAAAGTCAACATGATGCAAAAGTAACAGCACATGTGCCTTACATGTTCCACATCTTTTCCCTTAGTGAATTGCCTTTTTCACTCAGCAAATAGTTTCCGAGTATAATCTCGCCTCAAAAATCCAAAATGCTGCAGCTAAATTGTAGAAAATGTACACCTCTGTATATGTGCTGTAACATGACAATGGGTTTTACGTCAGTGTTACCCCAAAAGGTAGGTAATGAGACATATCCTGATATGAAATAGAAGGAAAAGTGTTACTGGAAAACCAGCAGTTCATACAAATGTGATTATGTGATCTCACCTTATCACACACATATAATGACCTGTAGAAGCATGTCCCATTAAAACTGGTAACATGCACTTGTATACATGAAGTTCATACACATTTGTATTTACATAAAACTTTAGTGCTGTACTCTATTTGTAACAGTACATACAGTATATCCTCAGTTACATGACACTCACATGTATAGCTTATATGAACCTAAGCACACAACTCACAAGTCTCTAAGTGGGATCATATTTTTTAAATGTCCCCAAGCAAGTAGTTTTCATTTACAATTCTCATTAGGAAAAGCAGCCAACAAGCGCACAGCATGTGTGGAAACTTCTTGAAGACTGCTGGAAATGTGTCCCAGGTGGAAACATCATGAAGCTGGTTGAGAGAATGCCAGGTATTGCAAAGCTGTAATCAAAGCTACTTTGAGGAATCTGGCATAGAAAACTTTTGAGAGATAATTGTGAATGTAGGCAAGAATGACAAAAAAGCATGAGATTGTAAAGTTTGACAATATACTAAGTGAACACATTGGGCCTCATTTATCAAGCTGGATATGACTGGATTTATTCATAGATGTTTGCAGAAGCATTTAGAAAAGATTCATGAAAAAGTCTGTTCATGAAAAATCTATTTATGAAAATACTGTTAGCTTGGGAAAAAATGATTGTATCCTATGAGGAATCATTTTATTGGCATGAGATACTATAACTTTATATACAGATCATATTGTCAAGATCGAGATTGTCAAGAAAACCCAAACTAAATCCATAAATTAAAACAAATAAGACGAGCTGTTCAATTAGGACAAAAGTAAAGTCACTGTGTTTATGGTAGCTGATGCGCTGCAGTGGCTGAGCTGCATTACTGGATGATTTAAGATATGCTGTGTTTAGGAGGCACTCTTTCACCGATCAGGCATCATTTTGTTGTTTTTTAGCTCTTTGTGAGCTTTGCCTTTTATGGAGTTATGTGGGTGTCACTTGGTGAAAATAAGCTGCATGGCAATTTACGAGTAATTGGTATTCATCAACATACGCACATGAGTACAAATAAAATCAGCATGACCAAACTTTTGTAAATCTACTGGTAATTGTTTATTCAGTTTGGCCCGCAAAAATATTTACACACAACTTTACTAAACAACTAATCAATGAGTCCTGTTAATGGCAAACCTAAATTTTAAAGTACTGAAATTCTTTACTCAACTAAATATGCAATTACTCATCTAAATAAATTAGTTAAATAAGTACAGCTTCAAATTCTTCAGTGAAGTTAAAGTAGAAAATTATAAACGCTTAAATTTACTAGACGTATTAAAAAGTACAAGAAAGATACGCAAAAGGAAAAGATCCCTACCTTATATCACGCCCTGATTTTAGTTACAGATGGTCATTTTGTGCTTCTTTCACCAAGGAACCAAGGAAACTTAGAACAGCTTTATGCCTAATCTCTCAAATGTTAGATAGCATGATAATAAGTAATAACAATGACACAAACTAGCTGAATGCTAGTTCCTATCCATTACTTTACAAAAAAAAAGTGTATGTACAATAATGACATTACAGAATTGACAGGTCTCATTCTTGCTGTCACATCTGTTAAAGTTATACTTATTAGGTATTGAGATCGACTTCTTGAAGCTGTCTGATGCTAAAAAGTAGTAATGTTTAAAAATGTAGTGAAGTATAAAAATGTAGGTAGTGGAAGGTAGAATTTTTTCTTTTGGAATGTAGTAAGTAAAAGTCTAAAGTCTTAGGTGAAAGAAAATAAAACGTAAGGTACAATTGCTTAAATAACAATGTACTTATACTTTGTTACTTCCCACAGCTAGAAAGATCCACGGATGCTGCTTAGATCATGTTTGTGACTTGATGACATGGGATTTTTTGAGGAAGATGATAACTATATATGAAAGCCAGCTCACTATAGAACTTAGACCAGCACCAAACTGACTATCCCATTATTTCCATGGCAGTCATCTTTGATGCACCATCTTAATTAACTACTGTACACTGGGCTGCTTATTCCCCATGTCCACATAATCATCAGCACCCTTAATTCATTTGTTATATGATTCCTGAATGACATCTGCACACAATTATCCAAGATTATCCAAGAAACTAAAAAAAGCAAAAGAGAGAACATAAAGTAAAGACTATAAGAGAAAAAAGCAAGGAAGGAAAGCAAAGGACAAGACAAAAAAAAAGCTACATTATCAATAAATGTATTGACTAATTATTGGAACTACAGCTTGTCATTGTGGTCTTTGCATAACAACAGTATAACTTAATGGCATCATTTAGTGGTGTAAATGAAGCAAAACCCTTTTTAGGACAACACCACTCCAGTCCACTAAGAATGAATGAATGAGCAGTAATAGCCATCATTCATCATAGTGATTATGTAATGGATAAGTGATTATGTGGCTTTCTCCTCCATACAAAGAAAACCAAATATTACATTATATTATATCCTATATATAGGATTTTTCTACTTTGTACGCCTGGAACATTATAACCAGGGAATAATTCAATATATATATATATATATATATATATATATATATATATATATATATATATATATACATATGACTGATGGTGTAAAATTACTATAAGACTTTATTCTGTAAGAAGAAGGGAATTTTTTTCCTGTAAGAGGGAGAACTATAAAACTAAATTATAAAACGCATAACCAATGGATCATACGTAAACTGATAAAGAATTTTTGGTTAGACAGATCAAATCTCTGTCATGTCTTAATTTCATTCTGTAGTTAAAAAAAAAAATGATCAGAGATACACCCACTGATGATGTCATACAGAAAGATATTTTGGATGGATTCTAGGGAAGGATTATTATTTTGTGGCAGCTGTATTTCAGCAGTTAAGGTCCTGCTCTAGTGACCAGAAAGATGTGAGTTCAAAGCCCTGGACTGCCGAAGGACTGCAGTTCTGCAGGGCTCTTGAGCAAGACACTTTAAGCCTTATCTGCTCACTTATACAGTGGCTTTGGATAAAGTGTCCAATGTTCAATGTAAATATAGAATATAATAAAAGAATGATGTACTGTAACATCCCAATTATTACATAGCTTTATTTATACTACAGTGTTGTCGATTTTCCTGAATCTGATTGGTCAGAAGATATTACATAATCTCAAACAGCAGCTCTACAAGTAGCTACACCTGGCTGTAAATCAAGTCACAGATTTATATTAATGTGCTCATTTTAATATTTTACTGTTCTGTAGTAACCTTGATTTCAGAGGGATTTTTGATCTAAGTCTAATAACAAAATAAATATGTTGTTATTTGAAAACGAAACACGTTATTGATATGGTGATGCTTTCTGTAAGAAGGAATTTATTTAATAAAAGTGTCAGATCTTTGTAGCGGACATCTTTTTTTTTTTTTGTCTTATTTTTTTGTCTTTTGAAAACTGAGAGAAAACTGTTTACAGCTGTTATAAGTGGTAACAGGAACTAACTTGTCTTGTGGATATTCCACAACATTAAATGTAACTATAAATGGTTAAAAAGTATGATGTGTAGTTCATTAATAAATAAAAAAAATTTTATAGTTAATCTTCAAATTGCAGTATAAGATGAATAAAACTCTTTGAGACATGCTGTCATAGGAAAATAATCAACTTTGGGATGGTACTTGGGATAGGATTGTACACTGGTTCTTTTCTTCTTTTTTTCTTTTCTTTTTCTCTAGAATGACAAAACAACTGTATTTGACTCCCACTCTATCAGTCGGTGGCATTTGCTAAAAGTCTTGCTGACATTTCCTTTCTTTCTGTGCTCTTTTCTCTCTCTGTCCCTGCTTCTATTCATTCCCCTGCTTTCTACAGGGTAAAACCAATACCGGTTCTTTTAGTCTGGCCTCCTCCTTTTCTCTCTCTCTTTTTTTTCTCCTCCCTGTTTACCACTTGCACTTTGACTTTTTTCTTTTCTTCATTCTCTCTTGCTGTCGTTCATCAAAGTCTGTTGGTGCAAAAGGCAGCAGTGTACTGGTAATAGCAGAAGTGACAGGAATACTAATACTGAGCCCATTGCATTACTACCTAACACAGCACATCTTCAGCTTTCGACTTCAAAGTGCTTAGTTCAGTCCCCTTTGAGCCATGTTACCCATGATCTTTTGACCAGATAAAAGAGTTTTTGACAGGTTGGACACTGGGACAGTCTGGATCGCTTTATCACATGACACTCAGCAACTGGTGCAATAGTGCAATCACCTTGGTAATTGCTCTGAATAAAACTCACAATATTATACATAGAGAGAGAGAGTGAGAGAGAGACAGAGACCAAAAGAGAGAAGGGAGAATCCAAGAGAAAGTGGGAGACAGACAGAAAAATAGAGAGAGACCAAAAGAGAGATGCCACAGAGCGATATAGAAATCACAGTGACCCTGACCAGGATAGAGCAGTTAGTGAAGATGAATGAATGAAAAAGAAGACAAATAGAAAAGCAGAGAAACCAACAGAGACAGTGGCTGAAGGTAAGAGAGAAGAAGAACCTAAAAAGCAAAAGAGATTAAAAGACAAAAAGAAAGCTAGACTGACCAAAAGACAGAGACAGAAGAAAATCAAACAAAAGAGAAGATAGATATAAGGAATAAGAGAGATGAAAAGAGCAAGAGAGCAAAACCAGATAGAAGAATACAAAAAAAGCTTGAGAGGAAGGTGTGGTCACTCTAAATCTGACCTCAAATCATATCCCTGAGAGGTTCATTACTCATATGCAATTCATGCAGACTTAATTAATCATATCAAATGATCATTGTAGTATTGTGTATTTTCACCATATCCGCTGAGTATTCAGAATTATCCAGCAACTATGAAGCCAGCATGGAAATGTCATTATGCAGCCATTCATTTTGCACAAAGAACAAATCAGATATTCTGCAAATGGAACTTGGACCTGCACATAATTATGTGTCACCATAATAACTGTGCTCTTATCCCACCTTTTTCCACCTCATCTCTAAAAACCTCCACACGGCATTAGATAGAGACCAAAAAAGTCATGAAACCAAAAGAGGGCAGAAAGAAAGAGAGTGAGAGACCAAAAAAAAAAAAAACACAGAGACAAACCAGAGAAAGATTTGACACTCTCAGAAATAAAGGCTTTTCCCTGTCGCTGTGATGGTACCATCAAGGTTACATCCTTTGTACCTTTACTTTGTATATTCTACCTGGGAATGTGTATGTGGTTTAAGAATAAAGCGGGCCTTGAGCTCCAATTATGTACCTTAAATTCTTTTTAAAGGAACATTGTGTTCATGTTTCCATCTGAAAGATACATACTAAAGGTACAAAAGATTGATTAACCTTGATGGCAGCAACAAGCAAAGGTTCAGTTTGGTACCTTTATTTCTGAGAGTATAGACCAGGGGATAGAAAGGATGCTGAAAGAGATATTTAACAACAGAGGAAGAGACATGCTTGAGATGGGACATTACCTTGGCAGCCATGATCATGGAGGAGCCTCCGCGGATGCCCAGGATGGGGATGTGGGTCTGCGCTGAGATGAAGTCAAGGATCTGGGCGATGGCCTCGTGGTCAGAGTCATCTCCAAACACGACGCCCTGGAGCCAGTGGCGGGACATGAGCGCACATATGCGCGTGATGATGCTCTTTGGGTCTGTTTCATTCATGGTGACCAGGTCGAGCTTGGGTGCCAGCGGTACGTGTAGAAAGTCCTCCTTCTCCAGGCCCTCAGCCAGCGCCACCTCACTCGAGTTGCCCACAAGCACCACGGCAATGCTAAGGCCCTGCGCCAACTTGGGCACTGATGCCACCGGATTTGGTGGAGAGTAATGGGGAGGCCCAATGATGTTGCCAGTGGCCACTCCCCCAGCCATGCCCCCACCGCCCCGTCGCGTCTCGCAAGCTGGGAAGAGGAGCAGCGACACGAGGAGCACAAATGAGAAAAGAGGGAGTCTGGAAGGTGAAGGGAGGACGGAGGGCGAGGAGAGGGTACGGCGGAAGGAGGGAAAGAGGCCGAGGCTGACAAGCATGGCAGTGAAGTGAAGACGCAGTCCCTGGAGGAAGGGAGACAGGGAGAGAGTTTAGAAAAATGTGTCATATGCTTTCTCTTCTTCAGCCTTCACTACTAATTAATGGCATGTTTTGGACAGGATCCATGGAAACGTCGAAAGCCTACAGAGAATTCTGTCATACATGCTGTCGAATTTAGTAACAAGTTTGCCAAACTTCTATATTTAACATCTTTAACATCTATCTTTAAAGGAATTCTCCAGTATCCCCCCCCCAATTAATGTCCACTGCTATATCCATCTGTAAAATGAATGATTATCAAAGACATTCATTTTCACGTCTCCCTGTAACGACAAAAGAAACAAAAACCTATTTACTCAAAAATCATTTATAATGGAGGTTTAACAGCAGAATAATAATATTAAACAATAAATGTTTAAAAAATATATGTGACAGTATAGGACAAATCTAAAACTAGAATTTATATTCTAAGAAAAATGAAGAGAATATCTAACCAAAGCGGTGTACTATAGTTGTTTCTATCGTTCCACTATCCTGAAGGTTTTGGTGGTATCCATGTGCTCTCAGGCAGAATCTGGGGTATTTCTGTGTTAAAGCTACACTGGTTAATACATAGCCACAAATTCTGAGTCAGAAAAAATATTGACATTCTGAAAAAAATATTTTATTTCAGATTTAGAGCTTAATTGATAAACACCTTTCTGTGAAGCATTCATGAAACATGAATCATTCATGAAGCATTCTACAAAATTGTATTCAACAGCTGGCCTTAGATTTCAATTATGATTGATTTTTGAGTAAATTAGTTTGCTGATCTTTTCTCACTACAGAGAAACGTCAAAATTCTTGTCTAAGGAAATCACACGTCAATTACAGATGCTGAAGATACATTTTAGACTGAAAAATATTAGAATATTCCTTCAAAGATTTTTACTTTTGCTTCATACATACACTATATGCAAGTTAACTAAAGTAAGTACAGGAACTCAAACGAATCAAGACATATTTTTGCATAAGCTGTTTCTATAAGCTCCAACTTTTTTTTCTTTAAGCCATTTTCATAAACTGCAATGCAAAAGAATGATTTTTCACAAGCCATTTGAGTAAATGTGCCTCTAATGTCACACATTACCCTGCAAATTCCACAGACCTAATACTTATATTTTATGGTTTGATGCATTACTTTTGAAGGGAGGTGTGTGTATTTGTTACTGGTTTTTATAGGTTGTAATGTATTGTATTGCAGAGAACAAATAAATCCTTTATGTGAATTGAACCTTGAGTTTCAGAGTGAGTGCCAGCGTATTGAAGAAAAATCGAAGCACACTCCGTTAACATAAAAGCTTTAAAAGAAATTGATTGTGAAGCACAATGAGCTTCGTTTTGAAAGGGCAGTGAGAAAGAGGGTGACAGACATATGATACAAAATATCAACAGACATAGAGAAAGCTTGATAGAGAAAGAGAAAGTGAGACAGCATGCGAATATGTAGTGCTCACAGAATGAGACACCAGTTGGTTGATCAGCTGACAGAATGGAATGACAGAATAAAAACTGTTATTTATATATATATATATATATATATATATATATATATATATATATATATATATATACATATATATAATGTTTTAATTTATGCAGAGTATGTAGTTTCTAGTCTATTCCTGTGCAATGGATGTGGATAGTTTCTTTATTTTAGGCTTCTGTTTGTCATTTTTCTGCCCCACCTCTTGGTGAAAAAAAAACTGCTCAGCTCTGCTCCTTTTCCTCGAAAGGTAACTCATTAGGCATATTTAGGGGTAGTGGTTGTTTGGTTGGTTGGTTTCTAGGAGAAGGCTTGTCAATATTTTCATTGCAATTGCTCTAAAGTGCTGTAAAAATTACAAACAGCTCCTTTAATGTGTGTAAAAAATGCATTGTTTACCAATGGAATAATGGGAAAATAAAACAGTTGTTAGACATATAGATTTTAATGCCCAGTTTGAGAACAACTGTCTTGGATGATGTTATAAAAGTACTAATTACACTGCAAGTTCTTTCTCTGTATACTTCATTTACTGCAATATCGATAGAATATTATATTATCATTCATGCCTATGGTACACACACAATGTCCAATAGCACAAACATCTCCCGTACACATCCACTGACCTTATCCTGTCAAGAATCCACACCAGCTCTCACTCAAAACTCTGTTTCCTTCTTTGCTCCCCTTCCTTTTGCTCTCTCCATCTTTTTTTCCATTCATTTCACAATGCCTGAAGGAAACTTGTTATTGTTTCCTGCCATTCTCATTAGCAGCAATGCAGAAGCAAACACTTAGTCACCAGCAAATGTGCAGTGTGCATGTGTGTGTGTGTGTCACTGAAACGAATAAATCAAAATGGGTCACAAAAGCAACAAGCGAGAGGAGTTTTTTTTTTTGGAAATATATAAAAGCTTTTTTCCAAAAAGTGCAGGTTTTATTTTAAATAAATAAGTAAAAGGAGGTTAAGGTTGGGACAGTTAGCTGGTCACTGGTCTCATCTGGTCAGGTTTTTTCATGAACCACCTTTCATGGTGGTTCTAGCTGGTCAGGTTTGATGGTTTTAGTGTGTCTTGACAGTATCCCTCATGTGTCTCTTAAGGGCTTGACACAGTGGCATTAAGGAGAAGTGCAAGAGCCTGGCACCTGGTGCAAAACACGCCATGCACCATAGGGAGGATGAGAGGCAGGGGGGAGGTGAGGGGAAGAGGAGAGGGGTGAGGAGGGGGGAGGAGAAGAGAGGGGGGATTGGGGGGGGAGATGGAGGGGAGGGGGAAGGAGATGGGAGGGGGGAGGGGGGAAGGAGATGGGGGGGTTACTCCAAAAGAAAGGCAGCTCTTACAGGATAATTATTGGAGGTTTGTCAGCGCTAATTGCAGGTACGCATGCTAATTGTGAATGCGCTCACTTCTGTTGAGACGAACGACTGGAGCGAGGGAAGAGGAGAAGAGGAGAGCGAGTGGGAGGAAAAGAACTGAGGGAGGAGATACAGAGAGAGAGAGAGAGAGAGAGAGAGATGTGAAGGCTCGTGAAGAATGAAATAAGCACATGTAGTGCCCAAATGATAATAATTAATAATAAAATGAAATGAAAAATAGCCTAAGTCACAAGACATAAAAGGAAAAAATCTATACTGAGCATCAGAGAAAGGGCACTAAGGAAGATTAATAATAATTTTTAAAAAATTAATCAGTTTCATAACAAGAATGCATGTTAAAAAATAAAGGCTCTTGTGAATAATGAGGGATAGTCATGACAGATAGAAAACAGACAAAATGATTAAAAGAAGGAGAAAAGTGCTAGAGAATGACAGAAGAAAAAGCAGAAAACGCAGTGAGATGCACCACTTGGTTTTGCCTTTCAGTTTAGCAGCAGTTTGTAACCATAGCAACCATTCAAATGAGCCTTCCTACACTCACTCACTCACTCAAACACACACACACACACACACACACACACACAAAGCTCCATATTGATACAGCCATGCAGATTTAACAACCTTAAGTCTCCTAGTAACAAATACATACATGTAGGACAACTTTTGTGAGCTTATCAGAGCGTCATGTGACAGCAATAGAGAATTCGGTATGTCTGTAAAGCACACACACACAGACACACACACACACACACACACAGTGCGTATTTCCACAAATTATTGTTGGAAAGGCTTCCTGCTGATACAACGCCGTTTTCACAATCACGCTCAAATCCACACACAGAACCCTTCTGGCTCACGAACACACACACACACACACACACAGAGTGTTGCCAGCTCTTTTCAGGGGAAAGTAGATAACGCATGCTCAAATACTAGAATAAAAGAAGTTACTCGATGATGTCATGGGCTAATTTGCCTATTCGTTGAATAATCATGATCATGTGCATATAAAAATGTGTTACATGAAGAATTACATGAAGATTTATTATAGAATAGACTTATAGAATAGAAATACACATGAAGGAAAACAGTTATGGATGGAATAACTGACTTTACTACTTGTAAATATTTGAACTTTTTTGTCTTTTAATCTACATAAAGTTCTGAAAATTAGAGGTACAGTCAGTGGTTTTGGCAGACGTTAGCTGAAGCTAGCTGTTTTGAAACTCTTTACATAGCCACGCCCCTAACCACATGTAGCTATGTTGCCTAGGCTAGAACGCTTGAACATTCCTGCACTTCAGCTATCTGACAGGTACTACTACTTGTAAATATAGCCAAGAATAGAGTTTAAAACTAAGAACGAAGAAGTGTATGGGTGGAACAAACAATGGTGATCAGTGATTGGTCGTTAGGAGCATAGGTTCGTGCATGGGAAACTCAGTCAGGCTTTACACACTGCTGGTGAGTCGACTGAACCTGCTCTCTCAACTCGTATAACCAGCAGCTGTGATGTGAGCTGGAGAGCCGTATCGAGTGCAGGACAGTCGCTAACTTCTGCTCAAAAACATCACTAGATTTGTTGCTAGGCCATTCCTTGAAATAAAATCACTAAAGGGCTCTAAAAAAGTCACCATATCCGAGTCACTAAGTTAGCACCACTAGAGCTTTTTGATACAGGCTTCTCCTATAAATTATGAGTCATGGTATTAATGCAGTGCAATATTTGGGATCAACAAATTGTTCAAGGGAATCAAAAAATAATTACAGGTTTATCAGCGTTGATCTTCAACTGGTATATTTGTTGTTTTTTGTTTTATGTTGCTTTTTTTTCCAAAAAAATCTCATGACATTATTATCTATATTGGTATAGATGAATCCTTCTCATGATAAAATGTTATAATTTACTGTCACCCTATTGATGTGTTTGTTCAGATCTAAGTTAGGATCTAAGTTTGCAGGGTTAAATCACAGAAATCTGCTCTAGATAAAAGCAAGCTGTTCCCTGTTGCATATGGAAGCTATAGTATGCCCGAAGTCCATTAAACGCATGAAAAAAAATCAAAGACACAACATCGAAAAGTACGCTTTTGTGTTCAAATTAGTCTGATGCTTCAAGTTATGTAAGTGCAACATCCATTTATCTATTCCTAAGACCGCCGACGTTCTCACTCAGCACCTGCTGAGAGTTATCACTGCTTAAATGTCACTGACAGAGTGGAGAAAACTGCCATAAATCACACACACACACACGCGCACACACAGACACGCTCTCCCTTGTGGTGGTGTCTTATATCCCTTATAGCGTCCCTTCATGTTCCACTTGATGACACTCTCTCAATCATCTGGGACGCATTTGCGCAGAGCCCAAGGCCTAATTTCCCTGATTGGCTGAAGATGAGAGAACGGTTCCAGCACTGAGACCTAATTGGCTGGGGATGAGAGATGGTCTAAGCCCTGGGGCTTCACTGGCTTCAATGCTGAAAAGTTGGTCCATAGGGGCGGGGCTTGTTCATTAGAGTCAGAAAAAGTGACATTCACAAACAGTATTGATCTGACCAGCCGGACAGACAGAATACAAGACCATACTTGCACATGGACACACACACACACACACACACACACACAATCACCATTGGACCAGGCCAGTGATGGCGGGATGAAACACATCACAGTCATATGCCATTTTGTCTCCCTGTCATCAAACATTTTGAGCTATGTAATTTTGTTGTTTAAAAGATGATTAAAATCTTTTCAGCACAATTTATCAGCATCAAGACAAACAAGAAATGCTCCAGATAAAGCCAAACAATTTTACAGGCAATAAACAGGCCTAATAAATCCATTGCAATTTATTTATTATGGTTTTCATAAAATGGCTGCTGACATAATACAGTTTGTTCAGAATAGTGTTAGGACTAAACAATCTCCAATTTCTTTCCACTGATTCATCCACTAGAGTCTTTCTGGTGTAGAGCAGTTTATTTGACCACTGGGGAAAATGTTATTCATGTCTTTGGGAGAATATCTGGATATGCCCTCTTGGCTTTCATCCTTTCTTCATTTTAGGGTTAATTACATGAAAGTAAAATCTGGCTGCATTTCATATACATGACCTAGAAAAACTCTACACTGAATTAAATTTGACCTTTTTTGTTTTTTAATCTACATAAAGCTCTGAAAATTAGAGGTACAGTCAGTGGTTTTGGCAGACGTTAGCTGAAGCTAGCTGTTTTGAAACTCTTTACATAGCCACGCCCCTAACCACATGTAGCTATGTTGCCTAGGCTAGAACGCTTGAACATTCCTGCACTTCAGCTATCTGACAGGTAAGTAGACCAACTCCTTGTACTCACTGGCTGAAAGATAGTGGTTCGCATCTTTTGGTTTTTTTAATCTCATTTATAGAGCCTAAGGTGTAGCAGAGACCTTTTTGGAGCAGAGACCTATTTGGAGAAGAGATTTCAATCCCCTTTTACTTAAATGTGGTTTTAATTTGATTGTAACTATAAAAGAAAATGACTCAGTAAACTAACCACCAGGTGCAGTGGTAAAGAAAAGCAAGGCTTTTCTTTCTGGGTTGACTCCTTAAATCTTCAGAAAAATGTAATGTCTCTTTTTTTTTTGTATTATTCTTTTTTTAAGGGAATTTAAGAGAAATGTTTATGACACAGCTGATATCTAAATGAAATACAAGTGAGACTTGTCACAGAATCTCCTGAGATATCAAAGAGAAACCCATAAACAAAAAATTTCCTCCAGCTTATACACATATATTTTATATGATAGTGATGGTGGTTTGATTTGTTTGACTACAATATGTCTCAATTCAGTCATTATCTTCTTGGCCAAGTTTAATATAATGGGTAAAATTTGATTAAAACAGATTTCAATGTCCTAACACTAAAACTAACATGAAATCAAATGTATAGTCAAAATTAACAAGAAGCTAAAATCATCCAGGAATGGATTGTTGGGTTCGTGTCTGTTAAGGGTAAAGGGTGACTGCGCATGCTCGGTTTATATTTGTATGCGTGTCTGTGTGTCATTTGAGTATTTGTGTATGTCAGCGTGCTTACTGATGCCAATCTCTGCATGTTTCATTACTTCTGGAACTAATACAAGCATTTCCCCAGCAAACCCCGATCTCTGTTCTTCCTGGCAAAGCAATAAATTATGCATCAAACAAAATGTTTGCACAAAAACCCATTGCAAGTTTTATCCAATCTCAAATTAGTTCAGCTGCAGCTTGGGAGAGAAATCTCTGATAACAAGCGATATTCTTATTTATTGAAGAATTAAATCAGATCAAATTCCTCAACTAAAAATGATGGCAAAAATATGTTAACATATTGAAGGATGAAATGTGATGAAAGTACAAAACTGATTATCAGTGTTAAGTGATGATTTGTAATATAGGTAATGTAAGGAAATAAATGCATACACATTTATTCATGCATACATACACACACACACACACACACACACACACACACAGCGTTCTGAAGTGGTGCAACGAGTGAGGAGGATTGGGCTGGCATGGTAATCCAGTCTGACACTATGAAAGTGCACAGACACACACACACACACACATACACACACACACACACAAACACACACAAATATGCATCCAAATACAGCAAGACTGTCAGTGAGGGAGAAGAAGATTTAACATGCATACATAATTAGTCCACATAGATGCACATCTCTCTTTCTCTCGCTGTCTCTCTCACTCTCTCACACACACACACATACACACATACACAATACTGTTCATGTACTATACATTAACATAATACAGACCCACACGTCAGGCTTGAGAAGTAGGTTTTTGGGTGAAAGACCTTTTCTTCCCTATAAGCCTTGGTGATGACCAATCAAATGGGATCATCCCCTCTCCCTCTTTCTCCAATGTTCATGGGTAATTAATTAGCAAGCTGTTCCTAGTTAAGTCCAAATGAACATCAACACATGGATATCAAGAGATACTGGTCTATTCCTAATCACACTCTCAAACACTCTCAGACAGTCTGAGCATAACATGTATCTTTCTATTAACTGAACTCTGGTCAATCAGGGGCTGCAGAGGAAGTGCTGCAATAAGTCATTGTAACAGTAGTTTTGGACATTAATTATTGAGTGATTGTAATATTGAGTTGGGATTCTTGGAATGAATGATTATGTTCCCAGTCATCTTCTCATATCTTACTTATTGTTCTTTTGATCAGAGGCCACCAAAGGAAGTGAATCGTTTTCAATTATTCAAATGTTGCCTTGGGAGGTAACTAAATGAGGAATCACAATATTAATTACATTTACCATTAGACGTTTGGCAGACACTTTTATTCAGAGTCACTTAACATTGAGATGTCATGCTGCGCAGTTGAGGGTTAAGCCCCTCGCTCGAGGGCCCATCAGTGGTTGTGTTGCAACTCTGGAATTTGATCACTAGCTCCTTAACCAGTGACCCATCAATACACAACAGAAAGTCTGATTTCTTGTTCATTAGTCTAGTCAATTAGCCATGACTACTGCAGTGAGTTGTCATAACATTAAAGGCTGATCGCATTGTTCATTTGGGGCATGATTAAAGACTGATCATAACTTTGTTATTGTTTCTGAGACATGAAAGACTGAATGTAACATTGGCTTTTGATACGATGAGTAATCATAATGTTTGTTTGGGACATGGCGAATGAATAAGTGCATATAAATTATTGGTAAGGGAAATGATGAAAGGGTGATTGTAACACTGTTTTGGAAAATGAATACATGATCAAAATGCTGACTTGGGAATGATGAAAGTACATTGTTTTTGACACATGATGAAAGAGTGACCCTAACAGTGGATTGAGACATCATGAACCAGTGATTTTTGACTTGGATTGAGATGTGATAAAAGAGTGATTGTGACTTGCTTTAGAAAATGAAAGAGTGATTGTAACTTGGTTTGAGATATGATGAAAGAGTGATTGTGACTTGGTTTAGAAAATGAAAGAGTGATTATGACTTGGTTTGAGATATGATGGAAGAGTGATTATGACTTGATTTGAGACATGATGAAAGAGTGATTGTGACTTGGTTTGAGATATGATGAAAGAGTGATTGCGACTTGGTTTGAGATATGATGGAAGAGTGATTATGACTTGATTTGAGACATGATGAAAGAGTGATTGTGACTTGGTTTGAGATATGATGAAAGAGTGATTGTGACTTGGTTTGAGACACGATGAAAGAGTGATTGTGACTTGGTTTGAGATATGATGGAAGAGTTTGAGATATGATGGAAGAGTGATTGTGATTGGTATGAAAAATGATAGTGATTTTAACATTGGTTTGAGACATGATGAAAGAGTGATTGTGACTTGGTGTGAGACATGATGAAAGAGTGATTGTGACTTGGTGTGAGACATGATGAAAGAGTTTGAGATATGATGGAAGAGTGATTGTGACTTGGTGTGAGACATGGTGAAAGAGTGATTGTGACTTGGTGTGAGACATGATGAAAGAGTGATTGTGACTTGGTTTGAGACATGGTGAAAGAGTGATTGTGACTTGGTGTGAGACATGATGAAAGAGTGATTGTGACTTGGTTTGAGACATGGTGAAAGAGTGATTGTGACTTGGTGTGAGACATGATGAAAGAGTGATTGTGACTTGGTTTGAGACATGGTGAAAGAGTGATTGTGACTTGGTGTGAGACATGATGAAAGAGTTTGAGATATGATGGAAGAGTGATTGTGACTTGGTGTGAGACATGATGAAAGAGTTTGAGATATGATGGAAGAGTGATTGTGACTTGGTGTGAGACATGGTGAAAGAGTTTGAGATATGATGGAAGAGTGATTGTGATTGGTGTGAAAAATGATAGTGATTTTAACATTGGTTTGAGACATGATGAAAGTCATTGTATCATTGGTTTGAGACATGATGAAAGAGTGACTGTAACTTTGGTTTAAGATGTGATGAGAGAGTGAGTAAATAGTCATAACAATATATGAGCTATTATTAATTTCTTCGGACATGAATGAACATGTGATTATATCATTGGTGTAACACAAATGAAAGATCATAGTTTTGGTTTGGAATGTAAATTAATGAATGAGAGACTGTAATGTTAGTTGGGAATATGAATGAGTTAATTATATAGTGAATTATAACCCTTATTTTGGATGCGTTGGTGGGTGAGTGCAATAACTCACAGTAAATAAGGCACAATGTATAAAGTCTATACAGTATATAATGACACAGCCCATAGACATGCTAGCATAACAATGAATCTTAAAAGCCAGTTAACCCACAGATTACATCTAATTCCACTCATGCTTATGTGCTAAAAACACATATATAAAACAAGTACTTTACTATAGGTGAGATTTTGTCATGGTATACGAGTGCTGTCTAAGGGAACAATTTCAAAACTCATGACGGTATGTGCCAAACTCTGAAAAAGTGCCTCGGGAAGTTGTAAGTTGAAGCTCAGGGACAGAAAGCGATGAACACTTGGAGCAGGAGATCTTCTGGAAATCATTGAAAAGGAATCTACAAAATAGTGGCAGAAATCAGTTTTCCCCATATTGAATGTTACAGCCTAAACCAAAACAGTATGTCATTAGCTTACCAAAGGTGACATATGATTGGCCTGCAGCTTCGCCATGACTTCTAGCTAGTGCTTCAGTATATAAAAACTGTGTCATACTGCAATGCAAGGTATGGCTTCTGAACATTTTGTATTTTCAATATGTTAATGGGTTTTATACCATAGTGTTCTGTGAAAAGATTTATACAACATTGGAAGGAGTGTCGAGTGTCAGCAGTCAGAGGTAAAGCTGCTCCTTTAAGTTTTCCAACACAAGACATTTTTCATGACAGATGGCTTTTCACTTCGTGATTTGTTGGTAACATGACAAGCTGCATTTTTGTCTTATTAACATATTAACAGGAATTTTACATATAAACTTCTACCATGTTCTGCAACATTAAACTATAAATGAATAAAAACTACACTGTCATTCTTTAATGAATAAAAATTTGTTAGCATTGGAAAATCACTCTGGTATAAGAGGAATATATCACTTTTATCTTTGGGGTGGTAACAATAACTCTTCTAGTAGCCTTCTATAAGATCCCAATGCAGAGCCCAATACTACATTAACAATTAAAAATGATATTATTTATGCTAAACAATTTTTAAAAGGACAGCCTATGAATAAATTTGCTTTTATTCTTTCTATTTTTATATCTGAGTGAACTAAAGCTGAATAAAGTCAATAGCAAGCCGCCAAAGTTCGTGATGGATCTGTTGTTCTTGAAGAAATGTCCAATAGCAATTAAAAAGTATTACAAGCAAAACACGCTGTAACATATTTACTAGCACTGTGTGTAATGGTTTAAGAAGCCATTATAATAAACCACTGTCATAAAGACACTGTGTGAGCTGGCCCTCGTCCTTGTAGCACAAGAAACAAAGCCAACTGTTCCTCTAATTGTTATGAAGGTGGGAAGAGGTACACAGTAATGAACTGATAAACTATAACACAGGTGAGTGAATTGTGCCAACACATCCACACACACGCAAAGTGCTTTCTCTACAAGCTTTTTCTTGTATCTACATTATTAGATTTAGTTTGATTTAATAAGATAATGCTCTTTTAAATGTACCAGTACGACCTGTACAGAAGCACACACACCGTCTAACCTAAATCCCCTTAATTGGTTGGTCAATGTTGTTCTAGTCGCTTGGATGAGCCCAGTTGTTGTGGATAATGACCTTCGTGTCTATCAGTCCATCTCCCCTGCTGACACAGACACGTACTCCATCGATCAAGAGAGAACAAGTTATCTCTGTCTCTGGCGCAGAGATACAAACACAGAGACGCTTACATGCATCATCACACACCAAACAGTTTAAGCTAATGAGGTAAACGCCAGCAATGTCTGCTGTTCATTCAGCATTATAACAAACCCATAGGGCAGTGACTGGGTGCTATGCAACAGAATAGGTGGATTATTAATGAAGGAAGAAAGTCAATTTTAGGTACTTAGTACATTTAATGACATGTTAACCAAATGGCTTACAAAATTTAATTTTGATCAGTGAAACACAAGACATTAACTCAGCATGCACACACAGTCTACTGAGTATACATTCAACGAACCCGAGAATAAAAGTGAGTAGAGACTTAAAGAGTTTACACTGAGGCAACGCTCCTAATGTAAATTAGGTAGATTATTGCTGAAGCCTCAGTGCTGCTATTTTAAGAGCATGGACACCTTTAAGCATTAACAAGGACTGAGGGACAAGACTGATCTAGACAAAGTGAGTGGACAGATTAAATTGTTAGTATAAGAAAGAATGAGCCCACTGGGAGAATTTAAAGCAAATAATAAAACCTTAAAGTGTTCCTAAAATGAACTGAAAAACCAAAGGAGGGAAGCTAAAACCTGAGTCATATCTTCACTCTTCTTGGAAAACTGTCAATAGTTGCACAGTGGCATTTTGGACTAATTGTAGGTGGGTGGGAAATGACTAACTAGCACCAACGTATAACAAATAATCAAATTAATAATCCAAGAAAAAAAAACAACATGAAAGCAAAATAACAAAAGTAACGTGAAATTTTAGATCTCAATCAAAAAATATATATACAAATACGACGGGACTGTTGGCAGGATGATAAATGCTGCTTCAGGACCAACATTTTATCAGTAAATTTGGGAATATCAAACAAAAGTATTGCTTGGTTTGTTTTAAGAGAAAAAAAAAATTATTAATTTAAATTTAAATTAAATTAAATTTAAATTTAATTTATTAATTTAAATATTCAAATCGATTTAAATGTTCTCAAGTCACTGAGCCTCTTTAAGAAGGTTATTATTACATTCCAGGGTAAGTGTGCAGCAAAATATTACAGCTTAATGGAAACAAATTAATAACATATTAAAGAAAAATGGGCCTAAAATGAAACCCATATGCGATGAAGGCAGAAAAGGGGGGAAAAAAATCAATATTGTTAATGAAAAAGGAAATAAACCAACTAGTAAATTTGGGGATACCAAACAAGTTTTTTTTAATAGTTAAAAAAATTATTTGTGCCAAATAATTATGCTAAACAATTTTGAAAATGACAGCTGATGATGAGAAAAAATTAGCTTTTATTCTTTCTATTTTTATATCTGAGTGAACTAAAGCTGAATAAAATCGATAACAAGCCGCCAAAGCTCATGATGGATCTGTTGCTCTTGAAGAAATGTCCAATAGCAATTAAAAAGCATTACAAGCAAAACACGCTGTAACACATTTACTAGCACTGTGTGTAATGGTTTTAGAAGACATTATAATAAACCAATGTCAAAAAAAAAGCTATCCAGTTTTTAATGTCGTCAAGACAATAACTAGTCACCTTTAAGAATTTTGCTTTAGAGAAGTGTGTATTACTAGCAAAACAATAAAACAGGTGTTATATGTCTTGATAATATAGCTTAACAGGGACTTGTATTGAAAACTGCCCTAAATATGAGCCCTGAAGAATGCCACATTGATTGAAGTCAGAAGGGGAAAAAATCGACAGCTCTGTCTGGGCTAGGAAATAATCAAATCAAGTGCCATACACCGAATGCCAATGCAAATCCCCAATTCAGCTTGATTGCATTGCAGAAAATGTCGGATTTAATTGAGTTGCATGTCACTTACAGCGGACAGATATGGTGCACCCTGTAAAAAATTCATCCTCATAACTGCAACAAAATGTCTGACAAAATTCACCACAACAGTTAAGAACCAGAAAATGGTTATGTCACACAAGGTCTCTGTGGTGTTCCAATGTTCTGTTGCCATGCCAACTGAACCTTCGTTGCCACGCCACCAGATTCTCAGAGTAATGCAGTGGAAGATTTGAAAGACATTTTCACTCTTTTTTCCTTAATCCCTCTGGTATTGTCAATCAAGAATGGGTGTGACTGGCAGTTTTGCTGACCCTACTGAGCAAGGGCAAAACAAATCTGTCACCTTACGTTAATAAGCAAAGGCAAGTCCGAAGATAGAGACACATTATCAAACATTTTAGCCTGGGTGATGAGTCGCTGCTCACCTCTATCACAACAAATGAGTTTTATTAGTTCTGAAAAAAGAAAACAAGGGAGGAAAGGCCAGTGGGTGTTTTGCGCATTTATTACATCCCTCTTTCTCCTTTCATTTTCTTCTCGTTTACCTACTTAGTTAAAATATCTGGACAAGACTCTAGATTTATTACTCAAGCCTGGACGAAGGCAGCAAGACTAAGAATAGTTTTGGGAGCATGAGGTTTGGGTATTTCTCATACACACACACACACACACACACACACACACACAAACACACAAGTTTGTCCTACTGTCCTTATAAGGACCTTTCATTGATATAATTATTAAAGCAAATATTTAATTATATGAATACACCCTAACCTCAGTTACCTAAAATAAAAGAAACTTCTGACTTTTTTATTATTTTTTTTGTTTGTTTAAAAAAAAAAGCAGTTTTCCTAAAAGCCAAATTTGGTCCCCACCTAGATATAAAAATGTGCCCAAACACACACACACACACACATCACCATCATCATTATATCCCGTCAGTACACCAACAAACAATAACAGCAACAAAATATGGTTGTAAATGTGGTGTTTTGTTTATGTTTAGAAAGAAAGAAAGAAAGAAAGAAAGAAAAGAATGATTCATTCCTACCTTGAACATTGCCAGCCCAACTGCCATCCTCTCTGCTCAACTCTGGCATGATGGTTTGAGCTGGGTCTCCTCTCTTCCTCTCATAGCCTCAGATGGAGGGATGACAAATGGATAAAGCAGCACAAGGGGGACCACAGAGGAAGGAAAGATTGGTGTAAAAAAAAAAAACAGGTTCTGGATGGACCCTGGATTGGTTTGGCCTTACTATAGATCCAGGTAGATCCAGATTATTTGAGTCCAATGATGACTCAAGAAAATAGCTTCTCCCCCTAACTCACAAATTAGATCAATAAAGGATAAATAAAATATTAAACTACAAATGTCTGTCTCTTTTAGTAAAAATACACATACAAAAACTGCATCTAAATGCCCTGGAAAGCACTCCTGAGGCTTATGTCTCTGGTGGCATCGTCTTCTTACAAAAAAAAAAAAAAAAAACTGATATGAGTCAACACTAGTGAGCCGAAAAATGAAAATTTGCAAGCAGCTGACAGTGAGTTTTGTCCTTTTGGCTTCTTTCTTAGTATCTTAAAAAGATAGTACTTTTGAAGAAGAAATATATCTTTAGATCTTCACTGATGTAGGTCTCTAGCTGTTGGTCAGTTCTCTTTGAAGATCCCCACCTGCATCCTCCACTGCCTCCTTATTGCATCACTACAAGAAAGGCAAGAAAAAGAAAACAGTCATTTCTCACCTCTGGTGCAGGATTTGTGCTCTGAGCTGTGCATGTGAGCAGAGCTTAAACTAAAATTGGTTAATTTTTCTACTGACACCCATTTTAGGTTGTTCTGCTGGGCTGAACACGTTTGCCCCTTTCGCACTATGAGTCATAAAACAAATCAGAGGACTTGATTGAAAGCAGTGGCAATTCTAAAGTGTAGCAAATGAAGAATGATGTGCAGTTGCACAATATTAGCTGTGGATGTTTAGCACAAGTTCAGTAAACCGCAGTAGCAGGTTAGAAACCTTAAATCTACAATAGTCTGTTTTATACCACAGCTCTGTTGAATTCTTTATTATGAAGGTGTGGATTCATTTCCTGTAACAGCAGCTCTGACAGTAGATCAGGTTTGTAATTCAGGTTTATATTAATGCACTCTGTTCTAAGATGTTATTGTTTCTATAGTAACAACTCACTCAAAGGGACTTGTATGGTGGACGATCCACATTATTTTAGCCAACTAATAAATGGATTAAGAAAATGTGTAGTTATTAAACAAAGAAAAATGTATAACCCTTGATATGGTGAAGACATTCATTGTTTAACATTTATGGAAGGAGGTTTTTGCTTCATAAAGGTTTGTAGGAGTCTTCACAACAGAGAACTTTTCAGAGAACTAACTTGTCTCACGGACATTTCGCAACATTAAAAATAACCATAAACAGTTAAAAGCACTACATGATGTTCATCAATAAATAATAAATTGTAATTATTGACAAATTGCTGTAGTATAAAATAAATAAAACACTATAGGAAGTGCTTTTATTGGAAAATAATCATCTTTGGGGTGGTAACAGTAATTCCAGACTGCATCAGACTGCATCGCACCACCCTGTTGTTGATTATTTTTCTATAACATTTACACACCATTGTGTTTTATTTCGTATATATGTCAACTTGCTGCTTCAGTTGTTTTTGATAACAGAATAAAGTTTTAGAAATTATAAAGTTGCATCATAAGTAGCTGTCTAGCTAAACAGGAAATTGTTTTCTTGCACATTATCTTTTAACCAACCTAAAGCTGAAGTAGGCTAGCGGATTCTAATGAATGATAGGTAAGACAAAAGAGCATGTATTTTCATTTTTCCAGTTTGGATGCTTTTGTTGGATTTTGCAGGATGGCAGTTGAACAAAATTTGAGCTGGCTTGTCTTGACTAGGGGTATTTAAAAATAGCCTGGTGATAAAATTTAGTGTTTAATAACTTCTCTCTACACTCAAGCATTCCTTAAAGGTTTGGCAAATTCTGTTTGCTCACTGAGCAATGTGCATAACCATGCCCAAACGCAGCATAATCTATGTGCACCCAAGTGTTTTTTTTTTTTGTTTTTTTTTGAATATTCACAGAGTAGTGCTAGGGAAAATAATTGCTGCTATGACATCATCATCAAGTATTTTAAACAGTTGTTGGGTTGGTGACCATAACAATCAGTCTAGAAGGACTGGGTGGGTGAAACTGATTCAACAGGCTACTGACAAACAGTTGTATGCTTTATGTCTTTTAGCAACTTGAATATTTTTTCTCTCTGCACTACTTTCCGTTTAAACAACAGACAGCAAATTGGAGCATTAGCTGATTCTTTTTCACCTTAAGCCTGTAAGGGCCTAGATGTTTCTACTGACCAATATCCAGAAAGGCCACAAGAGGAGACATAATAAAAGAGTATCGTCATGTCTTCCTGTGCTACTCACCATTGCAACCTTTTCTGCAGTGTCTCACTGATATCTGGGTGATGGACAAATGGGACAGAGAAAATACAAGAAACACAAGAGGATCTCCACTGACATGTCCATAGAGCCAAATCATGGGCTTTCCAACGATGTCCTTGAAATTCAAGAAAAATGTGAAGTAGGAAGGAGGATCTGAAATGATAGACTATACAAGAATCTTGTTTGGGTAAATCCAACTGGCTTGTAATGCTTGGACATGCCCAAAATGGCAAAAACTATTTGGAAACCAGAAAATGGACAGAAATGGGGGAGTACAAGCAAGAAATGGATGAAAGGGAGGGATCTTCACAATTTTATCATTCAGTCCATTGGGATAATGGACATATGTTTGCACTAAATTGGAAGTATAATTTGTTTGAGGCCATTTTAAAGACTTCCATTTATTTTCTATTAAAATAGATATATTTTCCCTCCCTGTCTTATTAATTTTAAGAAATTACAGTGTTTTTCAGTCTTGTGCTACCTAGTTAGGACAAGACCTTAAACTGAGATGTTATACCAACTTACAAATGTTCAAAACAAAAAGTTTTGAAAGGATATAACTTCTTGGAAATCTCCAACTGAGTGAATTTGTGAATGAGTCAGAAAGCTGCCTTTAATTCTCTAATGGGTTTGTTCCCATGCCATCTGGGAGTGCGGAGCTTTGGCGTGTCAGCTGATTTTTGGCGGCTGAGGGGTTGGGGAAGGGGAAGGGGGGAGTTTCGAGGGGAGCGAAAGAACAAGGGAGATGGCGAGAGGAGCGAGGGTGAGAAAGAGAGACAGATAATGACGAGGCCAGAGAAGTGCGAGCTTGTCCCTCAGGTGGTAGACGGGCCGAGATGTAGGAGGGAGAGAAAATAAAGACGAAGGAGTGACACATGAAAATTAAACACTCGATAAATAGGGATCTATAATGTGGCAGGTTACATCCAAGAAAAAAGGTCGTGAAAGAGGAGGAAGGTGTAAAATAAAAACCAGTGGGCAGAGATGAACTTCAAATTGTTTCAAAATGGGGGGGATAAGTGTGATGATATAACAGTTTGACCGTGTTAAGGAAATCTTAAATAAGTCTATTGTTAACATGTAAATGCTGATGACGTCCTAGTGTGCCTTGTTCACTTGATATATGCAAGATTTTTAAAACAGGGTCGCCTACTTTATGAAGAACACACCAAGCAGAGAAAATCCTGATAACATTTCAATAACTTAAACATCCAAATCACTGACTTTTTACTGGCCACTAGTGTTAACGGAAAGTGTGATTAGCACACCATGCCATCCCTATTTCAAATATTCCAATGGGATGGTACGACATCAACTAAGCGTTTATGAAACTGGTTCAAGACCTAGAAACCATAAAGATGACCAAGTCCACTGTGTGCTTAATTCAGTGTGGATTTAGTAGTGACAAAATTACATAGCAGATTTTTATGACTCAGTGTAACTGACTGCACCAGTAAATAAGAAGTCAAGCCATGTTTTCTTATACAGGTCTGCTGAATTAATGAACAAACTGCTTCACACTGCACCAACATCAAACGCTTTTACTTCATGGGTGTGGTGTTATCCATTCAGGCCCAACACAGATACTAAAGATGGGTTCTGAAGATGGTAAAAATGAACAGGTGGTGACTTTTTTTACGTCTGCATGTGTATTTCAGGAGGGACAGAATGGCATGGGACTGGAGACCCCGACTTAACAAACGACAGAAAAAATGGTGGGAGCTTAGAGATGGGCAAGCAAACGGGATGGAAGGATGGCATAGGATGAGCGCTGTGATCCTGGTCGCCTTCGTCCGTTTGTTTAGTGTGTGCATGTGCAAGTGTATGTACGTGTGTGTGTCAATGTGTGTTTTGTGTGCACATAAAGTAGAGGACACACAGGTACACACACAGACAAACAGGTCAGACAGACACTAAACAAGTTCGTTAAACCTACCTAGAGGAACTTTAAAGCATCCGGAAAAAAAGGAGTGATGTGAAAGGACAGGTAGTGGAGGACCAAGGGAAGGAAAAAAGGAAAAGAGGGGAAAAAGAAGGGATGATACAACTAAAAGAAGAGGAATGTGGTAGACTGTAGTTGCTCTTTTTTTAAGAATTCTGTCCAACTTTCATTCAGTGAATGCCAGAGTTTTTTTGTTGGAGGGGGGCAGGATGGATGGAGAGAGGGATGGTCCGACCAGAGATGGGAAGGAGGGACTGATGGAGGAGTGAAGTCGGAGCGAAGTCAGAACCAAGGGCCACGGGAAAGCGAATGAAAGGAAAGAACGGAAAAAAGCTCCGCTCCCCTTCTTTCCCTGCTCCAGTGAGTGTCATAGGTAGATGAAATTGTACACCATGTAGATGGAGAAATAAATCAGGAGGCAAATGATGGAGAGCGCAAACAGGTGAAAAGAAGATGCGCCTCCCAGCACCACAATGAGGAAAAAGAAAAAAACAAAACGAAAGAAAAAAACGAATATCCCAGCGACTTCCGTTTTTCCCTCCTGTCCTCTCTTTCTCTCTCTCCTTTAACTGGGGGGAGATCGCAGGAGGTGATGTCTGTCTCTCAGTTCCTTCCTCCTGTCCTCCTTGTTGCAATTCCTTCTTGCTTTCTCTTTTGTGCTTTCTTTTTTTCTCTCCCACTCTCTGGTGACTTGTTGAAATGGAGTCCTTCGTTTAAAGTGTGAAATAGCCCTTTTCCATGGACAGTGTTTGAGGGAGCGCACAGGGGAAACTGGCTGCAGAGGTGCTAGCGGTTGCACTGTCTGCCTATGAATGCCACAATGTGGGTCTGCTCTCTCTCTCTCTCTCTCTCTCTCACTCACTCTCTCTCTCGCTCTCTCTCGCTCTCTCTCCCTCTCATTCTGCATTTACTCATACAAAAGCGAAGGAGTGGGAGAGACAGAGTGAAGTGGGTAGAGGGAGCCCTCTACAGGATTATAAGTCAACTGACAGAGAAACGGGTTGTTGGATGGATTATGTTGATGTCTTTTCAGGCCTCTATGTTTCTCAATGGTTCTTTGGATTATTAAGGATTCTCAGAAAGAGAGTCTACATGGAACCATCTTTGAAATGCTTAGGCGTAGGGTTTGACATGCATAGAACCATTAAAGATTCCCCAGAAGGACAAACAGACAAATCTAGGGCAGTTTTCAATGACTTGATAATTATACCCAAATTTTCCCCAGTTTGGGTATCAAGGAATGAATGAGGCCTCTTCACTCTCTTTTTCAGAATACCAGAAGTTCTCCTTTTTCTTTTTATTTTTCTAAAATTTTTCTTCTGTCTTACTTTAGCTTGTATACACTGCCCCCCTCAACCTGTCTTGTCAGGCTCTCTCTCAATCTTTTGATTCTTGACCTGAGCTTGTCCTTGCTTCTTCTTTTGATCCTTTCGTCCTATGTCTTCCTCTCGTCTTTGGTTGGACAGTTTGTCTCTTCCACTTATCTGCTCCTACTGTCAGTAAGGAAAAGAGACAGGAAATGGGGTGTCAAGGCTAAGAGAGAGATGGAGAGATGAAGGATTATGGGGAACCATTTTCAAGCAGATTATGGATGTTTTGGCTTCTTTTTTAGCCTGGTATATGCACAAGGTAGGCAAAAGACACAGCCATTAGCTGTACACTTCTAAGTCAAGGTCTTGTTACACTGTATGCTAAAGTTTCACCAAGTCACAGTGTAATGTTGTGCTCCTATATAGTGTAGATCATGCCGATTCATGTTGTATTGCCAGAGGCAAAGAAGGAAGACAAGCAAACCAAGCAAATGCTTGTTGCATCTGGTCAAAGGGTCCCAAAATCCATTCCTTGGGGACAGAGTTCACCACCATTTGGTGATTTCCCTGCTCTAACCTTCTAGAATGTGGTAATTAACTGCTTAGTTCAATCTGGTGTGAGCAGTGAAATCACCAAGCTGTGCTGACCTTCCAGCACTGATATAGTCACATTGCAATAACCCTCTGTGACCAACAGAAACCCATCAGCCAACACAGTTCGCCCATGTGTGCGAGCATCAGTATTAAGCTAGCAGTTTATTAGTTAACTAATGTCAGAACAAAACTATTAAAAAATAATAAACCAAGTGGTGCCACAAAGCACCTGAAATCACAGGAAAGAGAAAGTTGAGATGTTACAGGCCTGTGTGAGATCCAGATGAAACATCTGGCAGCACTGAATCTTTGCCAGGGAGCAGGTCACCTTCTCAAAATTTCAGAACTGGTCCCAACTCTGAGCAATGCCATGCTTCCATTGAGCAAAATGTTAGTGTAGCCAACACTTTATGTTCAGATCATGAAACCAAACAATGTAGAAAATACCTGCTGAGATTCAAAGATTATACTAATGAAGTTGATACTTATGTGACCAAATAAAATGGCCCAAATTAGTCTAAGTACTCTCACACCATGCAATGTAAGATACAGGCTTATGGATGGATCATTATTATATGTAGAATTGTGATATAATAGGAACATCTACTGTAAAGATTGGTTTAGTTTAAGTAGAAGTTTAAGTAAGAATATTGTAGTAAGAAACAGTGGGAATAGTGTTTTTGGGGATTGCAGTGCGTAATGAGACGGTGGTTTTTGCTTAGAGGATCCAAATGTTCAGAAATGCCACTGATTACATGAACAGGTGTAAACTGCAATTCCTGTAGGTAATCTGATTGAGGAATGTGAATGTGAACATTTAAGGGTTTACTGACACCATATGGTAAACTTTGAGTATTACACAGTTCAATCCATTACAAAAAAAGGTCTTTTGTGGACACCTAATGGCCAAAAGCAGTTATGCAAAAATTCACTGACAGCGAAATATGAGGAGCATGCTGAGAATGAAGAACATGAACATGGTCCACAAAGAACGGGTGCCTTCTGTGTCACTCATGCTTTAGTTAGTGCGTTTTCTTAGGAATAAAAACCCACTCAGTTATGTTGTTTACTACTCATGATGCCCATATTATTGACTAGAGAATCTGCTGCAGTAAAGAAATTTCTGAAAGATTAATAAGCTGATGATGGGTTGACAATGACCTTCCACCTACACTGAGTAGATTTAGAGCTAGTTTAGACCAAATCAAAGATTTGTCCAAGTTTTAATTCAATTTGAGTTTTCTTTCGAGTTTAATTTAGTTTAAGAAATTCGGAATTCTTATCTTGACCTAGGATTAATTCTCCAGGGAGCACACCTGAAACGCTTTGCTTGGACATGTGATGAAGGGTTTTTGTCTGAAACATCATGTTTCTCTGGAACCTGTGTGCTTCATCTAACTTTTACTACTTCCACCTAACATTAAAGGCTTGCCCTTATCCAGAGCGGAAGTTTTCATTAATTTAACTACAATAATTTAACTGTCACAATAATTACAATACTATATAATATAATACTACTAATTACTACTATATTATAACTAGTAGTATATAAGAAAATATAAAAATGCCCTGGTTGCCATCTGTCAATTAACATCACATGACCTGTAGTTGCACTACAGCCACAATACACAAACCCTATTTGTGAATCAGTTAGCGAGATGGTGATTTTATTCTGTTTTAAATTATTCTGACTGACTGTATACATGTTGTCATGCTGTATTTTTTAGTATTAAACTTCACTGGGAAATAATGCAGCAGAGGAGAAGCATTTCACACCAAACACCTTTCTGAAGTGCTTTTTCGATGTGTATGAAACGTGCAATACACTGCATTTATTTTGTGCACCATTGTGGTTTTTTTTGTTTGTTTTTTTCATTTGTGCATAGGTGATGCATAAACAACACTGAAATCACAAAATCACATCTTTCCATATACAGGGAGCTTCATTATTTAAACAGCGTATTTAAAATTGTAATCTACAAAGCTGTCATGATTGTGAAAGCTGTACTTTCATAACAAAGTGTATGTTCACTGCTCTACTATCTTATGCCACGTTTTTATTTTTGCTGTATTGTAAATACAGCTGGCCCAACTCTGGCCATGAGTGTTTTTGATAAAATGAAGCATGTTTGGATTTGGTCTAAAGACAGAGCTTGTTAAATAGATCTGTATACGATTGATTGCTAGCTTGGACATGTTCTGCATGTGTGTTTAACAATAAAATACATTCCACACTCTTGCTTTTGCATTTTCTCCCCTATCATAAGACAGCTACCAACCAGGGAGGGTGAAGGCTAACATGTGCTTCCTCCAAGATATCTGAAGCCAACCAAGCACATCTTTTCATACTGTGTCACTGATATAAAGCAGCACTCCTACAAAGAATCCTTGTGCTTTTTTGGTCTGTGAATTCTTCACAACCTCACTGACATACACAGGATTTGGCTTATAATTCTACAGGTGGCAAGATATCAAACCTACACTCGCTGAGCACTTAGGAACTCTATACTAATACTGGGTAGGGCCTCCCTTTGCTCTCAAAACAGCCTCAATTCTTTGTGGCATGGATTCCACAAGATGTTGGAAACATTCCTTTGAGATTCTGGTTCATGCTGACATGATTGCATCATGCACTTCTTCAGGTGCACCTTCATGCTGCGAATCTCCTGTTCTACCACCAAAGGTGTTCTATTGATTGATTCAGATCCGGTGACTGGGAAGGCCACTGAGGAACACCAGTTTGAGATGACTTTTGCTTTGTGACCTCGTGCATTATCATGCTGGATGTAGCCATTATAAGATGGGTAAATTGTAGCCATGAAGGGATGCACATGGTCAGCAACAATACTCAAATAGACTGTGGCATTCGAGCAAGGATTGATTGGTATTAATGGGCTCAAAATGTGCCAAAAACATTCCCCACACCATTACACCACCTCCACCAGCCTAGACTGCTGACACAGTATTCTGTGTGCCTCAGCCGAAACGGAGATTCATCAGACCAGGCTACGTTTTTCCAGTCTTCAACTGTCCAGTTCTCGTGAGCCTGTGCCCACTGCAGCCTCAGCTTTCTGTTCTTGGCTGACAGAAGTGGAACCCGACGTTGTCTTCTGCTGTTGTAGCCCATCCACCTCAAGGTTCGATGTGTTGTGCATTCTCAGATGCTTTTCAGCTCACCACAGTTGTACAGAGTGGTTATCTGAATTACCTTTCTGTCAGCTCAACCCAGTCCAGCCAGTTTCTGTTTACCTCTCTCATCGACATGATGTTTCCATCCACAGAACTGCTACTCTCTGGATGTTTATTCTTTATTGCACCATTCTGAGTAAACTCTGGAGACTGTTGTGCATGAAAATCCCAGATCAGCAGTTAGAGAAATACTCAAACCAGCCCATTTGGCAACAACAATCATGCCTTGGTCAAAAACACTGAGATCACATTCTGATGGTTGATGTGAACATTACCTGAAGCTGCTGGCCCGTATCTGCATGATTTTACGCATTGCACTGCTGCCACACCATTGACTGATTAGATAATTGCATGAACGAGTATATAATTGCATTTAATTGACATAATTTGAGTGCTAATGTGTATTGGTCAGATCTTGATTGTACATCTTTGCCCACATTGATGCCAGTACTTGAATAAGCACTCCCCCTTTTGGAGTCACTGGCCTGATGAATCTGGTTGATGAGGCATTTTTTGTCTTCCATTCAGAATGTGCACAGGGTTAACCTCTAAAGAGTAACCTTAACATTTAGATGAGTCTTAAAGAGTTGGTTTATCTGTGTGCATATGTGCGTATAGATTAGTTAGTACGTTTGTCTTAGAATGAGGTGTTTTGTGGAGAGTTTGGATTAACAAAAATGGCTGGATTTGTGATATTTACATGTTAATGGAGCTCAGTTAAAGAAATGTTTTGGTTGCGAATCTTATAACATGAGGCAACAACATATAGCTACATCTGTCTAATCTCACACATACTGGAGGTATAATATGTTCTTTAATATTTCATTACATATTAATCCTTTAAATTAAAATTACAAATTCATATTCATGTGACAGGGATTTTTTTTTTCCATTTTAAATACCTTTATTTGAAGGCTGTTCTTTGGGCGTCTGGTTACCAGACAGAACATTACAAAAGCAATAATGCCACCATTGTCTTTCCATGTAGCTTGATACCATGCTGTTTTATGGAGCATATGTGCAATGGATTGAAGGTCATTTTATTAAAAAACATTCTTTAAAAAAAAAAAGAGAAATGAAAAATTTGGAACAGACCAAACACAATGTATAAATATCTGACCTATTGGTTCAACACTTACCTGTACAGTCATTCTACACATGGAAAATACCGTTTGCGGCACAATTCAGACCGGTGCCAAGTCCCCATTTTCCTTAAAATAGCGTCAAATTACTGACTAGTGTGCAAGTCTGTGTTTCTGCAGAGTATGTGTGTCTATTTTGAACATCCTATCCAATTTTGGGGATATTTCCTAACTAAACAAGTAGTCTGACGCATCATTAGCAGTTCAGTCTCTCCCACAGTTTGGATATTTCTGCCGACTACACCACATTTTTTCCTTTGCTAACTAACAATTCATTACATCAACTTAGGACTGTGGGTTGATGACATCGGTACACTGGGGCTCACAGAACGGCCCAAAGCGGCCAAACACGTCTTTGGCCCTGACGGCAAAGTAATACGTAGAACCGGACACAAACTGGGTGAGAGTGCAGGCCATGGGTAGTGGCAGTGCCTTCACTTCACCGATCTTCTTCCACAGCGAGTGTGTGGGCGATTGTGTGGACGATCCTGCCGTACTCTGCTGGTCCTGGTGGTAGGCATAGAGGTGGTAGCTGTCCACTGGTGCACAGTTACGCTCCGTCTCAGACACGCACCACGACAGGACAATGCCGTTCTGACTCTGCACACGTGCGAGCTTCAGCTGAGGCTGCTGAGGTGGAGACGTGTGCACTGCCTCTGGGGGCAGACGAGCTGGTGGGGCCGGGGCTAACGGCAATGGAGGAAGAGAAGCCGAGGATGAAGAGCTTGTGCGTGATTTAGAGGGCGAGTCCTGGAAGGATGAGAAATAGTAGAACAATTGTTTAGTATAAACTCAATTATATATTCAGGTTTTTTGCAACTCAGACAGTTGCATTAATATTGCAAACTGTTCAAAAGTTTCAGTAACATCCACTTACCACTGAGGGTCGATGCTGTGTTGCAGAACGACCTGCTGAAAAAAAACAAAAAAAAACAAACAGACTTAACTACAAACCTCAAAATAGGGCTGCAATACTTACAGAGCTAATAGCCAGTATGAAAGATGGACAAATTATACAAGAACTAACCAGAGAAAAATCAAACAGCAATAGGACATCAACTAACTAGTCAGGGTAAAAATGACCTTTAGGGCAGAATAATAAGCTAGAGAAAGAGAAGCAGAGAAATGGAGAAACTCACCAACAGAGGTGGAGCTCACTAGTGATGGGGGAGGCCCTGGGGGTCGCTGGGTATTGGTGGGAATGGCAGGAGCAGTAGCCTTCTGCACGCCAGTAACTATAACACACATAGCAGGAGAGAGAATAAGGGAGTGAAGGACCATATTGGTAAATGAGCAAAGTAAGTGAGAGGAGGGGAGCAATAAGAGCCAATTGGAGATGTAATAATTTACCTTGGACATCATCATCATCCTCAGTTAGGTCAATGACTGAGCCCTTGGGACGAGCAGGCTGTGGAGACGACAGGAAGTAATAAATATTTATTTTGCAACTGAGCTAGCAATGCGGCAAAATGCTGGATTGTCTACCATAAGGAAATCTGAAATTACACTGTTATTGCTATGATATACACATCACTAAAAACTACACAGGTTTGTGTTAGTTCATTTTAAAAATTTAAAAAAGAAAAAAAAAAAAGCCAAATCAGATACCATAATATCCATACAACCCATTGTGTATGGTTTTACCAAATCGTTAATTTGTTATCATGTATATGTACAATATGAGGTTTAAAAACAATAAGGCACCAGCGTACTATGCTTACCTGAGCAGATGATTTGGCTGGAGCAGAATGAGTGGCTTGATTATCTGAAATGAAGAGAGAAAGACAGACAAACAAAGTAAGGTTACAGAGCCTATTGTAGTTAACATGTTGCTACCAACGTATATACACAGGTACATGTATTCACTGATCAGCCATAACATTAAAACCACCTGTCTAATATTGTGTAGGTCCCCCTTGTGCAGCCAGAGCTGACCAACCAAGGCATGGACTCCACAAGACCTCTGAAGGTGTGCTGTGGTATCTGGCAGCAAGACTTTAGCAGCAGATCCTTTAAGTCCGGCAAGTTGCGAGGTGGAGCCTCCATGGATTGGATTGGTTTGTCCAACACATCCCACAGATGCTCGATCAGATTGAGATCTGGAAAATTTGGAGGCCAAGGCAACACCTTGAACACTTTGCCATGTTCCTCAAACCATTCCTGAACAATTTTTGCAGTGTGGCAGGGCGCATTATCTTGCTGAGAGGCCACTGTCATTAAGGAATACTGTTGCCATGGAGGGGTATACTTCGTCTGCAACTTGGTCCGTTTAGGTAGGTGGTATGTAACAAAGTAACATCCACAAGAATGCCAGGATCCAAGGTTTCCCAGCAGAACATTGTCCAGAGCATCACACTGCCTCCGCTGGCTTGCCTTCTTCCCATAGTGCATCCTGGTGCCATCTCTTCCCCAGGTAAGTGCCGCAGACACACCCAGCCATCCACGTGATTCATCAGACTAGGCCACCTTCTTCCATTGCTCCATGGTCCAGTTCTGATGCTCATATGCCCATTGTAGGTGCTTTCGACGGTGGATGGGGGTCAGCATGGGCACTCTGACCGGTCTGCGGCTATGCAGCCCTATAAGTAGCAATCTGCATTGCACTGTGTTCTGACACCTTTATATCATAGCCAACATTACCTCTCTCAACAATTTGTGCTTCAGTAGCTCTTTTGTGGGATCGGACCAGACGGGCTAGCATCGCTCTTCCCACAAGTATCAGTCAGTCTTGGGCACCCATGACCCTGTCGCTGATTCACCAGTTGGCCTTCCTTGAACCACTTTTGGTAGGTACTATCCACTGTATACCGGGAACACCCCACAAGACCTGCCGTTTTGGAGATGCTCTGACCCAGTCGTCTAGCCATCACAATTTGGCCCTTGTCAAAGTCACTCAGATCCTTATGTTTGCCCATTTTTTCTGCTTCCAACACATCAACTTCGAGAACCGACTGTTCACTTGCTGCCTAATATATCCCATCCCTTGACAGATGCCATTGTAACGAGATAATCAAATGTTATTCACCGTCAGTGGTTTTAATTTTATGGCTGATCGGTGCGTATACACACACACACACACACATTATATATATTAGAGAGAGAGAGGGAGAGAGATAGTGGAATTGATAGATGGTACTGTATCTAGTGAAGGATATAAAAAAATAGAGCTGATCTGTAAAAGTGCACACACCTGTTTTGGATGCCATTTCAGAAGCTGATGGTGGACCAGCTGCGGCCGCTGCCGAGCCTGTTGCAGCAGGGCCTGTGGCCGCCGGGGACGATGAAGCAGTGGCCATTCCGACTACGGCGGCACACTGTGTTGGGGCACGGGCCGTTGTCACAGAGATGCCAGCATTTGGTGAACTCGCTGTGCCCGTGCCACCCTGGTACACTGGTCTACTTGGTGGCATCTGTGCCACTGCCGAAGACACGGATGAGGCCAAGGAAGAGGGAGCAGACGAAGATGAGGTCGCAACGCTTCCCGCTGTCTTCTGCAAGATAAAAGTGGTTGCTGTTGTGGTCTTGGCCTTGCTAAGGCTGTTAACCGTGGCCAAGGAGGACACGGGAATCAGGCCAACTCCCCCAGCTATGGCCCCACCCTGGCCATTAGCCATAGCCAGTGGTAGCTGGATCAGCAAAGGCTGGATGGACATCGGTTGGCCAGCTGTTGTGGCCGTGCTAGTCGTCATGGCACCCGTGTTTGGACGGGGCTGCAGCAGTAGAGTGCCTGCCTGGGCCTGGCCACTCAGAGAGGAGCTGGAGGAGGACGGTGTGGAGTTTGTCGTCGTGGTTATGAGCTGAAGGATGGGTGCAGGGGCGGCCAGTGCCGAGGACGTCGGTGTACTTGGAGTGGAGTGAGGTTTGGGCTGAGTTGGGGTAGCTGAAGGAAATGAGAAAGGATTTAAGTATTGTTTGATAAATGAAACCTAGCTTTAACAACAATCCAAGACTTTAGCAGTTAGCTTTGAGACATGACAGTTTTCTTTGGGTTAAATATACTCACCAGTAGAACTGGATGATGCTGCAGAAGGATTGGACGGCTTTGGGTCCAGCGTGGTCCTTATAGTGCTGTAATAAAACAAATATATGCAATTCAAGTTAGATTGCACTGTGTTTATACCTCAAACTCTTAAATTGGACAGTGTAGAGTTTTTGTTTGTTTTAGATGAGCAAACCTATGCACCAGCCATTACATATTTACTGAAATCACTTGCTCAAGAAAAATGTAAAAATTTAACAAGGCTCTTTCAATAAAGCCCACTATGTTACAAAGTGTGATACATAAGCATACAGTGCTGAACATGTAACAAGCTGAATAAAAAAAAATCATTAATCAAATATTAAAATGTTCAACAGTTCACAAGAAGGCTTAACCTGTATACACAAAATTTACATTTCACTAAACCCATGTGTCACTGTTAGAAAAGTCTGACTAACTTGTGGAAGACACATTGGAAGGCGTTAGCCATCATTGAGGCCATTAATTCCATCATGTTCAAATGAATCAGGTTTCTGGAAATCACCCACTATGGCATCAGCCTTGACTAGCCTCCATGCCTCCTCAATCCAGTGGATGATTTCTTTGAAAGGTGTCAAATTCATCCATGACTCTCTCTCAGGTGATGCAGGCTGTAGTTCCTAAAGCAGCGATTCACTGTGATGCCAAGTTCCACCAAGTATGATTAGTCAGAAAGGTGTTACGATTTTCTTTTTCAGGTCTTTTGTCAGATGTGTGCACATTCTGTACATTACAAACAGACCTTTGTTTTTTTTCCAAGAAGCTGTATGCTCGTCCTCCAAAGCAAAAACTCCTAATCCTTTCAGAATTCGTACCTGATTTGCTTATATGACGACAGAAGGCAGATGCCTTCTGTTTGAAAAATCACCACAATTTTACTCCATTAGCTCAACAGGGCTATAAGATGGTAAACAATAAGATGGTAAACATCTGAATTCTCACATCCTATTCTCTGAAGATACCTGATTCATTGTAACCAAGAAACATGCTGTCATTTTAGTAACAAAAAGGTTAACTTGGGTTTTAAAGTAAACCCATGTAATTTCTGACACAGTGCTCTTCACAGACAGCTGTTTATGCTGCATGAAATTAAATCTTGAAGGTCCACCTGCAACATCTGATGTTTATTCCCTTGGCAAACATCTGTGCACAGAAGTGTAACTGGTTGATTGATACGTCACTGCCAGCAGCACTTGTGTCCTGAGCTGGTAACGGGGTCTTTAAACAATGCGCTTTGTTAGCACAATTTTTATAGAGGCTACAGAGGCTGCATTTGAAGGGCTCCTTCCGCTTTGCACCAGTCTTAAGTTTCCCGCTGACACCAAACACCATTTTCAGTTTCGTAGATCACAAAGTCAAAGTCAAAGCACTCTACTGCTCAGGCTGAGACAAGCCTGAAGACAACAGGAAGTAGCACTTCTCACAGACACCTGTTAGCTGCCATTAATTAGCAAAACCTTAAATGAAACACTCACCGTTGAGTTGTTGGGGTTGTAGTGGGTGTAGGAGTAGGCTTAGCAGCAGCAGCCTATTAGAGAAAGAAAGAACAAATACTTACTTTCCAAAGCAAGCTGGTCATTTAGTTAGTTTCTAACTGTTCTTGCAGTTTTCAGATAATGAAGAATGTAGGATAGTAGTGATTAACTGATTTGGATGTAATCTTTCTGCTCACCTCTTGAGCTTTTTTGGAATTCTCAGATGCCTGGTTAGCAGCTCCAAACTTCTTGGTAAGTCGTGCAATCTTACTCTGTAACCAAGAAAGTGTTTGTTACTGACAAGACTAGGGTGTTTCAATCTCCTTTATAATCACTCATGTTATTTAAAAAAAAATTTTATATTTAACATAAGGTTCTCCATGGTCACACACACACTCACCTTCTACATTATTAACCTTTTACTGCAGTGATTCTCAAGGACTTTACTTACATAAGTCTGTAAAGCTGGGGCATCCAAATTACAAGGCCATTTGTAAACTAAATTAAAATTAAAAGTTGTGCAACTGTTAAAATTTTATTTAATTTAATTCCTGTCTTGAACACATGGTGTCACCCTCACATACAAATGGATCTTCCAAAAAAAAAAAAAAAGGATCAGCTTCCAATTGCCTTGGTCCCCTCATTCCTTGCTTCAAAAGGTGAATGATGTTAATTTTAGACCTACAATAATGTGACAAAGCTTTTGGGTAGACCTGTGATAAAAATGCAAGTCACTACCCTACAGAAAACCTTTTAATATTCTACACTGCCATAAATAGTAGCCTCATAATGTGGAACAAATAAAAAAGTGTTCACTCTATTTCTACTATTATAAGAAGAAACATCTATCTACAATAAACAAATTCAAGTTCACTTAGTTTCTTAATATGTACTTTAAATGCAAGTTGAAACGTAGATTTACTCATTTACACTGAAATCCTCTACAAGATGTCTGCTTAAATTATCAAATTGTACGCAAGAAGAGCACAGTATATTAATTTGCAAAAACAGATTTATAAATATGCAGTAACCTTAGAAATCCTTATAAAAACGAATTTGCCGATTTGGGATGTAAGCTAATGTCTAGTTACATTTTTTTCCCCATTCCAGAAAGGAGCTCCATCCCCCCAGATGTAGCAGGGCTGCTCAGCTAGATACTGTCCCTGCTGTGTTAAATAGCCAAATCCACTACTTTAGAAAGGGAATCTGAAATACTTTTGGAACTTTATGGCAAGTGTCACATTAATGAGAACATACAGCCTGGTCCTAGATTAGGGCTCACCTGTAGGGTGTGTTGGACAGTTTTCTGTTGTTTGGTGGCAGCATCAATCTTCTCCATTCTGTCCTTCAGCTCTTGTAGACTGCGGTCGAACACAGTCAGCTGCAGCACACGCAAGCGCTCCTCCACCAACTGCTGCACCACCTGAGAGAAAGAGAAAACGGTCAATACTTTGACTATAAACAAATGGCTGACTTCAACAACAAACAAAAAGGAGCACACTTTCATGCTGTCTCATGAAGCCTTCAAATCTACATGTGATGGATGTAACAAAGCAAAAAACATATATTTAAGAAACCAAACAAACAAACCTTTTCCAGTTTCAGACGGCTCCCTGCGTTGGCCGTGATCTTTAGCTCCAGTTGAGCTTCCAACTGCACTCCCTCCACCCTTGCTCTCTTTCCATCTCTCTCCTCTTTAATCTCTCCATCTTTCCATCCATCTTTCCCCTCTACTGGTGACAAGGATCTCTTTTTACCAGAAGGAGTGCTGGTGCCTGTTTAAGAGAGAACAGAGCAGTGCATTAAACTGTATTGATGCTGTATTTCAAATAAGCATGTAGTGTATATGTATATAAGCACAGCTGGTTGGCTTTGACAGCAGTAGTTTTGGCACAACTTCTACCTGTAGCTAAAACATCAAGGGACTTTTTTCACCCTGTCCTCCACACAAGCAAAATCAAAGAGCATAAATGTTCATCATCATACTACAACATCTTCTCTGTTGTCTTTTCCCAGAAATTACAATGAATCTCTGCCCTGAATGGTGCCTGATACAAACATTTCAGTCCAATCGAGTTAGAATCTAGATTAGCCAGTCAAGTGCCATGGATGATTTTTCCATCATTGCTTGTGCCATTTCCCCTGCTCAGAGCCCCGCCTCAGTAGGACATCCCAGTGGTACACAAAGGTCTAGTTAGTGATTTTGAACTTCTTGAAACTCATATGTCAAAGATAGCCACTCTCGCTTCAATGCTCCCTCAAAGTCACAATATCTGAATCAACGGGCAACATGATCGACAGGCAAGTAGAGACGACTCCTCGTCCTGACTGGATGGAAGTTTAACTCCACATTTACAGAGCCTAGTGCAACCTGTGCTTCTCCACTTAGCAGAGGTTTTATTGACAGCTGCTTCATCTAATCCTCTAAACAGTGTTCTGCCACCAACTTTAAGCCTGGCCAGTACGGAGCTTTAAACTCAATCCTAAATCTTAAGTCACAGCAACCACCAGTTGACGCAGGTGTGAAATAAACACCTCCAACTTCTGCAAAAGAGTATCTTGCATCAGAGCAACCTACATGCAAGTTTCAGCCTTTGCAGCATTTGGTTTCACACATCCTGAGCTATTAAATGACCAGAAATGATATTCCATCACCCACTTAATCAAAGAAAAGTGCTGCTACATTGACAAAACAGGTTGCACATGCAAAAGCACCTCCTCTTGCCTAAGAACTGCTGCATACGATTGCGAAAAATACAACTCTGCACATCATTTAGCCTTGCAAGCTGAACTATCTGCAGCTCAACATCGATTTCATTATCTGAGTACCACCTGCAGGTACTCAATCTAAAAATGATTACTTCTTTATTGGCATCACGAATAGGCACTAATTACCTGTGCCATCTGCCACATTACACCCTTTCTCTCCCTCTTTCTTCTCCTCTTTCTCAGGATCCACATCCATCTTCTCCTCGTTTCTGTCTTTCGCCTCATCTTGAACTCCCTGACCCTCATCTTCCTCACTGAGGCAGAGAAAGCCCTCTTTCACTTCCGGATCACACTCCAGGCTGGCGGCCGGAGAACCGGAAGGAGACGAGGAGGAGATGCTCTTACTGCTTTTCTCCTCCGCTAAACCGTTGTCAAGGGAAGTGCTGTCTGTATCCATGGGCAGCTCGCCGTTCAACACTTGGTCTGTGGAAGTCTTTTTCTGCTCTGCCTTCTTGTCAGACACTGATGGAGACCCGGTGCGTGCAGATTTGGTAGTCTGGAATAAAAGAAGGTGAGAAAGAGGGGGTGACTAAACTATCAGAATAATTCTGTTCTCTGTAAGAGTACTGGGAGGAGTCTTGAGTTGCAGGATTCTGTCAGAGATTTGCTTTTAAAAATTCTGTTAATGTATTTACATTAGCAGAATCCTAAACAGTTTAAAAAGTTATGTCATGACTGACAAAAAGCTATTTTCTTCTGAAAAACTTTGTTTTCATGGAGTTTTTAAGGTCCTGGGCATGACTCACTTCTATCTTGTCAGCTTTAACTTCTTCAGCCTTCTTATCATCCTTCCTGTCTTTCTCTCCTTTTTTCTCTTCACCTTTACCCTTCTCTGAGCCTTTCTTCAGAGACGGAGAAGGTGAGGGGTTTCGATTTTCGCTGACAGCCGGAGAGGGCGATCGTGAGAGCAAGACCGTGCGCGATGGTACAGGGGAAGAACGTGACAAGGGCGAGGCAGGAGACTTTGTCCCAGACTCCTTGTCCTTCTCTTTCCCCTTCTGTCCATCCTCCGCATGCGTTCCGTTTACCAGCGGTGTCTGGGGCCGTGAGGAAGATGAGTTGGGGTTTGTAGTCACCAAGGTGTTGTGCAGCACCTCCAGCTGCTGACGGTCGCTCATCTTCATGGTTTTTCGAGCGCGGAAAATCTTCTTCTGAGGCTCTTCTGGAACGGCAACTTCCATTTTTTCACCTGGTTAAACTAAAGAGACAGTTAGCCAATTAGTTCAAGTCAATTGCTTAACTTCATTAAACAGAGAAACACTTTAAATATTCCAAGTCAAGACCTAAACAGCTGCGTCTTCTTTATTGGTCCGAGACAATTATCTTTAACAACACTAGGTGGCACTCTGCACCCTACATGACACTCTGCTTTAGTCTAGATACCACGTATGTCCTTTAACACAATAAATCTATAGCTGCCTTTGTCCCAGTGTCACTAATTAGCAGTTCTCCACTCAAGGACACAGTTAAGTCCTTAAAATGCAGTTCAACCCCAGAAGAAAAAAAAAGAAAAACAAGCAAAACCCTACACAGACTTCTACATCTAAACAAGTCTGCTTACACTGCCATCTTCAGCAAATCTCCTCAGAGATCGAACTAGTCTGAAGACAGCAGTTAGATTTAGCCAAGTCCTAAATGAAAACTAATCCACTTCCTCTATCAAATTAGAATAACTAGTACACTTCCTCTACTGAGGCAGAGCAAAATGCTTCTGTTAGGGAAAAAACGGGAGGGGTGAAAACCCAGCACTGTATCTCCTCCCCTTCAACCTCACTGGTCAGAGACACAACCAATGAGGACAACAGGATACAGAGTCTGCTAGCGACAACAGTGGCTGATTAGGTAATGCTCTGATCTTTTATCAAGTTTCAAGTTTGAGTCTGAGCTCGTGTTCAAGATCGTGTTTAAATTTGTCTGTCCCACTAGCATAGCACAAGGTGATCCAAAACCACAGAGTAAACTGACACAGGAGTGCATGTGTCTTTCGCATTATGTTCGAAGAAAGTGTAGAAACTAAATTTCTTCACATTAAATTAAACCTAACCAAGCAGCATAAAGCTCACAAAACAGAGCCTCTCTCACCTGATCGCTGTGTTCCTCTGTACCTCCCTGTTCATGGAGGGATTTGCCCACAAGATTTTACAGGAACCTGAGGATAAAGATGAAAAAAAAAAAAAAAAAAGTTAACAACGTTGACCTTATTGTAATGTACAATAATACAACAATATTACACTAGACATTTATTAATCAGGTACCAGGGCAGGCTACTGCTCACGCATGTTTCTTGTCCCCCAGCACTTCTGATCTGAGACCAGTTTCACTTATGGAGCTCAGACTCAGCAATAATGCATCCCTAACCTTAGCCACCATAAGTACTGTAGCAACTGTTTTTGAACATAGAATGACCCTACTGCTAACCAGTATTAAAACAAACATTTTACCCCATCAAACAAAGTACAGAATTTCTTTGCTCCATTTAAGCTTAGACTCGGTACTGCTCACATTTTTACCCCAGTCATATAGCATAAAGTCATGATGGCACTATGCAGAAATTATGTGACCCAATGGACAATTAACATTCAGATTTGTATAAACTTATTACATGGTGACCAAAACTGATATCCAAAATCCTCTTTGAGGATTTGAGATTTGCATCTCTGTTCCAGTCTGATCTCTTTTTTTTGTCTTTTGTTGTGCACTAATAGGGATTCAGTATATTAAAATAACCTTGTAATTCTGGACACGGCCATTTTTTTTTTTTTTTTTTTTTTTTGGAAAAGACCAGCCCTGTTTCTATATTGCCAGTTTTAAATCCTTTCAGTGCTGCTTACTCTCATTTGTTCTTAACGCGCATAAGCAGCTGAAAATCACTAGAACCCTACGAGCCCATTATATTCTCAAACGGTTCTTCATTGTCTGCATGGTTGAACTAGCCGTTGCATTGCTGCTGCACTGCTGCAGTTCTGCTATTGCGCATGGTCTGCACCCTAAATATAGCAACGTCTCCTTCTGAGCCACGTGCACAGCGCCTCTTGCTTCCTGTCAAACTGTTCATATTCCACCTACATGATGGAATAACTAGTGACCATGACAACAGGTCTGAAAATGTATTTCTACATATACCGCGTTGAAGCTGAATGTTGAGACAGACGAGCTTTTTAAAAAAATTAAAAATGTACAGATTTCTAGGATGCACAGTCTTAACCAATTGTCATGATCTAGGCTATTAGTTATGTAAGCAAAAATGTACATTTGCATAGAGAGACATCTGAACGACACGGAACATTGCAACCCGAAGAAGATCAGTTACCACACTCAAGGGTGCTTGGTAATTTAATGTGCACAAATTTTGAATACCAAATAAACACAAGCATTTTCCTAAACACCAACACTGAACTTCGCATTTTTAAAAATCAAAAAAGCAGACCCACATATTCTCTAATTCTCCCATTTATTCTGACACACGGAAAGCACCAAAGGGGAAACATGGCTTGTGACAAAACAGGAATTAAAAATAAGTGTACTAGATTCTTCCTTCCACCCTGTATTTCCTCGATCTGAGCTCCAGCATTTGTCTGGGGGGGAGACTGCTAGCTGGTAGCATGGTCCCCATTACAATGTTGTTCATGGTGCTTAATGTTTGCACTCCCCTCCTACAGAGCATAGCGGGAACCGAGTGTAGCTCTCCTCCTAGAGACTCAAGATGGCCACCGGGGCTTGGCTCTCCACACCTTTTTTCCCCCCTTCTTTAAACCATTTTTTTTTTTTTTTTTTTTGTAAGGGGAATATTGTTCATCTTGTCACTGCCTGATTGTTATACCATGATACTCAGAATACACAATTCCCTGGACAGTCAAAATGACCTGCTGGCCCTTATTGCTAATTACAAATACTTAAAGAAAAAAGGAAAGAAAAGGAAATTCTATTTAGTTCAAGGCTCCAGTTCAGAGGAACATATTTTTCAGCTTCCTTTTCCACTAACAAATGTTATTCAGTATTCTTCATCATAACCTGATAACTTGACCTAGCCTGTATATCTACCAAATGAGCTCATTTGAGGGAAAAATAGACTAAAACCAATGTTTACAAGCATGTGTTTTCCCTGGCTAGAAACCCAAAAACCACTAAGGAGCAAATCGATCCAATGCACAGAAATCGCTCCTCTTATTCATGCATAAACTAAGCCTTAAGCGTCTTGTTCAGTGCCATACCACACCCAAGCTTGTAACACTGTAGAATCTGTGTGCATCTGTATGACAGACATGTACTTTTGACCAAATTCAGCACTGGCATAATACATGAACAATTAACTCACGTTAATCTTGTGATTCTCTGACACTGGTGACACAAATACTTTCATGCTAGCAGTCACATCAGATAAAACCCGCAACTTACAACTTACATGAGCTAGAAAAATTTTCATCAAGAAAGAGGTTTTTTAATGTAGTCAAGTGCACAACAGCCATCAAAAGATGAAATCAGTCACAACACAAGAGTGGACCATGACTAGCTATGAAGCATTGAAAGATTCACTGTTAGTATCTCTGCCTCAGAGCAGGATATGCAGTTAAGGAAAGCAGAAGGTGGTGTAGGGCGGGGTGTTTGTTAGTTGCCCTGCTAGCTTGGACTCTCGAACTTGTAGTTTTCCCTTCAGGTAAAATCAAGGTGTTGCCAAGGTCACAAACTTTAAAAACCAGAAATATAAAAATTCAAATGGCAACTTTCTAGGTGACTACGGCCTTCAAAATTCACTTTTTGATTCTAGAGGATATTCTTTTAAATAATGACAAACATTTTAAACCATATTTGTAGCATAAAAACAACAATTAGGAAGCTTACAAAGCTATACCCCCTCCCCCACTGCTACATGGTGCGGACACACATCAGCTGCAGAATGTTCCAGCTACACGCAGACTGTACCACTCTGCCAATTAAGAGGGATGATGTGAAACAACTCAAACTCGTAACAAGAGGGAGAACAGACAAAGGTCTTCCTGTAATTCTTTACAGGCTATAAGCCTGCTGTTTTTAACCAACAAAAAAAACGGAAATTGTGATTTAAAACCAGACTGTAAAATAATAAGTATGACCATTCAACACCTGAACAATTTGTTCATTTTTTCCCCCGCTCAATAGGTAGCCATAATCAGTTGCAAGTAACGTGCACAAGATAGTGAGCCAATTTCTCTCGGACACAAAAGGGAACCAGAGGTGCAGGAGAACTAAAGCAACTAACACCACATGCTCCTGCATGACACACACTGGCAAACACCACACCATTTAGAAACATCAACATGGTTATAGCGTGAATACAACACACTGGACCAAGTGGACCAAGACAATACCATACACACACAAAAAAAAAAAAAAAAAAAAAAAAAAAAAAAGGCACTAAACCATACATTGAAAAGTACTCAGCAAATAAGTCTCAGTGTAAAGGATCTGTAAAATATCATACCACAAAAAAACATAGTCAAAGATCACTTAGCTAAAGGCTGAAATTGATCCCCTCCCCCACTACTGCGCAAACAGAGTGGAAAATTACAGCTGGCCATGGATCGTACCGTTTTCACAAAGGAGAGGGTGTTCTGCCTCAACACATGAGGTAACGAGGCTAATCACAAAACACCAAAAGCACAATTTAGCTACTATGTAGCTGCAGACATACGTGTGTGTGTATGTGTGCAGTTTCATGTGGTACAGCACATCAGAACTCACTGATGATAAGGGGTTTGGGTTATTAAACAATCTGGGACGAAAGGAACAAAGTACAATTTTTCCCCCCTCTTTAAATCCATAATCTAGTGATCTTACAGAGAAAGCAGATGTTAACATCTCAGGGTTAACTGTGTTTGATGTTTACAAGCCCTCATGCGAAATCCATGTTTATATACTAGCAGTGCGAGGTGCCCAAAAACATCACCATAAATCATAAAGGAGATTATGGAAATACAGATGTGATACATGCACCCCTATCAAAGCAATCGCCACACAAAGCGCACACAAATATTTTTCTACAGCAATTTAATGAAGACACCAAAAGTAGAAGCCATGTAGAAACTTGTTAGGAAATAATCAAAAATAACCTTTGTTAATTCTCACTTTGTAGCTACGATCAGCTGTATAAATACTGCGTGCAATGAGGTAGCAAGCTAACTTCTGTCAGACCTGAATAGCTCTCACACACACACACACACACACGAGAACCACTGAGGGAGGGGAACTAAACAAGCAACCAACACTATGTTTCTGGGTGGAGCAGAATGTGTTCAAGAGTCACCATTAACACCACTTGCAGAAATATCACAGTTACAACACAACATGCATGACTGCACTAGATAAAGAATACTGTGTGTGAAAATTAAGACTTCTATGAATAAACACGCTTCAGACCATAAGTTAAAAAAGGTATGTTCTACTATTTCGTATACAATGAAATGTTACTCAGAACTGTCACGGTGAAATGGACCCCCTCCCCCACTGCTACTCAGACAGTGGAAAATTACAGCTACACATGGATTGTACCACTTTCACAAAGAGGGGTGTTCGACTGCGTCAACTCCACCTCAACACAAGAGGGAGCATGACAAAAATCAAGACTACAGGCTCGTAGTTTCTAATTAAGAGATTAATCACAAAAATGCCCCCAAATAATGACAAACAACGTAAATACGCTGTGTGTGTTCTGAGTTTATCATGATACAGCACATCAAGACTCACTGGGGAAAGTGCAAACACCATCATGAGCCACCGTTAAACAATTTGGGTTGCACGACACAGAGAACAAGTTTATCAGATGTTGGGATCTCGCAGAAATGGTGATGCTTTTGTCCTAGCAGAGCGACATGTCTAATCCAAAATTATAATAAAAAGTGTATGACAACTACCAACAAAACCCTAAAACAGGCCAGAAATCAGTCAAAAAGGCAACAAACAATCAGAAAGAAGTAATACACAAGGTAATGGGATAGGATCTCTCAGACCTGAGGAACTCTCTCTCTCTCACACACACACACACACACACACACGCGCACGCACGCACGCACACACACACACACACACACACAAATCTGGGGTGGGGCGGGTCTAAACAAGCAAACACCACGTTACTGGGTGGAGCACATAGTGTGGTGTTAATGTTTAGACTTGAACACAGTGTTGAGGGAACACCAACACTTACAGCACAAATACAACACAAATACAACCACTGCAGGGAAAATTCACCACAAAAAAAGTCAGTGTTTTACAGAAACAAGACCATACATTCAAAAGTACTAGGCAAACAAGTCTTAAGATCTGTGTAAATTATCATGCAACAAAAAAAAAAAAAAACCAGTTTAAAGACCACATAGTGAAAGGTTGAAATGGATCCCCTCCCCCACTGTTCCACAAAGAGAGTGGAAAATTACAGCTAGGCATGGATCATACCACTTTCACAATAGAGAGGGGTGTTCTGCTCTGCCTCAACACAAGAGGGAGCTTGGACAGGAATGGCCCCTAGTTTGTAGTTAAGTGAGTAACTCAGAAAACTCAAAAGAACATGTCTTTGCAACTGTGTAGCTGCCTGCTTATCCCATGTGTGTGGTGTTATGGCACATCACATCAAGACTCTCCTCATGTGGATGACTGCCACTTTTTTCTGGAAGTAACAGTGACTGACCAGCCAAAACAAGCAGATAAGGCGAGTTCACACTCAAAATTTCAAACAGGAGAAGCAAGAAAACAAATCTGAGAAACATTTGTTAATCATCACTCACCAGCTGCGCACAGCGTAGTGAGCAAAAGTCACAACTGAAGAGCTCCCAATATATACAGACAAGTGAGAGACCCAGTGGGGGATGGGAACGAAACAAACACCATGTCACTGGGTGGAGCAGACTGTGTTCAGGTGTGACCATTAACACCACACCATGTAGTGACATTGCAATTACAGTGCAAACACATGGTACCAGATAAAACATGCTAAAACTCAATGAACTCTCAGACAAACTTTCAAGAATGCATAACAAAAATATGTCTAAACAGAAATTGTAATCATTAATCCATGACAAGATGGTGAAAAGCAGAACTCCATCCCCTCCCCCACGTCTGTACAGAGTGGAAAATTACAGCCAGGCACAGACTGTACCATTTTCACGATGCAAAGGGGTGTTCTGCTGAGCTGCTCTGTACCAACACAAGAGGGAGCATGACAACTTCCTTCCAGATTATAAATTTATCGTCTGCAATAACTAATTTGTTAATCATCCAAATTGAGCTTTCCAGCTCACATCACACCAACATAGAAGTTGAGACAACAGATTAAATTTTTTAAAAAAAAAAAAAAAAAGCTCAATCTGCCATTTTATATTCTGATAATACTCTAATTCAAGTCTCCAGAAAGTCTGCCTTTTTCATTTAACATGTTTTTATAGAGAAATGATCATGATACGTCAATGAATATGCAAATTAATTCACAGTGTCATTCGGTGACTTCAAGCAATCTTCTGAGCATGCATTAGCTAATTTTCCCTGAAAAAGGGTTGGCAACACTGAAGGTACAGCATATTAGGACTCTCGTTAACATGCGAACACCATACTGAGAATACCCTCAACAAATCTGGATGAAAAAGTATGTAGAACAAATAACCCCAGACTTGGTGATCTCAGATAAAAAGCTAAACAAATCATTGCAATATCAAGGTCCCCCCCGCCCTTAACAATGGAAATGTTTGATACACCCCAATGTCCCATATAGTTGACCAGCCTAAACAAGCTAACGTTAAATCATGCCACTTCCGTGCTAGTAGCACAATGTCCAGATCTCTAAAAAACTGTCACAATCACAGCAATTATGCTAAAATGCAATATATTTAAATTTATTTTCCACTTACGCAAAATATTCAGTCAAGAAAAGTAACAAAAATACGCCTGTTAATTCTCACTCAGTAGCTTGCCCCAATCAGCTGCAACGCAAGCAATACGAGTGAGTTAACGTATCAGCCCTAAAGAGCTCATAAAAAAAAAAAACACACACACACACACACACACACACACACACACACACACACACACGAGAACCAGAGGGGCAGAAGGACTAGCCAAGCAACCAACACCACATGCTCCTGGATGTAGCACATTGTGTTCAGGTGTTACCATTAACACCACAACATGTTGTAGGAATATCACAGCGTAAGCTACAACACTGTGAACCAGTTAAAACATTCCAACACACAAATTAGACTAGGTCCTATACATATAAAAAATTAGTTAAGATATATATTCAGGAGAACAAAAGAAAAAGTACATCTTGGTATAGAGCTGTGTAAAAGATCATTAAGCAAAATAGTCAAAAATCGCATGGTAAAACCTTGAAATCAATCCCCTCCCCCACTTCTGCACAAAGAGAGTGGAAAATTACAGCTAGGGACAGATCGTACCATTATCAAAAAGAGGGGAGTTTAGCTGTGCAGCTCTGTCTCCACACAAGAGGGAGCAGGACAGAAATATAGCTTATATTATAGTTCTTCCAATGATGTCTTATACTATAAGCGTGCAGTCTGCAATTGATAATTAAATCACAAAAATCAGAGAGCAGAACTTTGCTACTAACTAGCTGTGCCAAGTTTGTTATGGTACAGCAAATCAATACTGCCTGGTAAACATGCGATTACCATCTTAAAGGCACTTTTAAACCATTTGGGCAAAAACGACAAATTTTTATATGTATACAACCCCAGATCTAGTGACTTTACAGAAGAAGCAGTGCAAAATCACTGCTACAAGCTTCTCCTGTGGTGCCATAGGTGAAGTCTGACAGATGAAAGAGAGCCAAATGCTGACAGGCATGCTAAAATTCAGAGGCCATACGAGTGACTAGACAAAACAAGCTAATCATAATTATGGTGGTTTCATGGTAGAAATCAGGACTTTAATTCTCACTCCATAGTTATGCAAAACGCACAAAGCACTGGATCTGCTGGCACCAGAAAACTGGAAAAGTGCTTCCACTGGTCCAGTACAAGCTTCATATGATGTGCACAATTGTAAAATATTACATACATTAAAAAGTCTCTAGCTATAGTCAATCTTCACATGGTGAAAGATTGAAATAAATCCCCTCCTCCACTGCTGCACAAAGAGAGTGGAAAATTACAGCTACACACGGATCGTACCACTTTTACCAAGGACACGGCTTTGGAGCTACACGGCTGTGGAGCTGCACAGCTCTGTCCTGACATTAGAGGGAGCATGACAAAATTTGTCCTATACAATCCAACCATTTGAAGACCTCCAAGAAAACAACTTTGGTACTTTGAAATACTCATTTTTTGCCTAGGTTTACACATTACTGAAATAAGTGTGGCATACCATGAACTGCGAGTACGAGATACACTTCCTGCTATTTTTTCCAAGTGCTTTTCTGAAGCAGATCTCATAACTTTAGCCTAAATTCGTCAGAGCCTGCAGGATTGTCAACACAAGTAATCCTGTGGTTTAGATGTAGGGCTTCAGTGTGTGTGTTCTTCGCTCACTCCAGACTTGTCCACATAGCCAGTGATTCCATGTGGCTGTATCTATATCTGCAATCTGTAACACTCAGATTTCCCACTGAAGTTTCCAGGACACGTGGAATATTCATGTGATTTTCCTGTATCCCCCCTCCCCCCAGCATAAAATGTAAAGTTTCATCGAGTGTTGGTTATAATTACTAAATCCTTAAACTAGCTAATTTCACTCATGTCTGTGGTTATGACATAATGCAGACAGACATTAATGATACCCATTTTGGCATTTTCTTGGCCAAGTGTCTGGCTTATGCTAATGAAAATACCAAGGGAAAGTGGCAAGGGAGGTTCGTAATTCCAGTATTGCAAGATAACCTCTTTATGGCATATGTGCGTCTCATTAGTACATGCTCTATAGAAAAGGCAACTAATATGAAACCATGAAGAGCATGACCATGATGTCCAAACAGTCTGCAAAACGCCTTTTACACTTTTCTGTTCTTCTGATGCAGTCTGTAAAATGTTACATTCAGGAATGCAGGTACTCATGCCCAAATACTGGATTTCACTAATTTAATCCAATTCACCAATCTCCTGAGTAAGGCCCTGAAGAACCAGAAAACACCATCTCCCATATATTGTAAAAATAAAATGAATTTTATTCTCAAATTGTGGCTTGGTTCATAAAACTAATCCACCTTAATGATACAACTTTCTTGCTGTGTTAGTGGCCTGAAGTTTGTTATTTTAAATTCTGGGATTGCCAAAAAGTTGGATCCTTGGCCCTCTGATCTGTACTTGAACTAGATTCTGTCTCACTTGAAAGTGACTTTGAATCATCTGCCAACTGAATAAATAGCAAAACAATGTAAGCACCATGTTAAAGGCATAAAACTAAGTTTAGTGCTGTAAAAACATACAGCTGGATTTAAAAAAAAAAAAAAAAAAAAAAAAGGTGATTTTAATTGTCAATGCAGCATTTACTGAAGCCATGAGAGAAACCTTCTGTAATTCAAAACCACGTATCTAATTTTCAGGCAAAACTACAGGAAACAATGTCACTCATGCATGACAAAATATGTTTAGTTTAATCAGGAGAAATCTCCTTCTCAGTCAGTGAATTTCTGCACCTCCATAGACTTCTTACTTCTAGATTTATAGACATCCACATGAAGTAGAAGAAAGTAGAAGAAATTTCAATTAGTTTATTCAAAAAGGCCCTTTTGTTTAAATAAATAAATAAAAGGAAAGTGTTCAATATTTGCCTCATTTAAGCATTTTAATATTACAAACAATAAATCTCAATGCTTATTTACAGACAATCGTTAAGCTCTGTAGCTTTGACTAGCTAAAGTAATTGCTGATATTGCTTTTCAAGATGTTAAAGTAAAATTTGAAAAGTTTTTTTGTGCCATTACTTAAATTGTACAGATCAAACTTGGGGCTGTATCAGTTTGATATGGAGCATAGTCTCAGTCAATACTGGCTTGAAACTTTGATTTGATATTTTGATTTTGATCCATTGACAGCGTTATGCTGACTGACAACGCAGATATTGTAATGTAACTTGTGAAGTAACCAAAATCTGCTCCTGATCCCAGGCAGTCATTCAATTAAGACACTGCAGTAAGATCGCAAATAAGAGAAACAAAGAAATCCATGTTATGAAAATAATCATGACTGGTAAAGTGGTAGAGAACAAGAAATGTGAGACCCTTTTCTTCCCAAAGTTTTTACCAGATACCAAAGGTGTGTGAGCAAAAAGGGAGATGGGAAAGGGGAAGCAATAATGAAGACAACTTAAAATGAAGCACAAGAGTTTGTCTTTTAATCCCAGGACTCTCAACGAAATGATTAAAATTCCATATGGTGAAACCACAGCTTGAGAAGAGGTCTAAATTATCTTAAATACGTGTCTTCTTTTTTCCTCCCATGAAACAAGGAATTGACCCTTCCCCTACAGTGTTGCCTTCTGCACAAACCACAGATTTATGATCTATGAATCAGATCTACGAATCAGCATAAAGCATGTGACCCAGATGTGCGGAAACATGCATTAGTTTCATCTCAAGACCAAGAAAGGAAGAATATTTAATATGTCTTAAAAACTACTTTGCCTTTGTTAGCATGTATCATGCTACTGCTGGCAAACAATTGGTGGCTTTTTGAGGAAACCACCAAGTAAGCTGATCATTTAGTGTAATCATCAACTATGAGTGTAGTTGATATAGTTACTGTGGCTGTTTGAAGCAGGTCTTGAATGAACTCTGTCAACTTCAGAGCGCTTGTGAGTCAACTTCAGAGACCTCATAGCTGCAGCCATGCTCAAGCTTACCGACATCAGCACATTTTGTTTTGGCTACAGGCGTGTACCATGATCACATCTGCACTTGGAAGTTCTTTGAAGGCTGCAAACCCATGGTTCAGACATGTAGCCACCACTGGTGTGCATATTCTCCAGTTTGGTAATGGCGTTCTCAATAAAAGATTTTACTAGTCATACTGATTCCAGCTTAATGTGATGTAGCATCTACTGGGAACTCAATATTTCTCAAGACTTCTCAGGTTTTCCTTTGGAAAATAAAGTATTTCTTCCATAAGCAATAAGTGGTGCAAGTTCACCCCAGCAAAAGCCAGAGGTGTTCCAACCCCAATCACTCTTTGAGCCTCGTCTTCATGTTTCCCAGCCAAACAAGTCAATCAAATCAAGGCAGAGATGGTGAATGACCAAAGTCAAAAGTGACTCCAGATGAAAGCAACAATGTGTTCATCACCAGATTTCTGTGGTGACAAGCACCCCAGAGATAGCTTCCCATAGACACTGAAGAGAAAATACTCCTCCAGACTTCCATATATTGGTGTACCCATGGGTGGGCCAGTGTATGTCTGTGGCACCCAAATGTGTGGCTGACCTTTCCATTTTTAACCAAAAATCTCAGTTGTTACACACACCACAGTCAGCATAAGTGGTACAAACCACTAAACTGCAGTCTTAAGGGTTAATGTTCCTCAATAACATATTGAGGAGGAAGGCAACCAGTTTAGCCGGGTGAGATTTACCTGTAGTTTATCCTGTCTAATTGGTTGATATTACAGACTAGGTTACTGACACACCCAATTTATGCATAATATTATGCCCGTTAAACAAAATTGTTGAAAAGAATGCAGAGAGTAAGAATGCAGTTTTCTTTTCTAATTTACTTGAATAGCTTAAAGACTCCTGAACAGTCTAGAACTAGATCTGAGCTTCAGTAAATCTTAATTGGTTGTTTTACTGGTGCCTCATTTCTGGAACATATTTTTCTATAGGTACATTTAAATCTTTCTTTTGTTATTGCTTCAACAGCAAGTTTCATGATTTCGTAGGTGTGAATCACACACAGCTAATGACTTATTTTAACAGCCACTGTGGAAACCTGTCACAAAAACTTAAAAATTATACACACATCATAATAATAATAATCATTCATAAAGTTTGTGCAAAGAAAAAAAAATATATATATATGCGACAAAGTAATAATAATGCAAGTACAGGCCGAGTACAAAATTGCTGAAGGACTGTCGAAAGAGTTGGTAGCTTTTCGCACATTAGTTGCCGAGAGAAAGAATGTGAGCAAGGAAGGGAGCAAAGCCTCTCGGTCCAAAGAGCAAACACCATGTAGACAGGAACGAAGGAGCAAAAGAGCAAGACAGAGTCAGAGAAAGAGGAGGGGGAGGGGTGCACAGCTAGGACACTACCATGTGCTTTAGGGTGTTGTGCAGCAACACCAGTGCCTGTTGTTGCTAACAACCGCACTGCCCTAATCTGAGGTAAATGAAGTTGCCACTTCAGAAGCGTAATACATTCGAAATGAACATTTTGCGACGTAAACAAACACATCCGTAAACCAAACAGGCTAATTCATAAAATTACGGCTCACAATACAAGTCTGAATTCTAAAAAAAAAAAACAAACAAAAAAAAAAACAGAACGTTTCCAAGGAACACTCAACTTTACCAGTAAGCCACTGTCCAACGCCAGCACCAACGTACCCACAGCGCATACCATTTTCATGAACAGAAGTGTTAAAATGCACATATAATACTGAACACAAGAGACTGAAATCTGCCTCACATTAAGAAAGCATGACAGCCCGAAAAGAAATGCAAGAGAAATTTTTTTTTTTAAAGAAACCAAGACGACAATCCAAACCGTACCAAGTTTGCTACACTGCTTTCATGCTAACTTCTTCGCGGCATCGAACACAAGACACGCAGAATAGAAAACTACAGAAAATATACTAAACACTGCTGAAAAAGATATTTTCACTAAATTATAGTAGTGACATAAAAGCGAACAAGAGAGATCCTGTATGACAAGAAATATGAAAAAAAATGTTATGTAAACCTGTGAGCTTCAGACGTAGGCCATGAACAAGAATGCGAGTGCGACTAGCCTTCCTCTTGCTCACCCTATATATAGGCGAGACAGAGTGAGGGAGAGAAGTTCAGCTGGGACTGTACCACGTGCGCAGAGGGGTGGAGCAGAGTCTTTGTGATCTTCCCAGCAACACCAGAGCACAGTGTAGGAACACTACTCACAATCACAATGACCAGATAAACAACAACAGTGTCATAATCTGGACAGTTGTTCTGTATGCAAGAATTGTCTTCACATGGTAAATCTTTGATACCTCAGAAATAAAAATAAATAAATAAAAATAGATACATTTTAAAAGGCCATTTAAATGTTTGGGGCAAGATGTGAACACCCGAAAGAAATACTTCTAATTTAAATTAGAAAAAAGAACAAAATCCATGAAAAAGACAAACACTATCCCCTCCCCCACTGCAGCACTGAGCAAACAGGATGGAAAATTACTGCTAGTCCCAGGCCATACCATTTTCACAAAGTAGAGGGGTGACAGGATGTGCAACTGTGACTCAACACAAGAGGGAGCAAGACAAAGCCATCTGTTTAATAACTTGAAGACTGTATATGCTTAAATTACAAAATCAAGTCCTCTAAATCATAAGCCTGTGAGCTTTATTACCATAAAGCATGTAGAAAATCCTAACACTACTTACCACTTTCACATACTCAGTAAAGAAAAAATGTTGATTATCGTGACTGGTAAGCAAACTTGACTATTCACTTTTTACCGAATTCTTCTAATAGAAGACAGAGACCTCAGTGTTGTTTAACAGATTTTTTTTAAAAGTAGAAGGAATAATGAGAAACCTCACTTGGTGTGAGTACCACATGTCCTCGAGAGCTGGCAGGTTGTAGATCTAAGAAACCAAGAAAACGAAGTTTGTCTTTTCTCTGTCTTGTGTAAAACCAGCATGTGTTCACACTGTTATATTCAGCATACAAGTACAGGAATTCAAAGAGAAACTATGATCTGTCTTGTGATTCAACAATGGAAATTCATTTCATAACTCTTTCAAAACATGGTGATATCAGGATCACATAAGCATGGCTCAGTTCATGGGTTATATTTAAATCCTCTATTACACTTTCCACAATAAGCTAAATTCAGCACCTTCAGGTGCCAAGTAGGGACATTTGTCTCTCTGCAATAGTCAGTCTCCATCGCCAAGAAAGCTTTTGTCCCTCAAAATAGCAGGAGGAAGCAGACCCTTACAAACATTTAAACAAATTTAGCAATATAGTAACCACAAATTTCCTCATTCTGGACTATTGATCATAACTTGGCAGGGGGGGGATCAGATTATTTTATTTCATATTACCATGAAATATGAAATATGGTAGGCTGTCAAATTCCATTAAGATTCAAAGTCTGCCCAAGTTTTGTGACTCTTGATCTCAAGAGGAATCAGCTTTATACCATTGCTTATATGACAGGTTTTCACTTAGTCATTTCATGCGTCTTGAATATCAGGGATATGGACTATGCTCATAAAAATTTATGTGTAAATGCACCCAAGACACACATGCAACAGATTTAAAATCCGGAGGTCTGAGATGCATTTTAGCCACATGTTATACAAATGTCAAAGCATCTGTCTCTCTAAGCCACATGTAAAATCCCCGTCCTGACAGGCATCAGATATTCTCCGTAAGTGTTGGCACTTTTAAAATGTTAGTTAGATTTTTGAAAACTGCACAATTTATGAGGCAGTGACCATTTTATTTATAAAACAAAAACAAAGAACACTAGAAGCTGGTGTTGGTATGTAATGAGCTGATTTGTATATGAACATGCAATATAGCTATAAGATTTCGGTATGGCCGATCAGAGATGCATTTGACTACAGGTGAAAATGCATGTGGGTCATACACAGGATGAAATCTTTTTAGGATGCAATCGAGATACAAGACGCATGAAATGATTAGTTGTAAACTCACAAGTGTCGACGTATGCCTTTACCAAATTAAAAGGCATCCACAAATAAATAAATCATTCTACATCCTGGGCAAGTTATTGTTTAATCTGTTCAATTCTGAGAGACTGTTTGTAATCTGCTGAGTCACCCAAATTATAGAGCAGGGCTTCCCAACAAAACTTAACATGTGTGCATGCTTATGTGTTATGTGTTCAATGCAACAGAACAAAACCTGATCCGATTCTTGATACATTTTTTATATATTCTTTTCCACAAACAGAGTTAAATGTGCGCATCTTGTATAGTCCTGAATATTTTTTTTATGCAGAATTAGTAACAACGAATGCTATACAATGGTTAGCAATAAAATTGTAAGAATGGATTTCAATGGCACTAAATTAGCCATGGGTATGTTTGGAGAGATGAAAAAGTGGTTGAAGAAGGGAAAGTGAGAAGGCTATACAGGGTACAGGGCTATACCAAATGTTACCAGTACTGGGGGGTGCCTGAATACCCTTTTCTTACTCATATTAAAATATAATATTAACACATGTATTCAGTGTAGCCTGTTCTTGACTATGAGGAAAAACCGATTCACCAGTACATCAAGTCTCCTGTTTGAAAAGACTGTTAGCATGTTATTAATTTTCTACATCATGGTTACCCTGCTCCTTCCCTGACGCACACACAGAACGATATATACCAAACATTGGGAGTGAGACATACTCAAAATTCTGCAGGCAATCTATAGCAGACGTCACAAAACAAGTCTGTAAAAATACATGAAAAATAAATGTGCACCCCATGCTGAGTGCACAAATGTCCACAAGTCTTCTATGATAGAGTGCACAGTCAGGTACTATAGCACTCTCATACAGCACTAGACCTTAGTGAGGCAGTAAGCTCAAAATACCAAGCTGTGCAAAAGTAAAACATACTTGGATATACTTCATATTCGTATAGGATTACTTTAGCAAACAGTGGGGTTAGGAAGATATCAACAACACTGGCCAATCAGAGGCATGCAGCAGAAACCAGTTTGAACCAGCTGAGACTTGTTCTGCTAAAAACACAAAACCCTCCCCCAACAAATGCCCTTTCCTCGATATCCTCCTATTCCAAAATCACTGAACTGAATAAACACTATATTGAAGAGCTAAGGAAAGGCATTTTTTTAAAAGAATCTTCTCAATAAATTAAATACAATAAATAAAATAAATGAGTGTACATACTTTGACAGGTAGTCTGTAATTAGATGCTGTGTAATTAAAAATGTAAAAATTTGATAACCTGAACCAAATATAGAATAGATTAAGTGAATTAAACAAACTGTCAAGCACTGTCTGCCAGCCAGTTAAATGTCTTGTTTTTTGGGGGTTTTTTTAATACAAATTATTTATAAAGAGAGCAAAACAAAGCAACACACTTCAACCTGTGAAGCATCCATGAACTTAACAAAAGCAGCATTAGTTTGTGCAGAATGCAGAAGCAAACAATGTGGCACATTTAGGACGAGGTTCCTTTAAAAGCCCCTCCTACGTTCGACCATTTCATACAAGCAGATTGACAGTGCAGTAACACAAAATGGCCACCAGCTTAGCAAGAGCCTTGGCATTTGCTCACTGAATGTGAATGAGGACAAGCAGGCAAGAAAGTGCAGGCATTCCCAATACTCTCATTTTTACAACTGCAGTTTATCTGATGCCCGTTCCTCTTAAAAAAAAAATTACCAATGCCTTAAATCGAGTACTTCCATGTTGTAATTTTTTTTTTTTTTTTATCAAATCTCACTTCTGCTTTTAACATTCACGTTCGTTCATCATTCCGTTCATCATTCGAGGTTGGGCTCTCTTTGCTTGAACGAGAACTCGTCAGTTTGAGAGGTTTTTCACCATCTGATCCCAAAATATTGTCTTCTGTCACGTCACATGTAAGGAATGGGCAAGGGATGAAAAAGCATGAAAATGTCCCTGCTGTTCTCCTGTGTAATCAAACACAAATGCCTTGGGTTCAGTGCTTCAGTCTGATGTTTCTTGAATTCCAGTAAAACACTTGTATGTGTTTCACCACAGATGGAGGACACAATTAGGTCTCACACATCTGATGTTGATTGGTTGACAGTTCTGCTGATCCACCTTTAGCGTACTTCCCATTCCTGTACACCACATCCTTCTGTCTGATCTTTCACCATGTTTTTAAGAAACCATTTCATTTTTCACATGCCCCAACTTGAGGCTACTGAAAAAAAAATAAAAAATTCCACACTGGTTCACTGGCAAATCTGGGATTTCAGCACACAACCTTAAGGTTAGAAGCACTGAATCTTTTTCTTTTTACACCCATTCTCTCCCGATTGTCATTTCCCAGCTCCCCCTCACTAGTTAGCTCTCCCCTGTCACATGACAGCTGCCAACCAAGACACAAGACAGCTACTTCCTCCTAGATACCTGCCAGCTGTGGCATTGTCAGGATTCAAACTCACAATCTCCTGATGATAGGGCCAAAGCTTTTCTGGTGTGGCCCTCAGGAGCCCATAAGCATAGAATCTTAACTCTTCAGTTACCACATTTATGTCAGACCCAGGAGACTGAGTCATTTTGGTTTTATAAATGTATATGTTCGTTCTATTAGGATAGAGCTGAGACAAGCTCTGCTTGTCTTATAGAATACAATACCCTATTTAACTAGGGATGCATCTGTTTCAAAGGTTCACAGCTGATCCTCATTTAGAATATAAAACAATGCAACATACCAAAACCAATGGAAAGATTCCACTGTCAGGATTTAGTAAGCAGCAAGATGGGTTTGCCCAATTTTCTTTAAAGATGTGGTCAGTATTACCTTGATTATCATAGTGACTGGGTCTCAACGATCTGACCCAGTGGTTGTTGGCTTACGTCCTTGCACATGCTAACAGCAAGAAAGAATGTCTAACAGTTGCTAGCCAAAATTGCTACAGCACCCCTTGTAGATTCTTGCAAAATGCCACCAACCCTTAACCGACTTGCAAGACAACCACCACGACTGAATTCAGTCTCGCTCATTTTACTTGTTATATTTAGCATTCTGAAGTTTGTTCAGCACCAGGATAATTCAGAGTGTCATGGGGGTATAGGTCATGTTTTGAAAGAGTATGTGAGGAGCAGGGCATTGACCTTATACTGCTGTTCTCAAAAACAGGCGATCACCCATTTGAAAGGAAAACATGCAAGCCTCACTAATGATCATGTGCCTATGGGGAAGGAGGGAGTGAGAAGGAAGCTGGTACTACAGCATGCAAATTTAAAAAATGGGAGTGGAGGGGGTGGGTGGGTTTGATACTTAAATTCAAATGATCAGTTAATTATCCTGTTAAATAATACATGAACATTTAAGATACCAGATACATAATTATACAGCTTTATTTGGGTGTGAGACCTCATTATGTAGATGAAACAAAATGAAGTTCATAAAAAAAAATTAAATTAAAGATCAGTAATGTCTGAACAGACTGCTACTAGTTTCCACAAGTGGACTTTACCACTTTATGGTTCACATGTTATGTTATGCTTTTAATTGGCTGTTGATATCTATATCAGTATTCATGTTACATAATTTAACTGTTTTAAAGATTAGCACTTTAGTGTTCACTTTTCTGTTCGCTATATCAAAGGCAACCACAAACACTTTTACAGTCACATCAGACTGCAAACATGACCCCAGTTTTTTGTTTCCTTTATTCACCACCAGATAAAAATAAAGATTCCTGGCAACCTGTCCTTCATGAAAATATTAAGAACAGTTGTTGGATCTAGATCTGTCTAAACTTATAGTAGTTTTCCATCTTTCAACATCTCTACTCTATATTTCAATTTCTAGCGTTTTTTTTTAATTAGGTATGCCTAATGTTGTGACTCCCTAAAACAAGCAATTTAAAATGACCTGCGTTTTGACATTTGTTCATTATTGTTTCTTTCAGTGTATTTGCAGATATTACAAGTTTGAAGTATTCATATGAATTATTTAATTTAATTTCCAGTTTACCAGTTCGTAAATTTGTCATACACTCTCCTAACCCTCCATTGCTTTATTTAATCCTAGATAATAAGCAAACAGCAACTCCATATGACTGCCTAATGTGTTTTGTGCAAAAACAACAAATGATCATGAGCAAGCCAATAACACCTTTCTGCCTAATGGCACCTTCATACACTTATGAACTTTATTGATATGGACATGATTATCATTTGAATTTCATTATAGTCTACAGGTTCTGCATTCTGGTGTTGCATCTGACAGGTCGTAAATGATACCCCTATACTATACATGTCAATAGTGATTGATTGAACAAGTGCACGACACCGTTTTATGTTCCAAAATAATAAATGTAACATATTGTTTGAATTTAGTAGCTTGTATTAGGTGTATGTGGGCAGTGCAAAGCATAAGAGGGTAATTCTGTCCATAAAAATAAGACTTACCACGAGTTGATTTGCTTTGCGAATTTTTTAGCACTGATCAAGAAAAGACGATCACAGTGTGTGATGACAGACACGTCCTGTGGGAAAAAAATACAAATATTAGTACCATATGCTACTTATTAAACTCTCAAGAAAAAGGAACCATCGTTTCTGCGTGTTGCTAAGGACAGAACCTGTCTCCTGGGAGTTTTTTTTTTCTTCCTCTACACATTCAGATTAACCAAGAAACAAATACAGAATTTCAGATGATTTTTAAAACCTTTTGACCTACAGCTTTTAAATCACATGGTGCAAACAGGCTGCAGGTGCTCTCCTTAATTAGTAATTTAATATCGTATTTTTTTTTGCCTTTGAAAATGTGTCAGAGCTAACACAAACCATGAATTAATCATCATGCTCTTGACTATGAGAAAAATGAAAACTAGATTGCTTTATATTAACACATGAACTCCCTGAATCACATAGCTATTTTTTCCATTTCTTTTACTCAATAATTAAGAGAAGCTCCCTTCCCCCAGCAGACATTTTGCGCCACATTTTCCTGCAGTAACTCAAAATGGCCACCAGATTGGCACGATGAGAGAGGAACTGTTCCACAAAACCATGCCTGTAGCAGCACTGCAATGTGAGGTGGGGAAAAATCTGAACGATTAGCACTTGCTCTATCTTTATACTGTTCCACATAGCAGGAACACATTGGTGAGGTTTTCATTTTTCAGCAGTCATTCTCATTTTGCACAGTTTCATATCCTTCAAAATCAGCCCAATCTCACAGTTCTGCTGGATTTTACACAAAAGAAGATGTAAGAAAAGCTATAATGGCTAATCCTGCTTGTGCGAATTTGCAAAGTTGCCTTTCAGTATCTCAGTGGGATTTTGGTATGTAAGGGCGTTTTCAGACCTGTAGATCTGCTTTTCAGACCTGTAGATCTGCTTTTCAGACCTGTAGATCTCCTTTGTTCCGAAACTTGGACCTAAATTGTTACAATTTTAGCTTCTGTCCTTGGCTCGGTTCGCTTTCGCAAGGCAACATTTCGAAGTGTACCAAAATGTGTCATGTGAGTAAACTGTCCTCTCTTTGGTCAGAGTGCTCCTGTTTATGTCTCGGGGTTCTGCTCACAGAGGTCCATCAAGTTGGATAAATAGCAATTATTATAATTTATCAGTCTGAATGGGAATCGATGTTTCACGGAGCGATTAAAGCCCATCTCCTTGAGACGCTCGCTAAACACCTTGTAAACCTCAGTGTTTTAATGCGTTTTTGAAAGTTGTTCAGAAATATGTTCGTCAGACCAAATTTCAATGAGGCATTTTACCTCATCTTTGGTCCAGGTTAAACTGCGATTCACGTTGCAAGCCATTAGCAAAACAAATATGCTATTTACCTAAAGCAGTTCCCATCATGCATTGCTATACAAGTTGGTTCGTTGGTCTGCCGGGTCGGATTGCTTTCTCAGCACACGAACCGCTCCAGAGTTCGTTTGCAATCAGGCCGAGACCATTTCGTTCAGGTGGTCTCGGACCGATTGTTCTAGTGCGGATCTGAGCGTGATTGACGTGTTCAAATATATCTAAACGAACCGAACCAAGGGAGAAAACGCACCAGGTTCCGCTCCAAACGAGCCAGGTGTGAAAATGCCCTAATTCTTGATTTGCATTGACTAAAAAAATCACTAACATCCCATAACAAACAGGATTTTATTTATCACTTACAACAGCTAGTTAACTTAGCATGCTGGTTCATCGCTAGGTTCGGAGTAGATTACTGATCTCCTACAGAATAGATTTTATTCAATTTAGCAATTTAGCTTATACATATTTCATTAATTTAAAGGACTACAAATATTTAAAGTTGCAACCAATTTAATAGAACCATATAGAGTATAGAATAAACCACAACTCCTACTTTCTTCAAATAACATTTAGACAGTGTAGAAGTCTGTTAATCTATGTAAAAGTACTTTGATCTGTACATGAACATTTTGCCTAGGTAGCTGGCCAATTAGCAAGTTAGCAAACTACAAAAAATCTGTACAAACCAAACTCCCAGACGCAATTTAAAACTCCTCAAAAACTACAGTGCTGATCTAATATTTAAATAAAAACAATAAAATGTTGTTGTGCTAAATACTAGACAGTATTTAGACGTGAATTGCACATAGTAACAAAAGTTTGAATTAGAACACATTAACGCTAAAAATTAACTTGTGTATGATTTAGCTAGGTAATATTTAATATTAGAGTAACTCAAATAATACAAGCTTTTACCTACAAGTGGACAACAATAAGCAAGATATATACAAATACATATGACAAATGAGAGACATAACCTTTGATAGAAAGTCCTCAATAGACACTATTTTGATTCAAAGAAGAAGGCCAGCTTTCTTTTCAAAAGAAAATAGAGGGAAAATATAAGGGGGAGGGGTGATGATGTTCGGAATGTACCATGTGCCATATACCAGAGGGGTACCAAATATATGCCCATAAAATCTCACCTTATCCTATTTGTACACAATGAGACAGCTCTTGGCTCCCTATCCCCTGTACTTTACAAACTGCAAAGTTCACTGTGGCTGTCCTTCATCCCCCAGGCTATTCCATTATCCTTTTTGCACAACACTATGGGATTTCCAGAGTGCACCAGATATTCTTCAACATGCTTTCAGACATACATAAACTATAAAACAACAAATTTCCCTAACTAGTTCAAAACATTTGGGAAAGAATGTGGTTCGGACATAGGAATGAGTGAACCACCATCTGGACAGACACAAAAAAAGCTAACCGAGTGGAAAAGTACAGACTAGCATGGACTACACCATTTTAACACTGCATACAGGATTTCACAAAGCCATGATTATGAGCTTAATATAAATTATTCAAAATTTCTATATGGACTGAATGATGATTTGTAGTTTCCTGTTTTCACAGCTCCTTTCACGTGTTGTTTGTTTTTGACGACTAAACACTTTAAACCTATTGTCACAACATTCTAGCAAGCACTCCGTTTACATTCCTCTAATAAACAACAGGGTTTTATCTATGTTAAATATTAACAGTACAGTTTCTTGGTAACAGCGGAGAAGAGAAATGTGTATATTCAATTCAGCTTGAACAGCAGTCTTTCTAGCTTAGCATGATCCTGACAGTACAGTGAGAGAAAATGAAGTGGAGTGGGGGATGGGCAGCAGTGGTGGACTCTACCATTTCCTTCTAGAAAAGGTGACAACCATAGCTGAGCATTGTGGAGCTAAACTGCTTTGACACTGTATGCAATTATAACTTAGGGATATCTCTGTGCAAAATATGTGTTATAAGCATACATAAAAGACAAGAAAACCCTTTTCTCTAACAAAGATAGTTGTATAATATTGCACACATATTTTGAAAAGGTCTATTCCATAAAACAACTGAATACATAATGAAAGAGATGTAAACTAACAAAGATTATGGGGTAAAATGTAAAACCCTTAAGACCTTACCTGCGTTCACACTGCCACGCAAGAAAGCAAAAGAATCATTTCAATCCTGCAACAGTGACACAATGACTTTCAAAGGTTTTTTTAAAAAACAGTTATGTGACAAAAACCCTATTCGGATTGGGCTAGTTTTATATGAGGAATGGGTTAATTTAATTATTCCTGAAGTATCTTTGGGATTCTAGTCCCGTCTGAATCAGTCATGTCAGTAATTTTTTATGGACTGCGTGTACGCATCTGAAAAGATTCTGTCATATTTTACCTTCTATAAAATGACCAGTAGAAATAACCTCAAGTAATATGTGTTCCAACTGACATGTTGGTAAAGATTCCATTATATCCCTTGGGAAAAGAGATTTTGTGCTTTTAATTCATTGTAAAGAAACTCCAGGAAGCGCTCTTTTCTACCATAAACCAGAACAAAACCTAGTATTTGCTGAGTTTAAATTGCATAAAAATAAAATACAGACAACGTTTAAAAGTACTTGTCAGATCAGTGAGACAACCAAGCATACATCATGAAAACACTAATTTCTACAGAGATCACATAATCTGTGTGAATGTATTATAATTACTGCAGACATCCTCTGGCAACATTACTTAACAGACATACACTGATCAGCCATAACATTAAAACCACCTGTCTGATATTGTGTAGGTCCTCCTTGTGGAGCCAAAACAGCTCTGATACGTCAAGGCATGGACTCCACAAGACCTCTGAAGGTGCTGCTGTGGTATCTGGAACCAAGATGTTAGCAGCAGATCCTTTAAGTTACGAGGTGGGGCCTCCATGGATCGGACTTGTTTGTCCAGCTCATCCCACAAATGCTCGATCAGATTGAGATCTAAGGAATTTGGAGGTCAAGTCAACACCTTGAACTCTTTGTCATGTTCCTCAGACCATTCCTGAACAATTTTTGCAGTGTGGCAGGGTGCACTGTCCTGTTGAAAGAGACCACTGCCATTAGGGAATATTGTTGCCATGGAGGGGTGTACTTGGTCTGCAACAACGTTTAGCTAGGTAGTACGTGTCGAAGTAACATCCACATGAATGCCAGGACCCAAGGTTTCCTAGCAGAACATTGCCCAGAGCATCACACTGCCTCCACTGTCTTGCCTTCTTCCCTACAGGCATAGGTAAGTGACGCACATGCACCCAGCCATCCACATGATGTAAAAGAAAACGTGATTCATCAGGCCAGGCCACCTTCTTCCATTGCTCCATGGTCCAGTTCTGATGCTCACTTGCCCATTGCAGGTGCTTTCAGCAATGGACAGGGGTCAGCAAGGGCACACTGACTGGTCTGCGGCTACACAGCCCCATACGCAGCAAGCTGTGCAGCAGTTTGTGCTACAGTAGCTCTTCTATGGGATCGGACCAGATGGGCTAGCCTTTGCTCCCCATGCACATCAGTGAGCCCATGACCCTGTCGTTGGTTCTCCGGTTGTCCTTTCTTGGACCTCTCTTGGTAGGTACTAATAACTGCATAATGGGAACACCCCACAAGACCTGCCATTTTGGAGATGTTCTGACCCAGTGATCTAGCCATCACAATTTGTTAAAGTTGCTCAGATCCTTACGCTTGCCCATTTTTCCTGCTTCCAACACATCAACTTTGAGAACTGACTGTTCACTTGCTGCCTAATATATCCCACTCCTCGACAGGTGCCATTGTAACGAGATAATCAATGTTATTCACTTCACCCATCAGTGGATTTAATGTTATGGGTTATCTGTGTATGTCTGAAAATCTTATCCTGTTAGAATAGTACTAAAATTAAACTACTGATTCCTCAGACCAATCCTATAAAATCCTATAAAATCAATGTTATTCACTTCACCCATCAGTGGATTTAATGTTATGGGTTATCTGTGTATGTCTGAAAATCTTATCCTGTTAGAATAGTACTAAAAATAAACTACTGATTCCTCAGACCAATCCTATAAAATAGGTTGTACAATTACCCCCCCCCCCCCCCCCCCCCCCCCAAATCCTCCCCAATTCATCCTAAACACAACTAACACAGCGATATGTATAAATTACACAGCAGACTATATGCATTTTGGCTACCACTGTTTCTTATTTGAAATGGACATGTCATGCCCACGACAAACTGAGACTGACATCAGCGACTTGTTATTTGCTAGTCTGAAAGCAGGGTTAGTGAGGAATGCTGCTGTCATGCTTTGACAAGGTACCCCTCCTCTGTTTTCCAAAATCACAAGCACCATCAGAAACACTGTTTATAATTTCTGACCCACATCAGAAATAGATTTCAGTGGAAATATTTTCTGCCAAAAAATGCTCTCACCTTTGCACAAGGCTCACCTCTTTTCAAAAAAAGAGGAAATAACCAGTTGCATTTTCTGTGAAAACTTCACAGTAAATATACGACATAATATACGATATAATATTGGTCCTGGAGAGGGAAGAGAACATCCATACTCCGACATACAATTTAAGGGGGGGGGGGGCGTTGCTGACTGAGAAAGATCACTGGGAGCAATCTGTTATTGTACAATATTAAATGTTAATTCATTCTGAGATGTCAACAGCAGCACACCTTCAGTGTGAAACCTGGTGTAGGATTTATGCAATAGAAGGCTACACATAAATTATGTTGCTATGAGAAGTTCCCCTCTTCCCAGGCAGACATTTTACTCCACACTTTCCTGCAGTAACACAAAATGGCCACCAGCTCGGCTCAGTGGGAGAGAAACTGTTTCACTAAGCCATGCCTGCTCCAGTGCTGTAGCACACAAAATTAAAAAAAATCGAACTGTGTCTATTGCGTGCTCTGTCTTTACATTGCCGCACACAGAAGGACAAATCTCTTTATTTGAGCTTTTCCTCTTTCAGTTGTTTCTAATTCGTTTAAATCCTTGGCAAATCAACATCCTATATCCCAAATACTTCTCCTTTGCTGAACAACTAATGTTCACAAGTCAAGATCCTCTAAAATGTCCTCTCTGCAGTGGTCACATGAGCATTATGTAATAAAATTCTAACCATGATGGTTGTGTTGTCCTAAACACCCCTGTCCTATTTGGTACATTAATCTATTTGGGTTAAATGTGTACACAATACTGAGATGTAGGCCATAATGTTAAAATATACATAAATTAATCTATGAATATTCATCACATACACATAGTGATGTTTGGGATCACAGAGACAAGAATAAGAAGAATAAATTGTTCATAAAATCAATCCTGTTACGGTACTTTGAAACACACTGATGAAATTGGAGCTACTTGCAGACAGTTCTCTCATTTTATGTAAACCACTTTAATAGTATCTGTAGTTATTTTTTGGTTTATTTGCTGATATTATTAATAAACTTGATAATGCAATGCAGGATCCCACTATATGATCATTTTGTTCTAGTCACCTGGAATGTTATCCAGGGCTATTAGAGGACCACAGCACAGTAACGAAGAAAGAATGAAATAGATAGAAAGCTGCAGGAAAAGGAAAAATGTCTTCCTTTAGATATTTACACAGTTGTTGGCCAATCAGGAAGCTCTGCTGCTATACCAGTTTAAACCAGTTCACCTCAGTTTTTTCCCTTCACTTAGAGAAATATGCTTTGCATGTATTTATTGATTTATCTCTTTTATGCTGTGGGTATATTTTAATGAGTATAACAATCATCCTGATAGAATAACCTGAACCACATTAAGGTTTTCATTCTGAAGAAAAAAAGCACAAAAAAGGTTTTAACCTAATATTTTAAAAACACAAAATTTTGGATACTTTTCAAATGTTTTTTAATTGTAATATATACACTTACAGGCTCAGGTTCTGGGTAAAATGGAAACTGTCGGAGCAATAGTATGCTTTTAAAATCACCCTCCCCCATGTCATACAGCCTTTCCTGCAGTAACAAAAAATCACCACCAGCTTAGCTGACACGCCTAATGTGCAGCAACTGCACATGGAGAAAACTGCAGTAGCCTGATTATTTTCAGAATGATTTCTAATAGCTGTAAAAATCAAGTTTTGGACTCCCATAAGCCCTGGGCTATAAAAATACTGATGAAGAACTTTTTTTTTTTTTTAAGTCTTTCATCTGTGTTTTTCATCAGATCACCCTTAATCTGTAAGGAAACTGAAGAACATGTTTCACTGAGTGAGAAATATAACCAATAATTGATATTGTGATGGTTTCAAAATATTGGACATTAATGGTGTATATAATAGTATACATATTTTTATGGAAAAGCGTGCAATATTGAGAAACTTTTGTTCTGCAGGTGTCTTCTCAAATGTGTAAAAGCTCAAATATTGTTTAAATGTAATCTACTTCTAAAGAGAAAATTTGTCGAAAACATGAATAACTAGCATCAAGGGACTATCATCAAGTAACACTAAGACCATTTAACCAGTAATATATTTTATTGTCACTATATTCTGAAATAGATTGAGTAAGCCTATATTTGTGAGGCAAGTGTTATATAGGATTGACATTACTTTGATTATTTTTGACTACAAGGCACATTCAGATCTATCTTAATCTTAAATCACATACAGCTTTACATAGCAACAAAGACCAGAAGGGCTGACCTTTGATCATAAAAATGGGCCTTGCTCTAATTTAATCCTAGCTACAGTTGGACTGAGAGAGCAAAAGTATGATTAAGTGTTGTGATCCTTAGCCACCCGGCATGCTGGGCAGGACTGAGAAATGTGTGGGTACTGTATTAGCATAGTCTTTACCTTAAACTCAGTAGGGTCTGTTTAAAAATCTGTCTAAACAACATTGGTTTTGAAGCTATACATATGTGTTGCATGGCTGGAGAAAGCCTAACCAGTTGTCCCTACGTCATTTGATGTTAGCTAAGAAATCTATCTTTGTGCCCCCTGTTTTTGTGAAAGAAACAATCAAAAAAGGAATGGTAATTCACCATAAACAAGTACAAAAAAATCCACAGACTAATATAGAGATAAAGGCGTGCACAGGAAAATCCAGCACAGTCAACCTGTGCACCAAAGCCATGCACAGTTTTGCCCCTCCCCTTAGTGAACACAGTGAATGCAGAGGAGTGAGTGGAAAATTACTGGAGGATGGGCCATACTATTTTATACAGCCTAAGGGGTGATTTTTGTAAGATTAACAACAATATAAAAAAATCTCTGCTAAATAACACCCTACACAATATAATTTCATATTTTAAAAACTGATATGCTTACAAAATGCAGCAAAATTTAGATTTTAAAAAATTTACTGAGAAGTGACCAATGAGTCAAACAATGTAACCTGAGCTGTGGTATGTTACTTTGAAAGAGCAAGAAACAGCAAAAACAATGAGAGAACAAGGCACAACGCCCAGTCCACGTGCTATTTAAATACACAAGCAGAAAACCTAAAAGAAGGCAGGATAACCAGATCAGAGCACCATGAGCACTGTGAGGCTGTGGGGCAATGTGGCACGCAACCACGCAATCACTACTTGATATTAACATTGTAATTTTCACTAACCAAACTGTACTAGAGTTTATTTCATTAATTGGTGCTGTTTTAACTATTTAAAAAAAGGAATGGCATAATCATGCAAAAATCCAAAGGCTTAATCATACAGGGCCACTCTACCATATCACTTATCAACATGCATTATATGGGTATTCATGCACTCAGTATTTTAGCAAAAAAATCAGGACTTCAATCACTTTCTGTTAATGCCAATTTGCCTTTGTGTCTCATTCATGAATAACATCTTGCAATTTAAAAAATGTTGGGACCAAAATCACTTTTAGTGTATTCTGGTGAAATGCCTTGTTAATGAAATGTTTCCTATCACCAAAAAAGTATACAAATCATTCATTCAGAACCATCAGGTGTTCTCCTTCTGAACTAGTGGACTATCCCCATGTTCCTGTTTCCCATCCAAGTAGCAAAGTCATCTCCTCGTGACCATCAAATGGAAATAGTACAAAAGGTCCATGCTACATCACTCTTTATTGGTTTTGCCAAGGATTTGATAATTTACCATACTTCGTGGACTTTTCCAACTTCGTTTCAGGGCAGGATGCCAGGCCCAATGGAGTTGGATGATGGATATGATAATTGCTCAAATTATTTGGGACCAGCTTGACAAGCACCTTCACATTCTTCCTCTAACTGCAGCATAATGCTGATGGTGACATGTGAGGAACACCTCTCATGCTATGGAAATGCTGCTGACTACCCATTACCTTCCTTTGATGCTGCATACTGCTACAGGGAGTGAAGCAAGCAGCAGAAACTGCTACAGAGCCTTCTAGCAATACAAAAATAAGCTGCTTTCCTGTGGTATTGCAGCAGAAACAGAAATGGGTAGAAGGCTTGGCTGCTCAGCCCCCATGGAAATGTAAGAGTGAATTGCAGTGGAGCTGGGAACAGACCCTGACCAAATGCAAGAGCTGTTAGTGGTAACGCAGCAGCCTAAAGAAGAGTGGGCTCAGACGAAGTACAGTACAGCTTCCTCACATACAGCAACAGACTCTATTTCCAGTGGTTCAGTTTAATTCGCTAAACTTGAGGCACACTTGGGCTGAAAGCCCTGATAGCACACACTCTGGGAGTTGGTTGTGGCTCAGCAGCAGCAGTGAATGAGATGCAGGTTGGAATTAAGGCTGAGAATCCGCCACCTGACATAGCTGATCAGATGCCTTATCCATTTTGCCCAAACAAGTGAATGGGGTATTCCATGATGGACCAGTTTCATTAAAGAGCTCTGTGCATGTTTAAGAGCACACTGAAGTTGTGACCTAATAACAGGGAATGCACACTGGATGCAGTGGCAGATGCAGAAGCCCTTGGGCTGAGCTCAGTGCCTCTCATAGAGAGACCGGTGGCCTCACTAGTGGTACAGGCTGATGAACCTTTGCACAAAGATCTGTGCTGCATAAAACCAAAGTATAAAAGAACTGACATGCTGGTCTGCAAAGCTTATGATACTCTGCTCAGTGTAAGCTGTAATTCTAACACAGTAGACCAGTGGGTCCTGAGCCATAGTGAGATAATGCCTACAATGAGCCCAGAAATCCTACAGGCTGTGCTCCATGCTATGAGATCCATAGCAGTGTAAATCACTAGGTCTGTTGACAAGAAGACAGGTTTGGCTGTCTCAAATACCACTGCCAGAGCGTGGTCAATAAAAACACTCTGCAGTACCTCCTGCTAGTACCTGGAGAGGTCTTTGGCACACAGACCAGGAAGAACTAGATGATCATGTCTTGTTTTCTGAAACACAAACTCAACAGCAGGTTACTGTTAGCTGCCCTTGACTGCAGTCACATTCTTCCTGTTAAGTTGTGTTTCAGAAACAGCAGATCAAGAGAGTTACACAGGCTACAATACAGGCCATGTTTGTTCCACCTCAACAACTCAGAACACAAAGGTGATTACATGCTGGTGCTGGTTGTGACAAAATCTCCAGAGCAAGATTCACTGACGATGCCAGAGGACATTTTGGAAAATACAAGGTTGAACTGGGCTGGTTTTCCCCCTGCAGCTTAAACATAGCTTGATAACATCATATCAGTGGCTCCTGACCACAATGTCCACTGTCCAAAATCCATATTTCCACATTCCAACTGCTGTGGAGCACAGGCATTTTCTCACTTATCACATGAGTGGGGTGATGTACCAGTTCATTCCTTCTCTTTCGGATTGCTGTAGCATCCAGGGTGTTCAACTTGCCTTAGTGCCCCTGCAATGCCAGGGTCTGTGTGTACTCTCTCTTCTCGTAGGTGACAAGTCAAACAGAGTTCCTGATCCCACATGTCGAAGCTTTGGGACAATCACAAGAAGAGACAGTGCCATGTCCCAGACATGCGTGCCATGTGAACCATCTTGATAGAAGACAGAGCTGTCTCGACTATGGATGCAGTCCGTAAATTGAAGATTTTCTACATCTGGCAGGGATGTTGTAAGCAACAACCCATGTAGTAAAACTGAGAATACTGCACCTCAATCCATTTCAGTTCTGGTGTCAGCAATATCACAACATGAGTCAGTAATAATTTCAAAAGTCTGTGCACATGCCCTAAGGTGTTGGACCACTGCAAATTTTGAGGCTCTCTCTAAGAAAACAGGAGGCGTAACAAAAATTGCCTTCCAGCAAGCGTTGTTGAGGTGGGTGAACAAAATCTCAAAGTGGGCAGATGCACACCTGCTGCACCTAAGAGCTTGCAGCAAGCCTGTACCTGAGGATTGGCAGCAGGTGGTCTAGCAAATTTAGAACATGTACAGCAGAACCACAGTCATTTTGTTTGCAAACAGACTAACTATCCAATGTGGTTCACAGACAGGGCAGAGGTACAGGCTCTGGGCCAAAATATGTCAACGGTCTGGGCCAGAATGTATCAACGCACAACTGGCCAAATCTACAGATGTATGCTTTTCTGTATAAATCTACAGCATATCCACCAGTCTATCAACGATAACCCCAATCTGGCCAACAGGCCGTGGTTTCAGCTGTTGTTCACCTTCTACCCATCAGACCAGAGATGCTGTCCCAGATTTAAGGCTAACAGTGGCACAGTAGACCACACACCTTGAAACTGAGTCTAGTGTCTGGGAGCCATTCCAGCAAACTGGCATGTTCACAAGTGGTCAGATACACTCTTATTGTATGTGCTTGTTCCAACTAAGTGCCAGTTGTATGCGAGCAAATTAAATGTTTTTTTCACTATGGTGTGCAACATTTTTTTATTTTTATGTATCATTTTGTATTATCAATCAGAATGCAGTGTGTACATTGGGGACTAAAATTCATACATGTGACAATATAGCTGAAACAAGACTTCCTGCAATATTAATAAATCTATGTATCTTCTCTTGCAGATGAGTATGCAACTGTGGCAGCCATGTGTCCTGTGAGGGTTCTCAAGCAATAGGTGACAGTTAGCCGGCAGGTGTCTGCCCAGTGGTTTGTGTGCTTTGGGAAGCACTGTGCTCTAAACACAGGTTAGCCGACTGAGTATTCCTGATTTTTCAGGCATACCTGAACATAAGGCAAGAGGATCCTTCTTCGATTAAATGCTATTCAACATGCTTTATTGCTACCTGCTGGGCAGAACTAAAAGGAGTGTCACTTTTGTAAAACAGCAACATGAGGATTCATGTCTACTTTCACCACATTTTACAGATTGAATGTTGCTTCATCACACCCTATTTGCTTTGTGTTGAACATGAGCAATTCTCCTCCTCAATAAAGTACAATATCAGAACTGTTTATGAGGGGCCCCTATCAGGACTTGTTAGGAACCCTTGGAACGACTTTGATATATGGCCTCCAGTAGTCCCACAGGAAACCGCCCTGGAGGTCTGGAACATGAGTAGAATGGAAGGTTACAAATATGACTGTGGTTTTACTACTAAGTGGAGGACTGCCAGGCCACCTGGGTCACTTGTATTGATAACAATGGCCAATGATAAAGGTCCTTTTATAGGATACAACATGGGGTCATGGTCACAAGGTGACAACTTTTCTATTGGTACTCAGCATGGAAAGAAGTACATGGGAATACTCCACTAGAAATATTCCACTAGGTAATTACCTCTCCAATTAGTTATAGAAGCTTGGTTAAGTATGACGATTTCTATTATAAGATATATGACAAAACGTTCAACATGTGCAATACTATTATCATGAAAACTTCAAAGGGGCGCCAGTCTGTCTTCAACAGATTTGAAATACTTTAACTAATAGACGGATTCACCATAGCTGTAGTAGAATTGTAGCCATTCAGGGCCTTGGCACCCAGCTTACTGTAACCGATGCTTTACTTAAAGGAGACTGTTTTCCCATACTTGCGCAGTTGCCATTCCATCACAGTTTATTACAAATTAGCCAAAGTATATGATACAAAATATATAGTATAACCCATAACAAGTATTTATAGAAGGCAAATACTGCAACATTATACCTTTCTATCTTGCTACTAAGATACCACCATTCAACCAAGGACATAAGATGTACCCAAGGATAACAGATTCAAGGTAACTGAAAGGAACACTGAAACACTTAAATACCACCTTGAGCATACGTGCCTGCATGCTTAGATTTTCTCAAAAGGTCACATAGTGACGTATGATGCAGTATTTCCAACAAATACCGCCTCATATTGAAATAATTTCCTTTCTCTTTCTTATCTATGCACATGTTGGATTACCAGATGTGTGCATCTGAGAAGTGTGGGGAACATGGAAAATGATTTTTAATGCCCCTGAAAATATAGACATTAGAAAAATACAAATAATATTAAAATACTTAAATTGTTCAGCTCTATAATTGGACATATTTTACATATCTGCAATATCCTGTCATGTATTCAACACAGACTGCACCAATGAAAACTAAACAGGGTCCTATTATCGCTGCTGCTTCACTGCAGACGCTACAGATTTCCCCAATCTATTGTATGCATACAGTCTATGGTCCTCCCCTGAACTAGGTTCTTGTTGGTTTTTGTCTGTGTTGGTGTTGCTGCAAATATCTCACTTACCAACAGCATGAGGTTTTTGAAACTACATACAAATGTGGTTTGAATACGATTTGAAAAAGTCAGATTTAGATTTAGTCATGTTCAGATTTAGTTTGCTGTTCAGCCAGTAGAAGATTTCTCGCACTCAAATAAGGTAGGCCAAAAAATTTTATTTGAGTTGCCTGTCCAAATATAGCCTTTAAGTTCTTCTGCATGAACCTAAGCTGGCAGATGCTAATTCTTTTGTTGTTCTCATTTGCTTCCCATTTGCAGTGGTCAGTTGGAAGAGAGCTGACTTTTTGCCAGGCAAATTTTATTCACCACTAGCGTAAATGCCACTAGCTAGCTTAACTAGCTGGATGTCCAAAGGACTCAACAGGATGGCAACTTGTTTCAAGGGGGCAGCACTTTAACAGGATGGTAGAACTTGTCATAATGTGGTCATTTAATAAGGTCGTGATGTGGTCATTTAATTGGGGCACAGTATTTATATGCCCTTGCACAAGCACAACCATGTTAAGTTTAATTCATACCATTTCGTTATCATAATTAATTGTTCTCTGACATTGGTCAGTTTTGATCAGTTCTATTTAAGAACTGAAATATTATTTGTGCTTTGACATGTGATCACTCGTGATCACTAAAAAAATTATTGGTTATTGGTCAGTTCTATTTAGGATTTGATAAATATTATTTGTGCTTTGACATGTGATCACTTGTGATCACTAAAAAAAAAAATTGTTTGGTTCCATTTAGGAGCTGGTGAATATTTAGCATAAAAATAAATACATGGAGGTGTTAAACATTTTAGAGAAAATAAATATGCAGAAGTATAACAATGTTGCCCAGTAATCTAATCTCAGAACCTCAGAACATTCCTACACCAGCAACAGGGTTAACAGTTACAGTCAAAAGCCATGTAAATGGCTGAAACTCAGTTAAAACTAGCAATGGATACTGAAAATAAGAAACGGTCATAAATGCAGTAGTGATATAAATGCAATTCAGAAACCGGCAAACCAAGTCAGTAAAGTGTAAAAACTCACCCAGTGTTTTAAGACCGGCGATGCGCGTGTACTTTCACCGGTACGTCCAGAATGTATGAGTAAAGCACTAGTCTTTGCTTTGTTATTGTTTACATGTACTGATTCTGTTCCTAATTTGAAAGTGCCAGGCTTACAGCGTGACTCGTCAACGCGTAAGGGTGACGGAATTGCATACAGTCACACAAACACACAAGTGGACTGACTGTAGACAGTAGGAGTGTGCGTGTGTGTGTGCGCGCGCGCGTGTGTGTGTGTGTGTGTATGTATATGTGTGGCCGCGGTCTTGGTGAAACAGTGTAGAGGCTCGAGCGCTCTTCCTCTCTCGCGCGCACGGCGTTACAAAGCCCAGAGGAGGAGGGGGGAGCACTGCGCGAGAGCAAAGAGACTGAGAGAAAACGACTACCTCCTACCTGCTGTGAAAGAGTTAGCAGAAAAAAAAGCCCTCTGACGCTACATGAGCTAAAATCAACCCATAAGAGTATGAGTTGTTGTGACTTTAAAGGTAGAATTTACACGCGGTAACGCACGAGCTCTTCACGTGAATTATGTAATAATTAAAGTGCTCCAGTAAAACTGAAATCAGCTCATGTCTGAACATCAACATTTTATAGTTTAATACCGCGATAATATGCAGAATCGTTTTACTAATCGTAAAGACTCACACTGAAGTGTATTATTATTATTATTCATATTTACTGATTATACTAGTAATTGCCTATAATATAATATCTATATTTATATTTTAGTTTTAAAATTATAAGTAACAGTTATTCTCATACAGTATGTGTATGTTTATTTCGACTAAACCCATGCAAAAACGACTTTCCGGGGATCGTTTCTCACCCCCCTCCCTCCTGCTCTCACACAATCCCCAATACGACCACATGCAGGGCAAAAACTACAGTACCGGATCCACGATAAATGTGCTCATCATCATGTACTGAGGGGGCTGTGGAACTAAAATGAAAAGAATGGAAATCTTAGAGCTAGTAGGTTAAAAACTATACATAGGAAAAAGAAATAGGTTTGTGGTGAGGAAAAAGGGGGAAGGGAAACGTGAGAAGATGTGCGCGCGAGGGGGAAGGGAGGTGGGCGGAGCCTGTGCATACACAATGTCAATGCCAAATGTTCAAACAGCTCTGTGTCTAGTGTGTCTCAAATATATAGCATAAATATATATATATATATATGCAACAATTATAGGTTATAATTGATTAGTTCACACAGAACAATGGGTTTATTAACAGTCTAGCTTGTGTGCATATGGCTGTAATTGGGTTTGTCATGTTATCACTTGATAACATTTATTTTGTAATTATGAAATTCTATTGGCTAGTATTTGAAAAAAAAAAATTATCTAACTCCACTCCAACTAATCTCCAAAGACCAGATGAATTTTTAATAACCTTTTTACCTCAATGGTGAAAGTCTCTGTTCATACTGTGCATGATTCATCAGTACTGATGATTCATAGCATAATAATTTTTGCCATAATCTTCCGTTAAAAGGCCTCTAAACCTTAACAAAGAGAAATGTATTGGTTTTTGTATCATTCTGTCTTTAAAGCAATGTTACTATATTGAAATTAGCAATACTGGGGGGCCAAACACCTTACGATGAAATGAAGGGACATAAAAGTGCAAAGAAAATGATATGGAAAAGCTCAAAGGTGAAAATTTGATAACAGCTTTTACTATATAGTCAGCCATTTTGTTTCTATGCCACATTCTGTTTGAGTCTTGATGTGTGTGTTCTCCCTGCCCAAAATGTCTGCTAGCCTATTTACACTGCAGTTCCACAAAGGACCTCTAGGGGTTTTCACATTTGAGAAAGTGTGTATATATATATTTTTTTTTCTTTTCATGTATTTATCACATGCTTATTTAGGCCTGATCTGAAATGTGGCCCCAGCAATAAAAGTGATTCTTGTTAAATGCTTGTTGCTTCCAGATGATGGGGAAAGAGACACCCAGTATAGGCTATGATTTGGATAAATGAGAACAGCGCGGCCTTTGTTTGGTTAGGCAGTTTTCGGTTCATCTTACCAGTACAGTTTCTCAAAAAAAAAAAAAAAAAAAAAAAAACTGTGGCAGTGTCTGATTAAAAAGAACAAAAGCACTAAAGTGTAAAAAAAAAAAAAAAAAAAAAAAAAAAAAAGTGCAGTTGTGAATTAACATGCATAAGAAAACAACAAAATAGTCCTAACAATAGGAACTTAAGAGTGTATAAAGTCAAAGCTGAAGGGATCATATGTGAAATGGTGAAATGGTGAGGACTCAGGAAAGCAGCCTCCATGTTTTTCTGTTCTAGAATTTTCTAAAGCAGACTCTCTGGCCACGCCCATTTCCCCCTCTAAGACGAGGGAGGGGTTGAGGCGGGAAGCGCGCGCGAAGCACACTACAGTCAGACTGAGGAGGGGAAAAAGAGCGCGAGCACAAACATGGCGACAGTGTAGCATGGCAGCCATGTAGAAAACTTTAAAACCCATTAATTTTTTTTTTTTTTTTTGCATTGACTCATTTAATCCATAACCACCCTTATTTTATTATTCAGACAACATTTAATGACAGTTCCTACTTAAATCCTACGAATAAAAAGGTGTCATGTAGGAATGACGTGTTCTACCACATTTTATGGCACTATGTTACATGAAATTAGTAATCCTGTGTTTGTATAATCGTGTCAGTTTATATTCGATATCTGCGATATTCGTCGACCATCGAAAACCCGCGCGCTTCGACTGTCGTGATTGGCGCGTTTCACGTGGCGATCCGGTTTCCCGCGTTGGGCTGTGTGCCATCCTGTGGCCATGAGCAACAGCCTTGAGGGTCTATTTATTGTCCTACGCCGCCCCCTGCTGGCGAGCATGCTCCTTCTGTTTAAAAAATAATAATAATAATAATGCTGAGGAATAAATGAGCGCGTGCACAGACCACTGCCGTGATCTGATTTCTGTAGTTATCATGCAGCTCGGCTAAGTGGTCATGTCAACAGCACATGCATGGAATTAAAATGTTTCAGGAAAAAAAAATACACACTTGTGTGTTAACCATTCATAGAAAAAGCTACGCATATGCATGGCATTTATGAATGTCGTTCGCACAATACACTGATCTCCTTACATGTGCCAGGTGTTAAGCAGTTTAATAAATGCCACTTGCTCATAGCCGCTGTACATGTGCAAGTCTCTACTGTATGTCACTTTAAATAAAAGCGTCAGCCAAATAAGGTAAATGCAATTTATTGCATGTTAACTCAATAGCACAGGTTCCCAGCCCTGGTCCTGTAGTACACCCGGTCCTCCAGTAGTTCCTGAAAGAGCTTGTTGTTGGTCGCTGTAGGGGAACCCAGGATACATTTGGACATCCAATACCGCAGGCGTAACCGATTCAGTGATGGCTGGGAAATGCCCACTATCCCCATTTTTTCTGAAAGAACACAGAACATGCAGACGCTCTCTTCAAACGACATGATAGGCAACTTCCTCCATCACGAGAAGCCACATGGTGCATCCATTAATACCCCAACTCCATCGCCCTTTCATTTAAGTCTGAGAATAAATATAAACATTTACCCAAAATGCAGCAACCTAAAAGCTTTGAAGGTCATTCAATTCAAACGATTAACCCTGAACCCAAAATCCTCAGTGAGGCAACACATTCCACTTGCAGGTTCATTTCCACCCCTAAGCACCTCATCTGTTTGCGCTACGCATACAGGGGCATAGTGAGTTACTGTCTGTGTGAAATTTTACATTCTCTTAGTGTCCACATGGGTATCCTCGGGGTTGTCTGGTTTCCTCCTTATATCCCAAAATCATGCAAGTAGGTGGTCTGGCTACGTTAAATTGCCCCTAGGTGTGAAAGAGTGTGTGAATGTGATTGACAGGTGTCTCAGGAAAGGCTCTGGATCCACCACCACCCTGCCCAGGATATAGTGGTTACTGAAGATGAATGATGCAGGGAGACCATAGCTTTGTCTCAAATGGTGTGTGTTGTGTAGGTTTTGTGTAAGGAAGATGTAGTGGTATGAATTTCACTTAATGGCTGACGCACTGAGTGAGGCTGCTGCTACAAATAGGGATGAACAGATTTAATCCTTCTTTATCTGTAATGAGTTAAAAGGCTACTGTTGTAACAAGCTAGCAACTTGACGTGTGTTTGCCCAACACTTCATATGCTAGATACTAGTTAGCTAGTTAGCAACTAAATTTTTCCATTTTAATTACATAAACAAGCATAAGCAAGAAAGCAGACAGATTGACTACATCCAATTAATTAGCATTACATTCTTACAGGTGTTTTGTCTCTGTTTTTACTCTTCTGCTTTTTCCTTTTTGTGTTTTTTCCCCCACAGATAGATATAAATGCTTCATGAATGCCACTTCTTAATGATTTTCTGACATTAGTTACATAATTTAGTTATGTAAATTGCAGTTTCTATTCTTTTCACACCACAAGGGCCCTCTGTGACTACCTGATACTAACATTTTTTGTCAAATGATAGTGAAGTGTCTTTTTTTGGATACGTATATTAAAAATCATGGGGCCCCCTGGTGGTCTGGGGGCCCTAAGCAACCACTTATACCATTTATAGCGAGAAACGGCCCTGGCTACAACAGAGACACAATCTAGTGCGAAAAAACCACAGATTTGGATTTTAAAATCAGTTGTTCCTGGGCAGGTCAGTGTTGTGAGGTACTGCACAGTGATTTCTGTTTCTGCTGTTTTTCATACAGCAGAGATGTTGTAGATGATGATATATGGTTACAGAAAAGTCAAAGGAAGTCAAAAACTGATGGAAAAACATTTATTAAATGATGTAATAAATAACACTTAAAAACATAGCACTCAGCAAGAATACCATCCTTGTAATTTAATATTTCACAAAAAGCATTAATGAGAAAAAAACGTAGATTAAATAAATAAAAATATGTATTCATCCAAAGATTGGCAGAATGTAAAAGATGATCTGAGGTGTGATACAGTTCAATTTCACTTGCCTAAACAGATCATGAATTGACCTGTGCTTTGACTAAAACATCAAGTGTTTGACACTAAAGTGAACTTTTAAACATCAAGCAATACCATTGTTCCAGCGGTATACATGCACACTAATATAAACAATGGCACACCTGAAATATTAAAAAAAAAAAAAAAAAAAAAAAAAAATTACGTTGAATATTATGTTCTTTTTTGAGTTGCTTGAACACTGGAAAGATGGAGCTAAAAGATATAAAGGCACATTCTCTCATACACAAACACAAACACACACACACACACTTGTGCACACACAGTCTAGAAACATGTTTACAAAATGTATTGGGATAAACCTTCAAAAACCTTGAGTTGAGAGGAATCAAAGATTTCTGCTTAGTACTTGGTGTGCTATTCTGGATAATGTGAAAGTCCTGAACTGGTGCCCAAAAGGATCATTAGTCATTTGGGTAAGCTACGTAAAACATGCAGCCAGTGGTAAATGCTGCAGTGTGTTTAGGAATAGTTAAACAGGAGCGCATCAATATACTATCGTCAAAGTGCAAAAAAAAAAAATAAAAAAATCGTCAACGTTTCTGAGTTCTGAATTGTTTTGGCAGGTAGAGAATAAAACCTATTAGAGAAAATGATCACACAAAGGAGACTTCACACAAAGATTTATAAACTCCTATGTATTGTGTGCAGTTGAATGGCAGTGCTGTCATCCATCTATACTGTGGCAAGTTAACTGTAATATCTAGAGGCTATGCTCATGAACGTTTCAGCCAGTCTCCCTCTTAGGTTGATGTGCTGTCATTATGTGTTTTAAAAAGGATGGTTTGCAAAAAGAGAGGCAACGACGAACATGCTCAGATGGATAAAAAGCTTTAAGATGAACTCCACAAGGGCACGTGCTAATGTATTTATCCGCAAAAATATTATTTGTTATCATCTTTCATTATCGACCTCGCTTCAATCATTCTCTCATTCACTGTTTCCCCCTTACAGGTTGCTTTCCTGTGTGCTGTTGCTGGTTGAGATGGGATGGAGTCCTCCGTTGTCATTGAGCCTTTTGGCCCGGTACGTCTCGTAGTGGATGTTGTGGGTGACCTCCTTCAGGTCTTGGAGGTGAGACCTATAAAGAGACAAAGTCAATAATCAGTACATAGTGTTTAACATTTACTGAGGCAATTATACCTGAATTGAGCCTGAAATGGTTGAAGATAAGTTTAAGGAATAAAACACTTCAGGACATGCTCTAATTTGTTACTTATAAGCTGTTTCTAATGAGAATTGACAATGATAACAGGAAAAAAAAAACAATCTTGCAATGTAATTTTACCTGATCAGGAAATCCCGTAGTTGAGAGAATTCACAGTGATTTGGGTTCTCAACTGATGGGAGAACAACACAAGAAATTGATTGTTAGTTATCTTACAACCTCCAAAAAAGTCTGCAAAAACAACCCCAAAAAATCTGCAAAAAGATCAGAGTTTAAGTGGCTGTGGGACTGGCATCTAGGGAGAATCAAACACAAGGTAAACAGGTACAATGACTGACATCAGAGATGACCTCAAAATGTCAGCAGTGACATGCCAAGTGCTCAAATAGGAGAGATAATTACTCATCTCTCTCCCCACCTCCAACCCCCTCCAATTCATGTTCATGACAGAAAGCGATAATACAAACTTATTTCTCTGACATTCCACAACTAAATTAAACTCTAATAACTAAAAATTGCAATTGTCGGTGAATTGCTGTGGTATAAGAGGAATAAAACACATACTTAAGTGTTGTTATAGGAATATAAGAAATTAAGAAAAAAATAACATCACAACATTTTCCTGTAAAACCATGTCCCACAGTGTTTAAGTCCTTAGATAACCAAGTCAGCACTGCAATGAGTCCTACTACAACTGAATCCTTCTAGTTATATCTGATTTAGATGGAAGGCCAGAGAATGACACAGTGAGCTTACCCACCTTCTACTATTCCCCAGGCAGTCTTCCGACCCAGAACCCGTTTGCAGTTGACTTGGTACTCTTTGTCACTTCCCACTACTGCAAAAGGCATGGCCTCCTGTACACACCCACACACACAGATTTAACGAGGGAAGACCGATGAGTCACAGACTGAGAGCATAATATAAGTGGAGCAACAGAGAACAAAAAATAGGACAGGAATATTGTAAATGAGGCGATAAAAGAAAAACAAACAGCAGTAAAGGACATGAGGCAGGAACATTGCAGCTGTGTTTTCTGAGTACTGTAGAGGGCAGTATCAATCAATTCGCACTGTACCCTGATCTTATCGTTATCAGCCTTGTCCTCCTGGTCCTCATCAAACTCCTTTTGTGGATAAAATTCGATTCCACACACTTCCAGCTCCTTCCTCACCTGGACAAGGGAAGAGAATTTAAAATATATATTTGTCATATACGTGATTTTTTTTGTCAACAGAATTAACACTGTCATCCAGACATCTAAGCAACCACTCAGCCATCCATCCATCTACTGACCCACCTATCAATTTACCCACCCTTCCATCCATCCATTCATCCATCCAACCAGCCACCCATCTACTCATTCATCCATGCATATACTGTATTCATCCATCCATTCATTCATCCATCCTATTTACCATCCATCTACCCATTCTTCCACATTCTTCCATTCTGCCCATCTAAAGATCCTTCCATCCATCAATCCATCTATACACTCATCTGTCCATCCATTCACCTACCCATATATCCAACCATCTATCCATCCATCAATTCATCCACCTACACTATATGGCCAAACGTATGTGGGCACCTGACCATCACAATCATATGTGCTTGCTGAACATCCCATTCCAAATCCATGGGTATTCATATGGAATTGTTTCAACCTGCTATAATAGCCTCCGCTCTTCGGGAAGGCTTTTCACTAGATTTTAGAAGATGACTCTAAGGATTTGCACCTATTCAGCCACATTAGTTCAGAACATTAGTGAGCTCTGGCACTGATTTCAGGTGAGAAAGTCTAGCATGCAAACTAGCTCCTAGCTCCTCCCAAAAGAACATCAGTGGGGTTGAGGTCAGGGCTCTCTGCAGGCCACTCGACTTCTATTACACCAGACTTGGCAAACCATGTCTTCAGGGACTTCACTTTATGCACAGCTTTGGGCCCCTTAGTTACAGTGAAGGGAAACTGTAATTCTACAGTATACAAAGACATTACAGTACAGACAATTGTGTCCCTCCAACTTTGTTTGGGAAAGGCCCTCATATGGGTGTGATGGTCAGGTGTCTACATTCTTTTGGCCATCATCCATCCATCCATCCATCTACTCATTAATCCATCCATTCACTCAACCATTCTACTACTGATCATCCATCCACCCATTCTTCCACATATCCATCCATCTAATGATCTCTCTACCCATCCATCCATCCATACACTCTTTCTCACTCTCTGCTTGAACTCTGTTTTTTCCTCAGGAGTGAGAGTATCCGCTTTGGCAATGACAGGAATGATGTTCACAGTTCGACTTAAATGCTTCATGAACTCAATGTCCAGCTGCCGCAGTCTGACACAAAGTGGATGAGAAAGATAGATAGAAAGGCAGAAGGTCAAAGAGAGCAGATACAGAACAATGGAGAAAAGGGGGTTGGGGGGCAGTTAATAGATTGAAGTGGCAGAGAGATCGCTGCAGCGACCGTGGCAAGACTCAAATGAGCCTGATTTGATTAATGTATCTCAGACAATCATTCAGACATATCATATTAACTGGCTGTTCCATGCAGACTGCCTTAAATTAAGTTCTTCTCTGCAGTGACCAGTGGGTACAGGGAACATCACTTTTTATTAATGTTACCCTCTTCCTTGGAGGCTCAAATCTGAACATTTTTTTCAATTCATGTTCCAATTTTTTGGAATTGTTTTACACAGAAATTCAATTACTATATGCATTTACACAACCTACTTCAGTTAATTGAAGCTAACTATTGTTAGATTCAAATTAATAAGACCATTTTGTGCAAGAAGAGGCATGCTGATTTCAGGATGTGATATATTTGCACTTACGAGTGTCCAGTTGGAGATATGAAGTACAAGCAGCAGTGCACTCGGGTGTCCGGAATCCGTTTTTTACGGGCAATGTTAACTTCCTCCTTTAGAAACTTCTCATACTGCTCATTGATATATTTAGATATTGGCTCCCAGCTATGAACACAAGTGGACAGCTTTAGATCACTAATAGAGTATAATTCAAAGACAGATGACAACAGGATATATTGACAAAGTATAAATAAATCCAATCTATGAAAACCTCCTTACTCACCAGTTTTCGTTGTTGATCTGGTCCCCAAATCCTGGAGTATCAATCACTGTCAGTTTCATCTTCACACCACCTTCCTCTATCACTACAATATAAAATAACTATGACATCACCAACAATTCACTCTGGTCAGTAACAAAGCCACAAAATAATGCATGACCAAACCCATATCTTGATCAAATATCAGAAAATCACTAAGTTTTTTTATTGATACCAAAATCGGTTATAATGGGAGAGAGAAAATTAGGAATGCTATAGAAAATTGGCTTGCATGCCAAACCTGCCTGAAATATAAAGCTCTAGTGTGAAAAACTGAGACTTGTTTGGCCAGTTAAGTTCATGCATTTTTACTTTACATTACTGATACCTCAAACATTGTGTGCTCATTCCAAGGATGTGTAGTGTGTATTCATGCATTTTATAAAAAAAAATCTAACACAAACAAATAGCCAGAAATTGCAAGAAACTAACACTAAAACCACATTTAAAATATACTAAAATTAACTCTAACTTGAATTGAAAATATAGAAATTTACAAAAATGCTACTTTTTGTCTATTGTTTTTGTGTAGAAACATGTGCCAAATTAATAAATGTAAATGAATTCATATATATATCATCAGCAGTATGCATATATTCATATATTGTCCAAAATAGAGCCTCTTGTCACAAGTTCAACAGAACTTTTGGAACATGCTTTAAATTTCCAAGATATTTTTGGACAAATGCAAAGCTGCAGCAATGTCGACACAAAAAGCTTTTCATGAAGTACAGTCACAACCCCAAAGACATACAGCTGACAATACAAAAAATCTTTCAAATATACAAAAGGGGGATTTTTCTACATGGAAAGAACCCAACACTGGCATACTATATCTGCCTGCACATTCAACACAGTTGAAACATTAAGCCTACACAGCAGTGTGTCTCAGCAGATTTGGGGTCTGGGCCAAATGCCATAGCCTACTGTTTTCCAGCTGTGCACAAACGCTGGCACCCAAAGGGCATTCAGTATCAGGCCTGTGGCATTGCCCAGGGCAGAGGACACACCAGGCTGCCTGTGACTCTGTCAACGTCCTTAAAGACAAAGAGTCCTTGTTTCCATGATGAAAGTTCAAGACAAAGAGAACATTAGGAACTTCCCAGTGAAACATATAGTGCTGTGATCTCTGTGAAATGGGGTTTTATTTTAGATGATACTTGGGCTATTGAGTTAGGTTTGATTTTTGTTTTTTTGTTTTTTCACTGCTCAATAAATTAAAGGAGGTTCCACCAAGAATGCTAATGTGACAGTGGATAGTGGGATAGTGGGACTATTTAACATAACTGAATTTGTCATTATTTAACTGAAGAAAGTTTCTAGTCATCCAGCATTTAACATCCGAAAGCCAATCAAAGACAATTTGCAGCGAGCCGCTTCTACCAGTTTTCAATGAGACGTACAGCTGTGTATCATCAGCATAAAAATGGCAGGAAATTTTCTACTTTCAAAAGACAGATCCAAGGGGAAGCATATACAAAGAAAACAGCATAGGGCCCAAGATGGAGCCCTGAGGTACAGCACAAGTGATGGCTGCTGAGGAAAAGGAGAAATGACCAATCCTAACAGAAATTGCTCTGTCTTTGAGGTAAGAGGCAAGCCATTTTAGAGCAGTTCCCTGGATGTGAACACCACACTTAAGATGATCCAGAAGACTAGTATCAAAAGCTGCGCTGAGCTCTGGTAAAATGAAAATGGCACATTTTCCACAATCACTGGATACATTGAGGAGGGAGAACTGTGGTGTTCTCTAAAACTTGAGTGGAATTTCTCCAAAATATTACCTTTACACAGAAATGAGGAAAGCTAAAAGAAGACAATTATTCTCAAAAACTTTGAGATATAGTCCACCTTACAGGTTGGCCTGAAGTTGTTAAGAATTGATGCATCTAGACTTGTGTGTTTAAAACAAAAAGGATCTCAACCACTGGCTCTGTTAGATCTTACCATGTGACACAGATTTAATCTCCACAGTTTTGGGGATCTTCTCATCACGACTCCAGCCAGAGCTCCGCCTGCTCACCTGAGACTTAAATAGAGTATTCACCATGGTGGATTTCCCCAAGCCACTTTGACCTAGGGGAAAGGACAAAAAAGTGGGAACAATGGAATGGCGCATAGGATAAGATATTCAAATAATTTACAGAAAGTTATCATGTGGGGGTTTACAGGTGAAACAGATTTATAAGATAACTTGAGAGACTAACTTGAGAGACTTTCTCGATTCATAGCTCAAAATTTTCACTAACCTACAACCATGATGTTGAAATCAAAGCCAGTCTTCATGGTCTTCTTCCTCATCTGTTCAATAATGGTATCTATCCCAACATATCCCAGCAATGTTGAGCCTCCTCCTGACCCCTGACCTCCAGCCCCTGAGCCCTGGAGGGGCGCAGGGGGGATGCTGTTGGGTGGTACCACATGAGATGGCTTGGCAGGGACGGCAGGTTTGGGTCTCACTTCCGGGGGCACGATTTCTGACATGTCTTTAGCAAGAGGAAACAAAAGTGAGACTGAGTTCTGGGGGTTTTAGGTAAGCTATTGAGTTCCTGACACAAGTACAGCTTACAGATATGTTATGAAGTGAAGTGAAGTGACTTGTGGCCAAGTATGGTGACCCATACTCGAAATTTGTGCCCATTTAACCCATTCAAGTGCACACTCACAGTAGTGAACACACACACAGTAGTGAACACACACACCCAGAGCAGTGGGCAGCCTTTTTTGCTGCGGCGCCCGGGGAGCAGTTGGGGGTTCGATGCCTTGCTCAAGGGTCTCACCTCAGTCGTGGTATTGAGGGTGGGAGAGAGCGAAACTAATACATGTCTGGTGTTCAATATTTTCCAAAAATATCTTCTGGGATATTTTTTTTTCTTGAAAGATTAGTCATTATTTGGTTATCTGCCACACCTTATCCATCAAGGGCCACAAGGCTTAAACATGTAAAGAAAAGTTACTTTATCTATTTGTTTAATTCTTGCTAATTTTCTTACCAATGATTTGTTGTTAAGACCATTAAAAGCTTAATATTTTGCCATTTTGGGCTTGGCCCATTGTTTTGCCCAGGAGTGTAGTTGTTAGTTGTGACATCTATTCAGTTAGCATTTAGATATAAACTGTGCACATCTTATCAACACTTGTGCTCTATCTGGGTTAAAACACAAGAGAGTGTAACATGGCATCACGTGAATAAAATACACTGGATTTTTTTTTTTTTTTTTTTTAAAGATCTAGGCCAAGTGTTTGGGAAAGAAACTAAATCACAGTTAAAGTCACCCACTTCCCTGACACGAAAAAACTAATTCTGGAGTATACTGAAATAATAATATTTTAAGAAAGGATATGGGGATGCAGGATGTAGGATTTCCTTCCTTCTTTTTCATTTTCTTTTGGGACATTCGGCTCTACATGTTCCTAGCTCACATGTTCGACTGCAGGGGAAAGTGATGAGATGCAGAAACACCACAACATTCAATCAAACGTAAGCTCAGATAAAGATCTGCGTTATACATAGTGCGTTAGAGTTTTTTTTTTTACAGCCCTAGACAACGGGAGGTATTTCTTTCAGCTCTAACTCAGAATCCAAGTATTTGATAAAATAAAAACCTGAAACTATTTCAACTATTTCAGTGTTGAAGTATTCTATTACAATCTAGGTCAGGTATTATTGGAAGAGAAATATCTCTCCTGAGCAACACAGATATCTGTTTTAGGCACAAAAATCCTGAAAGAACAAGTGATTTTTCCCACAGTACAAGAATCTGATAACATTTAATCCTTTTATAAGGCTTCTTAAAGCTTATGAAGGCACAAACACATGCAGTATAAATAGGATTAGCCTCAGTCCACTGCTGCTGCATCCCTGTGGAGTCATGTCCTATATTCACACTGCCTAAATTAGCAGAAAATAATAAATGATCACATAACCCACATTGCATGTTCCCAGGCACTAAGAAACACAAACAGGTTTGATCACTAAGACAACACCCCCTCATAACACTGATCAAGCAGGAGGATGTGAGCATCCCTAGAGCTCGTGACGGTGGATGGATGTCCATTGTGTTCATCACTCCTTCACTCAGTCCCGCGTTTCCGTTACCGCACCTTAACGTGTTTAACGCAGACTCACCGCTTCAGATTCTCCGGAGCTTCTCGAAGGAAAACGCAAGTTCTACACGCTATTTATGTGCTGGAGCTGCTTAATAAAGACCAATGTGTGAAAGATCTCGCGTGATTCGTTAACGCGTCCTTCCCTCTCTCTCTCTCTCTCTCTCTCTCTCTCTCTCTGCTCGCTGTCTGCCGTTACTCCCTCCCTACTCCGACCTTTCCCGTTGCTAAGGAGACGAGAGAGAATGATGCAGCGCGCATGCGCAGATCGCTGGTTAGGCTTTTAAAATAATTCGTATTTATTAAATATTTATTGTATTTTCTTTTAAATAATACATTACTGTGCATTACTCCGCTATACACACATACACACACACACACACACACACACATATATATATATATATATATATATATATATATATATATATATATATATATATATATATATACACCAATCAGACATAAAATTAAAACCACTGACAGGTGAAGTGAATAACATTGATTATCTCGTTACAATGGCACTTGTCGAGGAGTGGGATATATTAGGCAGCAAGTGAACAGTCAGTTCTCAAAGTTGATGTGTTGGAAGCAGGAAAAATGGGCAAGCATAAGGACCTGAGCGTCTTTGACAAGGGCCAAATTGTGATGGCTAGACCACTGGGTCAGAGCATCTCCAAAATGGCAGGTCTTGTGGGGCGTTCCCATTATGCAGTGATTAGTACCTACCAAGAGTGGTCCAAGAAAGGACAACCGGTGAACCAACGACAGGGTCATGGGCTCATTGATGTGCATGGGGAGCAAAGGCTAGCCCATTTGTGCTACAGTAGCTCTTCTGATCCCACAGAAGAGCTACTGTAGCACAAATTGCTGAAAAAGGTAATGTTGGCTATGATAGAAAGTTGTCAAAACACACAGTGCATTACAGCTTGATGCGTATGGGGTTGCGTAGCTGCACAGCAGTCAGAGTGCCCATGCTGACCCCCGTCCACTACTGAAAGTGCCTACAATAGACACATGAGCATCCATGGAGGCCCCACCTCACAACTTACAGGACTTAAAGGATTTGCTGCTAACATCTTGGTGCCAGATGCCACAGCACACCTTCAGAGGTCTTGTTGAGTCCATGCCTCGATGGATCAGAGCTATTTTGGAGGCACAAGAGCGACCTACGCAATATTAGGCAGATGGTTTTAATAATATTTAGTAATAATCTGTCTAATCTGACAGATTATTATTACAAAATAATATTACAAAATATTATTGCAGACTTTTAGTTTTAATTTGAGGGTATGTACATCCAAATCGGGTGAGTGATATAAGAATTTACAGCATTTCTTATATATGTGTAAAAGTATTCTTGTTTCTTTCTCAATATTTACTTTGTGCTTTTTGTCTGGAGCCATGACTAAATATCATTCATTTGCAGGTGTACTCTTGAAAATGAGCTAACTGTGCTTAACATAGTCTGCTGCCACCATAGAAAGAAAAAAAAATAAAATAATTAAAAAAATAATAATAATCAAATGTTACAAAAATGTTTTTATTTGTTTGTTTGTTTGTTTTTTGTTGAGTAAGGGCGGCATGGTGGTGCAGTGGGTAGCGTTCCCACCTCTCAAAAACATGCCAGTAAGTGAATATGCTAAATTGCCTCTAGGTGTGTGAATGAGTGTGTATATGTGTGTGTGTGTGTGTGTGTGTGTGTGTGTGTGTGTGTGTGTGTGTGTGGGTGGCATGGGCTCTGGATCCACTGCCAAGTGGTTACTAAGTAATAGACTTTATTTAATAACGTTTCTGATAGAAATGTTATAGGCTGTCTCGGCTTTATTCTGGCCCTGTAGAGACAGAAAAACTGTAGCAAGTTCTACAGGAAGCCTGGCTCAAACATCCAGCCAATTTCTTTATGCTACTTTAACCACAAAGGCAAATTATGCTTTAATTATAATAAAATTTTTATTGGTTGTTTTATTGTTTTCTGCTCAATATATTAATTGTTTTGCTACTTGCAAAATTTCTTTAAATGTTACTTTAGATGCACAGTACTGTAAGTTTCATATTTGTTCATTTTGTTTGTTTTTGCAAATCAAATACACACTTATGCAGATGATTTCATATTACTGTGATTGAATTGCAATGAAACTACAATTACCTCTAAAATAGGAGGACTATATTTTAAGCATTGTGACATGCATAATCTAAAATTATGAAAAAAGCTGACTTTATATTTATATTCTTAGCCATTTTCATTTAAAATTTAATGTGCTTGAAAAAACCTGGATGCTCATAACCTATGGACTTTGGATCTGATAGCAGCTACGGGTTATTAAATACAATAATTTAGGCTTTAAGTAATAAAAACTTGTTTAATATCTCTCCTTATCTAATTGCCATTCTCTGTGTATGTATAGGAGTTCATCAAAATATTCTTAAACGTATATTATATAAACGTATAAACGTATATGTGCCAGAAATGCCGGCATAGCTCTCTTACAGGCCAAGACTGCTACTCAGACTCAGTAACATAATGAGAAGACACCCATTAGCACTCAGACTATTCCAGCTACTCACATTTTACAGCTTTTTCCCATGTTGCACTCTCATGTGCATCCTGTTTACATGTGTGCCACCTCTTTAGCTCATATTTACTCGATCGCATGTCAGTATATTGCGCATTTTGGTGTATGCTGCGGCAGTGAGAGGCAAACACTTGCCTCGTGCTCTGTTTTATCTTCCTATGTGGAAACATGCATGTGTGCAGCCTGATAAGGCAGCACGTCTCTCTTTTTTCCTAATGTTGCTATTTGTTTTAGTAGCCTGTTTAGTAGCCAGTTAGTAAAGTTGTTAGTAAAATATAGACTATATACACTGTACTGTAAGTGTCTAGTACATGAACAGGGTTACCAAATGATTGTGATTGTGAATTTTACCCAATTTCAAATGTTGATAACAATTATATATACTAATCCTGTAGCTAGAATTGGGATAGGATACTCAGGATCCTCTGTGGATCATTTATTTTCGACCTGAACCTGACATATAAGGTAGCTAATCTTCATGTTCAGGAGCAGGAAAATACCAGAAATTAAAGCTGAAGCTAAGTTCTGCAGAGAGTTAAACTCTAGGATCAGGATTGGACAATGCATTCAGGCTATTTACTCTAATGCTATTAGCTGAATATGAAAGTGGATGCATATATTTATGCAACTATTTGCTTGGTCCTTATTCTCACTATTACAATCTAGTCAAAATAATTCATATTAACACTGAAGACTACTCATAGCCTTCAAAATATTTTTAAAATTGTATTGATCCATTTTCAAATGTTATAATATAATGAATTTACAGTAATTATCATGTTACCTATTGTGTCTTGCAAATCATTTGGCTTGTACTCACATGTAAATGCATATATACCAGGAAGTTGGATTATCTCTTGCTCGCTTTTCCTCGTCTCAGAAACAGATGGCCTCCTCAGTAGGGAATCGTCCTGCTGATGTAACTGAGCAAAATTCACTTGTTCAACTGTCAAACTGTCTTCTTCGGTTAATGACTGTTCACATGCTTTGTCAGCTCCGGATTGGGGCATCCAGTCACCCATGGAAAGTTCTGGAATGACTGTATGTGTTTCCTGGTCAGGATGATTGTACAGGTCTCGTGGGGAGCCGGTGTGGGGCAGGTCATGGGAGGCCATCTGAATCACTGCATCATCCCTTGTATCCCTGGTTATGTGTGTACTAGTAGATTGTGTGCTACAAGACATACCACACTTTATCTGTACCTCTAAGCATTTGTGTTTTCTCAGGTGTGTGTCTTCCTCTAGAGAGCTTGTTTGGCTTGAATTAGATTTGGAAGAATCTGTATCTAAACCAACGTAGCTCTTTTTTGATGGCTTGGAAACATCTTTTTTCTGAGACCCTCTTCTCGCTGTTTCATGAAGGGATGAGTCCTTCTTTCGTGCCTGAGTAGATATCAGATATGTAGACTTTCTGTCAGAAAAACTGCCTGCTCCTTTGATCACACGTCTGCAGGTTCTGCTCTTCAAAGGAAATTGGTCAGTCTGGTTGAGTTGTCTGGGTGTGTAAATATAATTTGATGTGGTTGTTTCTGATTCAGGTCTACAGATTCTGGCCAAATGACTGGATTCAGCAGATGATCCGTGACTCTTCAAAGGGAATCGGAAGCAGTCCGTCTGCTTGGTTTGACTTAGTGTGCTAATGCAGGTGTCTGTTTCTGAAGCTGTGAATTGGGGCTTACTGTGATGAGTGGACCTTTGGGTTTCAGTAACACTGGTATTTAAATCAAGCAAAGAAGAGTTGCTGTTCTCATGAACATTTACAGGGCCTTCACTTTTTATTTTCTGTGAAACCCCAGTGATTGGACTGGTGTGAATCTCTGGATCACAGTTTAGAGCTTTGGAAGAGGATGTGACAGAGGAAGAGGATTTGATAGAGGAGGAATCCACTATTTTGGATTGTTTTAAAGATATAAACACTTCATAGTCCTTAGGAAATTCAGAGGATGGTTTGAGTTGACTGTCAGGGCTTGGATTGCTCTGAAACCTGTTGGTAAGACCTGACGGTTGATTGCTTGCATCAGACTTTGCCATTTGTGGCTTGGATTGAGACATTTCTCCACCAGTCACATCTTTATCCTTCTGCAATTTTAACAAAGCTTGGTTTAACTTTGACTTTGTCCTGTCAAATAAAAGTCTTGATCCAGGGTTTTCAGTCTTTCCTGTTTTGTTTAACCCTAGACGGGCTTGAATTAAAACAGGGTTCTGGGTTAGATGCCTTCTTTTATAGGACGCAAGGCTTTGTGGTCCTCTTCCTATATGTTTCAGGTTTTGGCGACTTATGCTTTCCTTCTTAGTCACGATATCTCTGATGGATTTGTCTTCCGAACTGACATCTTTACGAAGCATGCCTTGGTACTGGTACCTAGGTAACTGTTCCTGTTTTTGCTTTTGCTGGATTCTTGTTTTTGAGATGGGGATTGATTTAGCCCTTCTCTCACTGCATGATGTTATTGTCGATTTAGACTGCTCATTGTCTGATTGGACAGTGCTTTGGACTGAAGGCTGATTGAAGGCTGAAGGAAGGGATTGTCTGGAAGATTCCAGACTATCAGTACCTGATGCTGGTTTGCTGTGAAGAAATCAGCAATATTGCACAACAATTATTCCCATCAGTTCTTGACATTGAAGTGGCCACTTTAAGGATTATAGAAGCATTACATTCTGAGACAAGTACCTGCTGCATGGAAAAGTGTGGGTTGAAAGATCCAGGGGGCCCCCACTGTCACTGAATGAGGAGATGTGGATAGGCCTTTTCAGGATGACAGGGGAAGAAAGTGGTATAGTACATGGAGAGAGTCTAGTAGGGCTATGAGAAGGAAGCAGTTGGGGACATGGAGAAAGCCTTGTAGGGGATGAATGGAGAGGCTGTGGGCAAGGGGAAAGCCGTATTGCAGGGGAAGAAGAAGACAGAGGGGATGGACAAGGAGATGCACAAATAGGAGAAGAAGATGATGAAACAGGTTGGGGAGATGGAGAAAGCCTTGAAGGTGAAGATGAATTTAAGAGAATCAGACTTGGGGAAAGACGAGCAGGAGAGCTGGAAGAGGGAGAAGAAGAAAGATTTTGAAGGGCTGGAGATAGACGAGTAGGGGATATGGAGGAGGGACGCTGTGGACAAGGTGAAAGTCTTGTAACAGAGTGAGAGGAGACATATAGGGGACATTGATGGGACGTAGGGAATAATGATGATTCGGTTTGGTCTAGATCACTTTGGTTCATATTGTAGTAGTGGGTTATAGTTAAACATTTAGAGCACAATCGAAGCAAAGTTAAGATGTATTTTTAGGCAGTAAAAATTATGGCAAGCAAAAGTAGTCTAGAAAAATGAAGTTAGTGAAAGAGTGTTACAAAATAATGTCATTAAATATAGTCTGTGGATTTTATACACATCTTTACTCATAGTAGCATCTTCAGTTAAAATATTACTAACTGTAAAAAGATTATGCATAAAGAATAAGAGCCACATGTTCAAATGGAGGAATTTTATATCACAAATAAGACAGAAGAAAAAGAGAAGAACTAAAACCGACCTGTTAGTCTGCATCTCTCTGCTGGCTGGGAGAGACGGAATGAGAAAACGAGAGAAAAACAGGGCAGCAGAAAGTGGTGGGTACCATAATCACATTCTCGCCATTCTTTTTGTCTAAAGCCTCGCTGTCTCACTCACCCACTCCCATCACTCCATGCTTGATAAACGAGGGAGAGTGTGTGAAACTCCCGAAAGACTTGAAGTGCTTTCAATTGCTGAGAATTTTATACAAAATCTTTTGTATTATACACTTGGCTAAAACATGACCCCTTTATTAATGTAGATTATTTATGATGACTTTTAATGTGTGAAAGGGTAAATCCTTTGTTTGTCAAAGTTTTGTCCAGCATTTCACCTTAAAGAAACAGAAAATATTGCTAAGATTATAATTGAAAATGAGAAGGGAAAATTCAGTATTATGAATAAATATTATATATATATATATATATATATATATATATATATATATATATATATATACATATATATATATATATATATATATATATGTGCTCTAATTGCACCTAAAAATATAGACATTGAAGATGTAGTATAGTATTTTCACAGTACATATAATGCAATGACACTATCTGCACTGCAAAAGAATTACACCTTAGCAAATTTAAATATCTTGAATATAATCAAATTTCCTATTATAAGATTAAAACAAAGTAAACATAAGATTATTAAACCTATTTCTAGATATTTTTTTACTAATTTCAAGCTTGAAATAGTCTTGTACAATTGCCAGATAATTTTGCTAATTTAAGCATCTATCTCTAGAAGGAAGCAAAATTATCTGTCAATGGAATAAGAAAATACATATCAAAACCCTGAAGTGGGTTCTTTCTCCTTTCTATGCCTCCAGAAACACTAGACAAAAAACAGATGTAGAAATGCCAGTGCTGTCTGCAATGTTGTGTGAATTTTGGCTCTGACGGTTCCTCAGCCTCCGCGTATGGGATTGTTTTTTTATTTTTATTTATTTTATATATTTAATTTTTTTGTTTGTACCTGCCTGTGATATTTTCTAATGAATTCAGTCATTTTATTTCCCAAAGTATAAAAAAGTAGTACCTTAATTTAAACCACTGCGATCCTGACCAGGCAGTTACTAAGGATGCTGCAAACACATTATGCACTCCTAGTTCACACAGTGTCTTTCTTTTATTAAAGTCAAATCACCTGCTAGCATGACGTTTTGCTGTGTCCCGTGAGATCCCAGTCTCAATGCACACCTCTAGTCTCAACCAGATGGCCTGGGAAACTTTCTGTAAAGAATAATTCACCACCATAACTGTATTTGTATCTTTTTAGAGGACATTACCTATAATATAGGTATAATATATTTGTATTCAGTTACGACTTTTCTCCAATACATTTTCTCATATTTATTGAGGTTATTTATTGAACAACAACTTGCATTGTCTCGTATGGAGTAGACAACTACTACTGTCACTTATTGTAAAGGTTGGCTTTCTTATCTAAAATAACACAAACATGGTTCTAAAATTCTGTCTAGGGAGTAAGATATAACATGGAAAACACTGATTTGTCTGATCAGATTTCTTTGTTCACAGATATGCATCCTGCTATATGCCTGTAATAATTTGACTAATACATCATGTTGCACAAGAGACAACAATTAGTATAGAACAAAAATTTCCATAGAAGTATAAGGGAATAGAAATCAGATATAAAGTACAGATGTGGAAAAAAGTCACTCAAAGATTAGATGTATATTAAATTGTTTTAAACAATGGCAGACTCAAGCTACCAGAACAGTCCAAAGCTTGCATGATTAAAGGACAAGCAAAAACTACCATAAACCATAAATTCTCAAAATATATCTACTCATATACTGTATATCCTGTAGAAAAACCCCCAGAGTTCCAAATATGTAATCTGTCTATATAGCATTTGACCATTTTCCCACATGTTCTAATTGGTATTATATTTATACTGTTCAACATTTTAATTTTAAAAAGCTAACATAATAGCTGTTTATCTGCATACACTCTCAGAAAAAAATAATTAATAAACTCTACCTCTCCTTGTCACGGAGTCAGTTCAAAGGTACATCTTTTGTGTGTATCTTCTACATGGTAATATGAGTGTAGAGTACTTTTAAAAAAATTTTAAGGTACATAATTGTACCTTAAGAACCACTCGTCTCTTTAAAGGTACTATATTCACCTTTCCAGGTGAAACATACACACTAAAGGTGTACCCTTTAGTGTACCACCCCAGTGATGAGGAAAGGTACAGTTTAATACCATTTTTTCTGAATGTGTACCCAAAGAAACCAACCAAACCAGATCTAAATATCTCTATAATGCATATTCATTGTCAACCTCTTTATAACCATTCAGAGGACTCGTATTGCGAAAGAATATCTGTGGAAATTTTGGTGAACTCGTCTTCTTAAGCGTCTGCTGATCACTGATCTGAATCCAATCACTGCTTGAGTCCCTCCTCCACACATCTTGTCATATGAGTGCGCTGCTGTCATCATCTCGGTGGGTTTTCAGTGTGGGCACCAGAGGCTGGTGCTTGATGGACTTGTTACTCCACTTGTGAGCATCTTGAAGCCCAGGCTCCAGGAAGTAGAGACAGGCTCCAAACCCAGCCAGGACCAGCACAGAAACAAGCAGATAGACCGGGACGAACCAGTCCACAAACATCCTGTGGTGAATATGACAGAGAGAAGTGAAATTTATTCTCTGAGTAGCATGCACTGACCCCTATTCAACAGTACGTCTGTAGTCATAAGCCACGGTTCTGTGAAGTCCACTGCAGTTTTAACCATAAAATGTCCAAACAACGTGAGCATATCATGACTAGACTTTATACTGCACCTATGCACATGTAACATCCAGCATACGTGACTTCATACATGGCATGCATGCTTGGCATCAGCACATACCTGGATTAATATGCTCTTGTATTGCTTCTGGTTGTGTGAATTCACACTGGCTGTACGATGAGAACACCTGTGCTGCAGTATGACTATTAAAATCCGTGGAAGGCTGTGAAGGTGAATGGAAAGATACAGCGATTTGATGATGTACTTGAGGGTCTGATCACCACGCTCTCTCTCTCTCTCTCTCTCAGTCCAAATCAGGGCTGTGCCATCCTCTTTTCACATGGGGGGGTGTGTTACTATAGTAACAGCTGTGGTAATGACGAGGAAAGGGTGGGTGAGTGATAGTCTTATATAAGGGATTTTTTTTGTCTTTCTGACCCACTTTCTCTCCCTCCTTCACTCTCTGGAGTAGCTGAAATAGAGTGATGCTCTTATGGGATCTAGTTGTTAGGCACGACCAGTCATTATTAGTGAGTTGCAAGGTGCATAATAATGCATGCTGGGTTACACCCACTCTGCATCTAAACTACCTCTCAAAATAGACCCTTTTTTTCTTTCTTACACAACTGCCTTCCGAGACTCCAAATTAGACGAATAGTCACACACACAACTAATGTTGCGATTACCAGGATTGTGTTGGTAAAAACCAAAAGAAGACTGTAGAGACAATATTCTTTATACTGTGTAATGGCCGTGTTTTATATCAATCAGGTTATTTTAGCTAGAGAGTCTGTTCCTTTAGTCAAAAAACATGGCACCATCAAGAACCATCTACTTTAATGGAACAATGCAATTTGAAGTTCTTGCAGTCTGTCATCAGACGCACAAGATTATCATTTACCACTTATTCATTTACTAAAAAACTCCTTAATAACTTTTAAAGTTGGGATTCTATGAACCTTTTTCAGTCCAGTGACTGTACTGTGACTTTATTTTTTCATGGGCTTCAAAAAATTAGTTTTTCCCTCGGAATTGCACCTTTAAGATCCTGAGCTTGTGGCCAGGAAAGGGTACAAAAGATATCAGATGCTCCTCATCTCATGGTGTCCGAGTTAAGACAAAAATTTTTGTGATTGTTAAAGTTTCAAAACCATTTTCGCCAAAATTTTCTAGTTGGTTTGCAGTCATGTATGCTTAATTTAATGCATTATACAAGAGACACAGTTCCTCCTAAAGTAGCAGTATGAAACTTTATGGACTTTGAAGACCTTTCTGGTTGAAATGTTATTTTGCAAGAAACCTACAGAGGAACATTTTGTCATGTTAACTGTTTGCCATTTTGCTGCACCAAACAATCTGAATCTAAGTTCAATCTGTTCTAAGTGATGCACGTTCTGTTCCTTCCATCTGTTGCTATTATCACAGTCTCCTCAGTATGATAGTAGTGTTATGACAGTAGAAACTGTACTGTAAACATCAGTATGACTTATCACATTTAATTAGTATGAAGTGAAAGATGTGGGCTAATGTTTGCTAAGAGAGGTCTAAACAAGTCAATTTGACAGCTGTAGTTAGCCAACTATGCACTTATCCAGAAGCTGATGCTAGCTAGCTAGAGGTCTAATACTAGAGCAATACTTTCCCATCTCAAATCCATACCATAGCTCTTACTTTAAAGGTTTACATCCTAGTTCTAACACAAAAATGTTTAGCAGTCAGTTTACACTAGGGCATGTAATAAATGCATGTTCATGGTTTTACATACACTATATTACCAAAAGTATTCGGAAACCTGCCTTGACTCACATATGAACTTAAGTGCCATCCCATTCCTAACCCATAGGGTTCAATATGATGTCGGTCCACCTTTTGCAGCTATTACAGCTTCAACTCTTCTGGGAAGGCTGTCCACAAGGTTGAGGAGTGTGTTTATAGGAATTTTTGACCATTCTTCCAAAAGCGCATTGGTGAGGTCACACACTGATATTGGTTGAGAAGGCCTGGCTCTCAGTCTCCGCTCTAATTCATCCCAAAGGTGTTCTATCGGGTTCAGGTCAGGACTCTGTGCAGGCCAGTCAAGTTCATCCACACCAAACTCTGTCATCCATGTCTTTATGGACCTTGCTTTGTGCACTGGTGCACAGTCATGTTGGAAGAGGAAGGGGCCCGCTCCAAACTGTTCCCACAAGGTTGGGAGCGTGGAATTGTCCAAAATGTTTTGGTATCCTGAAGCATTCAAAGTTCCTTTCACTGGAACTAAGGGGCCAAGCCCAACTCCTGAAAAACAACCCCACACCATAATTCCTCCTCCACCAAATTTCACACTCGGCACAATGCAGTCCGAAATGTACCGTTCTCCTGGCAACCTCCAAACCCAGACTCGTCCATCAGATTGCCAGATGGAGAAGCGTGATTCATCACTCCAGAGAACGCATCTCCACTGCTCTAGAGTCCAGTGGCGGCGTGCTTTACACCACTGCATCCGACGCTTTGCATTGCACTTGGTGATGTGTGGCTTGGATGCAGCTGCTCGGCCATGGAAACCCATTCCATGAAGCTCTCTGTGTACTGTACTTGGGCTAATCTGAAGGTCACATGAAGTTTGGAGCTCTGTAGCAATTGACTGTGAAGAAAGTCGACGACCTCTTTGCACTATGCGCTTCAGCATCCGCTGACCCCTCTCCGTCAGTTTACGTGGCCTACCACTTCGGGGTTGAGTTGCTGTTGTTCCCAAACTCTTCCATTTTGTTATGATAAAGCTGACAGTTGACTGTGGAATATTTAGGAGCGAGGAAATTTCACGACTGGATTTGTTGCACAGGTGGCATCCTATGACAGTTCCACGCTGGAATTCACTGAGCTCCTGAGAGCGGCCCATTCTTTCACAAATGTTTGTAAAAACAGTCTGCATGCCTAAGTGCTTGATTTTATACACCTGTGGCCAGGCCAAGTGATTAGGACACCTGATTCTGATCATTTGGATGGGTGACCGAATACTTTTGGTAATATAGTGTATATGTCAACTGTAGATGGTTTGACATAAAGAGCAGCTCATGGGCATGTAAAACGGATACAGAGACAGACCTGGATAATGGCGTGGTGAGAAACACACAAACATACTCACACACACACACACACACACAGAGCAGGGTTTCTTTTTTATTTAAAGCATTAAAATACTTCATAGTCAGATTATCACAAAGACTACGAATAAAACATTAGTTATAAAGTAATAAAAATGACAATACAGCTAGTTTTGTTCATCAAGAAACAATACATGATATGCAATCTGATATGCAAATATAACCAATAACTCAGTGAAATATTGTGTGATTTGTGTTGTGCAACTGATTTGTTTTATTTCATTTGTAAGTATCAGCACCGAGGACACACAACAGACAAGGAGAGAGAGTGAGAGAGAAACACAGTGCCAGAGAAAATTCATTTGATAATGTTACTAGAGTACAGTATAATATGTATAGCTATGTGCTGTAGTGAAATGGACATAAGCCTAATCTGTTCAGTTTGTAATCAGGTACCAGCTGTCAAAATGTCTGTAATGCTCCTGCACCACATTCAAAGGAATCTTTAAATGCAGTTTTCTCCCTTTTCAATTTTGGACCACCAGAACTTTATTTGTGGCTGAGATATGTGCAGAGGGGAAGCATATTTCAGTTCAGTTTTCAGTTCCATATTCTCGGGCTGCCACACATATTTGGAGAATTTCTCCTCAATAAAATACCTCTGTGGACATCCCAGGCTGTAAAGGGGTGAAATGATACGGACCACCAACATCCAGCCAATCGGGAAAAGGAGGCGTCTCTACCTGCCTGTCAATCATGCTCCCTGTCACTCCTCCTGATACTCTTCCTCATATACTAGCATTCACATCATCTTGTCTAGTATGTGTGTGGCTTTGGGGGACTATTGTCCCTCACTAAGTGAGGGACTATTTGTTCGGATCTTGAGTTTCAAAAATGTAGTTTCAGTTAAGACGGGCCAAAAATGACTGAATATTCCTTTAAACATTAGTTTATAACTTGTATATTTCTTCCACCTCCCTGTTCCCTCCCTGTTCCACCTTGCCTTACATTCTCATCACTTAGTTAAAAAAAATCACTCAGAAGGAATAAATGAGTTCTGGTACTTGTATTAAAATCCAGCAATGGTGAGTATGTGCATAAAATTCATACATGTGTGGAAGACGGGTTTTATAATTTTGAAGCCTGATTGATGCTGGATGCATTAGCAGTTTGTTGAGACGTCTGGGACAGCAGGAACTCAGTGATGATGGGTGCCACGAGCTCAGGGTTGTTCAAATGCACATGATGATCCGCTTCCAATTCTATGAAGGTGTTCTGATGGAGAACATGAGAGAAAGTGAGAAATGATGCTGAAGGAGTGTGTCTATGCGTATGAGTGGAATGCATGAGTGAAATGATGTAGGCACTCACTCGTAGTCCTGACCAGCCCTTTCGTAAGGGAACTGCTAACTCCTCAGGTTGGGGGAAGGTCTTCTGCAAACCCTGGCTCGCCCTGAAATCAATCCAGGCATCAAAAATATGAAAAATGCATCACATTTTAATGATCAAGAACTAGTAATAATGCTCAAAGGTCAACCCAGTCAACCCAGTGTTTTTCTTCTAGTGGTTTAGGGCTTCAAGCTGGTTATTAAGAGTTGAACGCCTACTAATTTTTACTAGTCGACCAGTAATTAAAAAGTATATGTCTAATGAAATCGCTGATTAATTGAGAGTGCAGCATGGTGCAGAAACTCCTTACAGCTTAATGAGGATAAATTCCTCACCTTAATAATGGATGAAGGATGCAATGTCTTTTAAACCCATGTTTAACTCCAGCCTCAGTAGCATCAGGAAATGAGTCTGGATGCACCATTGATCTGATTCTAAACTAGATGAGTGGGATTTTGCACACACCCCTCCATTACATGCAAAATTCTAATATTTTCGGACTAACAATTATAGTATATTTAGCTGCTTTCTTTATCACTGTCTGCTTCGCTTTGTTTTTTTTTTTCTTTCCATAACGGTCAATAGTGAATGTATTATTCGACTAGTCGAATACATAATGTAGATAATGTTGAAGAAGAGTCAGTAAAATTCTGGAGGCTGCTGTTCATCCATCCATTTTCTGTACTGCTTATTCTACACAGGGTCGCAGGGAGCCTGAAGACTATCCCAGGGGACTGGGCAGGGCACACAACTGCACAAAACACTCACACACCGGTTCACACACTACGGACAATTTAGAGATGTCAATCAGCCTAAAATGCATGTCTTTGGACTGGAGGAAGGAAACTGGAGTATCCAGAGGACATCCCCAAAGCACGGGGAGAACATGCAAACTCTGCGTACACACACCCCAACCCTGGAGGTGCGAAGCAAACATGCTGACCACTAAGCCACTGTGCCTCCGTTGCTGTTCATTAATATTTTTTTTTAAAAAAATCTTTTTCAAAATCAACGAATTTTTCCTTGAAACCCCCACTTATGAAGTACCCCTTGCTGCAGACCAGACGTCCAGGGGGCGAAGACATGTTTTGTTGTTCTGTGTTGTACAGCATCTCATGGGTTAGGGGTTAGGGGTTAGGTGTTAGGCTTAAAGGAGGAGCTGGATCAGGTCCAGCTCCATCCTCTGGAATTTTGGTTGTGTAGTGAGGATTCTCTCCCATTTATGCCACCACTAATGCCTGAGTTGCTGCCACTCAAGCTGCTTAAAAGTATTTCTAAAAATACACTAATGAAGTGCAACAATTTGAAATTGTTGTTAAGTAAGATGGAGCTAAAATACAGTGCAGTCAAGTAAAGCGGTGTGTAAAGAGCAGTAATTAGGGTTAGGGTTTGTGACTCACCGCAGCAGGAGCACTTTAGTTTTTATCTGTGACTGCATCTGTAGACACTGCTCCAACGTAATCCGCACAATGTTAGTCTGAAATAAACCAAATACTGTTAAGTACTCTTCCTATCTGGTATTATTTAAAATCTCAATTACCAATATAGATTTGTTTATTATTCTGGCATTCTAGATTTTTATATATTTTTAATACATTTGCATTAAAACAACAAATCTGTGTGTCTGGCCTCTGATTTATGTTACAACCCTTGCTTCATATTGGTACAGCGAGCCTGATGTTTTAAGCATCCAGGTCAGAAGAATGTTACTAAAAATGAAACTAGTGACTTACTAGGTTTATTCTGATGTCTCTGGTGAACACCACTCCTTCAAGAGAAAAAAACACAAGCAACAAAGTACTGGATATGACAAATGACGTTACAATACCGTCCATGTTTCCCCCAAGGTTCCTGCAAGGCTCTGCATGCTTTGCTTACCCACAAACCCCTTCTCTGCATCATTTTGGTACCAATTACCAATATTTTTTCCCTGGGAGTCAAATTATGAGGAAGATCTAACCTCCATCCACCTTCTGGAGTCCTCGCTCTAGAAGAATCTCTAATGACTTGTCTGAGAGAAACTGATTTGCTGCCTTCAGCCTAGAAAACGAAGCAGAGCCAGGAGACAGGGAAAGACATGAACATAATTTAATATCTAAAGAAGAGATACCTCTCTGGGATACTTTACCTCTCTTTGGCCGCCTCATAGGTGTAGATCCTTTCTTTCCTTTCAGGCAACTTTTTTTCATACTCCATCATTTCCTCAATCCCTCTGTTCATGATCATGCTCATTCTTTTCTGCGGAAACAATTGGCCAGAAAAAATGACCAATAAATAAAGTAGCCAAAATGGCCAAAAATAAACCAAAGTTTTGGCTTTAATAATTGAAGTAAACCAAACAGAGGACATAATATTCATATGTACTATTTACTGTAATTAAAAACAGATTAATTGTTTCAATCTTGTGTTTTGTGTTTGTACCACATCTATCGGGAGAAATCCATAGGAGTCCAGGAGCACTAATCCCTCCACCATGTCTGGATACAACACACTCAACTGGAGAAAAATAAAATCTGTTAATTAACCATATGCATACCACATACAGCATATAATATCTGCACAGATTAAAGATAATTTTTTAAATGCTACATAAGATTTTAGTCATATTTCTATAATTTTTTAAAAAAAATAATTCTTTAGCATTATTTGGTGGTTCTTTTTTTTTTTTTTTCTTAACTTGACCTTTCTCCTTCCTATTATTAATTATATGCCTATGTGTTTTAATTTATTATTTTTGGGGGTGATTTATTATACTTTGTGCTGTGTTTTAAATGTAAGAAAGGTTATAAATAAATAAATAAATAAATAAATAGCTATTATTATTATTATTATTATTATTATTATTATTATTGTTGTTGTTGTTATCATTAAAGCCTTACCATTGCACCTATATTTCCACCTGTAGATTGAACAAAGAAAGTTTTGTGAGATCAGTCAGCAGATCAACATTATAAAGATTGAATTGGAGTAAAAGGTCACACAAAGCAAAAATCAGCCACACACAGACAGACATCTATTACTCATTAAACTCACAGTAAAAAATATGTGTGGTGTCATGATCACAGTGACAACAGCCTATCGCCTAAATACACACTGCTCACTGATAACAAGGATCAGGCAGAATATTTCAGCGAGTTACTGCAGAGTGCAGGATAAATAGTGCAAAAGGGAGCTTCAAGTAATAAATCCTAATAAAACAAGTCTCTCTAATATCAGAATTTCATATCAGTGCCATATCACTTGTATCAGCAGCATTGTGACCTCTAACTGAAACATGGAGAAATAGACGTTTGCCAGTCCTTTAAAGAGAAAAGTGTGTTAAAGTGTAAAGATAATTTCAGTGACAGCAAGTTTAAATGCTACCTTAAGATAGAGTGTGTTAATGTGACAATATACTGTAACACTCATACTGTGATAAAATTATGTCACTAGATATGATAATAATAAAAACTGTAACATTAAATCATTTAAGTATAATAATACGTATCATCTATAATATATTATATATAATAAGTATAAGCTAACTCACTGTTTCACAGTTTTTTTAATGCAACAGTAATATTTTTATATATTACAGTAATAGTGCAGTACGAGTGAAAGAGATGTAAGAAGGAGCATAAACTCCAGCTCACCCATACTGTGGCCAATTATGGAGAAGCGTTTCCATTGTAGCGCTGCACACAGAAACACAACATACACAGACCATCAGTACAGACAAGCAGACAACTCTAAATGCTGTTAATGTAAACAATAAAACTCAGGAAACTTCAGTAGCACGCACAGCCAGTGTCATATCACAAACTAACAACGTGAGAAAAACCAAAAACCTAAACTCTACGTACACGTTACACTCTATGTACACAAAGGCTCAGATGTATTCATTAATGAAGCAAACAGAATAAACTCAAACCTTCAATGACGCGTCGTATGTCTGTGATATAAGCAGGAAACGTGTAGAAAATTCCTGCAGGTCTGTAAGAGGAGAAGCCATGACCAGGCAAATCTACAGCAACACACCTCCAATCTGAGAGCGAGAGAGAGAGAGAGAGAGAGAGAGAAAGAGAGAGAGAGAGAGCATGGAATGAAAATAAAAGTCAAATACAGGACATGCAGGATGTTCTGAATTAGATTAGAATCAGATAGACAGGCACAGAAACGACAAAGATCGGCCAACAGATAGAAACAGACCAACCAAGAAATAGATAGAGACAGACAGACACACAGACAGACAGGTACAGACAGACAGACAGGTACAGACAGACAGACAGAAGACTGCGAGATGCAGAGATAAAGACAGACAGCCATGCAAAGACTAATACAGACAGACAGAAAGGCCAACAGAGGGACAGAAACAGGAAAAACAGACAGACAGATAAATACAGACAGACAGGGTGACAGATTGAGATACAGACAGACAGACAGACAGACAGACACTCACACAGACTAACAGAAACAGATTATTTGATGGTAATGTATGAAGTTACTGCACCAGCAGGTAGCAGAGGGATGAGCGTGTTAAAGGAGCCGCAGTTGTCAGACCAGCCGTGCAGGCAGAGCACAGGACGCCCATGATCAGGACCCCAGGCTCGGCCTCTCATCTCCCCCCAGGGCACTGGCATCCTGAACTCAGTCACTGGCAGTGCAAAACAGCTGGAGTTACACTACATACTGCAACCCTCTGTGTGTGTGTGTGTGTGTGTGTGTGTGTGTGTGTGTGTGTGCATTTAATGTGTGTGCTTATTTACTGGAGTGTGCTGCATGTAAGGCCAACTTTAAGGAAAGAAAAAGAATTTATAACTTTTATGATTAGACATGATTTCTCTCACCTGTATGTTTCATCGTTGCCGTGGCCAAATGTCTGACATTTTTCAGTGTCTGCATCATCCTACACACACACACACACACACACACACACACACACAAATACCACAGTTACACACCTGCTATGAGCAATGTAACTTGTACTGAAAAAGATGAACTGCTCACTTTAAGAGATGTATCTACAGTAAAAGCTTTAGTCCTGACTCAGACAGGGACATTCAGCAACACACACACAGATCCGTGCAGAAATACACAAAAATCAGGCGATCTGACCTGTAAAATCACCCCACAGACAAAGTTACGGTCTGAGTGAAGTCAGAAATAATAACTGCAGCACATTTTAGCACAAAAGCCACCCACTTTACTTTTAATGCTGAGTCACAGTTAAAACACTGAACTAAACTGTAATGTACAGTATATAAAATGTACTAACTGCTACATACTAAACACTAAGTGCTAAATAGTATGTCAAACTTTCATACTAAATAGTGTGTATTTCCCTACTACATGGTAGGTAAAATACTGTACTACATCTAATTGTATGGTATACAAAACTAAACTAAATTATACTAAGTGTTATGTTAAAATATCATACTAAACTCTGATGAATAGTATTTTAAAATTCCAAAACAAGCCATATTAAACAGTATGCAAAAATACTGCACTAAACTGTATTGTATAGTATTTAAAAAGTAAACTAAACTGTACTAAATAGTATGTTTAAATATTATATTAAACTATACTAAATATTAAAATACCATATTCTACAGTACTAAAGAACATGTTAAAATACCATAAAACAGTATTAATTAGTATATACTACCATAACAAACTGTAATACATAGTATGTACTACCATACTAAACTGTACTAAGTAGTATGTACTTCCATACTACACTGCAATACATAGTATGTACTACCATAATAAACTGTAATACATAGTAGGTACTACCATATTAAACTTTACTATGTAGTATGTTAAAATACCATATACTACAGTGCTAAAGAATATGTTGAAATATTATAATAAAGACTACTAAATAGTATGTACTACCATACTATGTAGCATGTCACAATTCTGTACTAAACTCTATCAAATAGTTTGACAAAATAGCATGCTAAACTTTACTGTTACACTACCATACTAAGTATCTACAGGTATGCAGTAATTGAAAGACACAATTTCGCATTTATGTATGTATGTATGTATGCATGTATGTATGTATGTATGTGCAATTTGCTGGTTTTATTTTGAAATGTGTCTTCACCCCGTAGCCCTGGTTGACAGAGTGTTGAAATTCTGGCTTCACAGCGGTAGTCACTAAATCAGCGGGTAAGCACTGAAACCTTTTCTGTGTCAGATGTAAAGGACGTGTTCTCGTGTAAATACGGCAAAAAAAATAATGTATCTACTCTTTGCTCCTTAATTCATGAGATGTTGAAATGTAACATGACCTAGCACGCTGGTTAAGCAGGAGTAGCCATGAGTGCTAAGCTAGCAGCAGTAAAGCTAATAGAGTGCGAGCAGTCAGTCAGTTTAAACATCCGCTCAGTATTCAGTATAAATGTAGTGGACTAATGTTTCAGGTAGCAACATGTCACTGCTTTCTTGTAAGGTTTTCATTACTTCCTATTTGACAGTCTGGCTACGTCATACTACATGCATACTAGCATACTATATAGTATAAGTCGGGTTGAACTAGGACAGTAGTATGCAGGTCTGTAGACACTACAGTTACACATAGCGCAGAAGTATGCACAGTATATCAGCTCTTTATTAGGACCACTACTGACACTGACATGTAGGTGTCCTATTGGTGTGTGTGCTGCTGGTACATGTGAATCAGAGTATTTTAACCAGTCCACCACACCAGAAATATCCATTTAATAGCTGTGCTTTGGTCAGAAACTGACCCTGATGATAGAGCAGAGTACTGATTCTTACCATGTCTTATGACATGACCAGCCTTGACCAGTTTTTGGTACAATATCAGTATCAGAGCTCTGAGTATCAGCCAATACCTGATACTAATCCGATACTGCAGTCCTCACAGTTAGTGAGGGAATCTCTGAAAACGTTTGTCAGCATGCTTTGTGGAATACCAGCTACCAGGAATGAGCTTTAAGACAAAATCTGTCTCACGTCAGTGACCAAACACATCTGATAAATCTAATTTGACACTGATGCAGCATTTCAAAATAGTGGTGACATTAATATACCAACACTGAGCGTCAGATTGGTGCATCGCTTCTTAGAACACTGTCAATATATTTTACGGAACAAGTATTGCAGTACAAACAAAACAATGTTTTCCTGCACTAAAAAAATTAATGAGAAAACTGACCCTGATGCTTATCCAGAGAAAGTTTCATACTTTCATTTGGAAAGTAAAGCACCTAACAAAAGAAAGAAGAAGAACACTTCGGCAAGCCTCTCTGTGCCTGTTGACTGGTCAGGTGTGACCCACTATTTAAGAACCACTGGACTAGAGGATGATCAATTTTCAAGTTTCAGTTGTCAAGAGCTTCAGTTAATGTTCACATCAAACATCAGAATGAAGAAAAACTCTACAGACTGTTGTGGGTGAAAATCCCAGGAGATCATCAAGAGATCACGTTTTTCACCATTCGGATATTTGATGTGAACAATAACTGAAGCTCGTGACCTGCATCTGCATGATTTTTTGCATTGCACTGCTGCCACATAATTGGCTTATTAGATAACTTTAAGAAAGTGCAGGTGTTCCTAATAAAGTGGGCAGTGTGTGTGTGTGTGTGTGTGTGTATATATATATATATATATATAATGTATATGTGTGTATATATAACATAGATAGATAGATAGATAGATAGATAGACAGTGCTTTGGCATGTAGTGGTATGTGATTTTATTATTTTCCAATTTATTATTTTCAGAAATGGAGAATCGCTTCACTAAAGGCAAGTCCGCCATCTTGGAGCGGCCGCTAGCCCGAGCCAAGACGGAAGTGAGCGTGAGTGCGTTTGCGCTGCTCTTCTCGGAGATGGTGCAGTACTGCCAGAGCCGTGTGTACTCCGTGGCCGAGCTGCAGGGCCGACTGGCCGACATGGGTCAAGGTGTAGGGGCCAGCCTGCTGGACGTCCTCGTGATGAGGGAGAAAAATGGCAAGAGGGAGACCAAAGTCCTAAATATCCTACTGTTTATCAAGGTGCGTTGTCATATAAATTATGGCTACTACGTCATTTTATGAGTTTCATTATCAAATCTGGTAAAGTGTCTCCTGATAATCGGTTAAATGATACACTACATGGCCAAAAGTTTGTGGACACCTGACCAATCACATTCATATGTGCTTGCTGAACATCCCATTCCGGATTTATTCCCCCTTTTCTTTTATAATAAGCTCCACTCTTCTGGGAAGGGTTTCCACTAGATTTTGGAGTGTGGCTGTGGGGATTTGTGCTCATTCAGCTACAAGAGCATTAATGAGATCAGACACTGATGTTGGTGAGGAGGCTGGGTGTGCAGTCGGTGTTCCAGTTCATCCCAAAGGTGTTCAGTAGGGTTGAGGTCAGGGCTCTGTGCAGGACACTCGAGTTCTTCCACTCCAACCGTAAACACACCATATCTTCATGGAGCTCGCTTTGTGCACAGGGGCATTGTCATTCTGGAACAGGTTTGGGCCTCTTAGTTAGATTGAAGGAAAATTGTAATGCTGCAGTATACAAAGTCATTCTATACAATTGTGTACTTCCAGTCTTTGTGGCAACAGTTTGGGGAAGAACCGCATATAGTGTATGTGACCTTCCCTAAAGTTGGAAGCACACAACTGTGTAGAATCTTTTGCTGTAGCATTACAATTTCCTTTCACTGGAACTAAGAGGCCCAAACCTGTTCCAGCATGATAATGCCACTGTGCACAGAGAGAGCTCCATGAAGACAGGGATTGCCAAGTTTTGAGCAGAAGAACTCAAGCCTGCACAGAGCCCTGACTTCAATCCTACTGAACACCTTTGGGATGAACTGGAACACTGACTGCACCCCAGGCCTCTTCACTCAACATCAGTGCCTGACCTCACTAATGCTCTTGTAGCTGAATGAACATAAGTCACCACAGACACACTCCAAAATCTAGTGGAAAGCCTTCCCAGAAGGGTGGAGGTTATTATAACAGCAAAGCGAGGACTAAATGTGGAATGGGATAGTCAACAAGCACATATGGGTGTGATGGTACGGTGTCTACAAACGTTTGGCCATGTAGTGTGTATAATGGTATTTAACATAGACACTACTGTTATCATAGACACTTCATAGATCAAAATATTGTTACTGTTTATGCTTTCCTGTTAGAAGGCAGCTTCAGAAAAGCTGTGTTTAAAGAGTTTGGTCCAGCTACCAGTGGACATTTTATATGAAATCCAACGAGAAGTGGCAGTTTTTAAAAAGTGCTACTTCCGGCTGCTTTTTTCATTTAGTGTTGCTCTTTTAAAAATTAAAAAAAAAGAAATTGATGCCAAACACTTTTTTCCATCACCTGACCAATCATGTTGCTGTTGGGAGGACAAGTAATATCAACCAAACTGGAGGGTAGAGCACCACTGGGAAAATTAGCCTTGGTATTGAGTGAATATAAGTGAATATAAGGAGTTTTCAGAGATAGGAGATATTGGAATTCCCATCACAAAGAACCAGTTTGGGACCAAATCAGACAGTCACTGGGCTGTTGTCTTTTTATAGACATAACCTGCTACAATGAAGACCTCAGTTGCAACAGAGTTGTTATGGTTGCAGTGTCCACATCACATGAGCCACTTTTTTCCAAATCAGCACAAAAACATGCTCCTGGAAACTCTTCTTCAAAATATGTGTAGTGTGACTACAGTCCAAAATAGGTTGTAATGGAACACATCGGGGTGGCAACAGTAACTCCGCTTGACATCTTCACTATCACGCCACCACAATGATTGATTATTTTCCAGTAACAGCATGCCCTGTTGTGTTTTATTCTTTAACAGATTTCATATTGGTAGATGCCTAGTTAAAGCAGGAAAATCATCAACCTGTGCTGAACTCTGGCCTTCACAAACCATAGCTGCATGTGTTGATAATGAAAACAAGACAACAGAACTTCCTGCATAACCTGTATTTGACTTTTATTTTCATTCCATGCGCTCTCTCTCTCTCTCTCTCTCTCTCTCTCTCTGCCACCCCCTCTCTGACTTTTTTCCTCCATTTAGGTAAATGTATGGAAGGCACTGTTTGGGAAGGAAGCAGATAAACTGGAGCAGGCTAACGATGATGACAAGACCTACTACATCATTGAGAAAGAGCCGCTGATTAACGCTTACATCTCTGTACCCAAAGAGAACAGCACACTGAACTGCGCGGCCTTCACGGGCGGCATAGTGGAGGCCATTTTGACTCACAGTGGATTCCCAGCCAAAGTCACAGTGCACTGGCATAAAGGAACCACGCTGATGATTAAGTTTGATGAAGCGGTCATTGCTCGTGACAAGACTCTGGATGGTAGATAAGACGGCCCAGTTTTTAGCCCTGTGAGGAATATTGCCCTTTTCCCCTAACTGATACTGAATTTCCAATAAGGCTGAGTGTTCTACTGGAGGTCAGGGAGAAAGTTCAGCAGTGTGACTGAGGGAGTGATGTGATAGCAGAGGTTTAACAACAGATCACATGACAATTTACAGTGTTGAATTTTAGTTTGCAAGAGATCTAAGTTTATTTAGAGGAGGAATGGATGATTTCCATTTTTAATGGCAGAAACTAGGGTGCAAAGTATGGGACATTTTAGAGGAGGAGGGTTTGAACTCTTTAATTAAAAAAGTACAGAGTTTTGGGGGTTCATAAAAATTAGAGATATTAAATATTTTAATAATAAACAATTAAAATGTCAGAATAGCACATATAAGTTAGTTTTGAACACCCCTACAATGGGTTGTACCATTTCTTACCTCTTATATCTCTGCCTCAAGCTTGACTCCCTCATTACATATGCATTTGCTATGGTGAGAAAATGTAATGTCACTGTATAATTCACACTGGAGTATTTTCATGATCTAATGATTCATTTTTACTGAAATTGTACTGTAAGTGTTTGGACAAGGACTGAATATACTATATATAGTCTTTAGCCTTTACAAGTCTAAGTAAAGGTAATGTAGTTTTTCCACCTTAAAGGTGCGCTATGTGCTCACATTTCACTGTTAGATCGTGTATTTGTGTTCTTTTCTTACACCTGGTCACTTGGCGCTGGACCAAGAAGCAATGTTCAGCAGTATTTCCTCAATGCTTGGGTCATTTAAAGCTTTCACTTCTTCTTTTACCACATCACATTACATACTTGAAGTTGTATAATTTTTTTATTCAAGCGAAAACTGTACTGTACTGTACTTATTTTACCTTTAATTTATGTTAATAAATGTGGCACCCATATTATTGAGAAATTAACCCATATTATTGAGAATTTAATCCTTGTTTATTCGTTAATAATCATTAAAGTAAATTATATACTGCAATCAGGGCAAATACTATCTTGCTCTGTCTGATGCTATATGTTCAAGCCATACAGGATTGTTTTTTGTGTGACTAATGATGTTTTTATTAAAGTGGCTACAATGTGATCGTGTGAATCATTATATATACTATATGACTCTACGTTTGTGGACACCTGACCATCACACTCGTATGTGCTTGTTGAACATCTAATTCCAGATTTAGTCCTCACTTTGCTGTTATAATAACCTCCACTCTTTTGGGAAGGCTTTCCACTAGATTTTGGAGTGTGGCTGTGGGGATTTATCCATTCAGCCACAAAAGCATTAGTGAGATCAGACACTGATGTTTGGCGAGGAGGCCTGGGGTGCAGTCGGAGTTCCAGTTCATCCCAAAGGTTTCTTCCATTGCAACCATGGCGAAGCATGTCTTCATGGAGCTCGCTTTGTGCACAGGAGCATTGTCATGCTGGAGGAGGTTTGCACCTCTTAGTTCCAGTGAAGGGAAACGGTAATGCTACAGCATACAAAGACATTTTATACAGTTGTGTGCTGCTAACTTTGTGGTAACAGTTTTTGGAAGGCCCTCATATGGGTGTGATGTTCAGGTGTCTAAAACCTTTGGCCAAATAGTGTTGTGATCTATTTTTTTTTTTCTGTTCTGCTAAAAAAAACTATCCTCTTCTGGTTTGTCTTCAGAAAAACTTCCTTCTTCATTTAACACATTTTGACATGCAAATTAACGCGTGACGTCACCTGGCGACGTCTACCTACTCTTTGAGAATGCACTAGCTACTTTCCCCTGAAAAGAGTTGGCCACACTCAGTTCACAAGGACCATCCGGTTAAAATTTGGTATCTTTAAACGTTTTGACTCTATGGAAGGAAACGAGAAGTTACCAGCAAACAGAAGTCGCCTGAAAAGTGAAAGGAAAGAGAAGTGTGTCGTCACGCGGTGTGGTCACATGACCGCTGTGTGGAAGCGCGAGCGTCCTCTCCGGGTCTCTACAGAGAGCTCTATAACACAGCGCGAGCCGAGCGCGCACACGAAAAACCAACGCAAGCCTTTTATTTTTTGCGGATTAGCACAGGTTTGTTTTCTATTATTTTAATGCATCGTGACCCAGACTCCCTTTTGATGACGGATATTTCTTTCGCGCTGCCAACATGGCCGTGGTTGACCAAAATAACGCCGTTCACGACTCCACCGGTAAGTCAGCTGTACGAGTTTGGATCTCACGCGCAGATGGCTAGCTCTTAGCCAAACATCAACCATCAGCAACCCAAACAGCAAACACAGAGGTCGTGTAAATGTCTCGGATGCAGTTCAGTTTCATTAAAAAACACCACTGTATAACTAGCTACTACAGGTCCTAGTGTAAAACTGAATAAAGCTGTAAACAGCCTAGAGCATGAAATCTGCTTTTAGCAAGCTAGTCGTTTAACTTTTTGCAGCTGACATTCAAAACAAACAAACAAACAAACAAACAAACAAAACTCATCAGAAGCAGCACTGCTCTCTGAATAGTTAGTCATTTTCATATCACACTGTCCAGAATTCTACTTTATATCAAATATAATGTAATGGTTTGCTATAAAGATCAAAATATTCTACCTGTCATTATACTGTGGCCTAAAATATCTTCAGTTCATTCTTAGCTTATTTACTCTGTTACCATGCATGAAGGAAATGATTAAAAGTTTGGAAGGTTTAACAATCTGGAAGATTTTTTGGAATTGTTTTCAAGAGGAAAGAAAGAACCTTGTATAATGTTTCCAGTAATTACTTACACATTTTTCACTTAACACATTGTCTATACCATAAGACAAGGGCATTTAACTAAAATGTGCAAAGGTCCTTATTAACATGACTGAATGGTGACAGCATCTACCTTTTAACACTTGACCATTAGTGATTAGTTCATGGCTGTAAATAAGGCATCAGTTTGAAGTGGTTGTGTTTTCTGTTTCTCACTGGTGCTTCACGTTACCAGTTTTGACTAGCACCATGAGCTCTGAACAGATGAGATGTCTGTTTTGGAGGTGAAATACACGTTTATACTTCTCTGTCCAGTCATCTTTAAACATTCTGTTTGTGTCATCAACTTCTTTTCTTTTTGAACAAGACAGGTTATCACTACACTAATCAGACCAGAGAGGGTAAATGAAATTAAAAAAATCATGAGAACTCTTCTTTGTCAATAATGAGCTGCCTTACAGAAGCTGCAATGGGTCATATTAATATTTTGTATTTTTTTAAAAACTGGACTTACTGAACTATGGCTTATTTTCCATGCTGATCCATTCGGCTGCAGTATTTTTGCGTGCTTGATTAGATTTGCTGAAATACTTTGACGACCCTTGCTATAAACATTTTACACAATTGAATGCTGCTGAAGTAGTTTAAATTGTTTTTATGGCCAAGAAAGAAGTAAAAGTGGCCTCGGAACATCTCTGGACCTTCATCCAAAAAGCCTATGAATATGCAAATATTTAATTCCAAATGATCTAGTCTTGCATCATTATAGTCTCAGTGATTTATTTAATAGCAGCTAAACTAGTCAGTATATACCATAACAACCATAATTTTGTTTATCACTACAACAAATCTGATTTGAATGGGATAGAGTTGCTACAAAGAGCTTGAATTGACCTGACTGTAAAAAAAAAAATAATAATAACATGATGAAGAGCAATGTACATTGTTAGGTTTAGTTATTACAGTACTGTGAGGTTCAGCTAAATACAGAATTTTTACTTTTCAGACTAGTGTAAACCACAGATATTTCTAAATCGTGCTGGATTATAATAAGGGAGATAACCTTGCCAGGTAAAACTAATCTAGCTCAAATAAGGCTCATATGACACATTCCCCTAATTTTTTAAAGAAGTACTGAAAGAGCCTCTGTAACTGAAGAAAAAAAAAAAAAACCCGCTGTGCCCCAAATACCAATCAATTTTAGCTGGCCAAACTTTAGATACTTTAAACATATAGGACTTCAGAACATTTCAGTGTTTTTTTGTTTTTGTTTTTGTTTCTTTTGCCCAACACACCAGATGTAAATCATGGGTCACATTCATGATGTCATAATGAAAGGTCAGGAAAACACTAAAATGTGCAATGCAGGACAGCTGCAGCAGCAGAATTGGGAAAGCTCGGCTCACCACAGTTAACCACACACAGTTATGTGTACATAAGAATAAGTTAGTCACTCGTGTATGTTAAAAATCATGTAATTTTACAGTCAGGTCATGTCTGCCTGTCCTGTGGCCTGTTAAAACTCAGCAAAGGGTTATGATCACCATGTGCTTTCGTCTTGTGGCCTAAACTCAGTTGTACCATGACTCAGTTACACTTTATATAACCTGTCTGAGACGTTTCAGTCATAGTGTTCCAGGCTGCACAACGTGCCCTACATTTTACACAAACCTCAGTTTGTCACTCCTTACAGAGCATGTATTTATTTATTTATTTAATCCGCTAACTAATACATTGTATTGCAACTGTTGCTGCTGTTTCCTCAGTTGCATCTTGTGTCATTCTCATTATGAGTGCTTTAACCCAGAAGTATGCTATTAATGCAAAACATCTTAGTTTGTTTTAAAATCTGGTGATTGTTTATTCTTGATTAGACTTAGATTCCACCCTGATGTACAGCAGCCTGTATTTTTGTATTATGGTAGTACTCTGCACCCATAACCCATATAGTCTTGTGTATTGATTGTCTAGTGCTTCACTTGTTATGCTGCTGAAACAAAACCTTTGTATACTCTTCTTACACTTTCATGCTATTTATGGTGTATGATGTTAAAATGATGTAAATAATATGCTATGGCTCATCAGACCCTCACAGTCAATGACAAAAATATATAAATCAGTATGAAACATGGTTTATGCTAAAATTATGATCTTGTATCCTTAGGATTTCCTTTACGACACCTTTTCCACCTTCTTTGCTTTATGCAATACAAACGCATAATGAAGTGCTAGTGCTGATGTAAATTTACCGGCTCATTTATATTCAAATGTGTCTTCTTAATACTAGCACTGGGCAATATGGCAATGTAATATCAAAGTTGTAATAAATTATATCACAATGTTATTTTCTGATATTTCGGTTAACCTACAAACCTACAGTATATCTAGTGATACATATATAGGAATCGTGATATGATCAATTTGTTATATTGCCCACCCCTACATAATACTACACTGATCAGCCTTAACATTAAAACAACTGACAGATGTAGTGAATACCATTAATTATCTTGTTACAATGGCACTTGTCAAGGGATGGGATATATTAGGCAGTAAGTGAACAGTCGGTTCTCGAAGTTGATGTGTTGGAAGCAGGAAAAATGGGCAAGCATAAGGATCTGAGCAACTTTGACAAGGGCCAAATTGTGATGGCTAGACGACTGGGTCAGAGCATCTCCAAAATGGCAGGTCTTGTGGGGTGTTCCCGGTATGCAGTGGTTACCTACCAGAAGTGGTTCAAGGACGGACAACCGATGAACCACTGACAGGGTCATGGGTGCCTAAGGCTCATTGATGCGCATGAAGAGCGAAGGCTAATCCATCTGGTCTGATCCCACAGAAGAGCTACTGTAGCACAAATTGCTGAAAAAGGTAATGCTGTGAAACGCAGTGAAAGTGCCTGCAATGGGCAAGTTAGCATCAGAACTGGAACATGGAGCAATGCAAGATTGTGGCCTGGTCTGATGGTTCATGTTTTCTTTTACATCATGTGGACAGCTGGGTGCGTATATGTTGCTTACCTGGGGAAGAGATGGCACCAGGATGCACTGTGGGGAAAAAGGCAAGCCAGCAGAGGCAGTGTGATGCTCTGGGCAATGTTCTGCTGGGAAACCTTGGGTCCTGGCATTCATGTGAATGTTACTTTGACATGCATCACTTAAACATTGTTGCAGACCAAGTACACCCCTCCATGGCAACAATATTCCCTAATGGCAGTGGCCTCTTTCAACAAGATAATGCGCCCTGCCACACTGCAAAAAATTGTTCAGGAATGGTTTGAGGAACATGGCAAAGAGTTCAAGGTGTTGACTTGGCCTCCAAATTCCCACTTTCTCAAGCCAATTGAGCATCTGTGGGATGTGATAGACAAACAAGTCCAATCCATGGAGGACCTACCTCGCAACCTACAGGATTTAAAGGATCTGCTGCTAACATCTTGCTTCCAGATACCGCAGCACACCGTCAGGGGTCTCGTGGAGTCCTTGCCTTGGCTGCACCTGTGGGACCTACACAATATTAGGCAGGTGGTTTTAATTTTATGGCTGCTCGGTGTGTATCTAATGCAATTTCTAAAGTAGTTTGTCAGCCATAATGTACAATATGGCACAGTATTTCCCACTGTATACATGTAGCGTATATTCATGGAGTGATGATAGAAACTGACTTGAGTTGAACCAGTATGCTATGGCTCATGCTTTTTGATATGATATATGTATGTTTAAAATCAGACCAAAGCTCACTTGCTTGCCTTCTATACCTCGTTTGCAAGTCCATGCTGGCTTCGTCAGTCTGGTCTGACATCTAATGCAGCAGTGTGACTTTGTCTGTTCCTTGTATGTCACTCGAATGACAAATGGTTTGGGACCAGCGTTACAAAAGAAACCTAATGGTCAAAGTGAGTCAGGAGCTTTGTGGTGTTATTTCATGACTGTAATCATGCTGTAAGTCTGTGTCGGTGAACAACCAAGTGAGGAGATGTTTGGGGGCAGCAATTTGTGGAGATGGTGTGTTAAGCCCACAGCTTAGCTTTGTTTTTTGTCGTTCATGATTTGGTATTATTTGGTCTTGGCTGATGTGGGTATGGGTATGTGTTGTGTGTCACTGTGGGAGGCCCAGTGTCGACTGATGGGCCTAGATAAGACCTGTGATCGTTACACTTGTGCTGACAGCAGGCGCATGGGCCGTCCCAGCACACTGAATCAGTGCCGCATGTAAAAGCTGGACAGATGAGATTTTTTCCATTTACTTACCCCTGTGTGATTGACTCTATCACTTAGCATCAGACTTGCAGGCTCAACTGTGGCTTAGATACACCCATATGTTCTCTGATTATTAAGAATTTTGTCTTGTTGAGAAGACATGTCTCAGAGGTGAGATACCAGTGATCTCTCAAGTCCTGTCACAGTTTCCTGATTAGCATGATGTTGACATTGTTTGACAGGCAATTTAAATTCTCTTGTTAATGCTAATCCTGTAAGTCATGTTAGTCACTGAGCGATCTACTGATATGCTGAAGGGTCATGCAAAGTTGAGAATTGTGAACAGGAACCTACTAAAAGCTTTAGGTTGATACGTTGGTGCTGCTAACTCATGATATAAAAGCATTTTATAGACAAACTACTCTCCTGTCCTTAAATCTTCTCAACTTGGTTACACTCTTTAGGTATTTTTCCCTGCTTTGTTTTCATTTTCACTTCCATTTTTTATTCTTGGGGCTGCTATGTACAGGGGCTGTGATTCATTACACCTTCAGTAAGCAGTGCTGACCTTGCTTCCTCTGTTGCTTGGACTTGTGGCTGTTTGAGTTTGTGATTTATCACAAATTATTTCACCTTCATCTGTGCAACTTGTAAAGTGTCACTTCTCAAACATGCGCTCCACTTACCATGATTTATTACTGTGATGTAATTTACACCACATGAAATTCCTGCGATGCTTTCAGCTACAGCGTCATTGTGTCAGGAAAAAAAATCTTTTAAAGGAATTGAATTTTTGAGAACGAACTATAAATAATCATGATAAACTATTTACATGTTTTCATGTACTATCCAACTAACAGAATAATATATACTATGTTTAAATATTTGATTAAATATATAGTGTGTATATAGTGTAATAGTATACACTATTCTTGTTTCATTTTTAATTTCAGGCATATACTGCAAAATAGTATATAATATAAAAAGACTCAAAACCAAATTATTCTGTTACCCTGCTTTGCTGTGTTCTGATAATGTTTTAACATAGTACACAACCTTGTATCTCATAATTACGCCCTTATGATTGTGTTGCCTTACTTGCCAGGATTTAAAGTTTGCTGTCTTTTTTCCTGTTATTTGAGCATGGTGTGATGCATTCCCCACAGATGTTTTCAGTGGTCTTCTGAGCTCATCAGTGCCTTCTCCTTTTTACAAATGTACCAAATAGTTGATCTAGCTAAATCTAATGTTTTTGCGATCTTTTTGATGGGTTGGTTTTGATTTTTCAGCCTAGTAATGTCTTTATTCACTGCCGTCACTTTGGACTTCATTTTGAGAGTTAACAGCAACAGAATGCAAATGCCACACTTGAAATCAACTGTAGATCTTTTATCTGCTTGTTGTAAGTTAAATAATGAGGGAATAACACACACCTGGCCATGGAACAGCTGAGCAGTCAATTGTCCAATTACTTTTGGTCCCTTAGAAAGGGGTGGACCAAATATAAAAGGTGCTGTAATTCCTAAACCATTCACCCACTTTGGATGTAAATACCCTTAAATTAGACCTGAAAGTCTGCACTTTTAAGTCATTTTGATGGCTACTTTGGTAGACAACTAAATTAATAATAACACTGTCAGTGTCTGAATATTTATGGACCTGACTGTATCTCAGACTTTTTTTTTTTTTTTCTTTACTTAAAAATCAAACAAGAAACTTTGTTCCTGGGTCATAAACCAGTCTGGCATTGGTTAATGTTCTTACCATCCCCTTAAATGGCCCATGTATTTCACTAGCCAGTGCTTCATCATCATTTTGCTTGTTTTGTGGATGTAAGAGCTCAACAGGGGATGGAGCCAAAAAGCTATGACCAGGCGCTTTGTGACTAGTTTTGATAAAGGAGACCAGCAGACCACGCACCTTGAGGAAAGCAAAAACTGTGCATAAAGCAGTCATAACAGCCACTCAAAAGCCTTTGTAGTTTGTCATAGTAACTTTCATAGTAAAAATTTTACCAAAAACACCACCACGTTTGTATTCATCAAAGCACAATGAAAGACACAGCAATGATGTCTGACTTTGATAGCTTGATATGGTTATTGGCTTTTCACAAATATGTGGCAGCATAGAGATGTTAGAGCTGGGCACCTGTAGAGAGAAAATATAAAGGTCACATATTGGAGAGAAATGAAATATATTCACATGGACTGCCTTTGGGCACCAGACAAAGCCACAGACTTCCTGATTCTGATTCTTTACATTTTCTCCTACCTGCCTCTGGGCTTGGGTTACCTGGAGGTTAAGAGTGTTGACAGATATGTGATGCCTTGTGTGTGTGTGTCACTCAGTGCTACGACTGCAGCGCCTCAAGAGATGGAACAGCTCCAGAATATTATACTGCAATGTATACATACAGTGAATTATTTGTATAGGTGTTGTCAGTTGGAATAACTTGTATAGCATTTTGACCCAGTTTATCAGTCATAGTTTTTATCTGTTTTCTCCTGCTCCTATCTTACCACAGACAAAGCAAAAGTTTTACACACAAAGAGAGCTTATCCTCCATTGCTTCTAGGAAAATTTCCTAAACAAGCTAGATATCTACCGGTGATAGTTAAAGGGGCAGTTATATTGATCTTACTTGCATAATGCTAACCAGTCCCAACTACCTCTTACTCATAGAAATATGAACATTTTCACATAATGGGTTAATCACTAAAGCCGTCTCTGGCATGTTACAATGTAAAAGCTGTCAAACATACAAGTAGTTGAAGGAAATAAGAATCAACTGAGGTGTTATCTAATCATACCTTTGTTTTTTTTTTCTTCCTTTAGAAAGGGATCGATTGCTGTCTCCTGTGAACTGCTATGGTTCTCATGACTGCAGCATTGACCATGGCAACTCCAAGTTGTACCCAGCAAAAGGAACCTGGGTTACCATGGACCAGGAAGAGGAAGAGTTGAGGAGGAAGTTGAAATATTTCTTCATGAGCCCATGTGATAAGTACCATGCCAAGGGCAGAAAGCCATTTAAATTGGTCCTGCAGCTCCTAAAGATCATCCTAGTGACAGCACAGGTGAGCGACGAGAGACATTCACATTCACTGATCAATAGAATTTTAACCTAATGTTTTTCAGGGCACTTTTGAGACTTTTTTTAATCTTTAACCAAAAACGTTGTCATGCAGCTTTATAAAAAATTTTCAAGCCTTCAGTTAAACATATGCTGCACCATTTTGCATTTCAGATTTATGTGTCTTTTATACAGCAATGATTAACAGCTGTCCTTTCCCCTCTCTCCAGCTTGTGCTATTTGGTTTGAGTAACCAGATGGTGGTGACATTTAAAGAAGAAAACACAGCCTCCTTTAAACATCTCTTCCTTAAAGACTACAGCGATGGTGCAGATGACACACTGGCAGTGTACACGCAGAGTGACGTCTATGAACACATCTATTACGCAATAGAACAGGTGAAGTCTACTGACAAATAAACATTAAGCAGGAAATATTATTTGTGTATTAGTACTCATCAAGTAAGGAAATAAACACTACAGGGTGTGCTATTATAGGAAAATAATCAGCAATGGGATGGTGTGATGTGTCCTGACTCAAAGTTTTTCTGTGAAATCATGTCCGTCCCAAAGTGTTTTTATTCCTCTTAAACCACAGCGATTTGCTGTGAACAATTACAGCTTTTCTATTCATCATGAAATATACATCATACTTTTTAACTGTTTGTAGCTACATTTTTGTTGGGGATTGTCTGCGAACCAAGTCAGTTCCTGTTATCATTTTAATTTTGACAGGTGTTACCTCACTTCTCTCTTTTTCTCTCTCTTTCATTTCTTTTTATCTCCTCACATAAATCTCGTATCAATTATTATAATTTTTTTTAAAAGTCTTAAGATTAATAATAACCGAATTTAAACTCGGTGTGTAAATCCGCCCTAAAATCTTTAAATTAGTGTTGTACATCCATACATTTGTATCTTCCAGTGTTAACTGCTTAGCTTAGGTAAGTTAGTAAGTAAGTCTTTTACTTTAGTTATATTTTAAGAGTAGAAGAAACACCAAGTGCAAATCCATTATACTTTACACTGGTGTACTATGTGCTGTTTGTTCTTCAGCTTGGGATTCTAAGCAAATTTTATAGCAATTATCATTAAACTGTACCAAAAAAACAAAAGTGAAGATCCTGCTGAATAAATCTTCTTTTGAATATACTGAATAACTGAAAACTGCAGATATTCTGAGTAGGCCTTCATCTTAAGTTATAAATAGAAGTCACAGTTGGGGTCATAAGTTTGCATACGCCTTGCAGAATCTGCAAAATGTTATTAATTTTTAAAAAATAACAGTAAAATATAATAATAATTGGACTATATGTAGACAACTGCTATGTGAAATAGCATAATCAGGGCTGTACTAAATAAAAAAACAAAATAGAATTTTTACGATCCCCCCCCTTTTTTAAAAAAAAAAATTATTAACATTTTGCAGGTTCTGCAAGGCGTATATAAACTTATGACCCCAACTGTATGTTGAAACTACACTTAAATTTTTAGTAGTTTGTAAACTTGCACTAGATCATCAAACTTCAGAGTTCAACTCGTGGTCAGAATGGAAGTGCATTTACTGTAACATGGTGAATGTAGTAACAGTAAGAGGGCTTAGTCATGTAATGTTCTATATGGGCGTCTAAACGTAGTGGAATATAATAGGTCTTTATGGTAATCAAACCAGGGGATGCTAAGACCAATGAAATTAGTCAATCATCAGTACTGTCTTTGATGTGAGTCTGTGAGAGCAATTACAATGGATATAAGACTACATACCCCTGTTAAAATGGCAGGTTTTTGTTATGGAAAAAATGAAACCAAGATAAATCATGTCAGAATTTTTTCCATCTTCAATGTGAAATTACAACATAAGAAAAATTAAATGTAAAACAATCAGACACATTTTAGGGGAAAAATAAAAGTTACAATAACCTGGCTGCATAAGCGTGCACACCCTTTTATAACTGGTGATGTGGCTGTGTTCAGAATGAACCAATCACATTCAATCTCATGTTCAAAACTAATTATCATACAGCTGCCATCAGTGAAATTATTCTGATTAAGCCCAAATAAAGACCAGCTGTTTCTGTAGGATTTTCTTCACATCTTCTTGGTTTCCTCTGACTGCTGAAGCTATGGTCTGTAAAGAGCTTACAAAGCATGTACAATATGTCAACTTGTCAAAAGATATCGATAAAGTGAGAGGTACAAAAGAATTTGCAAAACATTAGATGTACCATGGAACACCGTGAAGGCCATCATCAACTGGAGAAAATGGGGCACCACAGTGACATCACCAAGAACAGGACGTCCCTCCAGAATTTTAAAAATATTGAAAATATTACCAACTCAAAATGTGCCACGCTGATAGACTCTTACCCAGACTGAGTGGTGTAATAAAATCAAAAGGTGCTTCAACAAAGTATTACTTTAGTGGTGTGCACACTTATGAAACTAGGTTTTCTTTTTTTTCCCTAAAAAGTTTGATTGTTTTTCACTTTATTTGTATTCTTTGCAGTTTCACATTAAAGGTGGGAAAAGACATGATATATCTTCGTGTCCCTCTTTTACTTCACAAAAACCTGCCATTGTAACAGGGGCGTGTAGACTTTTTATATCAACTGTATAGAGATACACATTGAACTGCTCTATGTAACACATAAAAGTATGTACTCTTTTTGTGAAGAAAAAGTACATACTTATGAGTGTGTAGCAAAAGAGTATGCAAGTACTGGGGCACACTAACACGTCATGTAACAGAAGAGAATGTTGTTTCCCAGAAGAGAACACTTGAATATGTTTACATGTAAATAATGACAAGATAATTCAGTGTTTTTACATAAACTTAATTAAACTGTCAGTGTGACAACTTGGAATCTACATGAGTTACCAAACTGGATGTTTGATGTCAGATGTACCACTATTGTTCATTTGCAACCAGTCAATATACTTACCAAAGAAGAGGCACTTGAATTCAAACTTCCTGCTGTTTTTTTTCTTTTGGTTGCATGAAGCACCTTCACTGGTAAATATTCAATTGCGAGTTTTTATTGTTGTGAATGATGCTGTCCTTTGAGCCGCTTGGTTTGTGATGTGTTCATGCGCAAATTTAATGGTATAGATTTGCTGAATCATTTCAATTTTGTTTGTATAGCGCTTTTAACATTGGACACTGTCACAAAGCAGCTTTACAGAAATATAGATGTAGCATTAGATCCCTAATAAACGAACCAGATTGCCAAGGAAAAGCTCCCTGAAAAGACACGAGGAAGAATTCTTGAGAGGAACCTGACTTCAAATGGGAACCCATTCTTTTCTACTGGATAGTGTGATTATAAATCAGTAAAGTCTATGGGTGTAGAAGTGTAAAGTGAAACGGTACTAAGTATGTTGATCGGATGTTCAGTATGAGTATATTATGTGACTAAGAGTCCTGGGATGAGTGCAGGACACTCATTATGATTACAGCAACAGTTCTTAGGTACAAATGTATAGTATCTAGGTGAGATCATCCAATCACTACAGTATGTGTCTTTATTGGGTTTCTTTAAATTGCTTTAACTGCTTTGAGTAAAGTGTAGTTATATTATAAATGCATTGTAGTAAATCTTTACACAGGGCAGTTAACTGAAAATTCTATTTACAGAAACTATTTTGATTTGACACTGAATTTTCTGCTGTGATATATCCCTATAGATAATACTCCTGTATGTTACTGGATATGAAACTGAAAGTAAAACTGTTTGTAAATTTAAGTTACAGTGAGACCCAGATGTTCCCAGATGTACAGATGTACCCAGAGATACTTCTAAGTCTGGTTCTAGCTCTAAAGTAACTTACTCAATACACTTAAGCAAGATCTTAAATTGTATGTGAATATTAAAACCGGGTGTGTTGGAACAAAAAAAAAATCTTCAGTGGGTGATGAAGATTTAAGAATGGTGCTTTTACTATAAGGCTCAACTTTTAAGTGATATCTAGGTAAACTGGTCAATGTTTTTCTTTCTTAAACGTTCCTCAGCAACATGATGTGTCAGTGTTATGCCACTGTATAAAGTGAAAGGATACGTATACATTGCTGTGTTTTTACCAGAAATGACAGTGTAGTTCAGATATAGTGTTCTTGTAATTGTGATCTTGTATCCTTTGTAATTTCCTCAGATTCAGAATTATATTTTTGAGTCTTTCTCTCTCAGTGACAGGGAATGACACTGTATACAATGTATGATTGTATTGTATAATTTGAGTCATTACCATTCACAAAAGTATGAGAAAAGTAAGAGAAATAACAGTCTGGCCATTTTCTTTCAGTACACTGTGTTGTGGATTGATTCATACTTCTTTCTTTTTAAATCTTCCACACTCTTCGTCACACTCTCTCCAAATCCTCCTCACCCTCTATTTCTTTGTCTCTCCAGTACCTGCACTTGCCGGACACCACTGTGGGGCGCTACGCATACGTGTACGGAGTGGGTGTCAACGGTAGTGCTCTGTCTCTCTGCCAGCAATATTATAAAAAAGGCCGCATCGACCCAGCAAATGACACCTTCATCATCGACCCACACATTATTACAGGTATCTGAAGTCAAACCAGAGCTAAACATTTGTTCTGTCACCTTGTTCATTTCTCCACTGGATCGGATTACTCATACTGCATCGTTGAATATTTGTCTACGTAATGATAACATTAGCCTTAATTAGGTCACTGTAGATAAACCTTAGTTTTTCACTCAGCATGTCCTCGATCTTTCCAGATACATTAAGCCTGATCATCAGCTAAATCACGCTTGTATTGTATTGTACTGTACTCTTGTACTATGTGCACTATTGTCACTAGATTCACGTTAAACAGAACTGTGTACTGGTCGGCGCTGCACTGGGACTTACTATGCCCATTGTCTGTTCCAGTAGTCATTGTGCTGTCTGGTGCTGTCTTGTGCTGTCTGCACATGTTTGCATTTGTGCACTTTATTGTATAATTTATGTAGTCCCTTGTAGTTCTATGTTGTTGTGTGTCGTCTTATGTAGCACCTCGGTCCTGGAGAAACGTTGTTTCGTTTCACTATGTACTTGTATATGGCTGAAATGACAATAAACTCCACTTGCACTTGGACTTGAACTTGAACAAATCCATTTTGGTTCAGGATTAGTCTTTGTTGGCTCTCAGCGTTGATCTCCTGTGGTTAAATGTAAAACTATCAAACCATTTCCACTAAAATCAGCAGACGTTCCTCTTCCTACAGGTTTTTGAATGTGTGATTACAGAAATTTTTAATGCGTCTCTCATTCTCCATGTCTCTTTCTCTTTGTAGATTGTGTAGGAGTCTCACCGCTCGATGTACCTGATGGCTTTTTGAAAAAAGAGTACAAAAATTTCACTCTTAAATTTCACAAGTAAGATTCAAAAGTGAAACACAAAAAAAAATCCATCTTTTTTCCATTATGTATGTTATTTATACATATTTTTCCTTTCTTCTTTTGTCGTCTTTCTCTTTTTTCAAATCCGGTCTTTCTCAGGCTCATCAATGTTACAATACAGTTTCAGCTAAAGGCTATAAATCTTCAGACCATCATAAACAACGAGATTCCAGACTGTTACACTTTTATAATCACGGTGAGCCTTCTTATCAATTATTTTCCACAACTTATTTTTAAATATGTAGAACAGGAACTGTTGCTTTGAACAGAAACCAAAATATTTTGTCCATCACATTCACACAGTCTTATACCCAAGTCTTATATTTCCATCTGTTGGTTACAGAAATTACCAGAATCTCAAGTGAAAGCTATTTTACCATTGACATTTCCCTGTTTAAATCTAAGAACCATATGCACGTGTCCTACTGTAACAGTTGTGTATTAGTATCAGTCTCTAGTCACCAGTGTTAAAACTCGCCCAGTATAATCCGAGTGGTTTGATAACATGCCCGGTGATAGAGAAAACTCCACTTCTAAACCCACTGAATTTGTTTATATTTAAATATTCATGTGTGTAACAATCCTGCTGCTAATTTGTTGGTTGGTGCAGTATTATTCCTCTGAGAAGATAGTGGTTGTCAGGCATTTACAGTGGTGTTTAATAGGAGAAAGAATTAATTTTGCTTGTAGCTTGTTAAAACTAAAGAGCAAGTGCTTATTTTCTTACTCGCCATTTTCAGTGACATTCAACGTCATAAGGAGAAATCTATTGTAGATGTAATGGAGACATCGGTGCAAACGTTGGACTCAAAATCCCAAAATACAGTGCAGCTATACAACAAAGTTATGGCAGAGACTCAGCTCGGCTAGTTAGCCATCTACTCTACGACGAACGCAATATTGTTGATGGGGGATTTAGCATGAAAGTTGAAGCTTTGGAACCTGATCTGTTTTGAGCAGAGTGTAAAGATGAAAAGGTAAGAGAGCTGGACAGATTAAAGGACTAAAGCGCCGCTGCATCGGCCAATCTCAGTAGAGCTAGCGCTAAATCCTACTGGCGCTGCTATCAGCAGATCTTTGAATGGCATTGTGGGTAATGTAGAAAACCTTTAATCAAAGTCAAAATAGACCGACATGTTGAAGAAAGCTGTTTAACCCAAAAATCAAGTCTTCGATGCCACTGAAGGTCACATGTTAATTATAAAGCTTAATATGCAAGTCATTCCAGATGTATTTTTCTCTTTAAATTCTTAGTAATGTCAATATAATCTGTGTTGTTTTCTGATCAGATCGTCCTGGACAATAAGGCTCACAGTGGCAAGGTGAAGATTAGTCTGGATAACCAGGTCTCTATCAAGGAGTGCAGAGACCCCAGTGTATCCGGCCATGGTGAGAATGCCAGTTTGTTGTCACGTCATTGATTCAGATCGAGTCTTTCTAAATTAAATATGTAATGTTAACTAATTAAAATTATAATGTAATATGAAAATATACCACAAAGATTTATTTTGGCTTTGAATGTTTTAAATAATATTAATGCTTATTGATGATTTGCATATATATAATATTACATGCAGCCTGAAATTTTTTTGGATCCATTTTATCCAGGTAACGAGGATGAGATAAAGCATAAACTAGAAGCACATAAATAAATGAATAAACCTAGCATCGTGTGTGCTGTGTGTGTTTACTTTTTCCATTTCCCCTTTTTAAAGTTGATTAATCATGGTTTTGCCTGTTGTTCTGCTTTCTAAAACCTGTACATGTGCTTCTTTTTCCGCAAGACTGGCTGATTATTTTTTTTCCTGATTCCTCCCTTCTCGTCTAGCGGAGAACTACACCCGGGTGGCCTTTGATGTGGCTGTAGCGATGATTTGTGGCCTCTCTCTGGTGCTCTGTGGGCGCTCCATTCTCAGAGGAATCCTCCTTCAGCATGTAGGAGAGATAATAAACTTTAATGAGGAGATCTTCCTTAAGAAATAAACAATATGCTTTTGAATTTGTTGCTTATATGAATACTTTCCTTCTCCAGGAGTTTGTACAGTACTTTAAAAATAAACTGAAGCACACAGTTTGTTGGGGGGACAGGATGGAGTTCATCAATGGCTGGTACATCCTGCTCATCATCAGTGACCTGCTTACCATCGCTGGCTCCTTCATAAAGATTGGCATTGAGTCCAAGGTACTTCATGTGTAGAGAGAGCGAGAAAGAAAGAGACTCTCTTATTAGAATAGGAGGGATCTGTATAGGAAGAACCTTTCGGATCAACTTTGACGTTTCTGTTCTCCTTTTCAGACCATTTTTCAGATTAAAACATAATTTTAAAATTAAGGCTGCTTGGAAAGATCTGTTCAAAGGAACGGTTCTTTAAGATGTTTAAAACGTGTAGAACAATCTACCAGTCAAATTAATAGAACTGATTAAAGCTTAAAGGCAGTTGGTAGTGACAACAGGTATACTGTATATAATACGGCTCTTTAATAGTATGATTAATAGAACTTTTGAAAGGATTTTTGCTTGAACTTAAGTTCTTTAGCTTGAGACTTTTGCACACCTTTTGTATGCCATTAGTATTGTACTTCTTTTGTGGCTTCTTATGCTTTTTGCTAGAATTGTACTATAGATCATTTATTCTTTATGATAATTTTGCTTAATTTTTTTCTCTTTTTTTTCTCTTTTTCTTTCTGTAAACACCTTTGAAACAACAGAGAATGCAGAGTGGAATTATGTAGCCTTAAACTTCTGTTTTATTTGATCTAATTAACAAAAAAGAAATTAGTTGTGCAGACTTTATTAATTATAGCTGATAGTTTCCATAACCAACCCTCAGGGCTCTTCTCCTCCTCCTTTTAGAACATCTCGTCCTATGACGTATGTGGGATTTTGTTGGGAACATCAACACTGTTGGTGTGGGTGGGGGTGATTCGCTACCTCAGCTTCTTCCAGAAGTACAATGTAAGTACACAATCTCAACCTTTCATTATTTTCATTACCCAGCATCAGTCAATAGTACTAAACCAGTCATGAGGCTTTTCAGAAATGTTGGCTTACGCTGACATTAGGAAATGTTTGGCATATGTGCCTAAAGTGTAGCTGCTGATGAGAACTTAAAATTGTATATAAATCATGCATTCAATTAATCTTCATTTATTATGCAATATACAAAAGGGCTTGATTGGAGATATAGTCTTGGTTTGGTTTGATTGTGTGAGGCCACACACACACACACACACACGCTTGTCTTAATATTCTTGTTAGGACCTTCCTAATTAATGCTATGGATACGCCCAAATCTAATCCTGACCATAACCCCAGTATCCAAAAGGAAAAATTGATTTTGCTTGTTTTTTTTTTTTTTTTGTTTTTTTTTAATAAAAGCTGCTGATTTTTGGGAACCAGCTGAACAACACACAAGGTCAAAACTGTCAGATACTCCTATCTTTGTTGGGACATTTGGTTCCTATGACGATATAAACGTATGCCCACACACGATCATTCTGTTTTTTGTTTTGAAACACATTTTTGCAGTCTTGACATGTAGGCAGCACACATCTAGATATTAATGCTAGATTCTAAAATCCAGTAGCACATACATTTTTTACATTCTTAAAAACTGAAAACACACATGCGTGCCTTCTCACACACACACACGCACACACACACACCCACAAGCCTCTATACTTGCTTTCAGGGTTTTTTGGACAAATTTGACAAATCCACCATAAACTACTGTAATGTTGTTTAACAGAAGTATAAAGCATGAAAATATTCTATTGTGCTCCAGATTCTGATCGTGACGTTACGTGCAGCGTTCCCTAACGTGATCCGTTTCTGCTGCTGTGTGGCAGTGATCTATCTGGGATACTGCTTCTGTGGCTGGATTGTTTTAGGGCCATACCACGTCAAGGTAATGCATAAAAGCCCACTAGCAATTGGTGAGCAGGTTGTGAGCTTAATTTACCTTTTACCTTTTACAGTTGGATATTATATATATTTGTGGAGAACAGACATTGACCATCACAACAATTGCATTGTTATTGTTATTTATCAACGCAGGCTGATATATTTATATTTGTCAGTATGACATACTTTGTATTTATAGATTCTCTAATAACTGTGCAAGAGTCTGCAGGCCCTGACTTGTTAAACTTATATATTGTTTGTTTATTTTTCTTCTTCCTGTCAGTTCCGCTCTCTGTCCATGGTGTCAGAGTGCCTGTTCTCTCTGATAAATGGAGATGACATGTTTGTCACTTTCAGTGGCATGCAGGAGAGCAGCACACTGGTGTGGGTCTTCAGCCAGGTGTGTTTTATATACTGCTTTCACACACTAAAACACACACACATGCATGCGCTTTCACAAGGGCTTCTGTGCATCTTCAGTTTCATTTTTGTCTTGCACTGCTACTGGCCTCGTGTTTCAGCATGACTCCGCTGAGGTTTTGTCTTCCGATTTTGTCAGCACAGTGTCTGCTGATACGTCCTAGCAATATAGCTGTGTCCTAATTTTAAAAACTTAATGTAGCATTACAGTTGTCTTAAAAAGCATTAAACTGTATATCTGTTTTCTAATTTAATGCTTTTTACCCCATCCTGTGTAGCATAATTTGTATGGCTGTTGGTGCTTTCTGGAAGTTGCAGAGGGAGAGTTACACTCAGAGTCTTTACACATAAGCTGACACATAAGAGTGTAATATGAGTGGCTATAAACACTTCAGCTGTGAACTGTAAAATTCTTGATGAAGACTGTTTCAGAATAAAGAGGAAATAATATAAATGATGAAATAATATATAATTAAAAGTAGTTTTCAGGTAACAGCTATGCTTGTTGATATAGATTTGTTTTGTTTGCTTTGTGATTCAGCACAGTTAATTGTTTTCATCAGTTTCTTATATTGAACAAATTTTCAAACTGTCTCACATGTTTTGCACATAAATGTCTTTTTTCTCTAGGTGTACCTGTACACATTTATCTCTCTGTTCATTTACATGGTGCTCTCACTCTTCATCGCCCTCATCACCGGGGCGTACGAGACCATCAAGGTAAGCTGAAAGAATGGGAGAGGAGGATATTTTTTCTGAATAGTAAGGTGGTTGAGTGAATGTATATGTGTATGGTACTATCTTCAACTTTGGGTTGTGTAATGTTTGTTTTTGTAAATAGCACCAAACTCAGGAGCCCATTCACATCACAGATTTGCATGCGTTCATCGCCGAGTGCAAAGACACACCCAGCTCTGGAAAGTTCCGGGGACTGGAGACGTCACCGTGCTCCTTCTTCTGCTGCTGTGACAGGTCTGGCAGCTTACACACAAAGTGTGTGCTGATGTGTGTGATGATATGACATAAGAGTTAGCCTCTGTTCTACTGACATTTAGACTAAGCTAACAGTGAATTCTGATTGGCTCCGATTATTGTGCCTTTATCTCTCCTGATTGGCAATCTTACCATGCAATGAATCACGACTATTTTGTTCATTTCCAGCATGAAAATTAACTCCGCCCTCACACAGGATAGAGTACCTAATAATACGGCTAATAATTTTGGTCATGATGTTTAAATCCTGCTTTCTTTACAGGACCACCACCTATGAAGACGTTCTACTGGTGAACTAGTCATTCAACTACAGCTCTTATGCTCCCTGCTGGTGACAGTATGATGCTGCATCCATTCCACATTTAGAAACAGGATAAGAACAGATACCAAGTGCTGCATCCTATACACATTTACCTCCACACACTCATCACACACTGCAGGAGAGAGGATTTTCCTCCTGGACGTGATGGTGATGTGACTCCTCCTGGATGTGACTCCATATTTTTCAGCTGAGCATGAAAAGAACAGAGCAATGGGGGAAAAAAGCAATTTCTGTCTGTCACCCGCTTCACAGAGAGCAGCACTACGTTGGTGCAGTGCACAAGCTTTATTTAGGAAAACAGTGTATGTTAGGAGGTCAGTGTTTTATGTGTCGTATTTAACATGATTTTAGTGTGCTGTTAACTTAGCAGGAGCTAATATATTTAGTGCTACTGTTAATGTTTTTGCATTGTTTTAAACTTATAAGTCATGGCTAACTTATCATTTTGAAGAAGAAGAACTGCTATTGCACCGTACCTCACTTTCACTACCCCAGACATCTCATCTCAGCACTCATCACTTCCTTAATTTTCCTTTCAAGATACAAGAATAAGCTGCCCTAAGATATAGTGAGCTGTTTTGTAATATTTTACGTTCTCCACACATTCCAGCAGCAGTTAGTAAAATATCTGCTCAAACAAATGATTTGGACCACCAACATTCAACCAGTCCAGACAAAGAGGCATCTCTGCCGGCTTAGTCGTGTCTCCTGTCCTTTCAGAAAACTCCCTCTGTTGCACTAGCATTCAGGGATTCTAGCCTAGGCATGTGCTTTGAAGTTAACAATGAAGTGAGGGGCCATGATTGGATTTTGTGCTTCTGTTATCTTCTTCCAAAATTGTGTGTCTTGTGAGTGTCCTAAACTAGTTCATCTTTTGCTGCATTCAAAGAAATGTGTCTAAAATGCTAATACATTTTGCTGATTCAAACTTGAGACAAATGTTAATTGGTTCAGATAAGGTGGGTTTTAATTGGGAACAGCATGTAAAGATTTAGAACATGGTTGAGGGCATTATCACTTTGCAAACTTGGGAAATAAAAGAAATTTTGATCGGTTCAAACATCTTTGAGAAGCTGAACAGAATGTTCACTGATGCAGTCATTATATCCTGGATAAACTGGAAGGGTTGCATTGACAGTGTATGACCTACATCATGAACAGGAAACACGTATGTTCAGTTCTGGATTTTAGAGATAGCCACTGCAACTATGGGTCGCTGTGGGGACTGATTTAGATTTACTGCCATTAATATTCCTGAAGGTTCATTCAGAAGAGCTAATCGAGTAAGAAATGGAGTGGAGTGTGATTTTGTCGCAATGATGCAGTATGCAAACACTTGTTTATTTTCTTCTCTCAGTGACACTGTCTATGTCTGTACAGAATTTTAAATTATTCATGTATACACTCACTGGTCACTTTATTAGGAAAACCTGTATACCTGCTCATTTATGCAGTTATCCAGTCAGCCAATCCTCTGGTCTCTCTTATCAACAAGGCATTTCCACCCACAGAACTGTTGCTCCCTTACTTTTTTTTTTTTTTTTTTTTTTTTTCCCCCGCACCATTCTGTGTAAACTCTCCAGACTGTTGTGTGTGAAAATCCCAGGAGACCAGCAGTTTCTGAAATCCTAATCTGACACCAACAACCATGGCACGGTTAAAGTCATAGAGATCTCATTTTCCCCCCATTCTGATGTTTGATGTGAACCTGAACTAAAGCTCATGAAGCTCGTGTATCTGCATGATTTTTGCATTGCACTTCTGCCACATGATTAGCTGATTAGATAACTGCATGAATGTGTAGGTGTACAGGTGTATCTAATAGTGGATGGTGAGCGTATGTGTATTGTAATTAGTTTCTATGTATATAATGAGTTTTAAATGCACCAAGAGTAAAGAGGATACATTTAATGGTACAATAACGTACAGTTTTTCAAAAGAGCTCAGTTTCCTTTTGAGGCTTATCTAGTATCAGTATCCCTTATTGCAATTACTGTGACTAATCATTACAATAGAAAGTGGGAAACTGACCTGAGATGAGTCTACAAATGCTGAAAAGGAGGCTCTTGTATCAACACATACTGCTGAAATCATATGTCTACTTGAATGAAGTTTCTGAACAAGTGCTGTCTTTTTTTTGTGTAATGATTTGTCACTGAGTTATGTAATATATAAATATTCATATATTCCGTTTTGTCTTTTACCCATGATCATTTATGCTTGGTGAATATATTACAATGTTACAAGCATCTAATTTCTATGGCTTTTTAAAAACAGCTGTTTTGGACACTTAAAGCAATTTTTTTTTTTTTTTGGTCTCTGGTTATTTTATCAGTTTTTTTGCAAGTGTATTGCTAATCTGTTCATCCTGTTGATACACATCCAATACAGAGACTTTTTTTTGCAGTTTAGATTTGTTTATTTAATTAACAGCAGCCTCTGAGAAAATCCTTGAATGTGTTATGTCCTATAAATATTTTCTATAATGGCGGTGGCTTATTAGGGTTCTTGTGCCATCCTCATGAAAAATGTAAATATTTTCAAGTCTTTGTTAAATTTGTCGTTCGGTTTACTTGCTATTTTAACAGGTTGCTAACTGTATGATGACAATGGATTTAAATCCACTGTGGCTTGATTCTATATTATTTTTGACAAATGTTTTCTAAAAGAAACCCATTTTTCCTGTCAAGATCTCCACTTATGTATGCTAAAGTGATTTTTTTCCCCCCATAACCCCTATGCTCTAAAGATATAGAAGGTTTATTGAGACAAATTCTGCCACCCTCTGGAATTAAATAGAGCTACATGTTCCAAGGTGGATGATTTTTGTGTGTGTGTGTGTGTGTGTGTGTGTGTGTGTGTGTGTGTGTGTGTGTGTGTGTGTGTGTGTGTGTGTGTGTGTGTGTGTGTGTGAGAGATTATGGAAGATTAACAGCTAAAACAGATATAGTGGAAAAATAAGTGACTCATGAGCAATGTGTTTATGAAGTAGTACTCCTAACTCTGTACTAGGTGGAGAATTAAAACCCATTTTGTTTATTCATTTGGCTGATGGATTTATGCAAAGCAATTTACGGATTGGGAATAATCTATGGATTAAGGCAGAGGTTCTCAAACTATTTGTAACCAAGGACCTTTTTAACTGTAAAATATATTCCACAGTCCCCCTCAGTACTGTATTTATTAGAGCCATATAGCTTTTATTCATGAAATTTCCACTCACAAAACACATTTGTTCCAGGCTGACCTAATATTTTTTGTATACTTGAGTTCTCGAGCTTTGGATTAAACCTATCCACTTCAAGAGACAAATCAAACAGGCTAATTATGCAATAACTTTGAATGTAGGTTGAGATTTCCACTACTGTAACAAATTATAAAAATCAAAGACCCCCTGGCTTTGCTTCACAGACCCCTGACGGGTCACTTTAAGAACCACTGGATTGCACTGAAGGGTTCAGCAGTGGTTCAGGTCTAGTCATCAGCACACGACATCAACTGCAGAGCCGTCATTGTGGTTTGGGTAATTCCATGCAAATGGCAACCTTGCCATGGAAAAATAAAATCAAAATTAAATGCTCACGCAGCTCTATATTTAACTATATGTCACTTTATCTGTCAGATATGACTAGTGATCTCACACTGAACTGCATGTTTCAACAGACGGAGTAGCACACCCATATCTTTTTGCTAAATGTCTTCAGTAAATCTGAGGCTGAAGTTGGGTTGGAGGAGACACTTAATTCTTACTTTGTTCTTAGGTCCTGTTTAAGTTGTTTTATACACGCATGTGATATCTATAGCATGTGAAGGACTGTTTCAGACATTTAATAATAATGTTTTCTCCAAAAATTTCAAAACTATGCTTTTTGTGTTCATATTATAGATATATAATCATCATCCAAAAAACACTGTCTGTGTGAAGTCACATCCATAACACTGATGTATTGCAATACATTCACCACCCACTTAAATAGGAACACCAGTACAATGCATAAAATCATGCAGATACAGGTCAAGAGCTGTAGTTAATGTTTACATTAAACATCAAAATTGGGAGAAATGTGATTTACCATGGGATGGTTGTTGGTGCCAGTCAGGCTAAGCTTCATGCACAACAACCTCTAGAGTTTAAACAGAATGGTGTGAAAGACTAACAAAAAACATCCAGTGAGAAGCAGTTTTGTGTGTAGAAATGCTTGTTAATCAGAGAAGTCAGAGTTGAATGGCCAGACTGGTTCAAGCTGACAGGAAGGCTACAGTAACTTAAATAACTACTCACAACTGTGGTGAAAAGAAAAGCCTCTCAAAATGCACAACACACTGAACCTTGATGTTGATGAGCTATATCACATCCATAGACCAGAATTACTCACTAGCTTTATTCGGGAGAATATTGCAGAGAGTAAACAAATGGTGAAGAACATCAAGCTTGGAACTCTAAAATCTGGTATGTTAGCATGTGAGGAAGGAGAATGTAGCTAAGAACAGATGCTCATAATTCATGCATGCACGAGCTGCTATTGCAGTATCTGAAAAGCAGGGGCTAAGGCAAACTGCACCAACACTATCAGATATGTCAGATATGATTTACCAATTAAACTTATGGATGATTTAATATCTATTACAGCATATTACAGCATCAAGCAACATATTTTTAGACAGATACTAAAACTTAGTATCAGCCATTTTGATGTAAACCACACCCTGCTGCTCAAATATTGAATAGGCAGCAATCAACTGGTTCGCCATTATTCAACAATGAATATGATGGCACTTCTGTTCAGACTTACCGTATATTAAGATTTCAATTACAAGTCTTAGCCATTTTTACATCCTGGAACTTAAACCAAACTGGTTCATTCCTCTTCAGTTCAGGAATGTGGAAAGTCCAGAGCCTATCACAGGAACACTTGGCATGAGGTGGAAATACACCCTGGATGTACACATGTACACACACACACACACACACACACACTCATTCACGCCTAGGGGCAATTTAGCATAAATTATGTTTTTGGGGGGTGGGAGGAAACCGGAGAACCTAGAGGAAACTCAGTGGGGGCAGCAATGTTATCTGCTGCACAACCATGTTGCTATAAGAGAAATTATTTCTCTTATCATATAAGAGAAAAGTACTTTTTCATTGGTTCCTACATATTTTTTAAAAGCAATCCATGTTTTTAAACATGGGTGGCAAATGGTTGGTACCACCTACTCGTGTAAGGACCATGGCTGCACTTGTACATCTGATTTGTTTGTAGAAAATGAAGGCCAAACAATGACATTTGCTCAAGACATTTGGTCAAAATACCTACAATGGTGTAAAAATTATTTAAATTAACATGAGCTACATATGAGTTATTAAATCTGCATGAATTGCAAAGAAGTAACAGATCTGTCAAATATGTGTCTTAAGGTCAGATTTATGGTGGCAGCTGCTACCCTGTACCACCCACATGGCTACACCCCTCTGTGAAATATAGTCTACTTTTATCTGAAGACCACATAAACTCATCAAAAGTCTAAGAGGCTTAGCAAATGCTACATTAGATTGTAACTCTTGATTCCTGTTAGTAATGTGGCCCACTAATAGATATTGACTTGCACTTTGGTGCATTAAGGGGCAGGAGAATGGCCTGGAAGATTCTTCTGAGTCCATCTACAACAGCAATACTGAAAAATAAGAAGAATTAACCAGCATGTGTGCTTCAGGAATGTGTAACTTGAGCAGTCCCATAGGTAGGGCTCATGTACACTGTGGCACATTACACACAGAGATATGGATATATGGCCAGATAAGATAGATAGGTACATGTACAGGCATATTTTCTCTGTCACTGCCTATGAGGAGGGTGAGAACCTTGGTTTCATGGGTGTTATTTGCTCAGCTTTATTTATTTTAACTTGGGTCTTTTATTTATCAAATGAATTTTAATGATTTGTTGTCATTTTCATGGATTTCTAATCACATCATTAATAGATTGCTTTATTGATGTGGTTCATCATCAGTGCTTTGTTTATTCTTATATGTAAAGCAATCTGAGATTTTGGACTCTGAAATGGCATTACATAAATAAAGATGTTTGGCACATATATGTATGTATTAAAATGCATTTTTTTTGTCCTGAAGTGGGAGTTGCATGCTGTTTCTACTCAGCAGATTACCTCCCTTCAGCTTTGTAGTCTCTCCACCATGACTTGCAGTTTGTTTGGAGGCCTTGTTCCCTGAATGCTTATTTCATTCCCTGCCCCATCCTTTTCTTCCTTTCTGACTTTGAACAAATGTTCATGTTAAACCTTGCATTCATTCTATCTGCCCCTCTCCAGTAGTGACAGCTGCAAGCTTAGATAACAAAAGACAGCTCTGTACTCATTATTTAAACAGCTAAACAGCTCTAGTTTGTATGAAATATCAACAACGGGTCACGTTTTACTTTCTAAATTAGCACAGAGCTGTCGGAAAAAAGAAACGACGAATTTCATTCGGCGCCGAAAACAGTACCAAAAAAGCAAGTGTTTAAATATTAGCTATCTATTGGCACCATAATGTAAACATTAACCAGACTAAAGAATTAGGGGCGCGTGCGTGGATGGGGGGAAGTGGGCGTGGTTATCCGGCGCGGCTAATTTGCATAAGCAAACGCGAGCCAGGGAGGGGCGCTAGTTTATAAATGAGGACACTGGGGTAGCTCCGGGAAATCGGGGGGTTTGTAGTCTGATCCTGGCTTCTGCGTGTGTTTAGGCTCGAAAACAACACGGGGCAGAAAATGTTTAGCCTTTAAATCCTTTGTTTGCATCAGTGTGGCCTGTGTGTATATATAGGCTAAATATATATATATATCATCAGAGCTAACAGCAACAGAGCGCGCGCTACACAAGGTAACAGACGCGTTAGAATTTTCGCGCTTTCCGCGTGCGCTCCTTTGACGTGTGAGGAGGAGAAGGAGGCCTACAGTGAGTCAAAAAAAACCCTTTAAACCTCACGTTTGTTCTTTAAACACGCCGGGTTGGGGCTGTGCACTGTGTTTCTCAGCCTAGCTGCGTGGGAACGAGTTCATCTGAAGGTAGGATTCAAATGCGTTTTAACTGTGGTTTTTTGTTTTTCTTTTTTGCTCGCGCATGTTAATTAGAGATGCCTAAACGGAGCTGCTGACGCGTTCTGTAGTCTACTTTCCTTATTTTTGTGTTTGCATTCATTAAAACCGCCTGGCTTCACGTTGTGCATTCGTTTTCTGTCGAAATCTCATTTTGCTTGTATAAATAACCTCGTGGAGGCTATTCACAGCTGTTATAGTCACGTCTAGCGCTAGAAATCGTAGTCAAATAACCCAGTGGTAATCTTGAAAGCCAAATATTTTGTGGCCAGACGTCTTTCATGCCCCTATAGCCAAACAGCCATTGCTGAAACGCAGACCTTAAAGTAACAGGTTTTTTAAATGTAGCCATCGTCTGATTCAGACGTCGTCATTCACTGTTAATTGTATAAAATGTGATTTTTCTGTGTAAGTAATGCTAAATTAATCATACCCGCACGCGATAATTCGTTATTATTCTCTATAGGGTGTTGTTGAAGGAAAATTAACCCGTGAGTATATCGGTATTGTGTGAGCATGGGCGTTTGGGTCAGGTGTCTCCATTTAAATCGCCTTTGTCGGTAGATCAAGCTGAAGTTGTGTCGTAAGCACATCAAATTGCTCAAAGAACACAAATTGGATCCGGATAAAATGTCATCTGATCCCGTATCGCTTACCGGACACATTTACTAACTGGCACATCAAATCGATACAGTGTAATAGATGCTGATTGATTGTAAACATCCAGTCAAAGGCTGGTGGTTGCACAACGAGGTGTTCACCAAATACACGTTTGCCTCCTTGATTTCCCTGATTTAAGGAATATCAGAGGTTCCTTCAGGTCTGCAGATAAAATGTTTTTTCTTTATCACCAAATCCCAATCACACTGTGTGTTTACATCCCCAAAATCCACATGGTGTGTCAGTAGAGGGTTAAGTTCATGACCCATGTTTGCTTTGAATGGTGGTGTGAGTTTTGCACTCAGGGAATGGAGGAGAACTTTAACCCTGTTGCCCAATGACAGCTGCAGGGCTTCTGGTCCGGTTTACGTTTCCTGGACTCATTTGCAAGCCATTATATTAACAAATGGGCCATTTAGAGGTGACAACTGCCCTATTCTGCTTGTGTGAACATGTCGTCGTATATCCATTACTGTAGTTTAGGATTCAATGTGCCTGATTTGGTTCAGAGTTTTGCCATGTATCTCTTTCTATGAAGTTAGCTGGATGATTTAGAGGAATACGTCCTAGTCCCATCTATGAATGGATTCATTTTACAGATTGAGCTCGATTTATTAATGTTTGCCTGACACATTCATAAAAGCATTCCTCAAAAATCTTAAATTTTAACACATTTCACTGTACTGATTGTGAAAAACCCATTATATGAGTTTCTAGTAAATAGGTTTTTAACTATCTTCAGTGAAATGTGTTAAATTTTAAGACGACAGTATCCAATAGGGTTAAACAACTTTCCTTTCTGCTCCTTTATGAAACGCCCACCATGGAGTTATAGAATGGAGCCAGAAATTTCTAGAAGTTGTTGCTCAAACCATTCTAGCAGTTGGTGAAGGCAGTACTGTTCTGGTCTCAGCTTCAGATGCTCCACCCATGTCATATGGAGCATCTGATACATTTTGTACTCCTTTTTGGTCAAACCTTCCAAATGATTAAGGCTGCAGTCAGACTGATTCTTTGCACTTGTGTGTGCTGGTTTCCAGTGGCTGTAATACTGAGCTTTTCTGAGCAAGATGTTAGCAGAAAGTAAATGAAAATCTTGTTTCTAACGTACCCACTTCAACTCAGGAAGGGCTGTTAATTAACTGATTAGTTGAATCAGGTGTGTTAGAGCAGGGAAAATGCTAAAATGTGCAGCACAGGGCGGGGTGGGAACCTGTGGGTTGCAGGTCTGTATTTTGTCTTCTGCTATGTCAAATTGCCTCTTTCTATGTAAGTAGATGGTGCTTGGACATGTTTATTTACAAAACACGCCAGAGTTTAGCAAAGCTGGGCTTTTGATGGTGGTAGCTTCCTGTCTTTCTTGTGATTTATGGTGTCCACTTTCTCTTGCGTGCCCAGCATGTGGCAAACCTTAGGCTCAGCTGTCTCAGGTTATTTTAGACACCTGTTTTAGTAAGGGCCTTAACTCAACATTGTTTCCAACATTGTCACTAGGCAGGCTATAAGTAAAGTGCTGTTTCAGGGTCAGGTTTACTTTGGAGTGTGATTCTCGTGAGTAGGGCAGGTTCAGATTCCTGCTGCATCTGTTTGTATATCCAGTCCTTTGGCTTTGATGGTGGTCTTCAGCATTGCATGTAGTGAGCGAATGATTTCATCATTTTTTTGTGTCCATGCTTTAAAGTTTCACATTCCATGTTTCTGTGGTGTGTTTCTGTGGTCTGGTGAAGCAAATGCAACATTTTGTCACAGTGGTTTTGTTTTGGCTGAATGGCCCATGGGAAATGTGAGTAACTCAGTAATTATGACAGGGAAAATATTGGTTTACAGCAGCCTCAAGCTGTCATGGGATCGTTCTTGTTTGGTTGAAACTTGAGTGATGACATCTGTGGTGTGGCAGTGTTTGCAGAAGCTGTCCCCTTTTATAATGATCCTGGAGCAACCTGCCCAACCCAGATTGTCACCATAATTATTGTGAGGAATGTGTCAAGGGAAAAGGGGATACTGCATCAATGTTGAAATGTTTGCACCAGTACTTTTTTTATTGTGTAGTTTGTATGAATATTCTCATGGAGGGCTAGGGCTTAGGGCTAAGCTTTTACTAAGAAGTTGGGTGCAATTCTCTTTGAATGCCAACGACTTTGCAAATGGCTCAAGAGTTTAATGTTGGCAATGGAGCGTTTCAGTTTAGTAATGAACAGTGTGCTGTGACTATTGCAATACTTTGAAATAAGTTCATTAGTTGTCAACAGTGGCTTAGCAACTGACTGACTCGCATCCTGCTCTAAATATATTGTTTGGCATATACGCAGCTGGTCTCATTTTAATCCATTTAGACACGACTCTTATCCATTACTAAACTCTGCTGTCTGCTGAATCCATGCTGCATCATGCCAAGTGACTCAATCTGTGTTTACCGTCTGCACCATTCTCTCTGTTTGACTCTCTACCAGTGTAAATGATCTCAGTGTAAGAGTGAGTGTGGAAAAAGGGGTGTGCCTGCCACCTGACATTATCTCTCTGTTGTGGTGATTTACCAAATGCTTCTGTCCAGCTCCTTCCCAACCCCCCTGCTAGTTTGGCACTTTCTTGTTTAACCCTGACAATGCACACATACACACCCCATATTGAGCTCTGCAGTGTCATTTTACAACATTTGAACACTAGGCACCCATGCATGGCCAATACTAATCCAGCTGGATGAGAGCGATACTGTCTGCTACCTCAGGGCTTTCCTGTTACTATGCCATCATGAGCAGTTAACCCTCTCAGGGTACTCTCAGGCCTCTTCATTTTCTCATCATACATTTAACTGACAACTGCACCAGACACAAGGTTGTGAATAAACACCCACTGAAAAATAAGAGATTTCTGTGGTTATGACTTGGTAATGGGGGTGGGTATATTCTGGGTGCAGTCTTGATGCTCGATCGAAGGACCTTTTCTCTGCTGATTAAACCGCTTTTTTTTGAGCTAATAAGCTGCTATAGGCCACAAGTATGAGGAAATTGCTGGAGGGGTTACAAGTTGTGTGTGTGTGTGTGTGTGCATTAACCACTGGAAACAGTTTTATTGATGAAAGATTGCAGCAGCTGAGAGAAAAAAGGCTGAATCTGAACAGAAATGCTCTGTTTTAATCCGTGTATTTAGAAATCCATCATAATCAAGGATGTGACACTGAAATGGGTGACTTGTATGTTGATACTACCGAACAGTCTGACACTATCTACCCAATCTTAGTTCAGTGTTTCATTAGTATACACACAATCCTTCATGACTCTCACTTAAATTCACCCCTTCCACTGATATTTTACACCTTGTATCCTATTACCATCATACTAGAAGAAAATCAACACCCGTTACTAACTGCAATATAGTTGATGTTTAGTGTAACTGAAAGGCCACACGAGATTCAAATCACTGTGCAGTGGCCTCGTCCTACTTGGCATGCTGACGCAATTCATGGCCCAAGTAAGACGTCTTGCGAATGGGCAAACTGCCAGTGCTCTCACTGGTAGTCGGGACATTGACATAAGTAGTATGGTGGGAAAGAGAGGAGGATGAGGAGTATGAAAGCTATAAAGGAGAAACAATATTGCAGCTTTGTGTGCACCGACGGCATGGTGAGAGTGTAGCCTTTTAAGGTTAGATGATGTGGGCTGTGTATTCTCTTCCTCTTCTCTCAGATGACCCTCTCGTTGCCTGTTTGCCCTCCAACTGTGAGAAGTGGTAACAGTTATTGGTTTATATATGCCACATACATGGTTATGCTGCTGGAAATCATGCTTTGGTTTTTAAAAAAGCTTTTGAAACTGTCAGGTTTTGTAAGATGCAACCATTTTTTTTTCTCCAGCCTTCAACTGGGAGAGTTGTTTTTATACAACTCTCCCTTTCCTTCACTGAAAATGAAAAAAAAAAAGGGGGGGGGCGGATTTGGTCATCATGCTGGCTCTTGTGTCAAGAATGCAGGATGTGGCCAGCTTGCAGCTGCACAGGAACACATCACACACTAGCTCATTTTGGGAGAGCTGTTAAGTTGTAGTTTTATGAGCATTTCTAACATTATATAAAAATGCAAATACCATCTTTTGACTGCTGACCACCCAAATATGCATGTGGTTGTCCAGCTACCATAACCCCACTCTTCCCTATCACGCCCTTTATTAGACCTGCATGTCCTGCAGTTCAAGCATGTCCTCTGCCCAGAGCCTTACTAGATACTGTACTACTTCAATAAAAGCCTGCCATCACACAAATGGTAAGCTTCCTGTAAACACTCCTTTCCCTGTACAGCTTTAATGCTTCCTGCATGCTCATTAAGTGGGCCATATTTAATAGTTATGCACTAATAAACAGACAGAGGCAGAACACTAGCCAGCATAGAATATGCTGACCAGGAATGATGAATGGATGAAGGGGGGGAGGGACTGGGCATGTTCATGTTTCCTGGTCTAGACAGTAATCTGGGTTTATCTCTTCTGTGAGTGAGACAGAACAGAGGTGAATGGGGTTGTCTGATCTGGCCAGCCCCCACCCTCAAGTCATATTTTTTAAGAGGTGCTTAGCATGAAAGATCAAATTAGTCTAACAGTCTGTCTTGCTTAAGTCCAAGACTGCTGATTTATCCAGTCAAACCAAGTCTCTCACACACCAGATCTAATCCTCCTGTCTTTTTAAGATGGATAAAGTGAGAGAAAGTACTGACTAAGAGAGGGGGGTGGGATTATGAATGAAAAACAACCTGCTGTCTTCCAGCTAAGAGTGCCCTTCTCAGAGGGGTGGGTGTAGAGCTATGGAGAGAAAACTGAAAGAATGGTGTCATAATTAGGAAAGAATGGTTTAAAATGCTATTACTTTTCCGCCTATGGGTTCTGAAAGCTGATGTCCTGTTCTCTACTTGAATGAGAGCAAGGAATGGGCTGTTCTTACAGATGTTTGTGTGAGTTGGACAGCAAGAAATGCAGTAATGTTACCAGTGAAACCTGTTGTTCAGGATGTATGGTTCATGTGATCTTGTCTCCAGTCTTGACCATGACCATCTTCAGAGAATTTCTCACATGTGTATAAATGTTGGCCTTTTTAAAACATTTTAATGCTCCAAAACACTGAACAAAATTAGAAACACAGAAATGCTTTACCTGGCAAGCCAGGTTGGATAACCGCAACAATGGTTGGTTTCAAAGGACCATAAACCAAACGTACAATTATTATTTTTGAGTAATAAACATGGTTCTGTAAGGCAGTGGTAATTTTCAGTGAGGAAGTTAATATGTAGGTGGATTACAGTTTTGTGAGAGCTATGTGTTTGTGTGTAACTGTTGCCCCATTTGTGGTACTGTCGATAAGGACCTCTCTAAAAGCTATTTTTTTCTGGCGATTTCTCTAAACTAAACCTTCTAAACCAGGGTTATTTTAGGATGGGAAAATGCCAGTGTGTGTACTATATAGGGTGGGTTCATTAAAAATAGTATTATATTTGTTTGTCAATATTCAGCAGTAGTGTATGTTATTTAACAGATGTATTGAATAATTTGGGAGGTTTTATGTAGGCCCAGAAAGGTGTATGTCGCAATATAGACATGCTTGTATTTAATTACCATTGTTCCACAGTTAATCACTTTGTCTCCTCCATGCCTTACAGATTATACAGATGGCTGCACCCGTACAATGTATGACGATTTTGCTTTCCATAGTTCAACATTTGCTCATGCACTTTAATTTTATCCTTTTGTCGGTTCCTTCTGTCCAGTAATACCGAGTACAAATTGAATTTCACTGTTTCCATCGTTCTTGTATTACATCCCCCACCTTCCCCAGCACACACCCACACATTTTATTTACCATCTCGCTTGCTGGTCAAGCCAGTTTTTGAACCTACACAATAGCTCTGTTGCCCAGGCCATCTGCTTGTGGGGAACGGGTCTTGTATTTAAAAAAAAAAAAAAAAAGAGGAGGGGGGGGGGGGAGGCACGGCACGGCACAGAGGAGTGGAGATTTAGAGAAAGAAAAGCCATGGCTTAAAGGGCAGCACTGCTAAAGAAGAGTAGAGAGAGGTCAGTGGGTTCACTGGTGTGCTTTTCTTTGCAGGGTTTCTCCCCTCCGCTTTAACTTTTATTCCCTGATTTTGGTTGGGCTCACAACTCTCATTTGTATTTGTCTCGGAACAGCACATGGTTATACAGGGTCAATTAACACTATGGTAAGACATGTAGAAAGGAACTGAACAAATTAAGGAGTACAGTAGTCAAGAGTAAGGGTTGCACAGTTTTGACAATAAAAATTTTTTTTATTTATTTTGGTGTCTTTATCAGGTTTGGTAGAATACCATGTATTTTTCTTTAGAGCCTTGAAGCATGAAGCAGCATTCCTAAAATGTACAACTTGATTTTTTTTTTTGGCTTCACTGTGAGGTTGTTCAACAAGACTCAAATATTTGGTCACTCAACACTTATTACCAAATTCAAACCACCTCATACAAAAATTGTGCATTCTCTGTTATTTGTAGTATTCCATGTAATTATAAGTCACATGAAAATGGATCCAAATTGAAAGAAGGAATGTAAGAGAACTGGTGAATTAAATGAGGCAGTGCTGAGGTTTTAAAACAAGAATCTTACTGAACTTTGGGAAATATTGCAACATCTCTTGCATTACTTATTTTACTTGGATTTGTTGTATATTTAAAAAAATTATTAACTTGTATTCATATTCATTATTTTCCTGTTTCTGTTGCTTCAAACTGTTTATAATGACATTAATTTTCTTTTCTATTTTTTTACTTTCTTTAAAAATAAGTTGGCCATCCAACAGCTGATCCTGGGTTAAGTGTGTACAGCACTGAATCCAGACTGACAACTGGAGCATACAAATAACTGCCAGGCAACGGCTGAGATGAAACCTGATGGGGTTGCTACAACTCCGGCTGAGCCAACAGATGATGTGGTGGAGCCTGTTCCTGAAGCAGCTGCCACTGAGGAGCAGGTCCAACAAGACTCGAGCCCATCATCTCCACAGCCTAATAAGCCTGAAAATGAAGGTGAGCAAGAAGGAGCAAATTCAACACTGCCTCCTCCTGCGAAAGAGGTCAATGGGAAATTCTCAAAACCTAAGGACAAAACTAAAGCCCCAATGAAGACCAAGCCAGCAAGCACTAAAGCAACAATCACAACAGGTGCTGCATCTCGCCCTACTACCACTCAAAGCCAAGTGGCCAATGGTGTTATGAAGACCGCTTCAAATGGTGCAAGCAAGAAACCTATGAGTATGACCTCAGAGATCAAGAAAAATGCCCCTGTTGGAGCATCCACTCAAGTCAAGAAAGTGCCCACTGCTCCAAGGATGCAGGTGAAGGCAGCTGAACAAAAAGCTGTTACGTCTGCCAGGCCAGTATCCTCCACAAGTAGTGGGACAAGAAAAACAGTAGCAGCATCCTCGTCAACACTGAGCAAAAAGCCAGTCACAGGAGGCAGCAATGCTGTAGTCAAACCCAAGACCACAGGTACAGCTCAACATAACTACACTGCACCAATTCTGTCTTATTTCTAACAGTTTTGTTCAACCCATCTATCCATCTCTTCTGTAGCACCAAGGCCTGCTACTGCACCTGCTGCCAAAGCCAGTGTTTCAGCTGCCCCCAATGCTGCCCCTATTCCCAAGACAGCCAGGTAAACCCAACTGTGATGTAGTTAGTCGGAGTGTTAATTTTAAGCCTTGATTTAAATGATAATTTTGGATGCTACTGAATGAGCAAATCCACATAGAGACCACATAGGAGAGAATTGTTGGGCATTTTGCATTGGCTTCAATGCAAAAATGGCTGGGGGAGAAGCACAGTTCTGGGCCTTCATGCAGTGGAGGGGGGGAGCCTCTGTTTTGTGGCTAATTCTATTTTTTGATGTGCAGAGAAAATCCCTTAAGTTTCCTTCACACAGACTCTCTCAATTTATTGTGTCACCATTTCTGTTTACATAAAATAGTGAATCATCACTGTAGAAACTGCTTACTTCCTCCCTATTGCCATGCTTTATTGGATCACAAATCCAGCACACCCATATAACCACAAGTAACATAAGTGTACACATGAAGCCCATTTAGTTCATTTTATCTTCAGAGTACTTGGGAGCTGTCTTCTGCAGCTGACCATTCTACTGTGTGCACATGTGAAGTGTGTGTGGACATGCAGCAGCATCTTGTGCTACACTTTTGGTTAAATGGTTTCCTGAAGGGTTCTTTGGATGGTGAAGAGTTTTTAACTTCCTGAACAGATTCAGACTCCTCTGACAGTGAAATACTTTCTAGGGTTCCACATAGAACATTTAGGGAATCCTAAACTACTTCTAAAAAATACTGTATTCTGTATTAGTACAGTTTGAATTTGTTCATGCCATCTAAGATTACGCACTGAGAGAGCCTTCATCGCCAACAAACTTCATTTTCAGAGCCATAAGGAAATCTACAGCATACAAGTGAATTTTTGTTTTATGTGGTCAATTTTGTTCATGGTTTTGAAAAAACAAAGTTTCACAAGACCTCCAGCCTATGTCATAACATGAAAGTTTAAATGGTCAAATTTGTAGTAATGCTGACAGAGTTGGGGTTATTAGGGGATAAGACTATTCTGCATTTGAGTCTTTTTCTGCAGATCAGAAGCTGTTTATTGCTCTCCATTAGTTTGCTTTTAATTGAGTTTTGTTGACATTTTATGTTTCTCAAATGCAGTAATTGGTTGATGTATAGCAGTCCGTTAAGTAGTAGTGCTGCTTCATTCAATTTTAGCCGCCACGACTTTTTTTTTTTTCCCCCCCTTCCCCCAATGCCTATAGTTCCCCCTCCACCAGATTAATTTGTTTCATTCCCTCCTTATGTTCATACATCATACCGTCCATTTCTCTTTTCTTTAACCTTTGATGACTCAGTCGGTCATCTCTATGCCTTCAGATTGATGTAATCTACTGGAAAGGTCTGAGTCTTTTGTCCTCATTGCAGAACAATTGGCCATTGTGACAGAATTATTTGTGGGGGAGAACACAGTCCAAGCATTTGGGGCTTAGGCATTTAAACATGTTATGCACCATGAACATATGAGTGTGAACATATAGGAGTGTTTTTATTTATTTATTTATTTTAAAAGGCACTGCTTTCAAGGGCTACTGTCTTTTGATGTTTTTGTTGTTTACTGCTATGGGGAAAAAGACTTAAAGTTTTTCAGTGTCTTTTTTTTGATCTGCCATTTAATACCATTTGTACAGACATTTATTTTTGTTTTTCAATGTTATTCCAGACAATGGGAGCTTTCTGCTCCCTCTTTCAATGTTAATAAAATTTTAATGTTTCAAATTATCTAGCATTGTTTTTTGTGCTTTAGGCCTACTGTAGCAACTGCTTCTCGTCCTACCACTTCCTCAGCGCCAGTTAGACTAACAACCACTGCTAGTAAATCTTCAGCCTTAAGAACAACTGTCTCTGCTCCCTCTGCTGCCCACTCTGCATCATCACAGCCTTCCAAGGTCTCCACTACCATAGCAGCTAAAAAAGGTAGATAAAACATGGTAAAACATTTAATAGGCTTGTTTTTTTTCCCCACTATAGATTGCTTATTGAGACTACACTTCTTGAATACTTACTGTTGTTCTGTGTATAGGCTTTTTACTCTTTCAATGCTCTTGGTGATAACCATTCAAATGGCATCCTCTGCATTCCAGATATAAAAACCACCACCAGTGCAGTGGCCAGAAAACCGTTAGCCTCTACCACCACACGCTCTACAGCTACAAAGGCCTCCAAACCTGAACCCCCCAAACCTGTTACAGCTGCCAAACGATTACCTACAGACACTAAAACATCTCAACCAAAAATGGATGAAACTAGGCAAGTACCAACACGGAAGGTCCCTCCAAGTCCCCGAAACACTTCCTCACGCACTGCTTCAGGCAAAATGGCTACAGAGTTTGGTAACCACAAGCAGGGAGTAAGTAGTAACCTAGTCTCTGTGAAGCGTCAAACAGCCAAACCAACGCAATCTGTTTTGCCATTAGTCATCAAAGGAAAGCCTTTAGAAGAACAGTCATCAGAGTCTGTGGAACCCTCTGCAATTTTGGAAACAACTGCCTCTGTAACAAGTGCAGCCATAGCACCTGTAGAATCTGTGGTAGAAGCACAAACTCCTTCAGTAGAGCTAGCACAGCCTGATCAACAGACCAGTGCACTTGTGGAAGGTCAGGGAGAAGGAGTGCAATTACCTGCCTCAGAGCCTACAAATGTGGACATTGTTTCCACCAAAGAGACAACAGATGCTGACCCATTAGCTATACAGTCAGTAGCTGATGTGCCTGTACTTTTAATGTCTAATCCTCCACCTGTTGTACCAGAATCTGAAAAAAATCATGACTACACTGCGACCATACCACCAATGGCACAAGAGATGACAGAGCAAGAATCTGTAACTGCTTCACCATGTGAGGTCCCCGCTAAGGACTTGGAGATTGTTGAGAAGCAAGAGCAAATAATTCGCAATCTTGATGATGAAGAGGAAGAGGAGAGGGAGGGCAGTCAGCAGGTGTCTCTGTCTGACATGAGTGGTACACAGCCTACTGAAGAGTCCAGGCCTGGTTCAGCTGGTCTGGCTGGTTCAGTATGGCGAGCAGGAGGCCTGCCCTCAGAATTTGACTCTGAGGATGTAAGCTGCAGCCAGCAGGGGGCCTCAGAGCTTAGTGCTCCTGGTGTTTTAGAGGGCACTGAAAGTATGGATGATCTAGGTGAGGCTAGCCTAAAAGGTGCTGATGGTGAAGGTGCATCAGCTGGCTCTCCAGACTTTGAGAAGTTCCCTGATATTCTGGTCAATGAAGATGATGATAATGATGACGACGATGATGATGATGACGAAGATCGTGTTGATGATATGGAAGTAGGATCAGAAATGACAGAAGACCCACACAGGCAGTGCAATGATAATGAGGATGAAGACGATGATGTGGAGATGGCAAGTGAGGGTGTTACGGAGAGTGGCCTTGAAAGTTATGGAAATGCAGATGAAGATGACTTGGCAGAAGACTACAGATTGGACAACTTGAACCGTATGCAGCCTTCATCCATTGTTCCTACTGCCCTTTCTGCAGCAAATCCTTTTGCTGATGCCTGGATGCAGTCACTACAACCAGATCCTACCCTTGACTCCAGTCCTTCTTCCAACCCTTGGCAAACATACTCAGAATTGCCTAACCAACCTGCCGCTCAAGCCTGTCTGGATATTGGAAATGCCAAAACAGATCTATCCTCAACTCAGCCTCCAGCTCTTACGGATCCTGTTCCAAGCTCACCTCAGCCTTCTTCAGAGCCTGCTGCAGAGATGGATATGGGCATCAAACCAGGCTTGGCATCCCATTCCCAACGCATTTCTCAGTCTAGCACTTTGCTTGGCACAGAACTAGCCATCCATACTTGCAGTGATGCAAGCACACCTGAGGAGCTAAAAGACTACAGTATAAGCCCTGGACTAGAGAACCAAAAACAGCCCTTACCAGCTAGCCCAATTCCTGTTGCTTTGCCAGACATCATGCAGGATTTAGGTATCTGTAGATCTGATCGTGCAGGATCTGAACATGAAGAGGAAGAACCTGAGACTCTGCCTGCAGATGACATGTTGGCTGGTCTGTCAACGGTGACAACTTCTGCACCATCCTCCCATTCTTCTGCCACAGGGGATGAGGCTAGTGACACAGAAGGGGACATGCAGATCAGTGACCCTACTGAACCTGGTTCCACTGGAAACGAATGCTTTGATAGCACCCAAGTTGTCCACAGCATGTCAGCCTTGGTGGAGGAATGTGAGGAGGCCTGTGTTGAGATGGAGGGAGGTGGTGGTAGTGACACGCCGCAGTCTGCCACTTCAGCTGCCTCCTATGGTTTTGAGTGCACCACCTCTAATTCTAATGCCCAATCTACCACAGAGAGCTGTATCAAAAGCCCAGGCATTTTTTCTCTCGAAAATGAAGAGCAGCTTCCGGATGAGGCCAAAGACCCATCACTTATTAAGGAGCTGAACCTTTCACCTGCCTGTGCTCCTGCAGATGTTGACCTCCTTGACCAGCAAGGGGAGCTTCCGGTGAACTCAGAGCAGCAGTACATGCTTTGTGAGAAGGTCACTGAGGAGTTGCCAGAGCCTTGCTCACTAGGAGGCACTGTCCCCACTGAGACAGGCTTGGATAGCGCTTCCTCCTCGGAGCACCAACAAGACTTGGATCTTAACGCACCACATCCCTACTACTCCACAATATGCGAAAAGACTGATAGCTTCTTGACAGGTAATGTATAGACTACAGTTTGCCAATGCACCTTTCAGTGTTCCTTGCTGTCTGTCAGGGTCTTCCCAGGTTTGTCTTAATGCCAAAAAAGGAAGATTTTAAGGGGGAAAGAACAGGCTGATCATTCAAATGGTAGTGCCATACCCTAACGCTATTAATAGTACGCTATCAGTATATGGCTTAAAAGTCCTGTATGTGCAATAACTACTACTACTAATTACAATTAGAAAAACTATTTTGTTTCTCTCTTTTTAAAAGTGAGTTGCCTTGGACTGGCATGAATTGTGGAGTTCACAGAACATGCCAAAATGAATTATTCAAGACAAAAGAACTGTGGGATGAGCTTGGCATTTGTGTGTGTTTATCATGACATTTTTAATGCATATACTAATTGTTTTTGTATTTTGTTACTCTTCTCATTGAGTTTGTAAGTCTTCCTTCTTGACTTTTACTCCTGTCTCCCTCTCCACACACATGCCTTGTTTTTCCTTTGCACTATTGGGTTTGCTTAACCCTTACCCTTGTTGTTAAAATATATATTTTTCCTTTTGAGTACTTACTGTCCTAGCTTTAAATAAAGTTTAGACATTTAACACGGAACTTTTCTTTCAGTATATTTTTTTAAATTGATGAAGGGTGATGGTGATGAATTGCACTGATATTAAAGCGGATGTTTACCTGAAATGAAAATGAACATTGTTTATTGAGCAGAATCACGGTACACTAGCTATAATCCTTACAATGGATTGAATTAATTCCCCACCCCATATTTATTTTGTAGTTGTTACATACATGTTTATAATATATACATACTATAAGCCTTTATGATCATTTTACTTACTATGATGGTTAACTGTTTTTTTTTTTTTTTTTTTTTTTTATAAATACATCTACATACATGCAAATACCAACCTAGAAAACAACGTTCGTATTTTTACACTGTTACACAATTTTTATTCTTGTTCATTTCTGAAAGTGGCATGTCATGTTCTATGATGGCAGCCTTACCACCCTTTACATACATAGACCACAAAAATACACGCGTAACTCTCAAATTGTTACATTTATTGAAAACTGGGGTTAGGACTTTGCGCTCCTATTCCAGTCTGCTTCCACTATTTTGGTGTACCCCTCCCTGCCTCTTTTTTCCACCTACCCTGACTACTACTTGAATCCCACCACCCAGAAGGAAGGAGAAAGCACGAGATCTACGAGGCTTCTGGATCTCATTCTTTACCAAGGTGCTTAGTTGTCCTTTCCCTCTTTTGACCCTTTTAAATGCCTTCATCTCCATGTGGTTTGGTTCTTCTGCTGTTCATCTGATGCACCACTCGGGGCTGACCAAATGCTATGCTTTGACCACCAACCAAAGTTCAGTTCTGTCAGATGAGCTTCTTTAATGGAGGAGACACACTGACTTGCAGAAGGAATCAGTCTTTCCACTTGCTGCTCACTGATCTTGCTGTTCACTAGGGTTGTTGCTTGAGGCATGCTTGTGTGTTTGTGGTGTCCACGTGTGCTCCTAATATTACTATTTGCACATATTGCTACCTTTTGGTACTATGCATGGTGCTTGCATGTTTTCATCCAGTTGCCTTATTTGAGAGTGTCTAGGGTTTTTTTTTTTTTTTTTTTTTTTTTTTTCTTTTTTTTAAATATAAAACACAAGCTTTATTTTTTTTTTCTCCTCACAATAGTCTGTGGTTACTGCATATACAGGGCGTGGCCGCTTTCACTGCACAAAATCTCACCAAATATTATTCTGATGACTGTTTATACTGAATGTGCCCTGCTTTCTGTAGTCCTCCACTACCAACTCTTTATTTTTTCCATCTGTCATTTACTGCTTAATATTTTACTTCTACTTGGTACTGTACTATCTTATCCCACTAATTTTTTTTTTTCTTTTCCTTAATACCAACTTGGACTATTTGCTGTGTCTACAGGAAGTGACATCTGTGCTCAGCAGCAAGGAAAGATACCCACAGTCCACACAGCAAGGCCACCCAAGCATCATTCTGGACTACGTGTGGATCATGTGACACGTCTGCCTACTGATCTTCCCCCCAGAATGCCAAATGCCGGGTGCAGCGCTCAACTCCGTCAGCTAGAACGTCATCAGCAGCAGCTTGAGGAGATTGAACAGCGGAGGGAGCAACAGAACCTAAGGGCTGAGAAACAAATGGAGGAAGGAGAGGGAGAGAAAAAGGAGGAGAAAAACCAAGGTGAGGGAGAGCTTGAACAGAAGACCTGGGAGGAGAAAGAGAGGGAGTTGGAGGAAGAGAGGAGGGATCTGCTCCACCTGCAAATTCAGCAGCAGCAGCAGGAGCTGAAGCAGAGGCAGCAGATCATGCAGTGGCAACAAGAGCTGGAACAACAGCAACAACAAAGTAAACACCAAAACAGCCACCAGAAGAATTTAACTACAGTTCTTCTGTCACCTTCTGGGCTTTGCACTATTTATGAGGCACTAGAGTCCAGTGATGCAGAAGAAGATTTTGAAGACAAAATGGAATCGAAAGAAATGGTGCTGAAAGTAAAGGTAGAAAATGAATGCTCCCCCAAAGAGAGAAGTAGCATCCCAGAGGCAGGCTCCAGTTCAGATAACCCAGATTCTACTAATCCCATTCAGTACCATGAAGGGCTAACTCACTCTCTGGCCTTGGATAGCCCTCCTCTTTTTGGATCCAGCTCTCCCCAGCAGCCTTCTCCTCTGGAGCTTGACTGGAGCAAGAAAGCAGACATTGTCCAGCAGCTGATTAACCAGACATTATTATTAAATGGGGACAACTGCTCCCCACTTTTGCTCCTTCCTGGTGGGGCTGCTGGGACACTGAGCCCACTTGAGATGAGCCTGTGGCCCAGCCTGCCCCCACTTACTCCACCTTCTGCCACAGTGACTTCTGTTAGCAGCTTCTCAGCTGAGATTTCTGGCAGTTCTCCACAAGGGGAGTGGACAGTAGTGGAGCTAGAGACTCATCATTAAGGCCTACTGTTGGGGTAAGCAAACTAAAAAATAACAACTACAGCTGTAGGATGTAGAGGGTAGGAATGAGAAGCATCTACAGGATTCCGTTTTTACGTTGCGAGCAGCAATTTCTGAAAGTGAATTTTTCAGAACCATAAATTTCGTAACACTCAACGCTATTCATGTGAAAACTGTCAGTGTTGTTCACAATGATGCTGTAATTTTCTCCTGTGTACACTCTCCCCATGTCTCCACCTAATTCTACTGGATAGCCAGAAATAGACTGCACTGACGCGCTAACAGTTTATTATGGTAATTCATTTTGTACTTGCCCGCCTCTGCTAGACCGCCATGCCATATCACACCAGCTCTCTGAGTCAGCGAGCCATTTACTTGATCGGATTATTGCAAGTATCTGGCAGTCTTTCCTTTATCATGTAGCTGGGTAGAACAGAGTAGAAGGCACTTCTTGCCTTGTTTGCAGACAATGTTCTTGATGGCTTGCATGCAAGTAAGATTGCACTATTAAGCATGGAAGTTAATTGAAATGATTTAGAATTAACTAATAATGTTGGCAATAAGTTCTAAAGCATTAATGTGATTAGCCAAGATTCATTTTCTCTGTTAATTTAAGTTTTAACTGATGCTGTATTTTAAGTAAAGTAAAGGAATAGTCTTGAGGTTGATACCAGCTAACTGGTCAAATTATGAAGGAATGAAAGGCATCAGCAATACATAGGAAGACATAAGGCATTTTTAGTATATTGATGCTAATGGGGAAAGTCGTTTACAGGAAATTGAGCTATCGGATGAAATGTTAAGGACTTAATCAAGATGAATACTCTGAGACTAGAAACATTGGTATCATTATACAGTAATTCCACTAAAATGGAAAGGGGGGGAGCGGCGTTATGGTGCTACTAATATTTCTGGAATGCAGTTTTGATTATGGTAAATATTGATGAGCACAATTTGATACAAAAACCTGGTTGTATCATCTTGAACTGTTCTGATGCAGTGATGGACCAAACCCTTAACGGTAGGCAACACTGTCGAAAGCCATATTTAATCTCTCTTTGTGCCTCATTAATATTTGAGATCAGGACCGTCATTTTAGGTTGTGTGAATGGATTTTGCCATCTTGTGTATTATTCTACACTGTGACTGACGGGAAATGTACATGTCAAATTCTATAAAAGGTCTTGTAATGTTTCATGTTATATGGCCCCTTTCTTGTGAAATGTCATTCCTGTATGTTGTAATTGTCCCCCTGTAACTGTAATTGTCCTTAAAGCTCAAAAGGATTTGGTTAAATTTAAGGGTGCAGATGGAATGTTGTAGCCCTTGACACTGCATGCTCAATCCAAATGGGTCACAACTGTGTGTAGATGCCCATAAAAGTAGATTTAAAGTCTTGTTTTCAGTAAGTATAGGTATTTGTAGAAATGTCTTTTTACATTTTGTCTGTGTATTGAGATTTTTTAAAAATTTATATTCAAGATTCCACTAATAGTTTAGTCACTGAACACTGAAATCAGGGAATTAAGTCTCCAAGTATATTCAGACTAGTACTACTGTTGCTGTCATGACAAAAGTTCATGTCTTGATGCCAGCATTGATCAGGAATAGTGTATGCCAGACATGCTGGACTTGTTTGTTTAATAATTCACTGTAAATATAACAATCAGGGATTAATGAAAAACAAAGGGATCAGAATTATTAGAGTTAAATCCAAAAACTCATATGAACTGTGATAACATTCTGCACAACAAATGGAAATGTAATTATTAGTTTTGTTCTGTACTACTTTGTGTATATTTTTGTAATTTATTTTAAAATGAAGGAATGTATTTTTATATTTAGTTTGTAGATGTTATCAAAACCATGGCAGCTCAACTTATTTTTCAGACTGTGTATGTTACTCTTTGTCTGTTTCATTGCTGAAAGAAAAAAATAAAACTGGACTGGTAGATGGTAAAATGGCGTCTGTTGTCTTTTCAGCAGTGGCAAGTGTAATGTATAAAACACTGTCTCAAAATACTATACGAAAACATACAATAGAAGATATAAAACAAATGTGAACACTTGAGTTTAAAAACAAATGAAAGTCCAGCAAAACGAAAATGGATTCTTACTGAACTTGTAAGAATGATGTTGTCACTCCTGGTTGGCTGGCATCCTCTTCTTGCTGTGTCGGTCTTAAGTGATGGGGTGTGTGATGCTCTGATCAGCCTGAGACAGCAGCAGCCCCAGCAGACAGTCTGTGGCAATGCAGGACGATGGCTCCTCCTCCCCCAGATACACCAGCGGCTTGTACTGACCCTGAGGAATCGTGCACAATACCCTACACAGTGTATCACAAAGTATCACAGTGAGGCCAATTTTTCCACCTGTGCTATATGTTCACACAGTAAACTCCACATAAATTTGAATAAAATTTATAAATTATACAAGGTCATTTCAGAGTCAGACTAAGGTCTATATCTGATTATTATGGACAGCTTAGCACACTGTGAGCCTAAAAATCCATCACGCTAATTCTCCACAGCACTACAACGCTGCTTTGTGAATGTGGCCCAAGAACCTTAACCCTGAATTGTTAGATATGCACAAATGACCCACTGTATGAGGAGAGTTTCAGAATTAGTCATGAATTCCCCTGTTGTCCTTATAAAGAGATGGTTTTTGTGTGGAGAGCCTGTTACCAGTCATTGATGTCTTCAGTGTCTGGGTCTGGATATATCCGTACCCACTTGCCTACAGACCACATCCTCAATACTGCTTCCTCCCCTGGCCTTCTATCTGTCTGTTCTCTCAGTGCCTCTCCCTCCACTAAGTGGACGTCCTCATAGCAGAGGAAGTAACTACAACAGGACAGAAGGCACTAGTGAAAAGGAATTTCCTATAATCATATACTACGCCACATTATTGCAAATTGAGCTTGTTTTTCTGTCCAGTAGATGTTATGGAACACAGCTGTGATACTTTTAACACTATTTTTACTTTGAATATTCAAGAACACCATCTTATATTTGTTTTGCTTATAGTAAAACAGAAGTGTTTTGTTCAGCCTAATCTGTCTTTCCGATCTACAGAATATGTGCAATTATCACTGACAAGAATTTTGCTAGTCTGAAAAAGAAAGAGCTGAATAATTAGATAATCAAAGCCTTTTTTCATATTCCTTGTGTGAAAGAGCTGCCCACTATAAACAACTAATGGATTTTAGAGCCTGTATACGGCATGTTTTGAAACACTTCTTTACAGTGTACTTCTGAAAAACACTATTTCCTGTGTCATTAAATAGAAAACACTTCGGTAAGGCAATTTTATCCTCTTGCAGCCTCACTCACTACTCTGTACTGTAGCCTTCCATCCCTCTCTCTTTCTTTGTCTCCTGTTCTCCTTCCATCTTTTGTGTCACTTCTGTCCTGTTGTCATTCTTTTCCTCTTCTACTCCTTCCTCTGTCCCGAACTTTCGCTCCACGTTCCAGCGCATGCGTTTGTACAGTCTGTTACTGGTCAAGGCCAGGAAGGGGGTAGGTTGACAGTAACGGAAGATTGACAGCTTGATGTTATCCACCTGACATTGGCCAATGTAGAAATGAGAGACACTGAGAGAGAAATGAAAAGAAAATAAAACCTATAAGCTAAGAACAATAAAGGCCCAGATCCCAGTTTGCAAAGAGACCTTTTTTTCCCCATGTCTCATAGCAATCAAAAACAATTAAAGGTGCAGTCTGCAAAGTATAAAAATGTCATTAGACCCATAATAATAAAATACTATTAAAGCTACCATAATTTCTAATATTGCCATGTGGTTTTCAGGCTTCTGTTTATAATATTCTGGCTTCGAAATTAGTTCCACCTTCAGTCTGAGACAAAGCTGCTCAATCATGCTGCATTCGACTTACCTCAGAAGTGGGAAGTCGGAGCTCGCAGTTATGTAATTTTTACCACCGTGATGTACATTTTACCTGCTCCAAACAATGAACTGTATAGTCAGTGTTATAGACTTAACAAGCAAATCTGTCTGTATGTTGATGGATCCAAAACAAATACTAGTATATACAGAATAAGACATTTAAAGGTAAGAATTGCAACATTGTTTACTGCTGATGCTGTGAGCAGCCATACTGATTTAAGGTCACTTGATGAACTCAATGTTGAGGAGACCATTCCTAGTAGTTAGGGGAAGATGACCACTAGGGAGCAGTGTCATCTGAACCAACCCAGAATTTACAGAATTGAGACACTAAGAAAGAGCTTTTTTTAAAGTAATGTGAACCCAGAAACATCACAAACTGCACCTTTAAATGATCACACAGCTAACAGATAATTATTCATAATGTTGGAGGAAAACAGCAGAGAAAAAAAATCTTAGTAAAGTGAATACATTGCTATATGGAAACCATAATAAGTATATTATGAGCACAAACATCAAAGGATCCTTTTTGCAAAGTCAAATTGCTAAATTTTTACTAATGTATCATTAGTATCAACATCAGAGAACAAGGACAGACCTTAAGAACTTACAGGTAGCGTTAACTAATGCTGTGTAAACAAAAGTGGAATTTTTTTCTAACAAGGTTATCAACATTGTCAACATAATCGCAACTTATACTGACAACTAAACAGAAAGGGACGATGTCTTACCACATCGGGTCAGTCTCAGCCAGAGAAAGGTAACCGTAAGAAGCATATGTTAATACCAGCTGCTCCAGCCGACTGCACAGTTGCTGAGAGAACTGCAACAGCTGCGGTTAATGACAGGCGAGAGACGGTGAAAGTTTCATCTGGAGATACACGAATAAAGCATCTCGAAACAACATTGCTGTACTTTACAGTGGCTGGATTCAGTGTGAGCAAGGAAAAAACAAGGACCTCTGCAATCACCATGGACTCCTTAATATGTATAGTCAACTCAAAATTATTGGCACCCTAAGTAAGGTTATAAATACTGTCTTAATGTCCTTGCTCTGTATTTACCAGTATCATCATTTTAACAGAAGATGCAATGCTGTTATTCTGGCAAAGTACTAAATCCCGAGCTAATAACTGTGATATGTGGTTTGGATAGGGTTTTTTCTTAGGATAATTGTATTTCAGTTAAAGGTTAGACTTCTCTCATATTTTCACTAAGCTATTTCACCACAGACATTTTTTCCCACAACCCTGTCAATAATTCAGGAGCTGACTGTATGTATCAGTTCTTCACTTTAGATAGAAACAGTTCTTGGAAGCGCATTCTTTCTGTCTGATGTGATCTTACCCGGGTGCGTATGTACAGGGGCAGTGGAGATTGGCCAGGTGAAGTGTTGCGGGCGGTAGACTCCAAGTAGTTGAAATATGGCTGACATGTCTTCAGGAATGTTGGCACCACACGAGTGAAACCCTCATTCTGGGCATTATCTTCGCTACAAAGACCATGCAAAGGAGTTGCTTTTTGGTTTGCTACGTAAATTGGCGATAACAGAATACTGCACACGCTTTGAAAAAAGGTTACATTCAGAACTCCTAAGAGATCTGTGGTTAGTCCCACTGGGGTAAACATTAAAGGTTCTATGCAGAACCCTGTAACAGGAAGCTAAAAAAACATTTCGTTATTCAAAGAACCATCCAGTAGCACTTAAAAAAAATTTCAAAATCTAAGCTCTTTTCACTGCCTCTATAGCACATGTGTAAACAGCTCCAGGGTCTCTCTGGTTTGATCCTGAGCTTGGGTTACTGTTTGTATGGAGTTTCACATGTTCTCCCCATGTCTGTGTGGGGTTCCTCTGGGTTCTACAGTTTCCTCCCACCTCCCAACAAACCAGCAGGTGAACTGAGTATGCTAAATTGACTTTAGGTGTGAGTATGTGTGTATGAATGTGTGTGATGCCCTGTAATAAACTGGCGTCCCATCCAGGGTTAATTCATTTCTCTCACACAGTGTTTCCGGGATAGGCTCCGGATCCACCGCTTCCCTGACCAGAATCAAGCAGTTAGTGAAGATGAATGAAATTAATGTGATAATGCCTTGAGGCATGTGGAACATTATATAAAAAGGGATTTCAAGCTTTTACAGGCAAATGTCTTTAAATATGAGTGAATTAAATACACGTTTTCTTTCACTGCACCTGTAGACGAGGCGGTTCTGAAACTCGTCTGCCTTGCGGAGAAGATACTGAAGTTGTTCTTCTATGGGGTATAATTTATTATCCATTAATTTCAGATCAGTGGAAAATGGACAAGAAGCAAGCTGCGCCTCCATGCAGTTCGCTTCTTCACCGACAGAGGGCGCCATCGCACTGCAGTCTGAAATGAAACACACCAAACGGGTTAAATTACATTACATTAAAATAAAATCGAGTTTGTGGTAGTGAATAAGTGAGAAAACTTTAATTTCTCCTTGGTCTTACCGGCTTCTTTTTGTATTTCCTCGGTGTTATAAGTCTCAATAAATGACAATTTCTCTACCAGCTCCTCACGCGCGAGCTCAATCTCCGCCATTTCTAACTGACAAGGCTAATATGTTAGCCGGTTAGCTAACACATCCACGGCCTTGAAAGAAGAGAAAAAGAAAATATAAGTACTTGGATAGGTTCAAGTAAAAAAAACGTTCAGGAGTGAATGTTAATCTGTCCGTTAATATGGAACAATGTAACTGTTTAAAGCTGAAATGCTGATAAAGTGCGGTATTAGCCGCCTCACAGCTAAAGCTCCTCAGCGGCCGTCAGTGGTCACGTGATCTACATGGCTTCAAGTGATTATGGTAAACACAAGTTTCCGACCCAGAAATTTAAGAAACAATTTGTACACCCAAGTTTATGCATTGTTACTGACCTTTACTCTTTCATCATGGTAGAGGACTGTCTCCGTGGCAGGTGGAAGATAATCCTTTATTTTTATATCGAGAGATTTCTTAGATATTAGATGCACTGGGTAAACTTTTACAGAATGAACATGTTAGGATTGTTAGGAAACGTTAAGAAACCAAAAAATAGACCAGGTTATCTAAATAGCTATGCTTTGTGGTGCACTTGTATTACAGATACAAGATACAGAAGCATGTGAAGGAAGCAAGAGCACAGGAGTTGATGGAGATTGAAGATTAAAGATTAGTACTCCACAGTTTGTTTGAAATGGGAATCCAACATCAGCTAGACAACTGTTATTATTACTAATAACACATCTATTGCACGCTTTTGGGTTTAAAACAATTACACATACACATTTTGTCTTTCAAACATCCAAATTGCTTGCTCATGTCGCCTTCAAGTGCTTATTCAAATCTGGGTGAGTGAGAGTTTCTGACACGTGCCGTGGTTGATGGCGCATAACTCCTTATTCCTCTAAATGCAAGAATTAGGCCATCAGTTACTGGCCTTCCTGGCTTATTATGTACCTTCTTTACAACAGGGAGACACCAAAGCTCAGGGTGGCTAACATGACTTCGCATTAAATAGGACCCTTGGATGAGTACATGAATTATCTATCTATCTATCTATCTATCTATCTATCTATTTATCTCTCTGTCTGTCTGTCTGTCTATCTATTTATCTATTTAAGCCCCACCTCTTTCATCGCACGACCGTCTTTGCTAAGGGTATGGGAAGGTTTGATTAAAAAATAAATAAATAAAGGCACAGAAAGTCATCACAAAACATACACACACACACACACACACACACACACATTCATCATGATGAATGAAATTCTATAAATGGGAATGTTACTTAAAATTAGACTATATTGTGTTGCTGGATCCGAAATGTGTGGTTAATATTTTTTTTATGTAATAAAACAGATGATAATTCAGTAATGCTTGATTTCTGAAGTGAGCCAGGTCGGGATGCATTGTCTCGCCCCTCGGTGTGGTCACGTGATCACGCGGGGATTCAGCGGATCCTCCCGCTCGTGCCAACATCATCATCATCACCACCACCATCATCACTGAACCGAGGCTGTAACGAGCACGAGCTTTTTCACTGCCAGCAAGACAAGGCTGATAAGAAGGAATCCGCTCTGCATTATTCCATGCATGTCGTGTTTTGGCTGTAGTGCGCGTGAGCTCGGCTCTGGGTCACGACGTGTGTCGGGTGGACGGATTTCCGCGCTGGGACGAGGAACAAACAAATGAACGACTCGGTGAGATGTGTAGTGAATGGAAAGAGAGACACGAGGGCTAAACTCTCCGCTTTTTAGCTGGTTAGAGCTGCTTTTTAGCAGTACGACTTACATCATCGTTCGTTTTGCTTTAACGTTTAACATTGTCCTGTAACGAGCCTTTTCCCTTGTTGTTTTTGTGCATGTCGTTATGGGAATGTGTGACCGCTGTCTCCGATGTGCGCCTTTGGACAGCCATGAGATCATTTCTGAACTATTTTTCAGATTTTAAGTCGTACCCACGGTCGTGTCGTGACTTTCGTTAGGAACGACTCTTTGTTTGTTTGTTTCTTTCTTTCGTTCTTTCTGGTAAGACATTTCGGATGAACCGCACGTGAGACGGACCAGTGGACACCAGTGACGCTTTCACCATAACGTTGCTCTAAACGTGTCCTGATATGGTCATCTGATTGTTTTTTTGGATTTTAGCTTTACTTTAATACACAAAAGGACAATCCAGGACCTCTTTGTTAGCCATCAGTAAATATCTGGGAGGAGGGGAAGAAAAAAAACAAACTGTTGCAGCCCGACAAGCCGGTGGGATTCAGAGTGCTTTCATTCTCATTAACGCTGTTTTTCAACGAGCACAAAATGGCCAATGACTCAATCCAAGTAAGTGAAGTTGGCTTTTTCTTTTAGGCATCACACGTGTTCAGAAATATAACCTACTCTTAAAGCAAAACAAGTCGATGTTGTTATAGCAGAATTGCCCAAACAATCTGTTGAGTCAATGTGAACGCCCTGTGGCCAAGCTGCACATTAAAACATGTATTTGGAGTTTGGTTTGGACATTTAAAACAAACAAATCCACTGAAATAAACACTACATTCAAAGTTTCAAGAGGAACCATTTGCTCAGGCATACAAACTTCCATATCATGCTAACTCTAACATATTATCACAGTTCATAATGTTTTCACCATATTACAGTCTACCAATAGGATTATGTTTCTTCAATCACTAGTGTGATCTTTCTTCATAGGTGTCCAGAATAAGACAAGTTGTCATTTCTTTCCCTTATGAATGAGACAGGGTTTATCTCAACAAAATGCTGCCTCCCTAGTCAGCTTCTTCCTTGTTACAGAGTAATCACAATATTTCCAAATGCATGTACCTTGTTTAATAACATAGTATGATTGTTTGTACATGACTAGCGAAACACAGCTTCAAGTGTTTGTGGTGTTCTTCAGCTCTAAAGAGGGCCGGACACTGATCCACATCTGCTGTGTATCCATATCCAATATTTATTGTCTCCTATTTATGTGGTGTTAACATGGTAACAGTTCACAGCCTGTACAAACTAATGCCTTGCCATTTTTACCCACCCGTTTTCCGTCATCTAACTTACTTTCTATCTGGGAGGCGGAGCCAGAAATATATTTCTGATCAAACTGAATACTTTTAAAACACTGTAGCAGAACAGCAACAGTTCAGCGACTCCAGTGTTTTCTAAACATGAGCCAGCTCGGCTTCTGTATGGTGAACCTCTGTCCAATCGCATGCATTTCTATAAATTATTTATCTGAAGGCAGCTCATCGGACCAGAGACTAGCTACAGGGCTAGAGACATCAGGTCAAAAAGGGGAAAGTTTTCACAAACCTTCATAGATTTTTCATTTTTATTTACCCTCTCTGCTTCGATTAGCAAACTGGCAACATAGCTTGTTCATAAATTGTTGACGAAAAAACAATGGATAGAGAAGTATGCTTTTATTCTTCCTGCATGACATTTGAAACAGATGTATCTCATTTGTTCAGACATCCTTGGTGCTAGTCAAAAGTGGTAATGTTATGAGCCACTACGAAACAAAACCACCACTTGAATTGTCTTATTTATAGCTGTAACCTAATCGCTAATGGTTAAGCATTAAAAGGGAAATTCGTCACCATTCAGTCTTGTTATTTGCTTATCTGGGTATTTGTAAGCGTGGAATATTATGTAACTGGACATTGCAAATTTTAGTTAGTTCCCCCACCTCGTACCATTGTCATGTAAAGTACTCCTCTCTGGCTTGCTCTCTAAATCAATGCTTGTAATACTATGGCTCTAAGTTGGAATGTAACTATAACAATGAGCAGAAATTATATCAGTTTCAGTGAACATCATCAGTTTTAATTTGTTTGGAGAGATAAAACTGGGAGGAATGAGAGGGAGCTGAGGTAGCGCTAGAGAATCCTGACAGAGGCTCCATGGCTTTCAATCTGCAGTGCCAAGGACAAGGATAACCTACTGGCAGTCATAACAAAAAAGCCAGATATCACTATCAAATTTCAAAATACAACATTGAAATTGACCTGAGTTTAAATTTCACTGGCTGTTTGTCTGTCTGAGTTTGTGAAATGGAAAAAAACAGATAGATGTTGATTCAAATCTATGGCAGACATTGACTTATTTATTGTAATTTTACATTGACTATGGCAGACATTGACTTCAGTAATTTTACATTGTTCCTGTGTGTAAAAGTAAGTGACCATTGCAACATTCGTTCATTGGTAGCATTAATCTGGTGAATAAGGGGACTAGAAAGTTATCTAAATAAAATAACAATAAGCATGTTATGTTTGATCATTTATCAATGAGTAGGCAAACCATTTACAAAACCTTGTCTTATTTCAAATGCTGGAAAGAGGTCATGGTGTAAGTGAGATAAAGTCTGTCATTCTTTGCCTGCACCTCACTATCAGGACACTTTGTTGGGTGTGATCTTTTACTCGTGCTGTATTGTTACTCCCAGTAGTGTGGTCTACTTATTTTACAAAATATCATGCAAGATACTCAACTGTTCATACTTGGTATAACATCCTTATACTCTGGAATTCTACATATCTAATGCGTTACAGTTCTAATTCAATTTTTTGAGAAAATGAAACCTTCCATCAGATATAAGGGGCAGAGCAGTTTCACCCATCCACAAAGCACTGTTTCATTTTTTGTCGTTAATAAAACTATTTCATTATCAGAAGTTTCAGATCCATATGTTTTCATATCCATATGTTGTCTTTAATATTCACAGTGCTCACAGTGTTTACTCTCCCAGAAACCACTTCCAGAACCTTGACCATTTGTTCCGGATATTAATATGTAAATGAATAGCTTACATTTGAATATTTGTGTGCTTTTTCCCTGAAAGGTCACATGACGAGATATGCAAACTGTCTCGCAAGTATAAGTTCAAATGTCACAGCTATAACGCTGGAATTGTCCGTTTATGAGGCAAAGTGACTGGACTTGTGGTATCTTGAAGATGTTTTGCCACTCACCCCAGCTCTCTTGTAGATTGTCCCTTAAGGACAATTACTTTGACTTACAACAGCAAGACAATTTAATGTGTTGACCCCAGTTTGATTTAATCATGAGTGTCAGTGGCAGAATGGAAGTCTTTGGCATTGGGATTAGCCAGTCATAGCCCAATCGTTATTAATGTAAGTGGACATACAAAAAGTGAGATTAAAGAGGAAACAGAATGAGTGTCGCTTAAGTAGTGGTAGAGAGAGTAAGAGAGAGGGATCTAGTGATTTCCTAGGCAGCGTTTTTAAATGCACTTTTGTGTGTATGTTGAGCCCATGTTGATTTTATGGGACTTGGGTGCCCTTTATCATCAAGTGGCAAAGCTTGACAGGACAGATAAAAGAGCAATGCGAAACCTTTGGGTCTTTGAAATCAATGTGGAACTGATGTCATAACACATTTTGCTTCTATGAAAAATTAATTATGCCTGGGGGTTGGGGTGGGCAGAAAATATTGGTTAATCTTATATTTTATAACCCAACACAGTTGAAATCTTGATTCTGATTGGTCAGAAGTTGTTGTTTAATTTTCTAATAGCAGATGAGAAGTTAGTTTATGTTGCAAGGCAAATTACAGGTTTATTGTATTATTATTTTTACAACATACACGGTGACTTTTATGGTGGACAGTCCATATAAATGGATTTTAAAAAGTGTAATTGCTCATATGGTGAATGTTTCTGCAATGAAATGTTTACGGAGCATTTTTGGAAGGGGTCTCCAGTGTCAGTGCTTCATAACAGTCAGAGGTAAAGCTGTAACTTTAAGTTGTCTGACATGAGAAAATGTGTTTATAGCTATTATAACGTACGTATAATTGTAATTATAAGCAGATAAAAGTATGACATGTTGTTCTTTAATAAATAAAAATTGCAATTTTTGCCAAATTGCTATGATATGAGAAATAAAACACGTCAGGACTTTTGTTGTTGTTGTACAATAAGCAAATAATAGCCTGTTGTGTTTTATTCTTTATATATTGGTGATGTGTTAAAAAATAATATGTTTAGAGACATGCAAAAAGTCACTTGCACCACACACTTTCATCACTTAGTTCACTTTCATCACACGTTCACTTATCTTTCTGCTACATTGTATATTACACTAGGTGCACAAAGAATGTAAAGCAGCTATGATGCTCTTTCCCTGAGGTCGAAGGAGAAATAGAGGGAGGATCCATTGTACTGTAGACGTAGGAGGGTATTGTTTATGCTCTATGCTTCACCTCCCATTACACTGGACACAAGCCAAAATTCATTTCTCATACAGTGTTCCCAGTTCTTCCACAAATCACACAACCCCCCCCCCCCCCTGCCTCCCCCTCCCCATGCCCATCCTTCAGGTACTGAGATTCCAAACCATCTTTGACCTCCTTTTTCTTTCACTTTGGTCTTTCACACACTCAAGACACAAAGATACACAGACCTTGAGAGCCCTTGATATACACACACTTCCCATTAATTCTGTCCGGAAGACATGCAGCAGTTTTCAAAATTACTGTACTTTCCATAAAGAAATACAGAGCCATTCAGCCACAATGATCATTAGTACAAGCTAAATATGTGAAATCTGGCAGTTCCCCATTTTCTAAACTCTGATGACTTATTCTCAGTGGCATTTTAATACCAGTCTGTTTTTTTTTTTTTTTTGAGAGTACGATTATCTGGTTCCAGCAGTATGTGTGTTATACCAGGGGGTTATGTAGTCTAAACAGCATAGCACGATATCTTATAGCAGATTAAAGTTGTTACTGTTTAGAAAATGTGGTTGAACCTTAATTTTCAAATTCTCTAGTAGATTTATAGGCAGATTGCAAAGTCACAGAAGCTTTATTTCTAACAGAGCACCATTGCTGCCTGATTCTGATTTTGTAACAATGAAGCTACCAACAATAAGTACAAAATCATTGTTTTAAATTCATGTTGGTTTCGGTTGCCTTCTGTTTATATTCTCAATCAAGTTATTTTAAGTACTATAAAATCTAATCAATATAACATCACTGTATATCTATTAATGAATATTAAAGAGTGCTACAGCCACACCAAAGCGAATGATGAAAACATTTTTACCGCAAAGTTGAACAACATTGTTTGAAAACACATCTTGCATGTCTTTGCGTCTGCTCAAAGTGGCTAACAGACCACCCTTGTCGACGTATCACAAACCTGGTATTCCTGTTCCCATGCTGACATTTTGACACACTTCACTTTTTTTTTTTTTTTTTACTATCTCTCCCCCGTCAATCACAGAGACACTAGCCAATCATGGCTGTCTGTGTGCTTATGTATGCGGAAGAGGGTAGACAGTGCTTTTTTCTGAATGAGTTACACTGCCCTGTGATGCAGCAGTTCAAAAAGATGCAATTGCTTGGCTTCGCATGTCTCAGAGGAAGCTTGTGGTAGCCCTCACCCTCATGGGTAAGGAGATGTTGTATGATAGAGGAGACAAAGCTGGTGGGTGGGAATTGACCAAGACCAAATTAGGGAGAATATGTGGGAAAATAACTCTGGATATTGAGATATGAAAATAGTTAGCTGCTTCTCCAATGAGATATGAAAATAGTTAGCTGCTTCTCCAATGAGATATGCAAATAGTTAGCTGCTCCTTCATTATAACTAGTGGGTCATGTCTTTACTATGTCACACATAAGGGCTCATCTTAGTGCTTTGAAAATGTTGATGTGAACTGGGTCAGAGTTGAATTTGAGTGAACGTTGAGTGACACATCCAAGCAAATCCAACAGTGGCTTATGAACTGTCACTCTGGACAATATTGTCGGCCACTTTCAATCAACTTTGTTCTAACAATACTAATTTCCATTGCTGGTATTGGTGCAGGTTTCTCTTTCATTTTGTGTTCTGAATTACAATAGTAAGCTACAGCAGTCCTAGTACAGAATTGAATTGGGTGTTGTGTTTCTGTTGGAAAGGGAGGTTTGTCGTGGACTCCCACTTGCTGCAGGGTGCTGGGCTGACAATGCAGTTTTGAAGGGGATCAGTAGGGCACAAGATTAAATGTAGGGCACAATGATGTCCTTTGTGTAAGTGCCGCACTAGATCAGATTCATCGTTTCCCTAATGTCCTACCACACCCTCGGTCTATTCACTGACCCCATGCAAACAGCCAGGGAGTGTGTGTGTAAGAGAGAGAAACACAGAGAGAGCTGGTGCTATGGATCTGGGGTTAGCTGGAACTGCCGCAGCTTTCACAATTGCTTAGGTTTAAGTGGTAGTTTCCTGTGTGTGTGCGTGTGTGTGTGTGTGTGTGTGTGTGTGTGTGTGCGTGAATGGATGTGAGTGGCCATACTTGTTTTCAGTCTTTTGTAAATGTTAAAACTGATAGGTTGAGTGTTTGTGCTTCCCTTTAATGCTTGTTTGCACTGTTGTGTATTTGTCCATGGCGTGGTTGGGGTCACAGCCATTTGAGAGAGAATAATTGCAACTTACAAATTAACATAAAAATAAACATACTTAAAATAAAAGAGTCTCATTCTACCAATGATTTGTGACCCCTAGCTATGTACAATAGATTTGATGGTTGTTCAAAATAGCATTACTTTTATGAATGATGTTTTTCCTATACAACATTAATATTGTCCCATTTTATTAGCCAACTGGTCCCTGTAAAAATTAATCAATATAAAATGATAATCTTTGTTTACTTCTGTATGAATCCACATGTGTCTGTGATGTACACAGACTGCATTTCTGACATATGGTGTATTTCTGTGTCTAAATAAATCAGCAGCTGTGTTAATGCCGAGACAGGCTTTTGTGCTTTTCTCCTGCCTCAAGTGTCAAACAGCTGTGTTTTCTCATGACCTCACAAGGCCAAGCCCCACCTGCAGATTCATAGCTGGTATCAGGTATCAGTCCAATACCCTACTCATGCTATTCACTCATGCTTGTATTTGTAAAAAAAAAAATAAAATAAAAAGAAGCTTTGATACCACCATCTGATAACACATGATTCTGTTTGACATAAACTAGTCTATGTTGTATGTGCTCTTGAAAAATTTCAAGAAGAAGAACTACTTTATTTTCCTACAAGACAACTAACCCGATAAAACATCTTATGGCATTTAAACAGTATCTCTAATAGAGAGTTAGCGCATGAGAGGGGTTGACTTGAGCTCACAGAGCAATAATAGAGAGCAGTTTATTAAAATGAGTGTACAATGCTCTGAATTGTGTGCACAAAGATATTCACAAGCATGGAGCTGTGAAACAAGAGTGCAGAGTAACTGTTGGAAGTGATAGCAGTTCAGTTCTGCGAGCACTGGGCACTGAGACATGTACACTACCTTTAACCGTACTCACCAGGGTCCACATACAAATCAAGGTGCAATTCACTTTACCTTGCATTCATTTTATTGACCACTTGTCTGTGCGATCAAGTCGGCCAGCCTCATGTTCTCTATTAACGTTACTGCTTAAACACAAAACTCGAGGAGCAGTACACGGCAGCAACCAGCATAACCAGAAATAAATAAAATGTCCCATAACCCTGTTTGCTTTATACTAAGAAGGCCTCTCATGTAGGTATCAGTATCGGTATTGGCATAGAGGAGTACCAAAAAAACATATACCCGTTTCCTCCCTCGTTTAGTAAAGTTCTAGCAGCTTGCAAAACAGACCCAATAACAAAACTCTGGTTTTCATTAGTGTGCTGCTTCAGGCCACATCCACACTTCCAGGCCACATGGATCAATCTTACCACAAATGACTTTTTACATCCCACACACAATCCCTTATTCCATTTCTCTTTATCTGTCTATCGCTCTATCCCTCTTTGTCTCTGTCATTCCCACTCTTTATGCTCAGGCACATTTCACAGTTTGAATATATTGTAATATTATAATAATAACTGTATAATTATAATAATAACAATAGTCTCCATTTCCAGAATATTCTTGAAACATGTTTTTAGATTATTTTTCTTGGTTCCAGTCACCATTGTGTTGCATGAACATGAAGTATGTGCTATAAATGTGATATTACACATAATAATATTCAACAGACACTTATTGGAGTCGCTCTTGACTCGTGACATCAGAATCTCAAATGCATCTATGTAGTGAGTGTGCAAAGTTAATAGAAAACCATTTGGAGTGCTAGGAATGCTAAATTTATGACATTTAGTCTGATCATATTCTTCCTTGCTAATGAAAGTGAAGCCTTTTTCAGTTACTGTGGTTTATCACATATAGCTATCACTCAGCTATCACTAGGCTGCATGCATTCAAATGCTAAAATTATGATTTTTAAAGAAATTTGAAAGCCCTAGTGTACAATATTTAATAGCTTCAGATGTAATGATTTAGTAGTGGAAGATAATGGTGGCCTGATGCAATACAACAGTCAATACACTTTGAGAGTGAAAGTAGTGTGGGTGCTTTGAAAAAAAAAAAAAGTTTAAACAGCTGATTCCCGCGTAATCCGATCATACAGTCAATAGAACTCCATTAACAAAACCATTACATAATAAATATTTAATAGAGGCAGGTCAGGATCTTACAGCTTATAGGTATAGCCCCATCCTGCATCCTCCTTTGCTAACATGTAGCACTTTGTCTGAGAGCAACAACAGTTTGGGTTGTGTAAACTGATCCATCGAGCTTTACTGACTCCTGTTCCACTTCCCTGTCTCTATCTCTATCTCTCTCTCTGTCTCTCTCTCTCTATCTCTCTCTCTCTCTCTTTGTGCTCAGTAGTGTCACCACCTGCTCAGCCTCTCCCGTGGGACCCCCTTCCTTCCTTCTAAAAACCCCCTAACTCTCCCTCCCTTTCCCTTTCCACACACTCCCACACACCACTCTTTCTGCACTCCCTGGGCTCTACGTTTTCCGTGCTCATTTTAGGACTGAGGCATTCTCTCTATAAACAGTGAGCTCACTGTTCATGATGGGAAAAAAGGTAATGGGAAGAGGATACCCAAAAGTGAAATCTTGACCAATCTGATCTCTACATTATTTTCTGGCCTGTCAGTTAACACTGAGCGACTGATGCTATCTCTACTGCAAGTATTCACACCCTCCCAGAAATTTTCACGACTCTACACAAAATAGCCCATAAATATGAAGATGTGGGAAAAATCAATAAAGGTTGCAAAATTATTTACAAATAAAAAAGGTAAAAATTGCGATTATATTAGGGCTGGGTGATATGACGATATGCTTTTCGGCGATATCATGGATATTGCGATATCTTTGTATTTTTATTTTTATTATATTATATTTTATTACAAATTGACTGGAAGCAACAGATCTTTTCAGTATTAAATATTTTTTGTAATTAATTATAAATAAATCATTGTGTTTTTTTTATATAAAAAATAAAATAAATGTATTTATGTAGACATTAAATAAAATATCACCAGCCATAAACTGTTTTTTGTGTTACATATCTGATATCAAAGAAATCTCTTTGAGCATTGTGATATGATATTTTTGTCATATCGCCCACCCTTAGAGTCCATAAGTATTCACCCCCTTTTCAGTGAAACCCCAGAATTAGTCCTGGGGCAGCTGGTTGGAGTCCACCTGTGTGCAGTTAAAGTGTCCCAGCATTTCATTATACATACACCTGTTCCTGGTAGGCCCCAGTGTCTGTTAGAGAACATACCTAAACAAACTGCATCATGAAGACCAAGATGCTATCAAAACAAGTCCAGGACAAACTTCTGGAAAAGTATCAATCAGGGTTTGATTATTAAAAAATATCCCTAACTATGGAGTTTAATGATGCTGTTTGTTTAGTTTGTTTGATTGCACATAGATTGACTCCATTAAACTAATCACGTGACTTCTGACTGTACCAGAACTAATATATGGGTTTCACAGCAATGGGGTGAATACCTAATCACATCTTTTACATTTTTATTTCTTAATAATTTTGCAATCTACATTGATTTCGTGCAGATTCCTGAAATATAATGCCAGTTAATTCTGTTTCAGTTCCAGGTTGTAACAAAATGGGGGAACTGGCACTGTATTTGGTCAATGTTTCATCACTTAAGCAGCACCAGTGTTTCATCAAGCATGACAAAAGCCATGCTTGAGGTACTCGTTAGTTTTAACCCAATGACTTGGTTACCAAACATGGGCGGAGCTAATCCACACATTACTGTGATATGCTACATTATTTTCTGACATAAGAGCTATAAAGGGTGTGACTACTTTGTGGTGAGCTAAACACAAATCACTGATCATCTCTAGGTGCACTTATAAGGAAGGTTCTGTTCTTCTGACTGATCATCTTTATCCTGTGATGAAACATTTCTACCCTGATGGGCATGGACTCTTCCAGGATGACTCCGCCCCATCCATGAGAGCTCACTGAATGGTTTGATGAGGATGGAAATAATGCAAATCATAAGCTATGGTCTTCAGAGTCACCAGTTGGCCAGATCTCAACCTAATTGAGCACCTATTGGAGACTTTGAACTAACATATTAGACAGCCATCATCAGAACATTAACTGAGGGAATGTCTTTTGGAAGAATGGTGTTCATCGCTCCAGTACAGTTCCAGAGCGGTGTAGAATCCATGCCAAAGCACACTGAAGCTTTTCTGGCACTTTATGTTGGTTTTTCCTGCTAGCCTTCTAAATGTTAAACATGTGACCTTTTGCAGTAAAGTGTGTGAAGGGGTCATGTACTGTTCAAATGAACTGAAGCATGTAGAGGATTAAGAAAATTTAGCCATTGTTCATCACAGTCAGAGAAGAGGATGTAGTTATGTGTGTGTGAGAGAGAGAGAACGAGTGAGATAGAGAAAGAGAGGGAGAGGAACTTTTATGTGTGTGTGAGAAAGAGTAAGAAAGAAGTGGGCTGCTTGTTTGTGTTTACATACTAAAGAAGAGGAATCATGTTTTTTGCGTGTTTATCTAAGATTATGTGTGTGTATCTGTGTGTTTGTGAGTGCTCCATTCTCAGTGTAATCCCCAGGCTGTGTCAGGGTGTGGTGTGTTTTGGGTGGTAGGGTGTATGAATGAATGTAAATACTCTCACACAGCTGTTGATGGATCGGCGATAACACAGTAAAGTAAGTCATGTGTAAATGAGCCGCTTCAGGAAGAACCGAATTTCCTCTTTGGCTAGGTTAGTGATCAGAGCGATAGCACTGCTCATAAACAGGCGATAAGATGAGTTGGATGATGAAATGGAAAGATTATACACTCTCTCTTCCTCTCTCCATTTGATCCTTTGAGCCGGATAAAATCAGCACTTCACTATATTCAAACATAATCGCCTCAGGTACTACAATTAACATATTGTTCTTAGGCCTGTTACAATTACTTATATTCTTTTAGCTGACGATTAATTCCATTTATAACACAGTGCTTTGAATTCCTGATTCTGATTGGTCAGAAGGTGGTGATTAATTGTCTATAACAGCAGCTCTGACAATAGCTCTGGCTGCATTTCAAATCATAGGTTTATATAAATGTGCTCATTCAAATACGTAATCGTTTCTTACACAGAGACTTACAGTATATGGTGGACACTCCAAATAATCAAATTTAAAAGTGTGTGTAAATGATATTGTGAAGTTTTCGGTGAGGAGATTTTGTATTTTTGGAAGGAGTCTCCAGAATCAACACTTTGTAACTGGCATAGGAAAGTCTTCAGGACAGAGGGTAACATGACAAGCTGCACTTCCTGTCTTATCAAGGCAGAGTTGGTTAGGAAAGAACTGTTTATACAATAGCTGTTAAAACGTAACAGTTATACACAGTGTGGTCACCTGTGATGGGACGAGCCAGCTGTGCAGGCTTTGTGTCCTTGACAACAGCTGCCATGGCAGCGTTGCTTGATGATGTCAGACGTGATTTTCCTGGAGGAAGAGCCGATTCGTTCCCTCTTTAATTAGTGAGATAAACATGCTGGTTTAAACAGTGTCTGGTTTAAAATAGTTTATCTCTGTCGCTCTGATAAGGAAATGTGGAGGAGTGGATGAGACGGTTAGGAAGAACTGTCCCCAAGGTGGCTGGTTCTAACATAATTTGTTCTTCTTCCTCTCTCTTTTCAGTTTTAGTTTAATATGCTAAATCAGGGTGTTTCCTGGCTTGGAATGAGGTGGCAGACTGGTTCCCGTTATCCTCAGTGGGTCCAGGTACTGTCCAGTGGGTACTATTTTCAGTAACATAAATGAAGTGTAATACTAAATTAATTAACCTACAATAGAATGTGTGACGGTGGCTCACCTGTCGTCTTTCCTTTTGCCAGCTCTCTTTTTAAAAACACGACCTGTGACTCATTGACTTTTGAGTCAATACATAGGTAGTTAGCGTATAAATAGCTTACAATTTAATATGGAAATATGCTGTGAATTAAGCAAATAATGATATAATTTAGGAATGTTTTATTAAAATTAAATTAATTAAAATTAAAGTCAGATTTACTTCTTAGATCATGGGCAGTCTAACTTTTTTCTTCTTTTTCCCCCATTTTTTCCCCAATCTGGTCACCTGCCAACACGTGGTCAACACATGCTTCCTCTGAGACATATGAAGGCAACCAGGAAAGCGCTTTCTGCCCTCTTTCTCATACATGAGCTCACAAATGCCCACGATTGGCTAGAGTTGCAATGATTGACAGAGGAGAGAGAGTATGCCATCCCTCCCACCCCGAGAGCACAACCAATTTTGCTCACTTGACTCTTGGTAATGGATGGCTGTGGCATCTTTAGGATTTTTCTGTTACTCTAATCTGTTGTGCCACTTGGGAGCCCTCTCAGTGTAAAAGCTTAAAGATTTTCTTTAGCAGAATCTTTTGGGATGTGTTATATTGATTACAGCGTAGCTCTACATTAGGTTGATTACATTATCAATGGTGGCATTTTCTGGCAGGATCGTCTCAAATCTAAAACTAAACATTCAAAGTTGATGCCATACAAAATTAAATAGCATGTCTGGGTTTGGCCTAGCTAACTATGAACACAGTGGGACCTTATTTTTAAATCAAGTAGCTTGTAATAGCAAATTATTTTATCAACCTTGTAGCAAAGTAGAACTAAAAATCATGTACTTTATTTCAATAACGTACGCAATATATTTCATTCCATCATGTTATGTAGCTGCATCGTGTTGGAAAGAAGACAGGTACCTTAAACAGATTACTGACTTTGAAAGACTATTAATTGTAATTAATGAGACATACGTCATTGATATATTCCCAGCATTAAGTATGATTTTGTGTATTAAACAATGTGTAAAACTTTGTGGATTTATCACTGCACAGGTTTAATTGCAAGAATGTTGACTTTTTATGCAAGATTTTATGAGATTACTTGCATGTGTGCAAACTTCTGCGCATTCGTATTTAAATTTGTGTGATAGTGTTGTAGGAGGGTGTGGCTGTTAAAAGGAGGAGGAGTCATGGAGAATAAGCAGGTAACAAGCGAGGTGTCGAGAGAGAAAGAGCTGGTGTTTCACCAAATGATTACCTAAATTGGACAGTGTTGATGTTGTGTGTGTATTTATCAGTGATTTCAGTTTGAGTGAAGTATTTCCTCAAACCTCTGCCTCCACAGTCGTCATTCTCATCCCCAGGGTGTTACAGTGGTGCCGAAACCCAGGAATGAGATGCTGTGAGCTACTCATTAACCACACACAAGTGCAAACACTCACTCATTACCCACTCATTCTCCATGACTCCTCCCCCATTCACAGCCAGTGCTTGACCACACCCTCACTGCCGCAAAAGGCAAGTGTCAACTATTTTCTTTACACCACCATTGTAGTCTAATTATAGGACACAACAGCAGCCTTTACTTTCCATTGTCATTGGAGGCAAAGCCCTAGGCATAACTGCTTTATTTCCAAAGCACTTGCTGAAGAATTGTAATAGTAAAAGGGTAGCAACTATATTGTCTTCTCATACTTTTAATTTCTATATGAATCTTGGCCCTTGATACTTCTCTGATACTGTGGTAATCTATGAATGAACAGCTACAAATATAGCAAAACTAACACACTGTGTAGATTATCGGGCTGATAACATTTTATTCTTTCCACTATAGTGTATCTTATCTCAAATTACCCATACGCACACACAATATCAATATTGACTCAATGTAATGACTATGAATATGGAACACAAAACTATTACAATTAATTCCCATAAGTGCTTCATAAAATTTGAATTATGTGAAGTCTACCAGCTCGAGGTAGAAGCATGGCAAAAACAAATATTTCTGTTAATCATACGGGTGGGAAAATGACTCATCCTGACATTCCAGCCCAATTTCCAGAGTAATTGTTTTGTTACCATGATGAGTAACACGTTATATGTGCACAGCGTCAGTGTTTTTGGATAATCTTTGGAGACATCGATGACAATAGTATTGAAGTTTATTTAGAAATATCTGGAATCCAGAGATAAAGCAGAATTAGTCCAATTTGTGTCATTCACATTTGATATTATCACCATTTTGTCCCTGATCTCATAATCATCAAGATGACACAAATTAAGGAGAACCGTTGTGGCTCCATGTGGATCTGGAGTTTCCTGATAAACAGGAAACAGAATGTAGGGCAGGGCCCCTATCTCTCAGACGTTCTCCATGCTGGAACAGGTATATCAGAGACATACTGTATATCAGTGATTCTGTAAGCCACTTGTTCCTCCTGCATACATTAATTCTGGTTTGGGATACGTAATGAATTATGAAGTTGGGATTACATTTAATCTGTAAAACTCCCAAACCTATATTCCTCACTCTTGTAACTACATTTTTCTGTAAGCTTCACTGTAATTACAGAATAATATACTGTACATCTAAGTGCAGTATGAAAATTACAAGTGTTATAACAAATTAAAAGAGCATTGGTAGCAGTGCATGCAGTGGAGTACATTTCATACACACAGAAACATGAAAAGGAATTAGCTTCCAGTAGCTGTTCATTTTCACTAAAAAAATCTTATAAAATGAATCAAAGTGAACCTCCCAATTGTGAGCCAATTTAAAACAAGATGGTGGGCTATGATCTCTTATGTCTGAAAATGCATATTGGCGGAACTGCTGATTATTAAATAGTGCTACTGTCAGTCACATTTGCAAAAAATAAATAAATAAATAAACAAATAAATAAATAAATACATTTTAAAAAATTATATGATTAAAATGATAGTTTTATATTGTTAATCCAGTGCATTATCACATTCTAGTGATGTTTATTAATGTGTGCGTGTGCGTGTGTGTGTGTGTATTTGCATGTGAACAATGGAGGCTAGTGAAGTCCTAGTCCTTCCCTCCTCTCTCTATCTTTGACTATGCTACAATGACACTATTCATTTTTTTACTCATAGGGATTACACACAAATGCACACAGACACAGACACACACACACACACACACACACATTCTGCAGAGCCTCTGGAGACCAGTGGCAGAATTGGCTCTTTGCACACTGAACTCTATAATGAACTCTGTCCATACTCTCTCTCTTTCAAACACACACACACACACATCCGTTTTGCCAGAGTGAGCAAGTCTCATGCTGTGTGTGTTTTTACTCGGGATCAAAGCATATGTTTGTTTGCTGTCCAGTACACTTGGCCAGTGCAGTTTGTTTATGTCTGCTTGTGTATCCATGCGTCTGTGGTTATATTAAAATAGTGACCAGTAGGCTTTCATTTGCAGGTATGAAAATCATATGTCCTTTTTTCCAGTGCTGTCCTGTGTCTCTATGCATTTTTTAACATTTATATTCCTTTATCTATCTTCTCTTTTCGTTTTCGAGGTGTGTCCACCTACTGGACAGCATCTAATGTCACCACACAAGAATGTAAAGAATCTTCCAGATGTTCCTCTCTCTCTCTCTCTCTCTCTCTCTGTGCTTGTGTGTGTTTGTGTGTGTTGGGGAGAGAAAGATATGGTCAGAAAAGGACATGAGGCCAGCAGCAGTGGGCAGTGGGAGTTCCCTTTCCTAGAAGCTTTTCCCTTTTCATTCTTTCTTTTTGCTCTTTTATCTAAAGCACTCATTCATTTTCATAGTTCCATCAACCACTTTCTCAGTTTGGCTGTCGATTTCAATAACAATGTTTTCTTGTCACCCAGCCCGCATGTATTCATAGGAGGGCTGTCAAATTTCATTTGAATTCAAATTACTTGTACTCGGATGCATTCGAATTTTAATGAACCTCTAGGATTATAATGTAGTAGTGCTACACAATGTATTCGAATCACAAAAACGCAAAGTTCCTTAGCAAAAAGAAATTAATACAATTGCAACAAAGTAATGTCACAATTTTAGGCTATGGTCTCTTCTGTGTGACATTTTGTATATAAGTTAGGCTTTATATTCACTATATATGCTCACTACATATCATATATAAATAAATATATATATAAATGGTTGCTTTTCATTTCTTTCCTTGTTGGCCTTCATCATGTCTTACTCATCTTTCTGAGGACACAAGGAAATGAAACAAGGAATCAAGCGTATATGTTACGTCAGATGCTCTTATATGTTGTAGCGTGACTTGTTGCACAGCTGTATCACGTCACTAGGAATAGCTTCTGTATAGGAAGCATCTGTGTGTCCTTGATCTGGAAGCCTCCCCACTTTCTTTTTCCTCGTTTTCTCTAAGTGGATTTAAAGAATTGATCTCAAAGATGGTGGATGCATCAATACTGAAGTATTGGGAAGCACCCTATATGTCCAGTGTAATGCTGTTTGAGATTCAGCCACAAAAAAGGACTCCAGTGGAATAAACTACTCACATGTAAGGTACTTTTAGGAGACATTATTTGTTAGTACTTATATTTAATTTGAAAAAAGAAAAAGTCATAATTGATATGCCTTTATTCAGAGTTCTATACCTATATCAAGCAACATTCAGCCCAATAGTTTAGGAAACCATTTTAAAAGACTTTTGTTAGGAGACTAAACATAGAACATCTTATCTCAAACATTTGAATGTTTTTTAAATATGGAGATTTCAACATGGAAATTTGTCTGTTACTGCATTAAGAGACCTTTTGTTTGTATCTACTCAGTTAACTTCTACTCGCCGTCGCTGAAAAAAAAAACCAGTCCTCGGTGTCTGTTATTTTTCTCTTTCATGTATGTGTCTCCAGTGTGTTCTTTCTTTTTCTCTCTCCCGCTGTTCTTTCCCTCTTCTTCAGTTTGTCCCCTAGGGGTTTAAACGAACTCCAGGATCGCTGGCATTCTCACGAATCACGGTAACTGAATAGAGCTCCATCTGTGAGAAAGAGACAGAGTTAAAGAAAGACTGAATTGAATACAAAAAAGTCGTCTGCGTAATGCAGAGCTGGGAATGAACATTCACTGAACCCACGTGAAGTCTGAATACTAAATACTAAATATTTGGCTCTGCATCTCTCACTCTACTATACGCCACATTTAATACTATTACTAAGTCTTGAGTCTGAACTTCTCATGAAAAAATTTTTTGTGAGATATTAACTTTCCTGAAAGACATTCTGTGTGAGTGTGTTTGTGTGTAAATGTGTCTGCCTGTCTGGTTAGACACACACACACACACACACATCAATAGTGTTCCAGGGTATTTATAGCCAGCCACGTCATTGCACTATTAACTCTTCATTAAAGCCAGGCATTTTGAGGCGTTTTCTGCAGACTCGCTGTGACTGATTTGTGTGTGTGTGTGTACATGTGTAAGTGCATGTTCAGGTCGATTTAGGAGAGTTTGGGGACAAAGAGGGTGCATGAACATTAAAACACCCATAGATTTCCACCCAAAAAGACCAGCTGCAACACACTCAAGCCAAGTCAAAGCACAGCAACTCGCTGTTTGTTCTGGTTTTGTCGTCCCTGCCAACATGGCTGTTTTTCCCCCATGCGAAAGTTTTATTCTGTGTATGGATTTAGTCTTGAAAGCACCTGTTTTCCACCACCTCCTGCTTCCTGCTTTCTGACTTTTTCCTCTTACGTGTTCCTCTTTCCTGTATGCCTCATTTTGTATGTGTTATGTGCTCACTTAGTTATAAATGACAACACTGTTGTGGTAATGTCTTGCTGATACCACAAAAAGGCCAAGAGAGCATTCTCACTGAAAGCGTCCCCTTGTGTATTATGAGGGAAGTGCAATGGTTTTTAGTTAAGCCTAGACCTGGTTTAAAAGTGGAGTTGTCTCACTGGGTAATAAAAAAACAGTCACGTTTTGACAACAAGCAAAACTAATGTGCAGACACATCGTGTAACTATTCATATATTAGCCTCATTATTTCAGAATGTAGAATCATATTTTGGCTATTTATTACAGCCATAGCGCTTTTTATTCCTAAAATGTCCACAGACAGAACACATTAGGTCCAGGTTGAAATTATTTATAAGCCAACTTGTTTTGAGGTATTGACACTCAGATTAAGCCCATTCAATTCATGTGACTAGTCATATAGGCTAATAATTATAAGAATTCAATAATAAATATAAAAATTTTGACAATTATGTGTTATGATTTCCACAATTGAAACTAAAGAAAAAAAAATCACTTACCCCCTGGTTCTGTCTCAGGAAGCCCTGTGGAGGGCCTCAGTTTTATCTCCCATCTGTTAACCATTAACAAAAATAATTGCCCTATTGACCTTCACAAAGCAATGTTTTTAATTGATATGTACAATTAAATGTTAAATGATCCAGTTGGTTCATGTTTTTCATGAATTCTGCCACTACATGTGAAAGGAATGGAAAGTGATAAAATTGACCAAAATACTAAACAGTGCAGCTTAAAGCCTTCATATAGCTTTGATACTACGTTGAGCAAAAATACAGATGCAGCCAGACTCAAATGATAGTATGATGTGTGATGCGAGAAGAGAAAACTTCAGCTTATAGCCAAAAGACTTGCTGGTTTTTTGTTTGAGGACACAAACATGATATTCATTGTTCATTATTAGGTTGAAATAAGGACTATGGCACTGCAGAATCATCACCTGGGAATTTGAGTATTTTTTTAGTCTATATTAATGCACTTACTATCTTGATTAGCTAACTAACTCATCATAGGATTATAGTCAAGACTGCCACTGTCAAGTCCATGACCAGGACTAGCCATGACTAGTCCTGGTCATGGACTTGACAATGGCAGACTAAGGCCAAGGAGAGCTGAAGCCAAGTCAAGATCAAGTCCAAATGAAAGTGAGACTGAATCAAGTTATGATGAAAAACTATCTAATCCTTTTTGAGGCCAAGCCTTTACTTCAGCTAGTTGGATTCATTTGTGCATTGTGCCAGTGTTTAGGCTGTTTTCTAGAAGAAGGATTTGCTTCTTGTCAAACTTTGTGCATGCGAAAAGAAAAGACAAAGTAAACATTATTTTTACAAACTCTCAGTCAAAACCAAGACAGTATTCAGCCAGAAAAATGCCCAAGACCGAGACAAGTCGAAATACAAATGCCGATAAGTCTGAAATAAATCCAGGTCAATACAGAAAACGTCTTGAGACTGGACTCAAGTCCAAGACCGGATACACATCCTGCAGCCCTAGCTCATCATATTTTGGGGTTAAATTATGTTAGCTACTAGTTTTTATCTCCCAGTTTATGTTTTTGGGCAAACAAAGCAAGGAACTTGGCAAGTACATTGGAGCTGACACATGCCTTGTGAACAAGCTAATAAATTTAAGTTCTACACCCACTGGCTTACATGCTAATGTGTACTGTTTCCACTCAAGTGCAACGTCCTGAAGCCTCAGACATTTTACAACACTCCTGGTCATAATCTCCTGGTGGATTTCTTCATTTATGAGGCAGATGTGCACTCCCTGACTCTGTCCCAGATGTTGTAACCCTAGATAGTAACTGCTCAACTGATCATCAGATCATCCAACGTGTGTGTGCACTGCTTCATTCTGAGCAGTTTACACGGTACTAACTGGATCCAGTACCAGAGACAATAGACGTGTCAGTCAGACAGTTACTGACTAAATGAGTGATACGGAATCGATTTGCAGTTCATTTGAGTCCAGCTTGCTAATGCTTTGCTTCCTAGGGTCATTTCAGGACGCATGATGACAGATTGTCTGTCTGGAATCACTGAAAATACAGTTTCATTTCCTAATGGAGTTAGTTCTAGTGGTCTCCATCAATATTTTTTCATGAGGATCTAATGGATATAATGGTTTCCAAGAATCAGGATATATTCAGTGTGAAATAAACTGAATTATACCTCAGTGCTGTTAAATTCCCGATTCTGACTGGTCAGAAGTTGTTGATTCATTTTCTAAAATGAAAGCTCTAGACAATAGTTCTGAGGCAATAATTCAAATCATAGGTTCATAATGTAGTTTTAATACATTATTGTTTCTATAGTAACAGTAACTAATTCACAGGGACTTGTATGGCAAACTAATAGGCCTAATAATAAACTATTAAAACATGTTATTTAACAATGAAAAACATAATTGAAATGGTGACACTTTGTGTAAGGAGATGTTCATTTAAAATTTTATGGAAGAAGTCTCCAGTGTCAGTGCTTTGTAATACTCAGAGGTACACCTGTAACTTTAAGCGCTAGTACGCTCTTTAAGTTTTGTAACCTTACGTTGTAATACGTTTTCATTTCTATAGTAACATCAAGTTTGCAGGGACTTGAGTGGTGGATGCACCATTTAATCTGAGTTGAATAATAAATGTATAAAAGCATGTTGTTATTTAGCAAAACAAATGTATGCTCATTCAATTGGTGACGATGACTGGAAAGTCTCCAGTCATAATCTAGTAGAAGTTTTCTTGAAGCTGTGTGTATTCAAGTGATTAGAACTCAGTATTTAAACTGAAAAACTACCATAGTCACTTGTACTTGATTATTTTTGCCTTCATCTGAGGCTTAATAATCTGCAGAGTCTCAGCTGCTTGCCTCCTCAAACTCATGCAATACCAGCAGTCATATGACACATACAACTTCTGCATGCATGCACTGTGTGTATGCTGCATGCTTCTGAGCTCCTTCTGTTCAGGAAGTTGTGGGGTGGGGCCCTGGCCTCCTTCTTCTTTCTCGTTTATTTTTCAGATCTTACTTCATCCAAAGACAGTTGTTTGACCCTTTTTCAGTGTTCGTGCCTATTTGTTCTCGTTGTTTCTTGAGTGAGAGTCCAGCCCTGTGATTTGGATTTAACTGAGGGGGTCTGGGAGTCTGATTGGGGGAAGATATTACAAGAAGTGGTTTTGTCTTGACCGCCATCATGGCCACAGAAGAAATGGGTGGAGACGCTCTAATGGAGAGACAAGATATGGTCAGTCACCCAGAACCGGGCGGCAACACTCAAGGGGTAGGCTTTACCCATTGTAGATTTCCGTATGGTCCAGTGTAGATTCAGATGAGTTTTTAAGATCTCTCAGTCCTGTATATTCTCCTGTTGAGGTCCTTACTCACCCTGTTTATGCAGAATTGGGGGTGTTTCTTGTGCCATGGCTGTTGTTTCTCTTGCTTGAGCTCTGGCTCCGTTATTTTATGGTTGACATCTTTGCAACGTTGCCTCAGATATCTTCTTGTTCCTCTCTTCCTTTTCCCACTCTCTGATTCAAGTCCAACCCCCCTCTTTCGTTTTCTATGGGTACAAAGGGCATTATTTACTTTTATTCATGAAGGTTAGTAGGAGTTGGGAGAAACTATGCTTGTGTGTTTAGTATGTACACCATGTTTTGGTATATCCATGTTTCCTCTCGTTTACATACACATGCCTTTGCAGACAGGAAGTAGAGCAGTGCTAAGCTTCTCTTTTTGGCATATTCTGCCTCTTTTTCACTCTTGCACATCCGTGTTTACATTTTTGCTGTTGACTTCAAATATGTTTGAAGTAGAGGTGTGTGAGGTTTGTGTTTGAATGTTTGCACTCTTCTGGTGGAACACGGGTCAGTCCTGGGGAGAGATACACAGATGCCTCAGCAATAGAGACATGTTATATAGGAGTTGCATGAGATTTACAAGACCCCCTTTCCCCCCAAGCCTTTTTTAAATAGTAGTGGTGTTCTACACAATGTATTTATAGAACTGGTGAATTTTTCTTTTCACTAGCATCTTCACATGTACCAGAACACATGTACCAGTACTAGCACATGTACCAGAACTAGAGCTGGTAATTTTTCCTTCACCAATATTGATTTAATTTTGTTCTATTTATTAATCTATTCTAACTGGTCAGAAGGTTTTATAACAGCATGGCTCTAGGCATGTCGTCTTTAAGTTATCCAGTGTAGGAAAGTCTCCGAGAGAGTTGGTCAGGAATTAATCTTGCAAGTCAGACTTCTCTTTGCTAGAGAATCTAGTACATTTCGTCATTAAACGTGGTCAAGAATCACCTCCTTTTCACAGAAGGACGTAGTTTGACTGACATGGCAGATGAGATTATCACATGACATCACATGACATCTTTTCACATGAGATTGTCTTGTTTAAACACCACCATCTTCTTCAAACAAAACTCTTTTCCACCTTTCATAGACTGAATGATGTTCACTTTTTCAGACCTTTAACTTGCTGTCAAATGCTCAGTGTATTGTGGAGTTTTCCTGTTGGAAATTGTGTATATCTGCCAATGCTTTACCATTCTGAAGCCTGTGGCCAGAAAACAGTACAAAAGATATCCGACACTCCATGACCCAAGTGAAGGGTTGGCTGTTTATAGCTGCTTTTATAAAGTAGTAGTATGGATGACTATTCCACAACATTAATCATAAGTGTAAATGGTTAAATATGCTCTTTAACAAAGAAACCAAGAAGGTCAAATTGTTGTCAAGTTGTTGTGGCATAAGTAGGAAAAAGCAGAAAATAATGCTGCATTCATGGTGCCTTGTGAGTCATTTGCAAGTTGTAATGATGTCATTTCCCACCTGGGATGTTCAACAGGAAAAAAAACATGGACACCTCCAGGAAAGCATGTCTTTTGTTTGCTCTTACAGAGCATGTAAAGCTTATATAGTTGCTTTATTGGCACTTTTACAGTTATAGTACCGAGTCGTCATTGATACCTTTCTACCATAGTGAACTTTAAACATCCATGCAACATTTTGGACTGAATTTGCAGCACAGCAACAACAGCAGACAATAGCGAGTAGCTTAGCAACAAGCTAGCTGGCTAATGCTAGTGATAACTAATGCTGATGATTAGCTTCTCAAAACAGTGATTAGTATGGTCAGTGTTATAGATTTAACCATGTACTATTTGTATATTAACTGATCTAAACCCATTACTGCTATAAACTAATTTAAAAGTAGAGAAGGAGTACTTTACACTGTTCACAGTGGGAGCAGCCATGTTGATTTGATGTCACTCTGTAAAGTTGAAGAGTTGAAATTTAAAGTTGAGGGGACGTTTTCTGTAACTTTTGTAGTAGGTGGAGGTGGAGGTGGAGTAGCTGTAGGTGGAGAAAGTATGAAGCTATTTAAGATTCAATACATACAGTTTTAAATAAATTATTGTACCTTTATATGCCTCTCCACTTCACAGCCCAGGTTCTCTAATACCTCTTACTTGTCGTTAATATCCAAAAAGCAGTTCCTCAGCGTTCATTCAGACTGTGAAAGCATACGCCTGTTGCAGTATGGGATTCAAATACAATCTTCTATGTGACGTCTGTCATTTTGGGTGGCTTAGAAAATTAGGATTCTTTTCTGAAGAAACTACACGAGGTACAGATTTCACATTTCCCCAGTGTTGCTCTAACAGTGTGTTTCTAAGTTATGATAAAGATAAAAGAGCACTAACCAGATTGCTGATACCCAATAGAGCTATTGGCAGAAACTTGCGAATGTTCACCAAGCGTATGTGTATTTTTTGCTTCGTCACTACAAACCACAAGCCAGCCTTTACATCTGTATCTGTTTAGTTACAAGAACCCATATTAAGAACTAGTAACCAGGCTAAGCTTCATTTTAAGGAGCTAAGCTTAATTATTAGGTTGGACTAAAGGCAACCTTATGATTAAATGGCATATAAGTAGAGCTGGAATTTAGCTTCCCAACCCACAAGTCCACTTTAGTAGTAACTGCCTCTCTCTCTAGCTCTCTCATCCTCACTTACTGTAAGTGACTCATGTGTTTTTGAACAGGCTACAGCTACCGCAGTTGTTTGTGGCTTAGTTATGGCTTAGTCACTGCCATGCATTTGTGTTTTGGTGTGTACATCTGCACGTGTGGGTGTGTGAGTGTGTGTATGTGTAAACTAATCAGAGGCTGAAGCAGGTATTACATGTTGCTGTTCTGTAGGATTATTTGTTATGCATGCAGCCTAAATGGCTAAATGGCTTTAAGCCTTAATGGCTTGTTTGGGGTGTGTGTGTGTGTATCTGTTTGTGTGTCTGTGTTTGTGTGTGTGTGTGTGTGTGTGTGTGTGTGTGCAGTAACAGTAATCCTAACCACTTGCCCAGTAGTTACCACGATGTGCATATTTGCAGATGTCAACAGAAACACACTGTATGAAGCAAAAAGCAAATATACACATGCACACATGCATTTGCAACATGGAAGATAATCATCTTGACTGTTAAACTACTTCCACTGAAACCATACAGTTTTCAAACCGATGTACTACACGAGCACACAAACCTGAAACTGTGCCGCAGGTAATAATGCTGACTATTATACTTCCTACAGAGTATGAGCAATAAATACACAGTTTTATTAGCAAATATTACTTTAATAAACTTTAATGCACCAGATTCTTTCATTCATCATCAGTAACCACTATTTCCTGGTCAGGGTCATACTAGATATTGGGAAAACGTTGGATGTGAGGTGGGAATACACCCTCGATAAGACTCCAGTCCAATGAAGGCCCCATACACACATTCACACACTCATTTTAGTGTAGGGAGGAAACTGGACACCCTGGAGGAAACCCACGTGGACAAGAGAAGAGCGTGTGAAACACCACAGAGATAGTAACCCGAGCTCAGGAGCTATGAGGTGGCAACGCTACATGCTAAGCTAACCACCACCTAAGATGCATAAGATGTTTTCATTAAAAATCAGGTTCAAATCTGTTCCTGAGCTGCTGTGAGTTCCCCAGGAAATCCTTTAATAGACATTCACACTATTGGCGTACATCAGCACCGTGAAACCTAACAAAAATTTTGCAACACATTTTTACGTGGAGTCAGACATGACGCTCACCAGACACAAAGAGACACAAAGATTTCCAATATCCTCTAGTAAAACTTAATTCAAACATGTACTTTAAGCAATCACAATATTTGTATCTTATTTTGGTAGGCTAGGGTTAATCAGATGAGGTTAAATCAGGAAAATCAGTCGTTTGGAAGATTAATTGGGATTTGAGTCAAATGACAAGTGGATGATTTATCCGTGCTATAAATTAAAATGGAGGCAAATTTTGTACCACAGATTACTTATTCAATCAGTCATTTATTTTTAGTAACTCCTTTATCCTGATGGGTCACTATGGTTTAAATTGCTTAATTAAACAGGGTTTTTTTTTTTTTAATAGACCTAAATAAAGACACAAACCACTCACGGTAATGGGCAGGATTACCCAGACTTTCTGCAGGAATAAGGAAGATTTGTCAAGAATGTCTGCAAGAACAGGTATGATTGGAGATGAAAAACTATAATTTACAGTCAAAGCTGATCTGCCAGGAGTTTTCAGAGGCATAAGTCATCAGGCTCAAGAGGAATCCCACTTCACACAGAGCTAATGATAGAAAGCTAGTAGGGGAAAATTAGCTAAGAGACAGGTCAGAGAATACAAGTACACAAATCACATAACATATTTCTAGAATACTCAAGATTTAAAAAATAGACACCAAGCATATGAATCCTCTGAAAGGAGTAATCATACAAGTTTAGAACTATACGTAGAAGCTATAAGTCAGAATACTTTTGTAAATGTTGGTGCTATCACATTCAGAGAGCTGTCAAATATTTGCTTAGAGGGAAAATTCTGGGCTCTGTGCTTAGAAGAAAAACAGATGATATGGATCACAAAGAGGCTTCAGTCAATCATGTTGTCTGTCAATTCAGAAAGCTCACTATCTTGCACTAGCAGTCAGGCATGGGCATGTGTTTTGTAGGAACATTGAAACTACAAAACAGTTCTCCCAAAATCACTGATTATACTTTAACAGTACCCTTGACTGAAGAATATTGACTATTCCAGCAACTTTTATTATAAGTAACTTTTGAGTTACTTGAGTTATGTTTTGAGTTACTTGAGTTAATTGAGTTTTCTGTTCTTTTGTCAGTACATTGGAACATTTTGTTCGACTTTGATCTATGGTAATCATACATTCACTACAGATGCAGTGAGAGATTAGGATGAAAATGCCGGTGTATTCCTTTAAACATTTCTTGACAGTGTGTTTGTTTAACTGAAGCTGCATTCAAGGAATCTGTACTGGATGTAGTGCAGGAAGGGCCACTGCTGAGCTTCTATTCACATCCTGTAATATGAGCTAATGATGTCACTGTTCTCTCTCTCTATCTCTAGCTAGTTTGGTGTTGCTCTCTCTGCACTCAGCTCTGTTTTTGATCAGCGTTTATAGAGGGAACCGTTCATACACAAATGAAAACTAATATGTAGAATGCAAAGAAAGCAAAATGCAGTTTGACATTATAGATATCACACATTAGCTATATAAGGTATTGCAGATTTCAATGAAAAACAAACGAACTGAAATCCAGGCGCTGGTGTTAGCCAGGCACAACTTTACAGGAAACAGGAAGTGACCGTGCTGAGGCTCAACCGGATATCCTGCTCAGGGAGGGCGACCCCAGCCATGGCTTTCCCTTCCTTTCTGTCTCTCTGTTTCTCTCCGTCTCGCTATATGTCTCAGTTAGAGGCTGGATAGTAGAGCTGGAGTAAACAGCATGTGCTGGTCAGGGGAATGGGACCACTGGGATCGCTGGGAATACCTGGAAACACAGGTGGAGTGCCGTCGGTGTAGTTCTGCATGAATTTTTTCTTAAACGGCAAGAGTGAGTAGGATTAACAGTCTTGACTTCGGTGGTTACTGAAGCACTAACACTGTTGCCTGCTGTGGAATGAGGTGGTTTGCAATGCTGTCAAGAACAACTTCCTGGCTTACAAGAACTACAGCGATCCGATTTTTTGTCAAAGGGATTTAAGCGCCACCAGTTCCTGGAAAACACTCATTGCTTTTTGAATCATGTTCTCTGTAGAGTCTCTCTAGCTGATTGCGTATTTTATGTCTTTGATCTAGTTGTATTTGTTATTGCTATGCTTTAGCAGTTTGTTTCCCTTTCTGCAGTTTTATTCGTATCGCTGGTTGTTTGCTCTTGGGGCACAACCTCAGACACAACCACTTCTGTATGTCTATGCTTTTTAAAGTATCACTTTTATGAGAAAATTTGATCTGTGTTGGCTTCATAAGACTTTGAAGCTGTCTTTGAAGTAAAATTAAAACACTGTGAAATGAGTTTATAAAGAATTTCAGTACTTTTTATGAGTATGTGAAGCATTTGCTGAAAAATGTAGCCTCTCTATACTATAAATGGAATTTTATATCAATCTTAAATTATTAGGAAAATAAATGGTACGGGCATTTAAAAAAATATGTACCCCTGCTTGTTATCATGAAATTAGGTTAAGGATGGCCAATATGTCGGTATATTTTCACTTTTGTGAGATCGTGGTATCGTCGGTAGCAGCTTGTTTGTTACATACCTCAACAAATAGTGATTTATTGGCATTCTGTGTTGGGAAAAAAGTTCTGTGCCTCGTTACAGAATTACGATAAACCGATATAAACTGCATGCAAAAGATTGCAGCACATAGCCATGTAAATGTTGCCATGGTGATGGCATCATGTCTTGCACCATGACTAACAAATGACTAACATGTTGACAACTGCAAGAAAATAATGTAACCTGTGGCAAAGCACTACTTATGGTATGGTGCAGAACAGATTGGCACAGCTAGTCACCTCGAGTGAGTTTTTTATAGTAGGTTATGTTGACTTGATAATCTCGTAGTTTGATCTTGTAGTTTTTCAAAACTAAAATTTTCCTAAATTAAAAACTATATTTTCCAAAAAAAAAAAAAAAACCTGACATCCGGGTTGTTTTATTGTTATGGCATGATGGCAGAAGTCAGGGACATTGAACTCGTGATGAAATGAAATGTTCCACTGGGTTTTGTGGTATTTTGTAGTTGTTGCTGGCGTTGGCACAGTTTTCCGTTGCTGCTTCTTTGAAAAACAGGGTTAATGTTGGTATATTCCGCCTACTGCCGTAATGTGAATGCATCATTACATACAATAAGTATTAAGATGTACACTGTATGCCCAAAAGTATGTAGATACCTGACCAATCACACCTTAAGTGCTTTTTGAACATCCCATTCCAGACTTTGTCCCCCTTTGCTGTTATTTTACCCTCCACTCTTCTGGGAAGGCTTTCCACTAGATTTTTGAACATGGCCGTGGTGATTTGCCCATTCTGCCACAAGAGCATTAGTGAGGTCAGGCACTGATGTAGGGCGAGGAGGCCTGGGGCGCAGTCGGTGTTCATCCCAAAGGTGTTCACTGGGGTTCAGTGGGGTTGAGGTCAGGGCTCTGTGCAGGCCACTTGAGTTCTTACCGTGGCAAACCATGTCTTCATGGATCTCACTTTGTGCACAGGGACATTGTCATGCTGGAACATGTTTACAAAACCAATTGTGTGATTCCAACATTGTGGCAACAGTTTGGGGAAGAACCACACATATAGGTGTGAAGGTCAGGTGTCCACATACTTTTGGCCATATAATGTATATCAGGCAATGTGAATGTGCCCACCCCTAAGTCAGGTTCAGGTATAGTGTCTACAAATCTAACAGTTTTTATTGCCATTTTTTAACATTTTTATTGCCATTGTTTAGGTTTTAAATCTCTCCTACTTTTGTCTCCAGAGTGATCCGGGTGGGTTGTCTGTGCTGGAGCAGCTGGGTCTGGACCACGGCTCGGACTTTTCAGATTCAAGCGTGCAGCAACGGCTGGATGAGGAGCGTGAGAAGATCCGCCGGGAGATCCGCAAGGAGCTTAAGATCAAGGAAGGAGCAGAGAACCTGAGACGTGCAACCACTGACAAACGCAATGCCCAGCAGGTGGATAACCAGCTGCGCACCTCCAACCGGCGTCTCCACTCGCTCCATGCCCAGCTCCAGGAGCTTGATGCCCATATTGTTGTCAAGGGAACAGATGAGGCTCGTGGTGAGTCTACTAGTTAAAGCACAGAACATTGTACTGTAATGACAGAAAGGAAACTGATCTTGCATGTTAAATTAATTGTCAGCATGGCTCAAAAAGCCGCAGTGGGTTTCGAGTCATTCATTAGTACCATCTGTGGGAATTTTCTGTGGTGAAAGTCTAGTTGCTTTGAAGCTAAATGTTAATTTTTTTGTGTGCCCCAGTAGTCACTTATGATTCTTGATTGTGCTCACAGCTGGATACACATCCATGTAACTTGTAACGAATATGTAACTTGTACAAATGCACACAGAGACCCAATTAGTGTCTCAAAACTTAGTAGACATAGTAGACCAGCTGATATTTACTCTTACTCAAATCGGAGGTTTTACCCTCACATTACAGCAGATTCTGACAGTTAGATGGAAAGTCCTAAGTGTGACTTCTGCCCCTCAGATGATGTGCCTCGGTCTCCCGGCACAGAGAGCCGGGCATCGGCCCATCAGGAGCGCATCGCCGCGCTGGAGAGGCAGCTCAACATAGAGCTCAAAGTCAAGCAGGGTGCTGAGAACATGATCCCTATCTACGCCAATGGCTCTACCAAGGTAACACACACGTACATGCAAACTCACTTATGACTTGAGACTCCTTTTGGACTTCATTTTATGAGACTCAAACTTTGACTTGGACCTGAAAGATTTTACAAAATCCTCCCTATGTAAATCTACATCGGGGTCTTCAGTCTTATCCATCCTCCACTCTTAAGTGGTGTGGCTGCAGGCATTCATTCCAACCAGTCAGGAGCCACACCTGATTCCACTTGCTAAATCAGTTCATCTTTGTTTCCAATCAACTGGAATGAAAGTCTGCAGCTACACCGGCCCTTTGTGGATAAGACTGAAGACCCCTGATCTAAATAATTTTTTCCTTCTATGATAAATAACTACTCAGACTACACTACTACAACCTATTGCAGTTCATGAAGGCAGTGAGAGTTGCTTCTCCATCCCTCATTCAGGATTTAATTTGGGTAGAAGCTTAGGGACTTTGCCTTGACTTGAACTCAGTTTGAGTAGCAGCTTAGGGACTTTGACTTAAAGTAAAATTTGAGTAGCAACTTAGGAACTTTGGACTTCAACTCAATTTGAGTAGCAGTCTAAAAGGATTTTGGACTTGACTTGAGCTCAATTTGAGTAGCAGCTTTTGGACTTTGGACTTATACTCAATTATAAATAGCAGCTTAGAGACTCTGGACCTGTCTTGAACTCAATTTCAGTAGTGGCTTAGGAACTTTGGACATAAATTCAATTGAGTAGCAGCTTAAGAACTTTGGATTTGAACTCCATTTGAGTAGCAACTTAAGGATTTTGAGCTTGAAAGGAACTCAATTCAATTTGAGTAGCATTTTAGGGACCTTGAACTTAATATTAAACACAAATATGAACACAAATGGCTAGTGGCCAGTGGGCCTCCATGGTCTACTTTTGTATATTGACCTATTCTTCATTCTTAAAAAAAAGATTGCTGTTTCTGACGTTTCTAAACAAATACCATTTCTGCCGTTTCTAAACAAAGAGAAGCTGTCGTTCCTAAACAAACAAATGATCTGAGTATCTGGCCAGGTGTCTATTATTGCACAGTATTATTTCATATTGCTGCATTTTTGTCAAAATGGCAGACAGAATAAACACACTATATAAACATCCTAGTTAGAGCACGGGTGCACAAATTGGACTTAAGCCAATATCTGAGATATTAATCAGTCAACATTGCCAATGAAATGATAATCCACAACCCTATAATCGAAGATACCAAACAAACATGCACTTTATGTTAACATTAAGAGATTAGGCTACTTTTTTGATAAATATATGCCAAGAATAGTATGCCAAGAATAGTATAGCACTGTGCTTTTGACCAAAAATAACAGCTGTACCACCAAATATGGCATAATCTGTTGTCTCACAGATTCAATTGCAAATTGGTGATAACGATAAGGCAGATCTTTGTCCTTTTCTTATTTATAAAATTTAAATATAAGATGGACTGTGTGTGTGTGTGTGTTTGTCTTAGGATAAGAAGATGTTGCAGACTGCCCAGCAGATGCTCCAGGACAGCAAAACCAAGATTGACATCATTCGCATGCAGATCCGCAAAGCAGTGCAGGCCTACGAACACAATGAGGACATACAAGGTGTGTATGTGTGTGTGTGTGTGTGTGTGCCTTTCTCTGTCGGAACCCACATGAGATACTCACGTGTATCAGTGCATGACACTGTGTTATTGCTATGTGAGCACATTGACCAAGTAAAAAACAGATCAATAAGCAGCTAAATCGCTGTATATACTGTGTGTATGTCAGTGTGTGTGCGTGCGTGTTCTTATGGTGGAGCATGGGCTTGTTGATATTGGAGGAAAACACACTAGATGGTACAGTTTTCTGGTGGACAACCTAAAAACAGTTTAAGAATAGCATTACAAAACATGCCTTTTAATTTCAGCTACATTAAAAGTTTGGTATTTTAATGTATTTGAATATTTAATGAGACTCTAAATTTCACAGACAGTCAGAACAAACCTCAGCAGTACTATTATACTGTGTTTGTATTATATCCACTAGAGGTGGATCATAAACTATAATGGTTTTAGCTATGTTTTTATTTATTTACAAACAACACTGTCTTGTCACGTACATTTAGTGGATTGTACATTTCTGTGAAACTCTGCACCCAAACCAGCGGTGCGTAATATATTTTTCTGTGACCAAATCTCAAGTGCCCTTCTGTTGGACAAAAGAATTTAGGTTCATTTAGACTGTTAAATATAAATTTTATTACATGTTCTTTGTTAATTTTTGAAATATATTTATACCACCAAGCTCTTTAATTCTTGATCCTGATTGGTTAGAAGGTATTGAGTAATTTTCTACAACAGCAGCTTTGACAGTAGTGCCGGCTGCAAGGCAAATCACAGGTTTATGTTAATACACTCGTTCTAATACGTTGTTTCTATACAGCTAAGAGTACATAGTTATCATTTCTATAGTACCAGCTAATTCACAGGAACTTGTATTTTGTAATCTAAAACTAACAATGAGCAGATTAAAAAGAAAAACATATAATCATTGATATGAAGTTTTTTAACATTTATGGAAGGAGTCTCCATTGTCAGCATTAGGCCATATCACAAAACAATCCCTTAATTATTTTCCTATAACAATATGCCCCAAGTGTTTTATATCCTAATTCATATAAATATTGCGAGTATAAAATTTCTAACATCAAAAGAGACAAGAGTCATTTAGCCACAGAGCTAAATCGTAATCTTAAACATTAAGATTAAGATTGAACATTCTAATAGAAGTCAAACAGTAAAAAAAATCATTCCTAGTACACACACACACACACACACATACACACACGTACAGTCAGCAGCAATTGGATGTCCAGCTCAGAGACAATACAAAATATTAAAAGGCTGTTTGTGTGTGTAATCCTATTAACTGCACTCTACTGCATTACATCGCTCACCTGCCAGAGCACAGCGGAAACACTGCATTGCTGCCTGGAGTCTACACAAACGCTGTATTATTAGCTCAGCATGTACACACATGCAGTTACACCTCTGCAATATGCACACACACACACACACACATTTCTGGTTGCATAGTCGTGTACAAGGTATCCAGAGTCTGATGCCTTATTAGGACATAAAAGCATCTCTTCCCGTTCTACGAACAGTCCCCTCCACCCCCTGTGTATTCCTCACACATTCTATTTCTCTCCCTCTCTGTCTCTCTCTCTCACACACACACACACACACACACACACACACACACTGGTCTCAAGCCCCCGTGCTGGAGGCTTGGACTTTTTTAGCTGTTTGTTCAGACACCACACTTCAAAATGACAAAGAGGAAGCAAAGCTGTTCCTGAATTCTTTTACAGCTTGTGCGAGGAGTATACTATGTGTAAGAAATAAAACATGTAATACGAACATAATCAGTGACGGGGTGTTGTGCTGCGGCCCGACCAACAACCCAAAGCACCCTGAAGTTGATTTTTATCCTATACCAGCACATCTCGAAGTGTTTTATTTCTATCACAGCAATTTGCCAACAATTAATTTTTAAATTTGTTTAAGAACGGCATGTCGTACTTTTTATCCATTTACATTTAATGTAGTGGAACGTCCACTAAACAAGTTAGTTCTTGTTACATTATAGCAGATATAAACAGTCGGTCCCTCACCAGCCTCTCTTTTTTTAGGGAATAAAAAAATACAGCTTGTTACTTGGAAACCGAAGTCTTTCCAGCTTTATCTCTAACCGTGCTGACAATGGAGACTCCTTCAAAAAGTGTTAAACATTTCCTCAAAATATTAGAGATCGTACATTTTCTTTGTTAAATTGCAAGCTTTTAAAATCACACACATTTATTAGTATTAGATTAATGTGTCCCTGGTTATTAGCTGTTACTATAGAAATTGTTAACTATAGAACGAGCGCATTATTTGCCTTGCAGCTGGCACTACTGTCAGAGCTGCTGTTATAGAAAATTAATCAATAGGAATGAGGCAACGATCACAACACAAGAGACCAAATATGGGTCACAACCAGAAGTAGCAAAGATGAATCAAAAGGCTTGGTATGTCAGATGTAAAAACAGAGCTGAATGAAGTCCTAGTGATGTGTGAGTGCTTATATTCTGTGTGGTTGTACTTGAGTCCAAGTGTGTGCAACCAGTATTTGGCATTGACATGACAGACATACATTTCATTTTTTTATAATGAATTATGGTTTATGTACATTAACTGTTCTGACTCTAAAAATCCAGGATGTTATTTGCAAATTTTCAGTGCTCATATTTAGCCTTTGAGTTATTAACTCTTGTATTTGATTGTCATTACCGTGACAAAGAATTTTGTCCTTGAAGCAAATTTCTATCATCTACTTCATCTCTGACTCACTGGAACTTCCAGACGTTTCTGTTATTGTTCTTTTTCATTGCCCTTGTTGGCTTTTCCTCCTGTTGTTGCTTCACTGTGCTAATGTTTCAAATCAACCAACTGGAAAGGATTATCAAGACATCACCCTGTCCTCCTTTTCTGTTCACACACAAGCCCTCCTGAATTTTTTCCTTAAGACAGTCGACTGCTGTTAAAAATCCTGTGTAAAAGTGTGTGTGAGTGAAAATTGATCTAGAGGCATAGAGTAGAGAATGTCCTTGGTTGTGAAAAGTGGCTGAAAACCTTGAATGTCTCACAGGAAAGCCTGACCCATGTGGGATAGAGCTGAGGATCGAGGAGCTGAGGCACCACTACCGGGTGGAGCACGCTGTTGCAGAGGGAGCCAAAAATGTGCTGAGACTGTTGGGAGCCAGCAAAGTGCAGGACAAAAAAGCCATGTCAGAGGTACACACACACACACACACACACACACAGATCTGAGGGTGTATGTGGGCTTACACGTTAGCCCATGCACTATTTCAAATCTTAAAAAAATAATTAATTAAATTATTATAGTCATTAAAAATAATTACTAAATGCAAAGTATACACAATTTTATTTGTTTTTCTCTTGGATTCCTCTGCAGTCAGTGATTATTTTCATCCACCTTTAAGCTCTCTTTTTTGTAGGCGTGTCCAGATTTTTTGCTCACTCCCCTTTTCTATGACTCTGACATCATCGTTTCCTTATTTGTTTCTTATTACCTTTAATTTCAATGCACTTGAATTCACAGTACACATTTCAATTCACAGTTAAGAGCAACTGGGCACAAAGCTATAACAAATAAAACTCTAATGCAAATTATTTTAATAGTAATAAATGTCTTGTTCAGCCTCTCATGCTGAAGTGTACCTCGCTCTCTGTCTCTCTCTTTCTCTCTGACTCTTTCTCTAGGCTCAGTGTCGACTGAGCGAGTCCTCTCAGAGGCTGGATCTGCTGAAGGTGTCTTTAGACCAGCGCCTGGCCGATCTGCCTGAGGATCATCCCAAAGCCTGTTTGATCAAAGAGGAGCTCGTCCTGGCCTCCTCACCCACTTTCAGCTCACGTCACGGCACACCCTACCTGCACAACCAGTACAGCACATTGTCCAAACCCTCTCCTCTTACTGGTAATTTTTAAATCTTTAAGATTTTTATAGATATTATGGCAACACAATATTATTTTTGTTGTCATATTGTTATATTCTTACAGTTAATCCTATGTGTGTGTGTCAGGCATGCTGCAGGTGAAGTTACTAGGCTGCGAGGGCTTGTTGGAGGTGGTTCCGGGTCGTAGCCGTGGCACCCCGGTGGTGTTGCCGTGCCACAGTCCCGGCGAGGCTCGCTCCTTCATGCGCAGTGGGAAAGGCCTGTACAGCCGCAGCGGCAGCGTCAGCGGCAAGAGCACACTAAAAACAGATGAGCTCTCCTGTGAGTTTGTGTGTGTGTGTGTGTGTGTGTGTGTTCCAATATCTGCACAAATCTTCATAGGGTCTCATAATAAAACATATATATATAAGGTTTTTAATCATCTTAATGTTTAATAATCTTAGCAATCAGAACAAAGACAAGATTCAAAATCAAGGTTGGGTTACAGGCAAAGGTCAGGCAAACAAACAGCATTAAGGTCAGAAAAGAACAAGTTGAGGAAACCAGAATAGCAATCAATAATCAAAGGTTTGGTAACGACTGGTGAAAATCAACACTTCGCAACAAACAAAAAAACACGAGGGCTTAAATACACAGAGTAATCAAAGGGCAAACTGAAAACAGGTGAGAGTAATCATGACACACTAGGGCGACAACCAATGACAAGACATGGGAGGAGACAAGACATGAGCCAAACCAAACCACATGTGGCAACATAAACAAATATTTGGCAACCCGGAAGTATGCACCGCAGTGCTGCGAGCTGCTACACGTGCTGAGAGGCGTGGCTTGCAGCGCTTGGCGCAAGGGGGAAATACATGACAGTTACTGGGGGTAAGTAAGGCTTAGTTTTAGATATTAGTATTTAGGACTATCTAATTAAATTTAAAACCCATACGAATACAGTTATAAATGAGTTTAAGTATACAATTGTACAGTTATGTTTGAAAAAGGTAACTGTAGTTACTATGCCCGTTCCTTCCAGAATATTAAAATATAAGAAAATTACAAGAAATGTATATACAAATATGAGTATATACTACTTTTCTTGTGTAGAGGCATTTTGTTGTTTCCCAAAGGCTTAGCATTTATGGTTGCCAGTTTAAACTGAGGTAGAACTGACTGTTTCTGCTTGTACCCATGGATTGGAATGGAATGACTGGCAAAAAATCAAATTTACACAATTTTCCATTTAACTCCAAATGTAGACGATCAGCCAAGACCTGTTTATTGTCTGACATTTGCCTCTTTGGCTACAATGGTGTCTGCAATAATTATAGCCACACACCATAAATATGTCTTAAACCACATCTAGTTCTTTGGTAGCATCTTGCAGACTTGCTTTGGTTAGGACACAGTGTGACTTGATGCGATTTATAGGCATGAACAAAATTTCATTATGTGGCTGAATGCTATAATGTTATGTTTATCTTGTACAACCTGACTTGTGATATTTCCTTAGCCCAGTTTAGAATCATTCCACACTAGACGGAATGAGGCCTCACGAAGAGGCAGTGATGCTTTACAGCACACCTCCTACGTTTCAACTCATCAAATTAGAACTAAAACGCTGGAAGAGATGTGAACTTGAAACTTCAGTTTGTTGATACAGACTCTCTCTGTTATTTTACAAAATAATTTATTAGAAAGTAAGCTCTTGTATGATAGTGTACTCAGCCATAATTATGTAAATATAATGATGTTTGAAGCAAATATATAAAGATTTTGGGTCAGATTTTCTCTTCACAGCAAACATGCCTTGGCTAATCGACTACATTTGGTGTATGGTGTAACATCAGGTGTTTTATTGAACCATTTCACTGGAGGTGAAAGTAGTCGGAGTAAATGGAGGAGACTCCACCAATATCTCCATTGTGTGTGTGTGTGTGTGTGTGTATACAGCGGAGGTGAGTGCAGTGCTGAAGATGGATAACACTGTGGTGGGTCAGACAGCATGGAAGACAGTCGGAGAACATACCTGGGACCAAGCGTTCACTATAGAGCTGGAAAGAGTGAGCATTAATTACCAACACAACACTGATCCCACAACAGTTTTTTCTAATCACTACATCACAGATTCTGGCTATACAGATGGGGTACAGCACGGTTGATGAACGATTATTAAACGTATGACAATAATTTGAGCAAGTTTCCCTTAATGTGAAAAGAACTGAAAACCTTGTTGTGCTAAACTCACTTATAAAGGAAGTCTAAGGGCAGCTGAAGATTTCTGCTGATGTTTAGAATACCTGACTATATGATGCAAATACAAATCTTCAACTCTAATGATAAAAGTCTTAGGATGATACAGAATTTTATCTAGCTTGCCAATGCTAGAGCAATACAGTAAAAGTAAATTTCAGGTAATTATATTAAGATGTGGTGGTGTCCATAAGTCATCAGATGCATACAACTGTGTTGCTAACATAGCCACAAACTCTTCACACTGAAAAGGTAGGAGAAAGTTAGACAGATTTGACCATTTTGACTGAAGAAGACCTTTACTGTTTAGTCTCAGTCATCACTATAACACTATCTCCTGCACAGTAATTACTACTATATTAGAGCACCAGTAGAACACTGATTTTAACTACTGTTACTCTGATATGCATTATTCTACTTTATACCACAGTGCTGTTGAATTTGATTGGTCAGACAGTGTTGATAAGGGACTTGTATGGTGGATGTTTGCATAAATGGATTAAAAAACATGTGTAATTGTTAATATGGTGAAGTTTTCTGTGAGGAGACATTTATTTACCATTTTTGGAAGGAGTCTCCAGTGTCAGCACTTTGTAACTGTCAGGTAAAACAGTAACCTTAAGTTAACTTGACTACAGGAAAGTCTTTAGGATGGGGAAGTCAGTGCTTTGAAGTTTCCCAGTAACATGACCAGCTTTGTTTTTTTGTCTTATTTATTTGTCTTAAGAGACAAAAAAAGACAGGTTGGAGAATGAATAACTGTTTAAAGCTGTCATATCACAAGTGAAAACAGGAACTAACTTGTTTCATGGATGTCCCACAATATTACATGTATGACACATTGTTCTTTAATAAATTAAAAAAAAAAAAAAAAAGCTTTAGCAAATTGGTATAAAAAGAATAAAACATTTTGGAATGTGCTCTTATAAAAAAGTAATCAACTTTGCTTTGCTTCAGGATGAATCACACCACCCTGTCGTTGATTATTTTCCTAGAACAGCACTCTCAGATGTGCTTTATTCCTCAATTATAAAGCTGTTTGTAGAATTTAAACTTAGTTTCTTCTTATTTTAAACAGCCCTTTGTGTGTGTGTGTGTGTGTGTTTATAGTCTAGAGAAATGGAGATAGCAGTGTATTGGAAGGACTATCGCTCTCTGTGTGCACTGAAATTCCTGAAGCTGGAGGATTTCCTGGATAACCAGAAACACACAGTTAAGCTGGAGCTGGAACCACAAGGCCTTCTGCTGGCTGAGGTACACACACTCACACAAACACACACACACAGCCTTACTTACACATCCATTTATAAAGATGTTGTTACTTTTGGTCCCATCTTTCAACTTGTTTGTGTGTGTTTGTGTTCCAGGTGACGTTCTTTAACCCGGTCATCGAAAGGGTTCCACGCCTTAAGAGACAGAAGAAAGTATTCTCTAAGCAACAGGGTAAAGCCACAACAACCATCAGTCCAGAAAACAGCTTTCCTTTTAACCCAAATGTAGTCATTTACTCAAGACACTCGTTCTTCACTAACGCCATGCAGACCCGCTGATGTGAAAGACACAACGTGACTATAAACATGTAACTGCATATTTTCCACATCTGCACCTCATCTGCTTTGATCTGTCTGACTGAGTGGACATGCTAATGGATGATCAAACACCTCCTTCAGTTCGCACTCTGTTAAGGTCATTTATGGATGTAGACTTTATATAACCGTGTGCAAAAATACACAAACCAAAAGAAGAAGTGGATCAGGCAATGAAGAGGGGGGAAATAAAATGAGCATGGATGGATAAATACAAAAAATTAATAGATGAGTAAATAATAGCTCTCTGAACATTTTACAGTGCACCCTTAGAGGGCAAAGCTTTGCTGTATTGTATGTTAAGTGTATGTAATTTCTTTTGTGTTTATTGACAGGTAAAGCTTTCCTGCGTGCTCGCCAGATGAACGTTGATATCGGCACGTGGGTGCGGCTGTTAAGAAATGCCATTCCAACCGTTAACAATACAGGAACCTACAGTCCCAATGCAGCTCACACAATACAGTCTGGGTAATACACACTAATAATATGCTTATACACATATTCATTCAAAATACAGTACAGATGCATAAGAGGTGGGTAATTTTGTGTGTTGCACAGATGAACAGTTGTAATGCTAATCTGAAAGGGGTTCCTGTCACAATTCTGTTAGGTTCAGATAAGTTGTCATGGGTCTGTGAATAAGCTTAAGTTAACTGTCTGAGAAATAAGACCTGATTAGTTACTGCATTTTGAACTGGAGTTGAGTTGACATAGTTCACTGGAAATAATAGTATTAATTTGTAAGGATGTTGTCCCTGGCTGTGAATTTGTAAATCACAGAAAATTAATAAATCAGTAGCTGGATCACTCTTTGACCCATAAATCCCACATATTACAACTTTCCCTGTAAAATTTCCAACCAGGTTTTTAAAAGTGATGTGAAACTGCTGAAATTCTAGCTCTCTGGCATTCAGGCTTTCGCTTTCATGTCCTCTTTTTGCAAATGGGACATACCCAATTGTTAAAAAAAGTCTAAAACTTTTTTTCTGCAAAAACACCTCACTCAACCTGTTTGGGATTGTTTTTATTTTCTTAAAATAAAAAAAAAAATTGTAAAAAAAAAAAAAAAAAACATATTGTAAAACTTTGCTAAAACTAAGTCACAGTGTTAGTGCTAGTCTATCAAAGTGTATGCCTTTTATCTGTGGTTCTCTCTCTATTCCTGCGTGTGTATGTGTTTGGATGGATATGTGTGTATGATGTAGGGAGATTTCTGTAGAGAAATTGAGCCTGGACTCTGATTCCCCCATGAAAGTGGAACTCAGGAGGGACATGACAGATGGACAGACACCGGTGAGAGAACAAGAGAGAGAGAGAAACAGATGTCTGTGTTACGAGTATATTGCTTAAGCTGTTTTTGAACAACATTAATTTATGAGGATGTCTGTAATAAAATATTTGCATCTATTCTCCATTATAAAATTCTCAGAGGATGAGTTTACAGTGTTTCTTTTCTACTTACCTGAATGTTTGCGTGAGAAATGGTGATGTCACATGAGTACATCGTGATATTATTTCTAGAACGCTCACAGTCTGAAGGGCAGTCTAGAAGGCTAGATACTGCCATTCATATGAATTGTAGTCAGTGTCCATTTTTACTCTTTACTCTTTTGTCATTACTTTGTTCTTTGTCTGTTTTCTTCATGATTTCAGGAGAGACCACATATCATTGAGCCAAGCTCTCCTCAGGACTCTACTACACCTCAACGACCCAACAGAACACACTCGCTCAGCAGGTATACACACACACAAAGATTTATGTATAATTGCTGTATTTTGCCCTTTGTGTTACATTGTGTGTGTATGTGTGTGTTTGGTCTTCTGCAGTAAACAGAAGAAAACTCCACTGGCGCTTCAGGATTTCAGGTTGATCGCCGTGCTGGGCAGAGGTCATTTTGGCAAGGTAAACTTTGTCCCTTATTTTGTCTTTTTATATTTATTTCTCCTTTTCTGCACTTGTGCATGTTGCCATTTTAAGCTAAATTACTTCTGTAAATTACTTTTTCAGGTACTGCTGGCGGAATATAAGAAATCAGGCTTGATGTATGCTATCAAAGCACTGAAGAAAGGAGACATCGTGGCCAGAGATGAAGTGGAGAGGCAAGTCTACATCAGAATGCATTTAGAGAGTTATGTAATCTGTAACTCACAACATGAGGATTTGTTGCATCCAAGTGCTGAGTTTAATAAATCATAGGGAAAACACGATCAGAAATCAAAAAGCTAGGTCAAAAGAGCAAAACCAAAAATTCAGTTCCATCAGGAAACAAAGACAAGTAACTAGGCAATGCATGAAAAAACTAAGAAAACAATCTAAAGAGTTGAACAGAGACACATACGTAGGTAAGCGAGGCTCAGTAGCAGCAGAAAACATTTGCTCTATTGTTGGGAGATCGTAAGTTCGAATCCCGATCATGTCACAGTCATCCGTGGCCGAGAGTCACAGAAGTAATGAGCTACAGGAGAGTGTTGGTGATGCAGAAGTGGTTAGTATTCAGGTGGTGATGACCTCTGGTGGTGTGGTGTGGAACTGTCCAGTGAGAGTGTGACTGTAATCTACATTATTACAAGAAATTGCATGATGATGGGATGTAGTGAAAGACTTTGTAATTATAATGCACTACACAGTCTCTTATTGTAAACCGTCCTTATTATTCTTGTTACTTCTGTCTCCTTCACTTTATCAGCCTGATGTGTGAGAAGCGGATCTTTGAGATAGTGAACAGCTCTAAGCACCCGTTCCTGGTGAACCTGTTCGCTTGCTTCCAGACACCGGAGCATGTGTGTTTTGTCATGGAGTACACAGCGGGAGGAGATCTCATGATGCACATCCACGCTGATGTATTCACCGAGCCACGGGCTGTGTATGTAGAGCGTGTGTGCTGATGTACATTACTTGTGTGTCTAACGGACTTGTGGTGGGTGAGATTGAAGGTGCATCATGATACTTGTTTCTGTTTTCAGGTTCTATGCTGCCTGTGTGGTGCTTGGCCTTCAGTTTTTACACGACAACAAGATTGTATATCGGTACGAAACCTGTCCCTTGTGTATGCTTTCTTCTCTGTATCCTATCAGTATCATCTGTTAGATCTGTGAGATGTGATATTGACTTCACTCTCTTAATATTCAGGGACCTAAAATTGGACAATCTGCTGCTTGACACAGAAGGATATGTGAAAATAGCTGACTTTGGACTGTGTAAAGAAGGTGGGATGTGTAGCATGAGCATTAGAATGACCATAAAACAAGATTATATTCTCAATAACTGTCTTTTGTCTTTTTGTGTTTCTCTTCAGGTATGGGCTTTGGGGACAGGACGAGTACATTCTGTGGCACTCCAGAGTTTCTGGCTCCGGAGGTTCTGACAGACACGTCCTACACAAGGGCAGTGGACTGGTGGGGACTCGGAGTCCTGATCTACGAGATGCTTGTTGGAGAGGTGAGAGAGAGAGAGACGCTGTACTTTCTTGGTATAGCTTTTAAAGGAATACTCCAGCATTTTTCATCCTAATCTCTATTCAACACATCTGTATTTAAACAAGTTTCCTTGTACTGAGAAAATAACAGAAAATCCTTATTTATGGGGCAACCAAATCACATAAAAGACATGTAGTGTTAAAGAGTTAAAGGAATACTCCAGTGTTTTTAAATTGTGTGTATAGTGTGTATAATGTGTGATTACCACAGAACAGAAAGAACACAGAAAGACTAGAAAACCTGTTTACTCAAAACACACTTATAATAGAAGTCTAAGGGCAGTTTGGTCAATAAATATTTAATATACCTTAAAATTTTACATAGCTCAAATCTACAAACTTCATACTCCAAGAATGAAGGTCTTAGGATGAAATAGACATAAGAGAAAGTGTTTAAAAAAAAAGTCATAAAAAGACATTTTCATGAAGGTTTTGTGGTTTCTATGCAGGAACACACGGAGTTTAAACATATAGTTGATGCATAACCCCAATTCTTTTGTTTGAAAAAGAACAAATTATATACATTTAAAGCATAACTTACAGATATCTTTGACTGAAGAATTTGTGAAAGATATCTGAATGTGTTTCCTGTACATATTTATTAAAGGCCCTAACAACTGCCCTTAGACTTGATTAAACGTGAGTTTAATAAGTTATCTGTTCTTTTCTCAGAACAAGTAGACATGTTAAAATTCATATTTTGGTAATCACGCATACACTACTAATGTGATTATGTTAAAAACTACTAGAGTATTCTTTTAATAGTGAAAGATTTTTATATTTAGAAACTTTTATCTCATATATGTTGTGTCCAAAACAGTTTTATTTAACCAGTTGTTTAACATTCTTTTACTAATAAGGTAAGCTCTGAGGAAATGAATGAATGTTTACTTTTTTCTGTACCGTATGTTCTTTTCTTTCTCTCTCTTTCTAGTCTCCGTTCCCAGGAGATGACGAGGAGGAGGTGTTTGACAGCATAGTGAATGATGAAGTCCGTTACCCACGATTCCTGTCATCAGAAGCGATTGGCATTATGAGGAGGGTGGGTTCCCTACATGCACAAACACAATTAAACCAAAGAGTTTGTAGTCTGATTGTAACATACAAGACTTAACAGCAGGCATGTTCAAGGTGAATAAATGTTAACTGGTGCTAAATTGCTTTTGCGATATTTGAAACATATTCTATGTAAGAATGACAGAATGGAGATTGAACTGGATCCTGAAGGTTTGTTGTATGTTGGTCAACAGCTGTTGAGGAGGAATCCGGAGAGGAGGCTGGGCTCTGGAGAGAAGGATGCCGAAGAAGTTAAGAAGCAACCTTTCTTCAGGGTAAGTGAGAGAAAGATCTTGCCTTTTAGGGCGTATACCAACATTTATGCCATTTTAAGCAGTATTTAGGTATTAAAAAAACTAACAGACAGCTATATAGTGCCAGTAAGGATGAAACAGGAGTCACTACTGTTTTGTACTTTTTATTTCACATGCACATAGGGTAATTTCCTTTGAAGCAGAAGACACTCAGGACATATTTTTGTAATGGTCCATCTAGTATAAATTTTCAAGTTTAATTGTAATTTCTGGCTTTGCGACTCCAATGTGCTATTTAATACCACTAATTTTGGCTTTTTTGTTAGAGATACCTAAAGGTAGTGTGTTCAAAAACAGAGGATCGTATTCAGAGTCAGCAACTTGAGTCCAAACATTATGTCAGTATTTCTCAGTACTCTGAGAAAGTTCCTCATATTCAGAATCGGATTACACAGCTGCTTAAATCTGCTTTTAGTTCTGCCATTCAGATTATGCAAATTAGCTATGCGTAGTTCACACCTCCGATGTTGCCAGAAGTTTTTGTGAAGACAGAACACTTGCCTTGAAAAAAAATAGGAAGAGAAAATGTTGATTGAAGAAGTAAATTGCATGTTTTTCTTTGCTGGCAATTGTGATATGATGTAAACAGACAATTTAAAGATGATTCTTTAAAAAAAAGCAATGTTGATATATAATGATAATGATGATAAATGTTTTATTTCAAACATTTGAAATAAACATAGAGAAGCCTAGTATATTGCCAATATATGCTGCTTAAACAGTCCTAATTGTAATTATTACATTAATCACTACAAATTTGGTTTAATTTAACAATATGGCTTCCACCCTTGTTATTCCGAAGCTTATAAAATAGCACTTGATCCAGCACATCCTATTATTTTGTATTTTTATTGTTTTTGCGTAAATGAATAGGAGTTAAATCTGAGGTCTGATGTGCAGTATTTCACTATTAAATCCTCACTAGACGTGCATCAGCTTTGACTACAGCCCAGAGTTTGTAAATGTGAATGCTTTTTCTTATGTCATCCTTCTCTCTTTCTTTCTTATAGAATATGGACTGGGAGGCTCTTCTCCTGCGTAAACTTCCTCCTCCATTTGTTCCCACTATTGGAGACAGAGAGGACGTGAGTAACTTTGATGAAGAATTCACGACAGAGGTGCCCACACTCACGCCGCCGCGAGAACCCCGTGTGCTCTCACGCAAGGACCAGGACAGCTTCCGTGACTTTGACTACGTCTCTGACCTCTGCTGAGCTTCTGTCACGGTCGCAGAGAGGTCAGAAGTCATGCAGGAGTTGTCTAGGATTGTTTATTTTTCCCCACTGTGATATACAGAAAGACGGTCATAACCACTACACTGTGACTCAGCGAAGATGAAGGGCTGCTGTTCAGGATGGCTCGTGTGTGGAAGAGAATCCATGGAGTTTTACACTGTGATGGAGGACAAAAGTGTCAAAAGACGAGAAATGAGATAGAAATGTGGACTCTTTCTTCAAATCTAACATTTATTCATCTGCCAGGCGCTTTGAATCAGAGCAACCTATGAGTGAGCCAGATTCCAATCCAAGTACACAGCTAAGCAAGGTTAGGGGACACAGCAGTGGCTCTCGGATAGTCCTGGGATTTGAACTCACAACTTTCCAGCCACAAGTACAGAGTCCTAACCACTGAGCTACCACTGCCCATTTGAAACAAGTTAAAATATAGTCTTTATTGTCTCTCTATCTCTGACTTTCACCTTACAGCCGTTCAGTAACAGAAGATCCTCTTCCATTCTTACCTGACAAGGTGTTTGGACGCTTTGAAACTCTTTTACATTCTCAAATGCCACGGGAATGCCTTAACTTTATATGCTGTCCCTTTAGAATCTTCTAGTCTAGATGTAAGCATGTTAGTTGAAAGAATTGAAACTGAAAAAGATCTTGTAAATGGATGGAGTGATGTGATGCAAGAATTATGACATTGACTTGATATGAAATAATGCTATATATATGACAACATGAAAGCTAAAAAGAGCATAAAATGTAAAGCACCAAGGCATAGTGTGAATTTACAGAATTGGACTATGCATCAAATACTCCAGATATAAATGAAACTCTATATTATACTGCAGTTATAACACCCTGCACATGGCATTATACCCCCACCATTTTAACTAATATCTGAAAAAGAGAAAGATTTAAATCCAAAATGAGTTTAAATTAACAGCAAATTTGGATCCTGTGCTAAAGTTAACTCAAAAACTTGAAGCACAAAACCAGTGTAAAACCAGGCTCATTAACCACCCCCGAATCTCAGAACAGATGATGCTTTAGCTAAGGGGGTTCACCTCAGGCTTTCACATGATACGCTACGATTCTTAAGGAAATTATACAATATTTGATGATACTCCTGAATCTAGTATGATACGCTACAATTCGATTTAGTAGCCTCTGATCAATATGTCACCAACTTGGTTTAGAATCCGGGGTATCCCTACCATTAATTCACAAATGCTGATGATGATGATGCTGATGATGATGATGAGAGAAGGACTATTTTAAGTATCAGAGTTACGGGCAAATCAACTTGCTAAACCTGTTTACACATCAGTTTAAAAATAAGAATTCTTTTTTACACACCAGTTCTCTGTCTGATTTATGATCAGTTAAAATTCATACTAATTGATTTGTGGTAGGTGCCCCAATTCATTTTAATAGTTTATAAATCAATGCATTGATCCAAATCATCCAGTCATTACACCCCTAGCTTTAGCACATACAAATGTACTTTTAACTAAGAACAGTTTGAGATTTAAAAAACAAAGTTAGGCCAATACCTCTAAAATTATTTCAATGAAGGAATTAACTGGTTTGGATGTAAAATTGCTGTGAGTTTTTGCCTTTTTTTTTTCTTTTAATGCAGGATGAGTTTTTAGTTCTTGTGTTTTTTCTTTGTTTTAGGTGGGAATATGTAGCAAATTCTTTTTAAAGATCCTGATCCTGTATTGTTAAATTTACACCCATTTTATATTTCCCCTCTTTGGAATCACTGGCTTGTGTAATGTAAAGGGTTTTATGTGTAATATGGAGTAGCTTTTGCATAACACACAGATATGACTACACTGTGACAAACTTGTAGCACAACTTCTTAGTAGACCTTTTGCCTGCAGACGTCATTAATGTCTGTGCATCAGCAATCACAACATCCAGACAGTAAATCAGACTACACACTGCTTCTGTTTCCAGTGAACTGGAGGTCAGTATGAATCCTGTCTATCCAATGTACACTTATTACACAATGTTTGAGATGAGCTCTATTTATAAAGATGTGTTGTACAAAACTTTGTGTTTGTCTGTATAAATTGTATATATATATATATATATATATATATATATATATATATATATATATATATATATATATATGTGTGTGTGTGTGTGTGTGTGTGTGTGTGTGTGTGTAGTACTGTGCAAAAGACTTAGACGCTGGACAAATTGCACGAATTGTACTTGAGACTACTACTTTTTTTTAAAAAAAGGGCTGTCACACCAAATATTGACTTTTTTCTGTTTAATTACTTATTAATGTTTAATTCACTTCATAGTATTTTTTTTTAATGTAGAAACATTTAATTTCATTATTTTCGAAGGCATCTTTGCTCTACAGCATTTTTTTGCATGTGCCTAAGACTTTTGCAGAATATGTATAAAATATATATTCACTCACTGATCTTCAGTAACTGCTTTGGTCTTGGTGGATCTAGAGCCTACCTCGGGAGCACTGGATTTGAGGCAGGATTACACCCTGGTTGGGACGCCAGTCCTTCACAGTGCACCATGCACACACATTCATCCACTCGTTCACACTTGTTCGAGGCAATTTAGTGTCACCAGTTCTCCTTTTCAGCATGTTTTGGGACATGGGAGGAAATGGAAGAGAACTTGGAGGAAGGCCACATGTACACGAGGAGAACATGCACAGAAACTCCACACAGACAGGAACCCGACCTCAGGATTAAACTGGGGACCAGTTCTACAAATTGAAAGATAAAAGTTTTAAATTATGATTTTAGATGCAGGATTATTGTGCAGGTCAAAAAGTCACAAAAAGTATGAAATATAGGTATGAAGGTAATCATTCTGGACCTGTGAAAGTATTGAAATGAAGGGAAAAAAATTTTAATATATGGATTCTGTTGTCAAAGTAAAATAAGTTCAAGGTCTGAGGTTCAAAATCTGTGGTCTTTTAGATGTTCCTGTACTCTCTGCACTAACAGCCCAAAGTTGGTTGTGGTCTCCCATCCATCTCATGTCTCCTGGCTACAGATGGCTGTAGCAGTTTTCTTAATTCACTTTAAATGAGTGTGTTGCATCAAAAGGGAACTTATGACATGTGATGCACCTTCAGGATCAGTATCCAAACTGCAGGATACGTGCAGCAGCCAGCTTACATATGCGTACGTGTAGTTAAAAGCAAGTATAACTGAGCCTTTGGTGTACCAGCATCAGTCGAAGATCGTGTATATGATCTATGGCCTCAATGCAGTTATAATGATTATCTTGTGTTCAGTTGTGTTTATATTGTGAATCTTCATTGTGATAAATAACAGTCCTCATGCATGACATCACTTTCAAGCGCACTCAGACATTCAACTGCTCGAAAGCCAAGTTACAACATAATAAACGTGCAAAATTTAGCTCATACTGATTCATGCCTTTGCTGTGGTATTTTTATTTGTAGTGAGGTTTTGAACTGTTAAGCTCCAGCAGTAGCACCCAGTGTCTGCAGGATCTCCTGAAAATGAACTTCCATCATATATGTAAGAACACTGGCACAGCTCTTTTTACTCAGCTGGAACAAGGCTTTAGACTGTATGCTTTGTCACGCATGCACGACACCCAAGCAAATATTGGCCCACACAGTTCACTGCAAAGAAGATTGTCTTTTGCTAACAAGGTGTCTTGCTGTCTCACTGTACTGCCAAATGTAAACAGTGTTACCCGAGACGCAAGAACTGAGAAGGAGAGTGAAGGGGTGTTAGAGAGTGTCTATGAGGCCTGTGTAAACACAAACAAGCACTCTGGACCATAATGCACTTTTACAAACTGGTTTTCTCAGCCACATAATACACTTGTGCAGAGGCCATGGCTTAAACAATTATTATTTATCATGTACTACATGTTTTCTAGGTTGTTTGTACAAGTAAGAAAAAAAATCAACCACTGTACCTTTAAGTCCTGTCACTGTCATTGGCTATGTCACAAAACAAATACTACTTTACTAAGTAGTATGCAATATATTGTAAGGTGCATTAGGTAAGATTTCTCAAAGTTTTCCAAGATTAGGTCTCTGTCTGTTAAGTAGGTGGCGAATAAGATGTGAATGTTTATTTTTTTTTTAACTCTTTGAGCCCACCCCGCTTTTCCCACCCATGAACACAAAGTGGTGTTTCAACTAGCGTTTGCATTACCAAGGATTTTCATAAACACTTTAAAATCTGGCTAATGATTTAGCAGTCCTTGTCCTTTTTTTTCTCTTAATGAGCGCTAAGTTGTGGTATTAGCATGTTAGCAGGGTGCAGAGTGAAGGAGTGTGAGGGAGTGTGTATAAAATGACTGACAGGATGGCCATGTAAACACAAACATGCTTTCCGGACCGTAAGGCAGTTTTTCCAAAGGGGTTTTTGCAGCCGAGTAATACTATTCTCCTGAAGTCACAGCTTAAACCATCGTTTTTCATCACGTTCTACGTATTTTTCCAACGTATTTGTGTTCTTGGTAAGGGGAAAAAATCGACTATTGCACTTTTAATGCGCTAGTAAGCACACTGTTCAGCACGCTAGTCTGGTGCTGCTCTGCTCTGGCTGCTCTGCGCGTCCCCACCGCTGGGTAGTGTGTGTGAGTTTCAGAGAGAGAGAGAGAGAGAGAGTGTGTGTGTGTGTGTGTGTGTGGAGTTTCTGCGGGGAGACGCTCCGATGGTGCTGAATTTTTCCAAGATGTCGTCGCTGGAACAGAGACTCTCCCGAATCGAGGAGAAACTGAAGCAGGAAAATAACGAACCCCGCAGACGGATCGACCTCAACATCGACATGAGCCCGCAGCGCTCGCGCCCGAGGCCCAGTAAGTGCGCGCGGAGGTTTATGAGAGTTTAGCGGAGAGACGGGAGCGAGCCTGGGCACTAGCTAACGTGCTAACTGGCTAGCTACATAAACAAAACAGCAAGCGCTCAGACCTGAGCTCCTGTCTAAACGGTTGACAGCGCGTTGACCAATTAAGCTAATGTTTATTCAGCGTGTATACAAATAGAAAATACGTACATATTTATTAAAACATTTAAACTGTAAACATGTATATAGATTTTGTTATGTGTGGTTGACTATAAAGCTAAACTAGCAGGCCCTTGTCCATAATCAGTCAACATGACATGGCTAACGATAGCTAGCCTAGCTAATTATACATTCAACCCAGATTATTTTGTTTTAGGAAAATATGTATATATATATTTTTTTGCTTAGTTAAGTGTACTCGTGTTTACGAAGAAAATACGTTTCCTATGTAGCAGGAATGTGTTAAGAAGAACGTCAGCGGTTTAACGTTAGCTTTCCAAATTTGACCGCTCTGAGGGTAGCTAGTTAGCATAACTCATAATTAGCCGTCTAACGTGAGCTAACATGCTAACGTAACTGGCAGGATTTGTTCTCCTGAATACAGAGATCTCAAATAATCCGAATTAGTCCTTCTTTCTTTCCAGAAAGGTTTAAAACCAAATACAGGTAATCAGGTAAAACTATAGACGGTCCGTTTAAACAAAACACACACACATTTAGATGCCAATTATGGAGGTGTCATGTTCACACTGGTCGCTATTTCGCAATCAAACCTGTGCCAACCCCAAACAGATTCAGTTACAGATTTCACACCTTGTGTATGTCTGTTTGGATAGTCCCTTCTTCATCTATACACTTTGGTCTGTTAAATTGCAGAGATCCATGGATCAGGTTTTGGATCAGGTTTTGAAAACCCTGTTCACACTTGGCAGTTGAATGCGTGTCAGGATTATATCCTGGATGTGGACTGTAGACCTAAAAATTGTGCGATTGCACCTAAAAGTGTAAATACACCTAAGACATTTAAACAGATTTTACACCTAATTGTTCCATGCATGTTTTCTTGTTTTGGATCTTCATCAGCATATAACCACCAGTGTTTACATTTGTAGCTGGATTGAAAACTGATTTCAGTATCATCTCTAATATGCAAGTCATTTCTTAACATTTGATCACTTGTTTTATGCAAAATATGGTTGCACCAGCTTCAGCATCCCTGACCCAAGTTTTTTGTTATATAATGTATAAGCAGAGGTTTGGTTTGTGTTCGAGTGCATTCACACTTATGTTTATGAATGCATTTCACGACCAGTTGAAACTGGAGGTCTGAATCTGATTTCACAAACCTCTTCACAAGGCCAGGGAGGTATTTTATCTGCAACTTCACTTAACCGAAATGGATCGTCTGAATTTCACCAGTTGATTCCTGTGTATGGTTTAAGTGGGCTTGGTCAAGGTGCTGATGGGGTTGTGGCAACATTAGGTGTAGAAACTGTCAACATTGGGAATATGTTTATCTCACAAGCTGTGTGGCAAGTGCCTGGTCGTTTACCCCCTTCCCCCCCAACCCCCATTCCGGTCTTGCCAATTCTCACCCACTACCTAACTATCCCCAACAAACCAGGGAGGGACGTGCTTCCTTCGAGAAACATGAGACCAACATCTGCATCTTTCCGAAATGCTGCTGATGCTGCTTCACGGGGCAGCATAACTCACTCAGAGGAAAGCGCTGTCTATCCTCTTCCACATACATGAACTCACTGATGGCCACTTTGGCTAATATACATCTGATTGATAGGGGAGAGAGAGTAGTGCCATCCCTCCTATATTAAGACTACAGTCAGTTTTGCTTTCTTGATGGCTGTGGCATTGCCTTTAATCAAACTTGTGATCTCCCAACAATAGGGCTAAAGCTGTTCTGTTGAGCCAGTCAGAAGCTGTGTCTGGTAGATTTTGTCACCAATTGTGGTGAACAACTGCCAACTTTCACAAGAAGCGGCCGTTTGACAGACAACCAAAGTGATGTGCAGGTGGGGGTGATTGTGAAAATGGTGCCATGACCTGGATGCAGCTTGTTTTGCTATGATTCATAAGAGCTGAGGAAATGCTTTTGGTTACAACAAATATGAGATACAGGTCAAGTACCCGGAAAAGCTCATTGATATCATCGTGCACCATAGGAGTGATAACAAGTGGTACAAGAAAGTGTGGCTAGTCGACGAGACATTGTAAATATCAAGATCCTAATAGTTGTGTCCAGCTGCATGTATAATATCTAATCCTAACCTCCTCACAGTAACTGGTACTTCTCTTGCTGTGTTTTGTGGTGGTGCGGGTGTGAACAGGCGTTGTGTCAGTCTACATTACACTCCTTCAATGCATAAAATCCATGAATGGGACTGGAATTGCCAGTTACCATTTAAAGACATTATACCAATACTCAGTATCAAACTGGTGTATTCCTATAACACACACATGGGTTGGTTTGTAGGCAGAGCAGCCAAGGCTGAGACTAGATATTAATGCACCTCCTGATGTCTGATTTGGTTTCAAAATGACTAGAGTAGGGTTTGGTTTTATATAACGTGTGTTGGACTGAGGAACATATTACGTGTAGGTATCTTTTTAAGGTAAAAGTCTTTTACAGGATTTTTTTTACTACACCTAGGCTACACCTACATTGTAATGTATTTACACTTTTTGGTCATCATATCAGGTCCTCTTACCACATGGTGCTTAGGTGGTATCTCGGTGAGAGACACTGGTACTTGATCAGGGTAGAGATCGTTATGGATTCACATTAGTTATACTGTGATAGTTGTAGGTCATTGTCATTCTCTGACCACATTTTTCTGGCGCTTTTGTGCTGAGAAGGGTCCACAATGTAAGTAATATTTGGTGGTCCTCTGGTGGTTCCTTTTCAATAATGGTAGGAGTAAAGAAGGTCTAACAAATGGTGGCTGGGCTTCAGTCAGTAATTATGTTATGTACATACCTAGTGCACTTATGTCATAGCATTTATATGGTTTATCTGATAAACTGATTTTTAAGTGTGCTCTTACTTTGGCACATAAATATTGATCCACATGGCAAGCATGTTTGTAGAAGCTTCACGGTTTGTTTGTGTGTATGTGTTTACAAGAGTTTTTCTTGAGTGGTGGATAAGATGTAGTCTAGTATCAGACATAGGTGTGTGTGAAGTGTTTGTGTACATGAGTTCAAGATCAGAAGAGATCTCTGCAGTGTGTGTGTGAGAGGTGGAGAGTGGCTGATATATTTTTTTTTTCTCAGTAATGAGCGTATGTGTGTTTTTTCTCTCCTGTATCTAGTCATCGTGATCCAGCTCAGTCCTGCTCCAGCCCCTTCCCAGCGCGCAGGTACCATTCACCAAATCACCCTCTGCCACTGCATCCCTCTCTTTATCTCTCTCTCTCTCTCTCTCTCTGTGTCTCTCTCTCTCTCTCTCTTTCTCTCTCCCCCCCCACATACATACATCACACCACACTCTCATTCATTCATTCTGTCCCTTTTCCTCTTTCTCTCTTGATCTTTCTGTCTGATTAGCTATGCTTACATGCAGCCTAATATTTAATAGTTAGTAGTCATGCTCATGGCTCAATTGTGCGGGCAAAAAAAAAAAAAAAATCATGTACAAACTAGTTGATACCTGTCTGAATGAAATTTCTGTCCAGGTAAACAAGATGGATTAATATTTTGAAACAGAATGATGCAGGACAGAAATTCATCTTCTCACTGTCTGATAACTTCAGACGTTTAGACATGTGATATAATTTAATATGAGCAAGACATTTAAATGCTAAATTTCATTTGCTTTAATGTTAAATTTTTTGTAGTAAATATGTCCAGATTATATGCAAACCTTTGCATGTAAACCTAGCCATAATATTCCTTCTCTTTCAGCACCTTTTTTTTTCTTTGCTTTCTCTTTTCTTTTTTATACCATTCCTCCCCACACTTTCCCAAAGACAGGCTTCCATACATCATGATTACATTTCATTTCATCGCTCAGTGCGCTTCATGCAGCAAAGTAGGGATAAAGCACTACGAGTGTCAGACTTGAGTAAAGACTTTGCTCTCTGCCTGCATCACCTCAATTTGATTCTGTCCTATCCTTCATCCATCCTTCATTTTTCGGCTCATCCATCCATCCATCCATTCATCCATCCATACATTTCTTGCTCCATGCCTCTCTTCCTCTGCTAGAGCGAGTTTCAGTGGCAGAGCTGTGTGTGTGTGTGTTTGTGTGTGGCGGTGTGTTTGAGTTGGAGAATGGATTAACCCGTTTCGATGGATGGACAGACACTGTGCATGACGTCGCTGTAACTGCACGGCTCGGTCGCAAACATACACACGTACACACACAAGCTAATACAGCACTTGACAGAGCATCTGAAGTGGTCGGTTGTGGCTGGGTTTGATCTAGTCTGGCCTTTTTCCTCCTCTCAATCTGTCTATCTGTTCGTCTATCTTTCGGAATGGCTGACAGTTTTCAACGCTGAGTGCTGCAAGAGTGTGTGTGTGTTCGTGTGTACTGTAGGTGTCTTGATGTTTGTGTGTGGCTCAGGTGCCTGACTGCACTGACTAACCCACACTAACCAGTTTTCATCCACAGGCATGTTTTCCGGTGGAGGAAATGCACGTCAATCAGTAAGCCTTCACACTGTAAGGCTGAACACAGGAGTGTCAAATGAAATTTGAACCACATCGACATTTTCATGAGCCACTAGTCTCAGGCTATTATGTTGTTTAACATATTACTATAAGGTGTATGAGGTATACACTTTACATTGAACAAATGGGTCTGATTCGTTAGGCAAATAAACGTTTTAAGCACTAGAGATAATTCCAGCTTTTGTTTTGAAGTAATATCCCTTTAAAAGATGCGAGACCAACCCTGTATAAATTACAGATTGTCTGGCTACATTTTAAAAGCAAGCATTCTTGTTGTCCCAGTTGATCCCAGTTATCCCCCTGACAAGAAGACACTGTCCACTCTGCCTCTGATTGTGTTTCTTCTGCTTGTTCTCCCTCTCTCCATTTTCCCCGTCTTCAGCTTTGCAGCTGCCGCTGGCTAACGACGGCGGGAGCCGCTCCTCTTCCTCAGAGAGCTCACCACAGCACCATTCGTACCCCAGTCGACCACGACACATGCTCACGTTGCCTACGCCACCCTATGGCCTGCAGAAGAGCTTGGAGAAGTATGCAACTTACATATATATCTATATTAATATATATTATTACGCACGCACTGTATACAGTGAACTAAACATGGTTTCTGTGTGCGCAGTGCTGAAATCGACCAGAAACTACAGGAAATCATGAAACAGACGGGTTACCTGAAGATTGACGGACAGGTAAGACGCACCATTGACATCACAAGTCTTGAAATACATAAAGAATCGCCTTGTCTCTCAGCATACACTTGTTTTTTATGTGGTAAAATTTCACTGCCTCTTCTGGGATTTTCTTGCTAGTAATGTGGAGAGAGTTAATGATTTTCCAGAAAACTCTGAGTGGCTAAATGAGCTGATTGTTATGTGAATGCCATAGTCATGGAGGCTATTTGCTGGTAGTGCTTTTAATATCTGCAATTTATAATGTAATCGTTTAGATTGACTGCAGAGCAACATACAGGCTACAGTCAGTAATCGTATACGTGCAGAGTGACCTATACTGTAGGTTATACCTAATTAATTGGCCAGTGTATGTGGAAATATCAAAATCTTAAAAAAAAAAACTATAAACTCTCATTTCATGGAAATTGACTGCTAAATTGCTGTGGTTGTGTGTGTTGCAGCGTTACCCTGCGGAGGTGACGGATCTGATCAACGAGGGCGAGATTGGAAGTGGTACCTGTGGACAGGTGTTCAAAGTGCGCTTTAAGAAAACTGGTCATGTCATCGCTGTTAAGGTGAGTATACACACACACACACACACACACACACACACACTGAACCACTCTGTACTTTCCTGCGATCAGCGTTTGCTTGGAATAACACAGACTAAAAGACAAGGTAGTAGTTTAACTTAATCACTTTCTAAGTATCTATGCACAATCAAGCAGAAACATGACTACAAATTCTTCCCTCTTAAAAAGAACACGTGTCGATTTAGAGCTTAATTTACGACTATTTTTGAAAGTGTTCCACAAAAATGTTTAACACCTTGACAGAATTCACATGTTTATTTGACAACTGCTGTCTCTTAATGCAGCACTGTGTCCCTTTGCCTCTTTTTTGCTGTAAAGCATTTGTAGGATTTTGTTTGTGTGTAAGTGCTACTTGAAAGATAAATAAAGTAATGTGTGTACATGTGGCCTTGGGTTTTCCTTTCTTAATGACTCTTTAATTGCCTATCTGAATGCCTACTATTAAATCCAGTAAGTAATTACTATTTACTCTTTCCAGCCCTGCATGTTTCCAGCAGTGTGTGCGTTTATGAACAAGTACAGCGGAGTGTATATGATTTAGTTAGCTGTTTTAACATATCCTGTTTGTTAATTTTGCACAACTGCTTTGTGTGTGTCTACAGCAAATGCGGCGGACGGGTAATAAGGATGAGAATAAGAGGATACTTATGGATCTGGATGTGGTCTTAAAGAGCCATGACTGCCCGTATATCATCCAGTGCTATGGCGCCATAGTCACCAACGTGAGTCATACACATTAGGTGTTCCTAATAAAGTGGTCAGTGAATGTATTAGCGGTGTTTTTTTTTTTTTTAATTTATTTTGGGAGTTTAAATTCCGAATCGTTTGTTTCTGTACTCACAGACCGATGTGTTTATTGCTATGGAGCTGATGGGGACGTGTGCGGAGAAGCTAAAAAAGCGGATCCAGGGGCCCATACCAGAGTGCATTCTGGGGAAGATGACCGTGGCGGTGAGTGTTCATTGTGTTCCCTTTCCTCTCTTGTTTCCGCTGTTCTGTTTATGTAGCTCATGTAGATGAAATTAAGCAATGAGGGGAAAATGTGTTCTTAGCTGTATTGGGTGGTTAAAATCACAGATGTGACATTAGAACTCATGTTGACCTGCAAAGAGTCCCACAGGAATTAAAGAATAAGCTAAGAATCTCTTCTCTGTTCCTCACTCTGCAGATAGTGAAGGCTCTGCTGTATCTGAAGGAGAAGCATGGCGTCATCCACCGAGACGTGAAGCCCTCAAACATCCTGTTGGACGCTAAAGGCCAGATCAAGCTCTGTGATTTTGGAATCAGCGGCCGCCTTGTCGACTCCAAAGCTAAAACCCGCAGCGCCGGCTGTGCTGCTTACATGGCGGTGAGTGAGGAGACACTTTCACAATGAGAATTTGGGTTCTAGTGAACTGTGCTCACTATCATGCCCACACATGCACATGTTCAGCGACTGACTGATGCTGTCTACAGTATAGAGCACTGAGATATTCTGTGCTGTGGCTGTAGTGTAATCTTGTGGTGTTTGTGTGTGTGTGTGTTAATATGTTCAGCCTGAGCGAATAGACCCTCCAGACCCCAGTAAGCCTGACTATGACATCAGAGCCGATGTTTGGAGTCTTGGCATCTCTCTGGTAGGTTTTCCATTTGCTTCATAAAATTATTAACATCTAACAGCAAAACACATAACAGGCCAAGATAGGGAAGTAAATGATTTATAAGGTTTGAAAAATATTTTCTAATTAATTCACCAGACAGCAAAACAGGGAAGCCCAACCTAAGCAATGGCACAGAACCTACTTTACCATTACCTATAAACCAACCTCCAAGAAAACACCTCTCCCACAGCAGGCTTGAGCTAACTGACAGCGCTGTTGTGAATCTCGGATGGACTACAAGTTATTTCCTAATACTAGACCAGACTGCTAGACCAGACTTGTGCTATTTATTTAAATGACTGTATGCTGACACTCTCCTCTCCTCTGTTTTCCTTTTTTGACCACACTTAACTTACTCTGGGCCCTGACATGCTTTGACTGGCTGCTGGCAGAGAGAGAGACAGAGACAGAGAGAAAGAAAGACAGAGAGAGACTGTACCTGCTCAGCTGAGTTGAACATTAGCATTGCAACTACAGATATTACGCTGATACAAGAACTAAGGAATTTTTACTGAATCCTTTGTTTAAAGCTGTTTTTTTTAGTAAGATTCTTCTACTGAGAAGTTTCCAGAAGCAGCAGCAGTTACTTGGTTTATGCATATTACCGCATGTGATACTGCTGATGCTCATTATAGTTGATGTCTTATTGCCCACGTGTCCTCGTGTCCTGTAGGTGGAGCTGGCTACAGGACAATTCCCATACAAGAACTGCAAGACAGACTTCGAGGTGCTGACCAAAGTGCTACAGGAGGACCCTCCTCTTCTGCCTCTCAGCATGGGCTTCTCCCTCGATTTCCAGTCCTTTGTTAAAGACTGGTATACATGCATACACACACATACAAACACTGTCAGCATGTCCACTTGAATGATGACATATGCAGTACACATTAAAGTCTACTCAGTTTAATTAGTGTATTAAATGTATATTATTTGCCCTTTGTCCTTGCAGCCTCACAAAGGATCACAGAAAAAGGCCAAAATACCACAAGCTGCTTGTAAGTGTCTCACTAATGACATAATTTTACCACAGTATACCCTACCCTCCAAATAATATGTAATATTATAATAGTGAGTAGTATTCATTTAAATATCACTTTCAGATATTAAGCGTCTATTGTATGTAATCCCACAGACAGAGCAAATGTTAGCGATAGCACTACACTGTTTGTATCACATTAACCATGGAAAGTAAAAGTTGTGTTGCTTTCTGTGCAAAAAAAAAAACAAAAACAAGGCAGCAATATCATACTTCTGTCATTAGCATAAATGTTTCAGATTTGTTTTTATTCAGTTGCCAACAAGTATGTCTTGTTGCTGATATTAGGCTTTAAACCTCCAATACAGTTAGACAACTGCAACACTATTCAACATATATGCTCACTACATAGGGTATCACATAATAGCACTGTAGTGCGCTATATACCCAAAAGAGCACGCTTAGAGATTCAGGCTCCAGTAAGTGTCCGTTGGAAAACAACACCTTACGTTTAACGTCAGTTATAAAATGGATAGTTTCGGTTCTAAAATGTGATTGGTGGAGCTGCTTTCATGGTTGTTGTTGCCAGATGGGCTGGTTTGAGTACTTTAGAAACTGCTGATCTCCTGGGATTTTCACACACAACAGTCTTTAGAGTTTTTTTACACAGAGAATGGTGTAAAAAACAAAAAAACATCCTGTGAGCAGAGGGTCTGCAGGCTGAAACACCTTATTGATGACAGAGATCAGAAAAGAATGACCAGACTGGTCTGAGCTGACAGGAAGTCTATAGTAACTCAAATAAGCACTCTTTACAACCGTGGTGAGCAGAAAAGCATCTCAGTTAGTTATAGTATCTATATAATTATAGTATATATCTGTGTGCTGCTTTTCCTGAGTCTTTGATCCCTCACCTCTTCCCTTCATGCGACAGGAACACAGTTTCATCCGGCGCTACGAGGTGTTGGAAGTGGACGTGGCAGGCTGGTTTCAGACAGTGATGGAGCGCACCGAGTCTCCACGCAGCAGCCAGTGCTACAGCCAACACCAGCTCCACTCGCTGTTCAGCAGGTAGCCGCGCATGCAGAGACGAGCGGACGGAGAGACAGAGGGACGGATGAAGAGAGAGCGTGGAGGGTTGTGTGTGAAAAGGGGAAGGGATGGAGCAAGTGATAAAGGCTGGTTTGAGACAGAGTAAAGATGACTGACAGACAGACACGGGCAAGTGTGTTGTAAATTTGAAACTTATTTATATTTATCTTTATATATTTTTTTCTTTTCTTTTCATCCACCACTCCATCAGGACGGACATTAGCCTTAGGAGTTGCTAGTCGTGCACGTTCACATGTATAGTGTCATACACATTCACTACCGTTATAAGCTATAGAGCACTGTACAGTGTAAAGCGAGAGCTGTGAATATCATCACATCTTACATCACGTATTGACTTCAAATCAGTGTAAGCCATATGGCTGCGCGGTGTGTGTAGCCGCCCTACGTAGTGTGTGTACAGTTTTGTGTTCATACTGATACTGTGTCCTTCACCACGGTCGTTAGCTCCACATCCTCCATTAGCCCCTTACTCAGGGACTGAACAGAGTAGTCGAACAACACTGAGCCAAGGTGTGTGTGTGTGTGTGTGTGTGTGTGTGTGTGTGTGTTTTGTGCATTTGTGAGTAGTCCTATTAGATCTAATTTTTAATATATGGCAGGTCCTCATTTTCCTGGACAGCTTCGCGTGTCCGTAGATATTTAATAACTCAAGGAAAATAGATGGAAACAGTAGTATTCTGAAATGTGTGTTTGTCCGTAACAGATCTACCACACGGTTAGAAAATTAGGACTTGTTAGAAATAGTGCTTAAAAGTGATTGACTTTCAACATTTGCTGATGGGAAGTTATTTTGCTGTAAAGACAAAATAAAAAAAAAATTAGTTTAGCTTGTAGCATTTAATCTAGACCATACTTTTATTATACACACCTCAGGAGAGTTATAGGTATGCAAGCAGGAAAAAAGACTGAGAGGGGATTTGTTTGCTGTCAAAGATAATACCCACCTAATGCCTGGTTTATGCTTCATCAGAAGCACCAGAACGTTCCTGGTTTTACAGAATATCAGAGAGTTTCTCGGCTATTTGCAAGTAGTGTCCAGATGGAAGCGCCTTTTCTGACTAGCCTCCACAGAGGTGAGGTTGTCATAGCTTTCGATATTATCTGAGGAGGTGGTTATGTTGGACTGGATACATAAAAAATTTAGCTAGCTAAGCCACAAAAAAACCAGTGACTTCATAAGAAACACCTTTATTGTGTTGACTTGACCAACTGGACATATATAAATGAACAAATTCAAAAAGAAAATGAAGCATCACATTCATTAACATCACCTGGTTGATCAAACAGGCTAATAAACATTCACTGTGTTGCTGTTGGGGAAATGACCAACAGCTTAGCTACTTTACATTGCATCTCAGAGTTCATCGAGTTAAAGGTGGTACCAATTCCCACCCATTTCACTCTTTACTTGTCTCTACTGGCCAATCACAGCTCAGTTGGGCGGCACATTTAGATCCAACCATTGACATCCCCCAATCATGAACTTCTCCAAAGTGCTTTTCTGATGAAGATTTCAGGAACCACATTGTAATGGAGCATAAACCAAGCTGAAGTGATCAAAAGGAGAAGAATTGGCATTGTGGCTAAGCTGTTCTGTAAACATTTCTGTAAAGAAGAAGGGAAGGTAAGAAAAGGAGATAAAGACATGTCTGGATGGAAAGATGAGGACTGAAAATAAATTCCATTGAACGGTCAATGGAACATTTTTGGTTTTGTCGCCCGTCCAACTCCATCTAAATCAGACCTTTTATCATTGTCATCATTATCATTCTGTCTTTCCATTATTTTACCTCGTTCCATTCACTTTCGGCTTGTTGTTTTCACATTTAAGTTCAGCAAACCAAAGCAGTGTAGGTTTGTCTCCTTTGTCACCAGTCCACAGCTTGCAGAATAGCCACATTTCCCAGAACCAAAGCCGTAGCTGAGAGGTCACTGCTCTTAAAGCCAAATCACTGCACGAGCGAAAGGAGAAAAGAGAGCGTGAGCGAAGAAAGAAAGTGGGGTAGGGAGAAACGGGACACTGTACGTCGACAGAAGGATCAGTACGAGTAGAAGAGCGGCAGGATATGCGAAAGGCGTCTAAAGGAACGTGAAGGAATTTGGGAATGTAGGAACGGACAGATGAGGAGAGATGGGAAAGGAAAGTGTGACGGGAGTACTAAGGTTTTTGGAGTGTATATTTTCCTGACGGTGTTGAGGTTAGCGTTTGATCTTCACTGACTGCTGGACATTGCAGAAAAGCTTTCCACGGTATCAAACCAATATACCTGTTTTTTTTTTTCCTGTTTATTTTTTTTATTGCTAGGGACAATTAGTGTGTTATTTTTATTGTCTTATTCATTGTTGTTGAATCTTTTTTTTAATTATGATTATATTTATTTATTGTTACTGCTGCTACTGCTTTTGCTTTAGATGCTGCTGTTGATTTTTTATTTTTTTTTGTTCCCCAAAGGACAGTAAGTTTTTTTTTTTTTTTTTTTTTTTTTATGTTTCCCAAAACCAAAAAACGTGAAACGTTGCAATGTCTACACATTAACCAAATACATGCGAGACTGAACGTGAATAAAAAGGCTGTAAGATAGCATCAAGGATTTTTTATTTTATTTTATTTTTTTTTAAATCATATATAGTTTTAGAAAGTTCTAGACACTTCACGACGATACAAACACAGTGTTTCAATTTCATAGCTAACTAATTATTGGTAGAACAAGTATTAAAGATGCGAGTGGTCATATTTATATAAGAGCTCTATTTCAGCAGTTAGCTGTAATCATGTAGGTAGGTGTGATTTGTGTTAGCTTTAGTCTGTTCCGTCCTGTGGTGGATGTAGCGTTTTGAAATTTCTCCTCATTGTTTTTTCTGTTGAATAGCAGTCTGGGTAGATGGGCTTCAACAGAAAGGAAGCTTTATAAGTTTAAAAATTGATATTACAATACCTATGAGATGGGCTTCACCTTTTTCCCCGAGTCTGCCATCTTTATCAGCATATCTGCATTAAATGCACTATAAAATACGATATTGTGTACAGTATAAAAATCTCCAAACCTGCCGGCTTGCCCCACATGATCACTTTCTGTCAGTTTGTCAGTCAGTCACTTGCTCTTTCTGAGTGTAGATCTTGTGAAATGTCACCCAGCTAAAGGTGTCATCCATTTGTAAAAGATTAAACTACAACCGAAAGCATATTAATGCTGAGTCAGCACGGTGATACTGACACTTCTGTATGGCTTGTGCAGCCACTGTGCTTGCTAAATTTCACATGCAGATAAGAGAGATCTGTGGAACAGCCTAAACCACGTTTACATTTCCACACATTTAACTAGCACAACCAGTTACGTTACGAGTATGTTCCCTGAATGCGTTTACATGCATACTAATAATCCGATTATTACCCGATCTCGGCATTCACTGCATCATTATTATTAAAAGTGGCCGTGTAAATTCACATATTTACGGCATTCACGTGATTGTGTAAATAGCATACTACCTTTTAAATCTCATTATATACATTTCAAGAAAGTTGCCACCTAGATTTCATCCGAATAATCAGATTATTTAGCAAATGTATAGTGTTAATGTGATCTCTTTCATTTTTTAATTTTTCTGACTGATATAGAAGGGTAATTTTTTTTTAGTAGAGTCAGTTTGATAACCTTATGTCTGAGCCACACTAGAGGATAATTTTGCCCGAATCAGAAGCTTCAGATGAGCGCCAGTTTGTCCGATTATCTTCTCCGATTATACTGTGGTGTGAGGTGTGTATATTTTTAACCCCTCGGATTTACTGGAATCTTGACGTCTTGCATGACAGACTGATAACCAGTAAGCTGAACTGTTGTCACTAGTGTTTGTTCTGATCTGAAGTCAGATTTTTTTTTCCACAAGAAATTCTGCAAAATCCCAGGTTTCGAAGCTCACGATCATTGGTCAGTTAGGCTAAGCGTGGGTTGTAAGCTTAATCGGTAATATAGTGTTTGGTGTCTGTCATTATGTCTGGGGTCTCGAATGTTCTACCTCTGTTAACATTGTATAAATACTGTAGTGTGGATCAGACATTAAAAACTCCCAAATACAAATTTAGCACTAACTTGACTCGATAAAAAACATAACAAAGCTGATATATTTTTAATATTGTATACCTTATGAAAAAGAACTTGTGTAACATTTATAAATGCTAATCAGCTGTTTAGTCATGAAAATGGTTTAAATATTTACAAGTTGCCTAATGTGTAAAGTAGTGAGGTCCTGATTTCTCCTTTTGAGGCGATATCAATATCAGAGCTGTGAGTCGGCTGATAACCGATCTTGGGCCCCGATACAGACACTTTGCTATTGAAAAATATTTATAGCAGCATTACTAAAAGAAATCTACCTACTGACTGACTTGTGTAGAAGGAAGGTTCTGATTATCAAACTGTAAACCTTGAAACATTATCAGATTCCAGTGTTTCTCCACAGGATTTTGTCCGGGGGCATGCTACCCCCGTAAGAAGATTCTGTACATTTTGATGTTAAATGCATCAATCTGATGCACTTTGAGAGCAAAATTAAGAATCTAGACCTCTGAAGAACTATGTGCTCTTGTAAACAATTTTGTGCTCTAGTAGTAATTTAATCATAAACACACTGGTTGTATAGATAATGAATGGTGATGACACGGCAAAAAAAAAGTCACACCCACAAAGTATGGTGAACGTGGTTCACAAACGGGCAGAACACAAAATCGACTTGAGAATACATTTGAGCCATCAAAGAAATGAAGCAAAAGTGGTTACCTGTGGTGAACTGGTTTGTTTTTTAGAAAACAAAAAATAAATAAATAAATAAATACTGGATGAGGATGACATGGTATTGATCTCCCTACATCCCTATTGGCAAACTTTACACCCTGAATTTGGACATTTAATGTTGCTGGGCTTTGAGAAAACCAGTTTTAATGCCCTTGTGTAGTTGAATTCCTCTGGGCTCGGCCCGCTGATGGAGACCTTCAGCCAGGTGCTCTCCTCACAGCTTGTTGCAAAGCTCTGATTCAACCTGAAAAGGAAGGTAACTACAATTAGCCAAATGAATGAATGAAAAGAAGTATTTGGAGTGCACTGTTTGTACTTCTTCTTTTAGTTAAGAAGAATATGCAGTTTATCATGTAAGTGCAGTGGGGTTAAATGTTTGGCGCACATCTCGGCAACTCGGTCATACTGCCGTGCCCTCTGTCCTTCCCCTGTTCAGTGTGGAGAAGTCTCTCTCACAGTTGACGCTTGACACCAGAATGACAAGTGCAGTTGCTGCCAAACGGCTGCGTAATGGGTTGATCTGTCCCCATTCATCACACTCACTGGCTAGCAGGGTCATTATTTAGTTGTTGTTTAGCGAAGCTCTGTGATCACAAAGAAACGAAAACAGGCACAATTGAATATGTACGTGTCGCGTTATGCCATTCGAAAGATCAATAACTACCGGTTTGATTTTGCATGTTTGATGTGTACTCCTGTCAGAAATTAAGAAATTACTGTCACTGTAACCGTTTGTATCATAAAAAGTAGTCAAGTATTGAGTCCTAAATCCTTCTAATAAGTTAATATTAAATAAGATTGTCATGATAATAGTGTGCAGTGACTGTAAACAACAACAATCAACAGCAGTTGAGAGGTTAACGTTACTTACCTCAAACAATGTTGTGTTCTCAAAATGCCTTGGTGTCTCGGATGCACCCAGGTGCTTCCAGTGCGTGTGTGAGCATGCTCAAGTACAGCACGAGGGAGGGGAGTGGTCTGACTGACCCAGGGGGAGTGGTCTGACTGACCCAGGGGGAGTGGTCTGAGTGACTTGGAGAAAGAGATGCTTTGCTGAAGCAATGGTGCAAAATAGAGATCTTTTACATTATTATGAGATGTGTAAAAATATTTTCGGTTCATTATGAAACCGGCGGGACTAATTAATGTAATTAAGGTAATTACTGGGAAACACTGGATTATTTTGTGCATGTAAACGCATTCAAACAGATCAGCTGTCATTAAACACCTATATAAACTTCTTTGCAACCAAACGTTTATTAATAAAAAGCTGTATCATGCTCTCTCTTACCCTGTACCGTTAGTACACACATATCCAAGGAAAGCTCGAATTCTGAGTGTTAATGTTCCGATTTTCCGACTGTACCTCTCTTCTTTTTGCTGACACTTTTATTCGTGTAATGTCATGATTGTTATTTTATTTTTGATTGTTCATTTTTTTTTTCTTTAGTGTCAGTGCTGTGAGCATGTGTGTGCACATTTTTCATTTCCGATGAGCAGTACATGACCTCAGCCTCAGTGGAACGAGAAGCAGAGATCACACCGGTGCCGCTGCTTCGATAGCATTAGTGTGTGTGTGTGTGTGTGTGTGTGTGTGTGTGTGTGTGTGTGTGTGTGTGTGTGTGTGTGTGTGTGTGTGTGTGTGTGTGTGGGTGTGTACTCCTCCAGCGCTGTATGATGGGAGTTTTATTGATATCCCCCCCCCATCTGTAAGTAAACCAAATATTCACTATGCAGTCACTCAGTCAGCTTGCTCAAGCCCTAAACCTCTTGTATACACACGCACACACACACACACACACACACACACACACACACACCTGTCTGTGGTGAGACCTCCTATTGTTGCTTTTGTGATGGATTTCTTTGCCTTCAGCTAGAGGAGAGAATTAAAGGTAGAAAGAGAAGTGTTTCTTCTTTTCTGTTTGATTCATGTGTGTGAATGAGCTGACATATTTAAGGATTGTATTGGGGTGGGAAAGGGGAGGGGCTTGGGTGGGTGTGTGGATGTTATGGGGCGGGGTTTAGACCAGGGATCAGTTTGTCCAATGCTGTAAAGTGTATCAATTGCATGTTATCTCAGATGTAACTGCCATTGATTTGACTTATTGATGGGATGGGAGGGAAGGGGCATAAAACTATCTTTATTTATGATTTTTACATATTATATATATATAAATATAAATATATATTCTGTACCATTTTTTTCCATTGTGTTTTTAGAAAAAGACACACTTTTGCTTTGTCTTCTTACCTTGTTTGAATCTATTTGCAATATGCCGTTTTTACTTTCGTCACGTGATTTCAGGCTGTTGTTGTCGTCATTGTCGTCGTTGTTTTTATGTTTGTAGGTTTAAGATCATCGTCATGTTCGCATTCCTGCATAATATTTTGCGTGCGAGTGCAGGACAGATTGGGTTAGTTTTTATACGTTTAGAAAACCAAAACGTTTCTCACGGTTGCTATGTCGTAAGGTGAATATCTTCAGGGGTTAATCTCACACCAAATTGAACAAAGACATTTTGGTGTTCTGACAGAAGGCAGCGTATGCTGTTGTAGAGTTCGACTTCTTTCAGAAACATCATGTCAAAGGTGTGTCTTTTTCTTTTGAAGCCGAGCGACTCATTCGTCACCTGGTTTTTACCCTGTAATTTTTTTTTTTTTTTTTTTTTTTTTTTTTTTTAAAACGTGTCTGTAGACAATGATGTTATCCCGTGTGTGTACTTGTTCTCTGGTCATTATTAGGTTCCTTCATGCTGTATAGAGTTAAATATCACCGTTCCGAGCTGCTGTTGCTTTCAGACTAATGGAATGTATCATTTTAATATCAAAATTTCCATCTGAATTCCAGCTCAGACTCAGATTCAGTCTGCTGTCTTCAGTAGGACGTGTCAGTGATCATCCCAAACCTGTATGATTTATGATTTTTTTTTTTTTTTTTTTTGTGCCAACAGCTGTAATTAGTCTGCTTAATTCTTCTGCTTTAGGAAAGTATGAGAATCGTCTGTCTGATGGGATTTACTTTGGTTTAACTTAACACACGTGCTGTAGTAAATAATAGAAATCTGAAATTTCACACAGCCCTGTTTATGGAACAAAAACCACCCCATTACAGCATTATTCATGCTTTTGTGTTTCTCTCCATTTTTTTTTTCCATTTATATCCCTTTTAGTCTCATTTCATCACTATTTCAAATGAATTCAATGCCATTATATTGTGAATACCTCAGGATTTTTTTGAGAAAAAAAAAACATTTAAGAACTTAAAACAAATAAATCCAAAAAACTTAAACTGTTGTTGTGGTCTTATTGATTTTTCCACGGTCTTTTTTAAAACTTAAAACGTATTAATCCAAAATCCCAAATATTAAACGTTATGTGTATACAGTTCAAGAAAATGATTTAAATGTGCGTAGCTGGCACGAGTTGGCTTTTCTGTAAGTTAATCTTACGTCCTGACCATATCCAGCAAATCACGCATTTGTGATAATCTTACTATCACTACTAGACATCTCATTAAGCAGCACTAACAGGTTTCTCTGTTTTCTTCCTCAGTTCCTTTTCCTCTTCAGCACATTCCTTGACTTTATTTTTCTAATCCAGCTAGCTGACCTTCAGATTGATTTGACGACTAAAATTTCTTCAAAGAAACTCAGTGATACACAGATTAAACTGAATCGCCCATATTTGCGTATTTTTTTCATTTTCAACACATACTTACACATACTGACCTAATACACATTTCCAACACACTTTAAACAAAGTGTGATATTCATCTTTTAATTCTCCCTTTAAAAAAAAATTAAGCTCAGGTTGTTTTCGTGGTGAGAGCAAGGATTTAGACAATTTAGCATTAATTAGGATTTATTCTTTAGCAATTTTCAAGGTTTTTTTAAGTCATCCATTACATCAGTTTATACAATAATGCAAAAAGTTTAAATTAATAAATTATTTTCTTAATCAGTGCAAAATGCTAGAGCAATCTACATAAAGAAACTATAATCTATCATTGTAGAATTACTTCACTACAGCCATTTCATCTTGTTTCAATGAGTAAAATGTTTTTTTAAGTTAGTGGTAAAACAATAAATAAAAATTAATTGGCAGCTTGAATATAAGAACAAAAGGTGGTTTAACAGGTAAAACTGAAATGCAAAAAAACATGAATTTTGAATCTGTAGTTGTTCAAAGTGTTAAAAGAGCATGAGTGAAATCTCTGAAACTAACAGGATTTCTAACTACTGAAAAATCAGCAGGACATGCTGACATTTTTGCATGAATAACAATGTGCAATAATTAAAGATAAGTTCTTAGACACACAAAGCAGCTCAACTTCACCCTTACACCCTTTTCATGACTCATTACACATCTTGGGCACAAAGAATCTTGCAACACTCCCTACTTTCACTTCACACACTCAGTTTCTCACTTTTCATTGTTTTTTTTTTTGCTTATAAAGTACACTAAGAAATATTTAGAGGTCTATATTGGAATTTGGAATTTGCAGCCCGCATGACTCACTGAAGTTACATGAGACCCACCAGTAGTTTTACCCTGACTACTGGATAATCCAAAAACATTTTCATCTCATAGTACAATCTAAATGAATACCTGCAGGTATTAGGTCCAGTTTTCACTTTAACACTTTAAGGTATATTAAGGTTCCCTTATTAAGGCAAGATATTACAGGTTTTTTTTTTTTTTTTTTAAAAAAAGCAATTTTTCACATGTTACAATTTTTTATATATTGCTATAAACTATAGCAATAAAAATACCAAAACTCAACAGTAACAATAACAATGTTATTTCACCATTTTTGTCGACTTGCAACCATTAATCGTATTCTCCGAAACTTAGCAACTTTGAGGAAGGCTTAACCTACATCATATAATATATATAACAATGCATAGTATTTATTCATTAAACAATAAAAAACTTCTCTGTAAAAGTCTTTCTTGAGTGCATATTCACTGTGAAATAAATATATGAATTCTATCAAGACTAGATTTTTGCTTTCATTAAGTATGCTAATGTCTGCATATTTCATTACATGACGCCTTATTTGCATAAATCAGTGTCAATTTTTGAAAAAGTTCAAATATAAAAATCCTTGTAAGAATATCAACAATCAACTGGCAAAGATTGATTGTGATATCTATTCTTAAAAAAAAACTATTCACCTGTAGTGTCTTGCCTTATCTAATATTATTAGTTAGCATTAAACAAACCATAAACTTCAGCATTAATAAACTATAAGTAATATTAACATAGTAACAAAGTCAACTGATGTTGGTTTAAATGTTCACATATTCCAACTACACTAACTAATGTTTATCCAATTCATGAGTAAAAATAAGTAAACACAACTTAGCAAAATTTTAATTATAGCATCTTGCTAAATGGTGATAAATTTTAGTCTCCATTTTATTATTAAATGTTAAACATTTTGTTTCATTTTGCCAGTTAACAACCAAAAACCATGTTCACTAAGGTCTTATTCATGTTGGTCATTGTTCATGTTGATCGTTAATTTTAATCACTGGTTAATGGACGTGTTGATTGTTTAGCCTTTTTTAAAAAAAAGTTAATACGTGTTAATGTTACTTATGGCTCACAAAAGTTCAATGAAGCCATTAAATAATGTCAGTTTAGGGAACCTTAATTTTGCCTAGTGCACCTTTAAAGCTGTCTTTCTATGTTAGTAGCCTACATTCCTGTCTGTTCCTCTTTACTCCACCCCTACATTTCTAAGCTTTCTATCCTCTGTAATCTAGTTGGTTCTAGCAGCACTCTGAGTGTTTCTTACCTCTGTGAGCTCTTCACCACAAACTCGCACTCACACATTCACACCTGTGCAGACACTTACAGTTCCTCTGGCACTTTTAGTCATCATACCAGGACAAACACATGGCACACAGTCAGTTTATACTGGCCATTAATCAGAGCTTGTCTCTATGGGAGAAAACAAAAAAAAAAAACCAAAAATATATGGTAGAACAGAGAGATAGAGCACTTTTATGCTCAACTCCCATGATGCTCACTGCGATAGTTTTTTTTTTCTTTGTTTGTTTTCCCACCACACACCCAGAGCAGCTTAAGCCACCGTTTTTGCTCGGGTTGGCTTCAGTGGTATCGCTGTATTTTTGAGCAGTTATCTTTGGTTGTCCGTCTTCCTCCTTGACTCCTCTCCCTCGGTCAGATGTGGAGGGACGCCGCTACTCTTCCATCCTTGGAAAAGAATGACAGGACGCCATGTCGCTTCTGGTCAGCAGTCGGAAAGCTCGGAGCACGTGTTGGACTCGCTGGGGTTCTTCCTCCGCTGACGGACCGATTTCTCTTCATCCTACACACGCACACATACACAGTATTCACAATTAATGTGGATAAATAATAAAAGTAAGACTAATATGTTCTTTAAATGCATTAAGATGAGATTTTGTGGATTTGGGTTAAACTGCACATGATTTTAATGATTATTCAAATTACAGTCTGGTACAATTTTACATTTTGTGTGTGTGTGTGTGTGTGTGTGTGTGTGAACTCACCGACTGAAAAATATCATTCGCTCCCCATTCTCCAGGTGAGTGGTCTTCAGGGTCGTCGGCTTCGTCCTCCTCTTCCTCACCTTCCTCTTCTCTCACTGTGTCCATCCCATCTTCCTCGTACTCTGTCAATCCATCTGACTCCTCCGCTACACACACACACACACACACACACACACACACAAAAACAACCATTTTCAATAAGTATCAGTGCTAAACCGATTACAGTGAGGTCTACGCTAACTCTAACTACTCTGACATGGCCAGAACACAGTGTATGAGATATATGATATTATAACTGCACTTTACTTATAATCAAGTAAATCAGGTGAACAGATCACATTTGATCGCACTGAAAATAGTAAGTTGAATTTAATATGAATTTACCATCAGCGGCCAAGTAGCTCTGCACCGGCTCAATCCTGGACACAATTTCAGCAAGATCAGTGAAGTCTGCACCAGGACATGTGTAGCTCTACAACACAACAAAAAAACAAACAAATAATGTAGCTATACACATTAAATGAAGATCACAGTTAGCGCTTTCCTCCACAGTTGCAATGTGACGTAGCATAAGCAGCAGTTGGCTTTACATGTCTCAGAAGAAGAACCTGTTAGCCTTACCAAGTAATAGGGGAGGGAACTGGCCAGTGACCAAACTGGGAGAAAATGGGGTTAAAGAAGATCATGGATTTAGACCCGTATGGATCAAGTGGTACGGAGCACTGGTCCAGAATTAGGTCTTCTTGCCAAACATGATGACTGATTTTGCATTATTTACTGATTTAGTGGTACACTTGAGAAACTCACATCGGCCTTCTTGCTGTCGGTGTAGTCGGCTGAGCGGTGATCTTTCAGCATGTTGTCTATGATATCCCCACGTGCCCAGCCAGTAAACAACAGTTTCCCGTGTTGGTAGCCCACGTCCTGCACGTGAAAAACACATGTAAGTGTATTATGATGATGTATGTTATTACAAGAGCTATGAGTCTTTATGTAAATTAAACTTAATCTCAGACCATGCTGATTTCATCATCTAAAATAAACTTGTTTCTGTCGATTCTGACACTGTACATGGTACATTATTATCTATATACGTGGAAAAAAAAGATGTTGCAGTGCGAAACTAAAGAAGCAAGCTTCTGACACCTCAATTATTCTGTCTTGGCTCATTGCTCATTTGGGTTACGGGTGAAGTTTTGGGTTAAAACTGTACAATGTGAATTTCATATTTGGCTGAGCGAGTCATACACTGAGGCATTTACATAGCCCTTAATGAAAGCTAACTTCGAAATGCACTATATGGCCAAAAGTTTGTGGACACCTAACCGTCACACCCATACATCAGAACCATTCCAGATTTAGTTCATGTCTTCATGGAGCTCACTTTGCGCACAGGAACAGTGTCATGCTGGAACAGGTTTGGGCCTCTTCGTTCCAGTGAAGGGAAAATGTAATGCTACAGCATACAAAGACATCCTACACAATTGTGTGCTTCCATCTCAGTGGCAACAGTCTGGGGAAGGCGCACACACTATGGATGTAATAGTCAGGTGTCTACATATTTTTGGCCATATTCTATACATGCATTATCAAGTGAGGCAAAATATAGTGTCTGAAAGAAACTCTCACATAGATCTCATCGAATTTGCCGAAGTCCATGGTCTTGAAGCGGTCGATGGGTGGCCGGATGTACTCACAGTAAGCACTCTTTTTGACCAACTCCAGCTGCCGGACACACGACACGTACGCCAGTCGTGACTGAATCTCAGCCATGTCAGGTACCTAACACAAGAGATGATTACTTCTGTTAATCTCATTAAAACTGCTCTTAAATCTACAAGGATACAGTTTAGATACAGTTTGGCCATGGGTTTATGGCTCTCATAAAACTGTACACCATTTTTGATCTTTCATTCATCTCAGGATCAGTAAGCAGTATAACCAGTATAAGGGCTCAATTAGTGATTCTGCAGTTTGGTTTTAGCCCCCAGTCCGTGGGAATTTCAGGTGTCCAAATGTGTGATGTGAATAAAATTGCTATGAGAAAAAAGGGCTGGGCGCCAAACCCCCAACTGCTCCCCGGGCACCGCAGCAAAAAAGGCTGCCCGCTGCTCTGGGTGTGTGTTCATGGTGTGTGCGTGTGTGTTCACTACTGTGTGTGTGCACTTGGATGGGTTAAATGCAGAGCACAAATTCCGAGTATGGGTCACCATACTTGGCCACAAGTCACTTCACTTCACTTCACTTCATATATACAGCGTATCAAACTAAGAGTGAGTCGTGGTCTAATAAATTTCCTTGCTTTCCTGAGTCTGCTAATGTGACAGCGAAGACTCCTGTTGCATTTAAATTCATTATTAAATGAATTTTGCACTTGTTAGTACTAGCGTTTCTCCATCTCTTCCTCCTCACCTTAACTTTCTCCGCCCACGGGTTGATCCGTTTCCACAGCAACCACCAGCCGGACAGGTTGTCGCCATAGTTACATAGGTCGGTTTCATCCTGGCTGCCCACATCTATGGCAATGACCGTTTTGGCTCCAATATTGCGGGCGATGTCCGCTGTGAGCCGTTACAATCACACACACATACATACATACCCAAGGGGCGGCAGGAGGAAGCAAACTTTGCAGTTATTATTTTGTGACAAAGGTGCAGCTTTGACCTTCTTATTCAAACATGCAACTACCACCAGAAAGCTGCACACACACCAGTGTTCATACTTTTCATTACATTTCATGCCAATTTCAAGACACACATATAGAGATTGAGGCTTATGCATAGAGATTGTGGCTAATGCAGCTTACTGATGTGTGTTTGAGCCTGAGAGACTAAAGACAGGGACAGGGCAAGAACCATTTAAAGGCTCAGTTAACCTGTGATCAGCTCTGATAGGTTTACCACTGATATGTACAAAGAAGACACAGAGGAACATTACCACAGCTGAATTTAGATAACAGATGGCATGCTGCAATCAGATTCAAATCCAACCTGATTGCATCGTACTGCGCTCATCTTATAAGAAGCATAAAAATGTGGTTGCAATGGTAAAGTCCAAATGAAGCTCAAGATACAGACGACTTGAAACATTAAAATAAATGTGGTTTCACAGTCCTAATCTTCCCAGTCAATGAGTCTTTCATGCCCAGTATGAAATACAAAAAATATCTAACTCTGAAATGCACACACAACATGCAACATTGTTTTTTTTCATCTGGTGTGTAACATTTAATTTTGTCTGATATAGCATACTTTTTGTAATAATAATAATAATAATAATCAATCAATCAATCAATTACAATAACATGTTAACTCCTTTTTGATTTTGGCCCAATCATATACCAGACAGAATGACTGAGAATGATAGACACTGGCATGTTGTATGTTTAGAGATTTTTGGAGATTTCTGGAGATTTCAGGTTGCCTCTAAATAGCATATACCTTGTAATGCATTAATACTATCAGCCAAATGGATTACTGTTTTTTCTGCCAAAAATTATCAATTATTATTATTGAAATTATTACAAATTCACAATATACAACAGAATTATATGAACATTTCTGGCAAGCTCAGACTGCAGTGGCAATATTCATTCATTTGTTTCCTTATTTAAACAGCAAAAACACACACACACATATCCACACACACGCACACACACACACACACACACACACACACACGCACACACATTCTACTTACCCACAACCAGACATGGACCGAGTTTCCCGAAACCATGAATGCGCTAATGTCATTATAAAAATCATGAAGCCAATCTGATTTTAAAACTTTCTCTAACAGTTTAGGTGACATTAATGCTAGAGAAGTTTTGCGGGAAACTGGGCCCAGTCCTTTTACAACCCACAACTCATTGGATCAGCAGACCGCCCCATGTCTTTCCAGTGGCCCGGCTAATAGAGGTCATCCCTGCGCAAGGCTCTACTTGCCTGGTAGGTTGTTGATGTAGCCGCCGTCCATGAGCAGGTTGCCATCTTTGGGGTCGCAGAGGGGCGGCAGGTACCCGGAGAGGGTCATGCTCGCCCGCACATAGCGCCACAGAGAGCCTGCCACACGGGGGGAGGGAGGGAGGAGGAATATAGCCTCTTAATAACCTCGGAATAACGACTAATGTCTACGGAAAAGTCCAGGTAACACTGCCAGCGGCGGAGGTTAGCGATGCGCAGCCCAGCGGGGGGAAGGTGCAACGATGGGCACCCCGTGGATGGTGTGTCGGAGCCATGGGTAATCCCACCTCATGTGTGTATGTGTGATTTCTGAGGTTGTGTTAGCAGTTAGACTTTGACTTACAAACACAGACTTCAAACTCTCTCTGCCACACATAATCAACATGGAGTTTATTATTATTATTATTTTTAAATTATGTATTTACACAGGTTTATATAGATATAAGCAGACATTCACATATATGCATATGTACTTTCTTAGATTTATTTTAGAAAGACATTCATAAATGTTCCTAATTTTGACTAATGCTAGTCAGCATGACAGGTTAGGATCCTGACAGACTTCCTAACAGGCTTTTTAAGCCATGTTTATAAATGTTTGCAATCTGACAGGAATTCTGAGGTCATTTTTAAGTCTTCGTCATTGCTGTTAAAAATGATTAGCTACCATTAGATTTGTGATAAAATCTTTGAGATATATTGATAAATGATAAAAGCAGCTAGTGTAAACCAACTTGACAGGATATCTACATTTCTGAGAGGATTTTTTTAAGGTCATATTCATAAATGTTCATAATTTTACTTTCTATGCTAGGATGAGCTAATCTGACAGGAACTCTGAGGTAATTTTAAGTCTTCTTTATTTATTCATTGTATTGTTTATACTTTATTCTTTATTTATTGTTTAAAGGTATTACTAATAACTCTGGCCAGCTAGCTACCAATAGCTAACCTGACAGGATTTTTGAGGAACTTTTTCCAGATATAATCATAAATGTTATAATCATCACCGCTAATGCTAGCCAGCTGACTAAAGTAAGCTAACCTGGTAGGATTTCACAGGCAATTATCTTCATAAATGATTGTAACCTCTACTGTTTACACAAGCCACTAAATATTAACAAACCTGACAGAATTTCTGAGGGAATTTTAAAATCATATTCATAATCTTATTTCCTGTCTAGCTAACATAAGCTAATTTGACCAGATTTCTGAGGGAAATATTAAGATATACCACAGCGGTGTTGAATTCTCAGTTCTGACTGGTCAGGTTTTAACTAATTTTCTATATTAGCCAAAACAACAATTCCAGATGATATATTAATGCACAATTCCAGTTTATATTAATGCACTCACTTTAGTATGTTATAATTTCTATGTACACTCGGACACTTTTGAAAAAGTCCATAAATGGAGTTTTATTGAGTTTTTTGTAAGGCTTAATAAGGTAAGGTAAAGCTTTTAATTAACTGTAACTATAAACAGACAAAAAAGTTAATGAATATACCATTGTTAGCAGGACTAACTGAGAGGAATAAAACACTTTGGGATGTGCTGTTACTTGTTCATCATCTTCACTACTATACTAGATCGCAAGCTAACATTAGCTAACCTGACAGGATATCTGAGAAAACCTTACGTCTTACAGTAACCATTTTGATATCCACATGCCTAGTGAAAAATATTTGAAGAGTGAATCTCAGTTTATATATGAGGTCTGCGTATATCTATATTTATATTCATACTCTATACAGTTTTATATTCACTTATATTTAGTAGCCATGTAGACAATGTTTTGCATCTGCACACTATTATTCCAGCAGAGAGCTTTGAGGAGCCAGAGTTTTCCAGTCAGTCTCTGTGAACATGTCAGGTTCAGCCAGCCAGTCTCGGCCTGCAGTGCTGAGCTCGACCAGCAGGGTGCAGGAGAGCTGTGGTGGCAACATGGGTTGGAAGGAGAGATGAGGCACCATAGAGAAAGAGAATTACAGAGACAGGTTTGATCTGATCAGAGTGAATATAAAGGGCAAAACATGCGCCATGTGACAGAGCCAAAATGACTCTCATATAAGTAGAAGGGCTGTGAGGTGTGAACTGCATCTGTTAAGTAGCCATACATTTGAGGAAACATTTCTTTTCTGCTGTGGAGGGTTCAGAGTGCATCGTATAAGAACTAAATGACCACATCAGCTACAGTGTAAAAGCAATAAAACTGGCCATGGAAACTCAACCAAGCAAACAACAGAGTTGCACAAGACAAACATGAGCTTACAGAGAGGAAGCATACGGCAGAAGCTGCAAGATAAGCAGAATTAGATGCATCCAAGCAAAGAAAGGACAAACATCAGCATTCTTAATGGTAGACAGGAACAGGGAACAAATAAAACAACAACCAGGGGTTCCCACGGACCCAGCTATACTTCACAAAGTTCATATTAGTTATTACTGGGCTGCCACCTTTTTTGTACATAACCACTACAAGTCACGACATAACCAGATGTGATGACCTGTCTAAACTTTTAATAGGCTCTGAGAAACCTAAATGAAACCTTCAGCCCACACTGCAACACTACTCCCAAATATAAATTATGTTTACAGTTCATTGTTTAAAAAATGGTCCAAATTTGCCTACCTCAATTTGTCTCAAAGTCAAAGCCTAAATTTAAAGACCACACTTTTTTCCATATTGGATGCTTAATTGCTTGACATGGACGTTCCATAAATATTTGTTTAGAAATCAGAAATCTTCATCAAGAAATTTAATATTAGTGAATAAGCAAATTGGAAACACCCTCAAACTTAAAGCACTTTTCCTTTGGTAAAAGCAGTGTAATAACACACAAGATTTGCATATTGAAATATGACTGGCTCTTATATTTTATGACATATCACTTGCATGTCTTCTTCAATACCAAATCAGAGATTTTATGCTCTTTCTGTTTCATTAAAAATTACACCAAAACCACTGCAGTGACAAATTTTGAACTTTGACCAGTGTGTACACTCACACTAATCATAACAACATAACATTTCTGAGAGAGTCTAGGGTGACTTTAGACATGTAGCCAGCTATCATTAGCTAAGAGCACTTAGAATATGAAAGAACATATTTTATGCAAAATATATATTTTCTTCAAACTTCCCTTGTATGTCAATATTAACAATATGCATCAAATCCTTTAAGGCTTGCTTTTAGTATGCTTGTTACAATCACAGGCAGAAGCGCAAAGCTTGCAGGTTAGGTGTAATGCATGCACACATACCATGTATAGTGGTGTACGTGGTAAAGAATGAACTACATCTCTTTTTTATTAGTGCGAATTTAGGCAGGATGATGCAGTTCTTGCTTATGGAAACTTACAGGGGTTACCAAAATCTGTTTTTAAATTTAGTATTAAAGGAATGGCTTGACGAGAAATGCTCTTATGGACATACGGCAAAATGATGTGATGAGCGTTAGCTTTCATTCACTTGATTCATCTGTTAACATCTTTGTTCTAACCATTCCTTGAAAACCACAAGCACTAATATCACTGAGTCACTCGCTTCCACTCCATCTCATGTTGGACGCTTAAATCTTTCCTTCCAAGCCATGGGTTCCCAATGTCCACCTGGTCAATACTGGGTTAGTACCAAAAACGAGGAGAGGGTGAGTGAGCGGTCGCCATAGAGGTTGTGGGTTGTTTTTTTCAGGGGTTCTTGTTTAGAGGAAGTTGGTGTGGGATTTTCAGGATGGGAGGGGGGGTATTATCGCTGACCTGGGACATTGTTTACATAGCAACCATCCACGAGGAGGTGGCCATCCTTGGGATCGCAGAGAGGAGGTAAATAGGGGGTGTAGGAGGCACTGGCTCTAACATAGCGCCACACACAGCCTGGCAAAAATGAAGATGGAGAGGGAATCAAAACCAAACTGCATTCAGTCAACAGAGAGAGTGAGAGAGAGAGAGAGAAACCATAACAAAAAGAGGAATAAGAAGAGTGAAGCAGAGAGAGACACAAAGATAAGAACAGACATGCAATGAAATACAGGGGAATTGAGGTATCAAATGTAGGATAAATATAGTGTAGAACTGATAAAAGGATGAAATAAAATGAATGGATAGACAGGTCATAGGCAAACAAGTGAGAAAAACAGCTCAAAAACTGCTAAAAGTGATTTCTCCATAATCCATAAATCACTGCTTAAGCTAAGATTCCCAAAAATTACTTTTAAAATCTAAAATTTCAACAACAACAAAAAATTAACAGATTTTTAACTATTTTCTAAAGAAGTCTTCATTACTATCTTAACAAAGGTGTACATCTGTTGTATATGTGAAAATACTGCAGGTGTTAGCACACAGCAATGTATTACAGATGATAGTCAAATCAAGTCAAATGGGAAGGAGGGATGGAAAAAGAGAGAGAGAAAGAAAGAAAAAAAAAAGAAAGAAAGAAAGAAAGAAAGAAAAAGAAAGAGGAAGTAAAGGGAGAGAGAGACAGAGAGAGGTAAAGCAAGCCCACTGCACATACTGACCAAAATGTAAAACATAGTAATGCTTTCTCTTAAAGGAATACTCCAGGGTTTTCCCTGCTCTAGTACTTATTCAGTATTTACATTATTTTAGTGTATGTGTGATTACCAAGAATATTGACATGATTCGCTCCTAGAAAAAAAAAAAAAAAGACCCAAAACTCTCTATGTCTAAGGGCAGTTGCTGAATTCTAAAAACTTCCACAAATTCTTGGAAATTAAGTTTTAAATCTGTAATTGTAATTCAGCCTTTCAGAGATGGGACTACTTTTAGCCATAGAATTAATCCTTATGCGTTACCAACATGGTCAACCTAGCTCAAAATAAACACACAAGTGCCTCAGGGTTTGTCTACTCGTGCATGGATTCCACAAAACCTTCTGGAAAGCTTAATGACTGGAATGAATTTTTACTGTATAACTCCCGTGTGTAAATGTTGGATAAAGCTACATGAGAAAAAGTTTGGTAAGACTTTCTCTCATGTCTGTCCTATTCTAAGATCTTTATACACATGTTGCAGTTTTCTAGTTTTGTATAAACTTCTATTATAAGAGAGTAAACAAATTTTCTGTTCTTTTCTCAGTAGAAGGAAACGTGATGAAATTCTTGTCCATGGTAATGTCTCATTTTGCAAACGACAGATGCAAAGGATAGAGACTAGGTTAGAAAATGCTGGAGTATCCTTAATTAATTAACTTTAAAATGTTCTTTATTATTACTGCAACCTACATCACACAATTAAAACATACCTTAATTTGAAACTATGAGACTTTAACAAAGAATAAATTACACCATCAGTGTGCTCATTACAGCTCCTACTTAGAATTTGTCACGCTAATTTTATAACTGTATTGGGTCAACAAGGCCAAAAAGGAAATAATGCACCAATGGACTTCAACACCTGGACGATGACCGTGCCCCGATAATAGACGAGTCCAACCCGACCCACATTGCAAGGCCAAAAGTGCACTGCAGAGACTGTTCACAAGATTTGAGAACCTTTAAACTTCAGCCCTTGACTCCATCTGTCGGTGGTCATGTCTTGGGATTAGTGCTTTGTGAGCAAAGCTACCATAGCAGACTACCGCTATAAAAGCAGGTCCAAAAGTGATGTGTCACGAGGACACAACAGGGGACAGCTTTCTCTACAACCCTACTAGCAAAAGAAGCACTAATGCAACCTCTACAACTAATGATGGCTAATTAACAGATGTGACAATGCTATGTAAATTAACATATTGAGGATAATAGCTTGGGTATGGTGAACACCTGATGAAAGCACATGGGTAAAATGGATGAAACTGGGTGAAAAATGGATATGTAATGAGCTAGAAAATTATGGATGGAATGAAATGACAAAAAAAAATAGGAAGGAGAGAAAGAGAAGGAAAGACAGAAGGAAAAGTTTTTGGATTTATATTAGTCATGCCAAGCATGTCATGCAGCCCCATAAACCAGAGAGGAAAAACTAGTGAGAATGAATGACCATGTACAATCCCCAAATCCACTGCGTCATGGCACAAAGCTTAAAAATCACATTTAAACTGCATTTTAAAAGGGTTTTATCACCTTTTATCCACTCCGATTAACAATTTATTAGGTGAAATAATGAAACACAATAAAATCTTTAACATTAAGGTTACGATGTTTGTAACTGGATTTGGGAATATAGCAGTGGTCCATCATCCCAAGATTATAAAGCAGTTAGTAGGTAGAATCAAGGCACTCATTGCATTAATATTTCAGTAAGATGGATGGGAAGATAAGCATGAAGGAATGACCATTCTCCAGATCTCAGAGTGTAATAACAGCACTTTCAATATCTTTACTTAAACCCCCCTGAAGGCAAATAATACAGTCTAAGAACATGCAGCATCGACCCTTCTTATATTAAATATGATTTTAAGTAGCTGCAAGGCATTAATAATGTACACAACATTTATTTAGAAATACAACAATCATTATTTCTAATTAATGTCTGATTTTCTATCTTTAACACATTCAGACAGATTATTTTATTAGACAGTTACTGCTGTACCTTCAGTTAGTTATTGGAATAAAAGTGAAACACATTAATTAATTCATTAATTCCTATAAAATGCAGAACTTGTGGGTTCTGAAAACGTGTGTAGTTCATTTACAGGTAATACTGAACCTTGTGGGATTTCATGTTCTGTTTTGACACTCACTGTATTATTACTAATACAAAGCTACGACATGACTGACAGGTGAAACAGAAAGCCTAAAGCTCGGTCTCAACTCACCATCTTTATGTACCCGCATTGAAGATGCTGTAATGTCAGTGGTCACGTTAAAATAAGGCAGCCACAAGTCCTGCAAATTCAAATAATGCATAAATATGAAATGAAAAGAGATCATGGAATTCATATTAGCCAAATAACAACAACTTAAACTAATTAATACATTTCTGATGTTGAATTCTGGTGAGAAAGTGATAATTAACTTTCTATAACAGCATGGCTCTGACAGTCATATTGAAATTAAATTACATGTTTATGACTGATTGTATTTAAGTTTATTGCCGTACCAGCTTCAGTGGCTATTTCATACAGATATTAATCAAACATTCAATAAACTTCAACCTTAAAAAAAAAAAATACAAACAATTCTGTGCAATGTGACAAATTCTTTAAAAATTTTTTGGTTTTTTTTCACCATTGGGCTGCCTTAGGTCTTTGCACTTTGTAATTCCTCAGTAACATGATAAAATGTACTTATTTACTTCAAAAGAAAGAAAAAGAGATGCTGGTGAGAGACTGACTGTTTATAGCCGCCATAACATAAGTGATAAGAGGAACTAACAACAGTTACAACAGTTCTACAACTTTAAGTTGAAGTTTAACTAAAAATGGATAAAATACGATAAAGGTACAATGTGTTGTAAATAAAAATGTAAAATCATGTCTAAATAGACTCCACCAACAAAGAACGTGGAGGAAAACTTGTCTATATACAAAACCAGAATCATAAACAAGCAATTTTCCCCACAAATTTGCATGGTAGTTAAATAGTGGAAGAAAATGATTGACATTAACAAACTATCGAGTTTTTCAGGAAACATTCTTCTCATTAGAAAAGTCGATCACGATCGATGCTAGGTTGAAGTGACTAAAAACGGTCACAAAAGAGTAATAAAAAGAAAGAACAGTTCAGCAAAAGATAATATTTTTCGATGTCTCACCTCAATTTGCTTCTCTTCAAACACGTTGGAAATGCTGGTGTTGAAGGCGGAGCCAGAGAACATGGAGGTGATGGGATAGGTTAGATCTAGTACAGTTTTAAACACGGAGTTCATCGCCTGTGGATGCAGGAAACATGTTAATAATGTTAACAAAACGGAGAACAAATGGCCATTATCTTGGTGCGTCTTGCTCATTTTCAGCACAGAAGACACATTATAAAGCTGATTTTGTGCTAATTTCCCTTCCTCACACTACCTCTTAAGGGAAATACAGACGCTATACCTTTGACCACTCTCTCGCTCGCTGCTTCACACGAACAGCACTCCTCTCCTCTGCATACAGTGCACCGATGAAAGAGCCGATAGACGTCCCACCCACTAAATCGATAGGAATCCCCGCCTCCTCCATGGCTTTGATCACGCCCACATGCGAGCAGCCCCTATGATAATACGCAGTTGTGACCAACAGATTCAGAACAACAAAACTAGTGATTAGAAGTGTAATGTCCAATACACATGCACATTTGTTTACTCTGGAGCTGCTCATGATCCACATGGGATTATAGGAAAAGAAAGAGGCTCACAAAAACTACTGTGATACTACTCACCTAGCTCCTCCTCCTCCTAGTACCAGAGCAATGCTGTTTCCTGTGAGCACTCGGGCCAGACGGGAAAAATCACTGTGTCTGTCTGCCGTCTTCTCAAAGACTTTCTCATACATCTCCCTCTGTGACACACACACACACACACACAAAATTCAGCTTGTACAGATTACAGACATTCTGGCATGCATGTATACCTGTTGGTGATAACACCAGAGGTTCGTCAAGAACACAGCAGAACCTGGACTATATCTTATAACACTACAGAATGGCTGTGAATTTGGAAATTGCATTTCAATTACTTAAATTCTAATTATTTCAACTGAAATTAGCAGTAGTGCTACACGATGCGTTCCCATCACATAAACCATGAAAGGCAAAAATGGTCTCGCTTTAAGTAAAAAAGTGATGAGGAAATTAGATAATTTTATCTTAAACTTCATTCATTTTCTGATAACTAATATAGCCAGATCACTAATCTAATGTAGCCTAATACTTATATACCAAAAATGTAACCAGATTGTACATTAGGTGAAATGAAATCTATGCAAAAAATCTTTTTATTCTTTTTAATCAATTTATTGAATTATTAGTGAGGTGAGTAAGTTGTTAACAAGTCACAGTTATATCGCCTTTAGAAAAAATTTTTTTAATAACATTTATATAAAATAAAAAAAAAACATTTTTTTATAAATTATAAAATTCATAAATAATTTATAATGAGCCTTCTTCTTAGATCATGGGAAAAGGTCAATTGGCCAAAAGTTTAATAAAAGAAGAACATGGGATCTTAAACTTTCCAATGTAGATTTTTCTCTTAAATATATAAATATTATGAAATTATTATGAAATTTCCAACACCAAAATTCGCCCCCACATTTGTCACATTCTGCAACAAAAAAGTGGAGCCACTGTGCAATTATTCATAAATTCCTGGTTAATTCTTGGCTTTTTAAAATGATTTACATAACTAGTACTTTTGGGAAAGTCCATTACCAGTCTGGTGGGACTCCTGCGTGAGAACACTCTCCTTGGGCATTTGAGATGGAGATGACCAGAACACCAGCTACGCATGTTCAGCCACTCCACAGTTCTGGAGGGACCTGGGCCGTCTTCACGGTGCAGCAGGACCAACTGCTTCAGAGCCCGCACTGCCGTGTTCTCCAACATCTGCTCCAGCTGTGAAGAACAAGAACATCAGACCAGGAGTAAGAACCGGATGTGCACGCCATCCAGTTTAGTGTATGGGTATGTAGAAATGTGGTCACACTACACACCTGGCCAAGAGTGGGCTCCTGGTCCCCGAGACCGACAATAAGGATGCAGTCTGATTGCCTGATGCAGCGCTGGGTCCAGGGGGTCATACTGCTGTCTGTCTGATACAGAACTATACGATTGATGTCCTCTTGCTGAGCCAACCAGCCTGATAACCTGTACTCATGAATGCTGGGAAAGAGATAGACAGAGATGCAGATAAAGAAAATTCATGTCTTAGGTCTGTCTTAAAAACATTTATACAGTGCTGTTGAAATCTCACTTCTGATTGGTCAGAAGGTGTTGATTAATTTTCTATAACAACAGCTCTCATAGTAGTGCTGGCTGCAAGTCAAAGCACAGGTTTATATTAATGTGCTTATGCTGGACTTGCATGGCAGATGCTCCAAAATAATCTTAGACTAATAAGAAATGTATTAAAAAGTCATTGTTATTTAAAAAGCAAAGCATATATTTTTGATATGGTGAAGCTTTCTTGTTGCACAGACACTAAATGGATAAAAATATGATGCGAGTTTTGTTAATAAATAGAAAATGTAATAATTGGTAAATTGCTGTGATATAAGAGGAATAAAACCCTTTGGGACATACTGTTATAGGAAAATAATCAATTTTGGTGTGACAACACATCCCACCACCCCACCATTGATTTTTTTCCTATAACAGCCTGCCCTGTTGTGTTTTACTACTTACTGTCTCTTGATCATGTCTAATCTGTCTCTTACCTATCCAAAGCAGAGGCTCCAAGTCTCTCTCTGATAATATCACTCGTCAGCAGCAAAGTGGGTCCTAAAAAAAGCATGATGCATATTGTAATCAAGGTCCAAGGAAATAAATATCCAATTGTCTAAAAATCTCTGAAAAATCAACATGAATATAGCAAAAATGTATGTTTATCATTGTATGACAAAGAGATAGATAGTGCTTTTTCCCATGGTTTGTAAAAAGAGAACACATTTTGGGTATGTCATTCTCAATTCCACAAAGTATTAATTCTATATATTTTTCTGTGAAACACAACTTATGTATTCAATATTTAATATACAAATTGGCGTTGCTTAATAAAACTTAAATAGCATGTTTAATAGCCTTGATCCTGAATGATCTAGCCTGAATCCAAGTCCAAGTCGTGAGCATATAGAGTCAGAGTCATGGAAACTGTCACCTGAGTCCATGTCCTGGACAAAGGTATGAGCTAGTCATGTATTAATACTAGTAAGCATTCGAAAGCTAAGCAGTTGTTACCTATGGCACTGAGAGCGTGACTGAGCTCCAGGTTAAAGGCATTGATTGGCACTTCGTCGCAAACAGGAAGTACAGCCACAGTGGAGAGGTTGCTGGCTGGGTTGGTGACATCAGGGCTGGATGCCATGCTGGGTAAACCCAGAGCTGAGCCTGCAGAGATACAGGATTCACACAAATACAGAACTGTGCAACCCTTGTGGACATTTTTTGTAAGGACAATAATAAGAAGAAATGGTTCTTGGTTTCCTGCTACAGTATGTACTAATTTTAGTATTTAGAGGTTAGCATGATGAAGGTGTGTATTGACCTGAGAAAGGTCCACGGGGCTGTTGAAGGTTTCCTAGAATCTTCTGGCCCAACAAATGGATCAGCCGAGTAACAACCTACATACACACATAAATATATTAATCAATTCAGATCACATTAATGATTAGAGTTATATGGGAGGTTTGTGTGCTGTACCTGAGGATAACGTCTCTTAATGTTGTTTAGGGTTCCTTCTGGAAGTTTGACCAGTTCTGTGTCTCGGACTGCGTGAACCGTCGTTGCCCGCGGCTGCCTGGTCAAAGCCTCTACCTGAAAATCAGATACACAGAAGCTGAAAAAAAAAACAAATCCAAACATGACCCATAACATGAATGGAGATAATGTTTTTGGTCATAAGATAGAAACATTCAGCATTTCTCTAGCCATCACTTCAAGATAAAAGATCTCAATCCTTGATCAGTTTTGGCTAAATGCTTTTATATTAAGCTGGTTTTAGACTGCAATTTCAGCTGTCTTCTAAGATTATTATTTGTCACACTGTATGAGGTGATGTCAATAAAATCTTTGCTGAATTCTATGACAACCTCTGTTCTCCATGTAGTATAATACCGTGAAGATTCCTCTAATGACAAAGCCGTGATTAAAGAAAATTACTACGTTCTGCTTATGTCATCAGTCGGCTGGCATAAACAGAGGTATTCTTCAACGTGAGCTTGAGGATTTAGGATATCTTTTTCTGTCCATTACCTTGTTTCGGTTACATTTCACCATTGCCTGCTGTTGGTTTTTAGATGAGCGTCACAGCCTTGATCACACTCTGAGATTTTCTAAAATTTTGGACACTGCCAGAACTAACACTATCACAATGGCACTAAATTGGCCGCCAGTGAGCATATCACATTGTGCATTGTAAGACCACCAATCACAAACAACGTTATTTTTTTGTTAACGATGTGCGACTTTTATCTGCGAAAGCAAAATCAGGCCAAAAAAAAACCAGTACAATCTAAACCTAACAGTTTAGAGTTTATAAGTGAAGTAAGTACACCAAAAGACAAGAGACAAGAGCCAATGCAAAACTTTCAAATTCAAACGCAAGGCAATTGTAGGAGGTAAGAGAGTTTGGCTAAATCTACTTTTTTTAATTAAAGAACTCACCACTCCGATGAGATCTCCTCTACCATACTCCCCTACCAGCTCCTTCTTTCCATTCGCCTTCCGGATGACGGAGCGCAGACGACCATTCAGCACGATGTAGGTGCAATCTGACTGATCGTCCTGCCTAAAGAAAAAGAAAACACATACGGTGTAAAAAATTCAGCTCAGCTTAATTCAGGACATATTTCTAAACTCAGTACTGAAGCACCTGTAGAGAGCGCGTCCAGCCTCCACAGCCATCCAGTCTATGGCGAAGTCCATCTGCCTTACAAATGGAGACATGCGGATGGCCACAGTGTGAGCTGCACTCAGGACCACACTGGGCTGCTCCCTCATGATCCTACACAGAGACATCGAGAACAAGTGCTACAATAAAAGTGTTCTTCCTGTTTCCCACTGAGGCAGAATTCCAATCTATAAACCTTTATCTAAATCTAAAGAATCCCTGAGGAACATTGTTTCTAAGAGTGTACGTTAAATCTTCTAATCTTCTAATCATTAAATCTTCTGGAGACTCCTTCCAAAAATCCATATCAACAAACACACTTTTTTTTTAAAAGAAAATTAATCAACACCTTCTGACCAGTCGGAATCAAAAATTCAACAGTGTTGGGCTATAAGTGAAAACTCATACTGTACTGTATCTGACTCACTCATAGAAATCAGATTTGGAGATCTTGAGGAAGGTGCAGTCACGGAGTGCGCGGACGGTGAAGATGAGCGGCTCTCCGGTCAGCACTGCCAGCTGACCCACCATCTCACCCGGCTGCGTCACAAACAGGCACACGTCCTCCTGCTTGTCAATCATACGCTGATACACGTGCAGACAGCCGGACAATACGAAATGAAGACTCACATCCTGACAGAGAGGAAAAATGAGACACTGTTATTCTCGCACTCATTTACTCATTCATTTTCTCCGATACAATTTCTCTAGACTTACAAGAGTGCTTACATATGTAGTGCACACATATATACGTACAAGAAAAAAACAACAACAACAAAAAACATATATTTGGGTTTAAATGAACCAGTAGGGACCACTTTAGGCTGACTTTTGTGATGTTTGGTTACTGAGCTAAAGTGAAATTGCACAATGACTGGGTACGTAATTATAAAATTATTATTATTATAAATTAAGTTAATAAAATTGTAATTACATTATTATTATTATCTTCTTGGTAAATAATTACAGCATTATTTATACTCTGTTCACCCACACATCCATGATAATTATAGAAAGTAAAATTAACATGTTCATCTTACATATGATAAGATTAATAAGATGCATAAGTACTATGTTCAAACCAACTGTTTTGGTGGTTCATAGAATTTTAACAGGACTTAAGGCTTAAGGCTATGATATGCATGAGAAAGATGGAAGGATGTGGAGGAGTAGGTGTACCTGGTCTCCCTGTCTGGCCAAGACGGCACCTGCTTTGGCATGATGCAAGGTCACTCGTCCATTCAGCAGTGCAGGGTCCTGATAAACGACACAGAAGAACGAAGGATGAAAAAATGAGTGTGGGCGCGGAGTGAACAGTAGTCGACCTCGAAATTGAGCAACAAAACAGAAAACCGAACAAATGTTATACTGTGAGTAAGTGAAACTGGAAATTATGTGGGCTATTGAATGTGGCTTAACACTGTGACATCTGTGTGTGTGTGTGTGTGTGTGTGTGCGCGCTGATCCCTATCCTACAGCAGTACATATACATCTCTATACCTCGATTTTCATTAGTTTCAGGAACTCTTTCTGAGCCTCCTCGAACAGGGTGGCGTTGGGTCGTCCTGGCAACGGGCCGTAAATGTTGTCTGTGCCCACTTCCTCCTCAGGGTAGAGGTACACACCCGACGGCACCTCATCTACTGTTACCCTTCTCTCTCGCTGGTCCTGACGCATACAAACACATCACTCATCAGAAATGCAGATAAACATCTCTTTATTTAACATGAATTCTGATAAAACTAATATCTCTAAGCACTTATTCAAAATATGCAGTATTTATGATTCATAAACATGCTTCTTTTAAGGACGTTCAAAGACCCTTAGAGACTGCTTTTACTTTTTAAAGAGTACACATTTGCAAAAACAATGGTAGTGTTGGATGTGAGCTGTGTGTGGGTGTGTATAAGTGGGAGTGTGATGCTGAGGGATAAATATGTTTCGAATGTATTCTATAATGACTGTAAGTGCTTCTCAACAACAACAAAAAAAGAATGTGCTCTAGGTTTTCCTATTATATGTACATATTAAAACAACACATTCAAATACTTCAAACTCTGTAGCCCTGCACTGTGTTGTTTTTACTGCAGTGACTAAGCCATTTGCAGTGTCAAAAAAAATCAGTGTGTGTGTGTGTTTGTGTGTCTAACCCGCGTAAATGGGGGTGCTGCAGGTGTTCCATCCTCGGCAGACACAGAAATGCGGCCCCTCTCGTATGCCATGTCGAAATCTGAACGCAGGCTCTTTTGCATACCTGCAAACCCAACACACACACACACACACACACACAGACATAAATGGTCACAGTTTTATAAAACATGCTTTATTTCTCCAATGACTACAATATGTACACATGGTAATATTCTTAATATTCTTATTACATCTGAAGGAGTGAATTGTGAGACTCAAAACATAGTTTAATATCACATGACTCCTGTCATTTATTTGTTGCAATATTGTTGTTATCAGTTTTGGTGCTAGCGGTTGCTTCTGACTATCACACAGCAAATGACAGACTATTCCTGATTTTGCAATACAACAAGATACATGCCTCACTTCAGACACACCTGCACATAAATATGCTTAAAAACGCATTCAAAACACACACACACACACACACACACACACACAATCACACGCTGAGAACACACTCACCAGCAATGTCCACAGGCATGGAGATAGCCCTGCTCAGGGTCGGGATGGTGTTGCCTTCCTTCCCATGATCCACTGCTTAAATTCACATCCAAGAAAAAGCTTTTTATTTAAATTTAAGCTTTATTATTTAACTACTGAATTAGGACAAATGGCTCGATGTTGATGCAGACCCAAGGTTAACTTGGTCTAATTTGGTCACGTGTAAGCCAGTTTTTTCTTGTTTTCACCTAGATGATATTATCATAGACAGAATTGTGCTGATGTAACAGAGGGTGTGACATTTGAATTCTGCCAGCACAGTGCTGAGATCATTCTGCTCAAATTATTTTGTCTCTTTCTACTTTCGAAACACTTAGGCTTAGTGTGCTTTTACAGGAAAGTAATCCCCAGTCATAAGTAGTAATACTACTACTACTAGGTTTACTGCAACAGCAGTCATGGAATGCCTTCCTTGATTTTACACAGCAGTTAAACTCATAACGGAATGAACGAACTTTTGGGTTGTGTTAGAGGTAAATAAACACTGTGTGCTTTGACATGTCCTGTCCCTTTATCCAGTTCTCTACATCTTTGGTTTGCATTCTTACCGGTGGTGTCTCGGACGGCGGCTTCCCGCTGGTCCTCTGGCACAGTGAGGCTGCTGAAGCGTTTGCTGTGGCGTACGGGGCTCGTGCGGCTGGCATGCGGAGAGAGCACGGGCAGCCGCAATGGCTGCGTCTCCTGTGAAAACAACATCCACAAACAACTTTAATCATGGCAATCTTTGGACTTTAATATAATCAACTGCAATATTGATGAACTTGGCAAAAAGTAGAATTGTCTGTTTTGTTTTGTTTTTTATTATTATTTTAAAAATTATATTCAAAATGTACATTTGATATAATGTACTATGTGAAAGAAAAGACTGCTGTCTGTTGCTTTAAAATTATAAAATGATATAAAACCATTTTGTTCCTAAACTGGCCGCATTATTTTGAGAAATAATCATGATTTCAATATTTCATATTTCAGTGAAATGTATTCAAATGTTTTCACTATATAATGTCTTCTGGATAATTGATACTGCATACAAGATAATATTTTATAGTAGATATATCTATTTGTGTGTGTGTGTGTGTGTGTGTGTGTGTGTGTCTTACATGGCAGAAGAGCTCATTCGTGAGGCCTAGGTAGTTGTGTAAAGCCAGGACAGTCACTCTCTGCAGCCTCACCATGATGATCTACAGAAAGAAAAAGACCATCTACTTTAACATCCATATGTATAACATTAGTATTAAGAAGTTTATGTAAGTAAAATAAATCAGAACACACACAGACCTGCACCACACGCACTAAACTCTCTGGATATTTCTCAAAGATGGACAGAAAAGCCTCAACAGGCAGACGCAGGACTGTGGACACCTCTGCAGCTCTGGCAGATACCGTCCGATACGGCCTCTGGTGACCCTGTAACACACACACACACGCACACACAGAAACTATTACCTACTAAACAAAGATTTTTTATATGAAATACCTTGTCTCATTTGCATACAATATTTGCATACCAAATACATAACAAATATGGAGCTGTGAGTGTGGCTTACTGTGATGACATCAAGAATGCTCAGTAGACTATGAACCGAATCTCCTGGAAACACCTCTTTCACCACTCCATCCTTCCCATCCTTCAGCAAGAGAGAGAGAGAGAGAGAGAGAGAGAGAGAGAGAGAGAGACACTCACATAAAAATCCTTCTTTAATTCTCAAGATTATGATTAAATGAATACTCCAGTGCTTTTCAACCTAATCTCAAATGTCAAAAATCTTGTAATCCATGGTAGTCACACATGAGCCACAGATGCAGTAGATAGAAATGGGAGTATTCCTTTAATACATCCAAACAGCAACAAAACCCCACAGTAGGTCAATGGCAAGGGTCTCACTACACATGTAAACCTGTTCTGATAACAAAACCACTGATACCAACAGCTAGAGAGATATCATTAGTATTATATACATTGATATACATACACAGCCACACACAATGTTAGAAATATTAACCTTATACACAAACACACGACAATGAGTGTGAAGGAGCCTGGGGAAGCAAGACACCTACTTATACACACACACACACACACACACACACACACACACACACACACACCTGTCCAGTAAGACAGAGCTCCAGTTTGCCGTCCTGTACTACGTAGATGCTGCTGTCTGGCTGTCCGGGTCGGAAGACATACTCGCCCTGCTGGAACTGCAGGAACACCATGTGCTTACACAGCTCCAGAAACAATGGCTTCTCAAAGTGGCCCAATACACTACACACACACACACACACACACACACACACACAGACACAATACAGAGACACATTTGATTTTGCATTTACATCAAGTAATTTCAAAAACTGCTCTCATTATAAAGCATATTTGACTTTCAAGATAACAATCACAACTGTCAAAGTGGAAAATTGCCCCAATGCCAACATTTCAATATCACCCTTCTCTGATTACAACCACGCCCCCTAGTATGCCCCCAGTGATTGGACAATGATTGCATTTCAGGGGGGAAACGTCTATGACACACTGCTGAAAGCGATATACAATGCAACCTGGAATTACATTCACTTCTAACACAAATTCTTGTGTTTTTTTATTGTTTTTCACTGAAGAGCTCAAGCAACACAGGAGCAACGTGATAGTTTTGCTATTAGTGTGATATTTTTTCTGCATGTCATGACCAATAGCATTTGTTTTTTGTATTTTACATTTGAATATGATCGCTTTTAGTTCCGGCATGGAATCTTCATCATACAGGAGAGCTGTGTCACTGTTTATGACTGAAGTAGAAAGCACTTATTTACCGCACGTTCTTTAGCATGTAGAGCACTTCGGATGGTAGGTGTGAGTTGGCGACATCAAACTCAGTGAGATCAGCCTCTAGCACTGAGGGAGGAGGTTCCTTCATCTGCAGGGTGGGCACCTCCTTCTTAAAGCGCAAGATCCTGAAAGAATGAGAGAGAGAGAGAGAGCAAAATGATGACGAATTTCCCTGATAACATCACCAAACAGCTCTGTTATTATTACTCTAAGTTTACTTTTTGGCAATATTGAGCATCTTCTGTTTCTTCTTTAGTCGTGGACGGGAGGAAGAGGACGATGACGTTCCGACTAAAGACGAGGTGGACTGAGAGACTTTCCTCATGATCTTCCTGCCATAGAATAAAACTTTGTCTCTTTTGCGGAAGCGGTATTTGGGGGCTTCTTGAGCTGCAAGGTCTGCAAAAGCACAAAAGCACAGAAGCGCAAAAGCCAGAAGATTACATCAGACGTCATTAGAAATCACTATAGAACATAAAAAGCAGATTGGAGTATTCTAGATAACGGGGAACTTCTGTTTCAGACACTCACTCCGAAGGTGGATCCTGCGCATCACAAAGAAGATGAAGGTGGCGATGAGGACTATGGAGATGCCAGCACCAAGCACTATTCCCACCATCTTAGAAAATAAAGAAAATAAAGATCAGGGTAAAAGAGTCATGAACAGAGAGTGGAGAAATCTGTATAGGTTACCACTGCAACGTTAAAGAATTTGGATAAAGACTTATGGAAGCATATGGAAAATTCCTGAAAACTATATAACCTATACTACAAAAAACTATACTACCTATACTTTAAAAATAGTGTAGTATATTTCTAGGTAAATATCAGCCACTGTTCTAGCAATATCATTATCTCCACTGGTAACATTAATCATGTAATTATTTTGGATCCAGTAAATCATTCCACCTTTACTACAGATGTTCACATTTGTTCCTCAATAACTTATGTAATCAGATATATACTAACCATGCTGGTCTGAAGCTGGTCCTCCACAAACGTCTTTAGATTTCCAAATCCCTCCTGCAGAAAAAAGAATATAGTTATAATATATAATTTTGGAAAATAATGATAAATATGCAGTAGTTCCAGCTGCAAGGCTGATATTAATGCACTTAATTCTGATATACAATATATGCATTTGTGACAATTTACACAGATACATGTATAGGCAAACACTCCATATAATCTAAGGATAATGATAAAATGTATAATTGTTGATATGGTGAAGCGTTCTGTAAGGATAAATTTAACATTTATGGAAGGAGTTTCCAGTGTCATGTCATCACGTCAGTGGACAGTGCTTTGTGGTTTCTCGGTAACACGACGTTCCACAACATTAAATTGTAACTATAGATGGATAAAAAGTTTGACAAGTCATTCTTCACTTAATAAACAAAAAATAGTAATTGTTGGCAAATTGCTGTGGTATATGAGGAATAAAACAATCAGGATGCACTGTTAGAAGAAAACTTAGAGGTGGTAACAGTAACTGCACTTCACCACCCTGTCCTTGAACATCATAACTGTTTCTCCTCCATCCTCTTCCACATTCTCTCCATAATATATTTAACCATTTCTGCTCAGCCCTCAATCCTTTCACAGGCTCCTACGCACGCATTCCTGCCCTTATCTTTCCATCTGTCATTCTTTTCTTTCATAAACAACTCTCCATACATTGCTAACAGAAATATGAACTAGTTACATATTTTAGTTTTGCTTTCCAGAGCCAATTTTGGTGCAAGAATGCAAACTTGAAAGCAAAAGTGACTGACTTTATTCCGGCATGCATCAGCATATTGCATATGAGAAATAACATGGAGACGGAGGTGAGAAAATAAGAGACAATGATAATACGAAAAAATAGAGAAGTGGAGAACGAGCAGTGAAATTCAAGCTTACATACTCATTTCATAAGTGTGTAAACTCCGATGAAATTTCAGCCATGTGAGTTTTCTTCCTAATGACATGCACTCAAGACATCTTATTATATTAATCATACCCATATTTGCCTTCTGCGTGTTTCAATTCACCATCAATCTCGTTCACTCTGCCATGTTGTCATGTTATACCAGTTGCACTGAATTGTGCAAGAGGAAGAGGCCCGAGAACAGATAAGCATGGTTATCTTGCGACACTTGGGCTGCTCCTCTTCCTGTATCTACTTTGTAACATAAACTATTAAATAAGGACATCAGCAATGAAAGGACATTTGGTAGAACGCAGTCCTGTGGTCATGCGATCACATCTCCACCAATCAGCTTTCAGAAAGCAGCAAATCAAACAAAATGATAAAAGGTGTGACTGGATGAAGAAAAGAAAGAACATCTGTTAGTACAAGGAGTAGAGGAGTAATCAGAAGGTCAGATGGAGGGAACGATGACAGCTGGTCAGCAAGTGAGAGGACAGGATTCAAATGAAAGGATTTTTTTGGGAAATGCAAAGCCATGCAGGTGTAAAAGGATTATGTGAATTCCATTTACTTAAAGGAATATGATGCATGAGGGAGGAGTGAACTGTGTGTTTGAACAGATATCTGGTGTAAAACTGTACACAGATTAGGAGTATGAAAATGAATCAAAACCTCGAAAGACAAATCATAATTGTACTTTTACACAGGCTTACACATTTATATTTCTGTTCTAATTTAAAAATACAGTACTGAACTAGGGCTGTTGAAATTGCTTTATGTGAAATGCTTAAAGGATGTTTGCAATTGCAACTGGCCAAGAAGTTTTTGAGAAACAAGCAACCAAAAACAGAACATGGGATTTTAAACATTCAGGGGTTTTGTATTTGAATATGTAAATATAATGAAAATGTAATTTAAATAGTATATGAACAGTGACATTCAGTCTAACAGCTGTAACGGAAATATTCTCAGTCTAGTGTTTTATATTACTATGACAGTAATGGTCATACTGGAAAAATGACACCATATGCTACAGTAATCAATACAGAAGCGCTGTGAAAAACATTGAAGTGCTATGTCATTAGTCCGACTTAATATCTTATTATTTTGGTATAACAGATATTGTGTAGTTATTTCAACTTGGTGTCTCGTTTTTCAAGATAATGTGTTATTATTTTGACAAAATATCTTGTTATTTTGACTTAATAACTTGTTATTTAGACTGAACAACTCAATGTTTCAAGATATGTCTTTATTTCAACTTAATATCTCATTTTTTCAAGATAGTGTCTCATTATTTTGACAAAATATCTTGTTATTTTAAGACAGTAGTTTGTTATTTTTACTGAATATCTCATTATTTCGAGTGTGTCATTTTGACAAAATATCTTATTACTTTGAGAGTGTGTCAATGTTTTGACTTAATATGTCATCATTTCAACTTAACAACATTATTTCATGCTCACCGGTGGTGGGTCTTGGGACTCTGGTCCCGAGGTGCTCTGTCCCATTTTAACAGTGGCACTGCACAGAACTGGTCCATGAACAACTAGCACTGCAAGATACACACCCGGTAAGGCACGGGGCATCATGCAACATGCCATCACATGCAAATCAGCCACATACATGCACAGTCTCAATTTTGCACTCAATATCTGTGTAAATAGTACTTACTGTTACCTATCACCCCAACTCCATATGTAGCCCTGTATCTACACATCACATCTGTTCTCTTCCTGTCCATTTATAACTCTACCAGCTAAGGTACGCTGCCGACACCGTGATGGTCGAGGCAAAACGTCTGTGATTTTGTCTTATGTTTTGGATTATTGCTTTGCTGCAGGACAAACTCACTTTTTATTTTTGACATTTAAGAATTCTACTGAAATAGCTTTACCTATTTTCCATTTAAAAAAAAAAAACATCGGGTTGCAAACTTTTGCCCTTGAATGTGGATGGTGTCGTGGGTCCCAATTCCTATATTTATCTCTAGAGTCAGGACCTGTGTACCCTGTCCCCGGACTGATGGGTGATCCAGCAGAACTACAGACTACAAAGTTTGTCAGGATTAACATGGCTGAACCTGATTTACTGCTCCAGATAGTATTTTACCTTGAACATTTGTCTCAACATGGAGCAAAAAGCCAGGCAGACACTCCTGAAAAAAGCTATTTTGAAAATAGCACTTTAGTACAGCAAGCCCAGTTTCAAGAGAAGTTCCAAGCAGGCAGATTAACCTACAACCAACAATTTACCTTTTACAGAGTCTGAAACCCAATCTAGGCTGACGCCAATTGCAGCAGATCTCAAAGGTATACTCATGGACAGGTGGTCGCTTCTCCAGAACCTCTGTCTCTTGAAGGCAGCTGCACGTACTCCAGTGATGGTAAAACACTGATGTATGGCATAGACTCTTTGCCCTGACGAGTCTGTTTCCTGTTTAGCTCTCTTGATCTGGTATTGCAACACACTTATTCTTTACCCTTCATCCCTCTACATTCACCATCACTCAGTCATTGCCAGTGACATATCTACCACACCTCTATGTTTGACTGAAGCATATGTTTGACATTTCCTGCATTTTCCTTCTGAACTTCGAAGCAAATCACTTCAGCTCAATTGCTGGCTGGCATTGGTGCTCAAATTACAACCCATTAACAATATCTCCACATTACAGTACATAACTGTAGACTGCATTCAGTGTCTGAGGACACCAGCTTAACACAATATAAATCACTTTTTAAAACAATAAATCAATTACAGTGACCTCAGTGAAGAACTACACTCATTATATCTTCATGGCAGAAGCTTTTATACAAAGTGAAGTAGAAAACAACCCAAGCATGAACGTTTTAAAGGATCTGACAGTCACTGCAAAAAAAAAGTTTTAACCAAGTCACCAGAAACAAGGGCAAGATAGTTGTAGGAATAAAAAAGGGCTTACGTCAAGGCTTAAACAAAAAGTCTTTCCGTACTGCGCAATGCAAGAGAACTTTTGGAAAACTGGAACTGGGATTTTTCCATTAGCCAGTACCAAACATTCTAGCTGTATAGTTTTTCATACCTGCTCAACAAGGTATGATTGAGGTATCATTAACTGTACAGCTGGAACATTTGGTACTGGCCATTGGAAGTATCATTTTACAAGCTGGCTATCCAAACAACCAATCAAAGGAACCATAATAATCCAAGCACTTCTTCCATGCTGGTCTTAATAACGTTGCTTCAAACCAAAAAGATGATGTAATCTCTTTTTCTGTCACCACTGTGTAGTTTCTCGTGTCCTGTTGGTGAGAAATGAACTAGAATCCAAGTACCATTGGATCCTGGTTGGAACAGTTCCTGTTTTTTTGAATGTGCAATGAGAAAATGCACAAACATGGGGGCTAATATTTAGTAACAGACACTAGTCACAAAGCAGTGAGTCAAATTATGAGTGATACAAAGAAAGCTAACTCAGAATAATAATAGTAATAAAATATTAATAGCAGTAATCAAGTAAAGCTCACATACATGTAATAAGAAATTTCTGTGACAGTATCTATCATTGAAAGTGGTATACAAATAATTTTGAATCAAATATTTATATAATCACATATATAATATGTGTATAATAGTATATATATATATGTGTATGTTCACAGATTTTACTAGTTAGCTAGCTAACATGAGTTAACCTGACACGGTTTCTGAGAGAACTTTTAAACCATATTCATAGATTTTCATAATCTTCACTGCTAGCCCTGGGAAACTAGCTAACATGCTAACCTGACAGAATTAATAACAGGGTTTTTTTTTGTTTTTGTTTTTTTTTTTTTACATTAAATGTTGACAATCTTCACTGCTAACATTATCTAGCTAACATGAGCTAACTTGACATGATCTCTGACAGGATTTTTAAATCTTCATAAATATTCATAATCTTCACTTCAATTGTCAAGCTAGCTAACATGAGCTAACTTGACAGAATTTATGAAACGGGTGACAAACTGAAAAAGAAAACAGATGTAGATTAGTAGTGTGTGTGCATGTCTTGGCAAAACAGATATAAGGTCAGCTCCAGAACTATTGGCACCCTTGATAAAGATTAGTTAAAAATGTCTTGAGGTTAAGCAGCTTGATCTTACACTGAGAACATGAGCAAAATTTTAATTCTAATTAAAAAAAAAAAAAAAAAACTTATCAATTAATATATCTTTATAAACCAAAACCACATGTCACAATTATTGGCACACCTGTGTTTGGTACTTTGCACAACATCTCTTTTCCAACATTACAACACTGATTTGTCTATAACACATCATGAGAGTTCAGAGCGAATACAGAGCAGGCCAGGAGGTTATGAATAACACCAGCCCTCTGTTTTAACAACAAACAGGGTGTGCTTCATTCTCAGAAAGGATACAAAGCTTTAAACTTTTCATTTGATGATGAATAAAGCTGTGAATGTGATGGTAGCACACCTTCTGACAGCCTGACCTCTTTACAAGCCCAACAAGTGGTTAATAAAAGATTTGATTTGAATCTGAATCCTTCCATTTGATAACACAACAAGCAGTGCATTCCAGGAAAGCAGCCTCATTGGCTGAAATCACATAGTGCATCATTTCACGTAACTATATCCAGCTCCAACCTGCCTGTCTACTGCTCACATTATATTCCTGTACTGTTTTGTTTATTCTGATTACGAATGTAAGGGCAGGTTTATACTTCTTCACTAAAGCATGTATATTTGCATACTGATACTTAGTACTGACCCATGCAAGACTCACACAGGGGCGGGGCTGGGAGAAGTGACCAATCAGCGACAGCTCCCAAGATCTTTATTATTCACCTTTATAAAGCAATATTTCATTGAAAAATCAAGCAAAATCTTTTTTCATATAATCTGCTTCGAACCAGGCCTGGTTATTAAGTAATGCTACACAGACTTGCCAGTGTGATTTAGGACAAAGTGTGATTTATTGTAATCTATTAAAATTAAGAAAACCCTCACTGTATAGCTGAGTATTGTAACATCATGGAGCGGCCATCTTGGACAACAAAAATCACTTCATTTCTTTAGCAGACTTTGTTATAGATTCGCCCTTAGACTCATTCTCCAACTCCAACTTGTAAATACAGACCAATAATGTTAATTTACCTAATCCTTTATTTAAAAATAGGATTATATAGCTTAACACTGTAGTTTGAAACAAGTATGAAAATTTAGGAATGGCTGAGATAGAGTTCTAGTTCATGTTCATTTGCTTACTGACTCTTAGAAGGGGTTTTATGGGAAAGCACAGCTATCCACTCTTGTCTGTGGCTCATCGCTTTCTATGGAGAAAAATCTGAAAAATCCCAAACTCTCCCAAATCTAGTCATCTTTAATATTGAATAGCATGGTATCAATGAATTAGAACCTTCATCAAAAAAACGTTTATGATAATATAATAATGATAAAATTACTGGCACTGTGGGTAGCGTTGCTACCTCACAGCTCCAGGGTTCCCGGTTTGATCCTGAGCTTGGGCTACAGTATGTGTGGAGTTTCACGCTCTCATGTGGTGGACTGACTACACCAAACTGCTCCTAGGCTTGAATGTGGGTGTGTCAGTATTTGTGTGCATGACTCCGTGCGATGAACTGGTGTCCCATCCTGGGTGTATTCCCGCCTCCACCCTGTGTTTGTAGGATAGGCTCTGGGATATGCTGTGGAGCCATTATTCAAATTCTGTTGAAAGATGTTGCAACAGCAAAAGTAAACCAAAATAAAATGATGTACAGGGAATGAGTTGAGAATGGAAAAATCCACTCTGTGGTGTCATATCCGGGCTCGTGACCCGTGCCAGGATTGACTCCTACCTCATCTCAGACTGTTGAACTAACACCATCAATGTGGTAAAACATGAGCACAGTAGGAGTGTGTGTGCGGCACTGCGGGTGTGTGTGTGTTTGGTGTGTGTGTGATGTGTTTTTCCTGCGCCACTGCGCTATTTGCGGCAGAATGATGCGGATCAGCACCAGTAACCTTTGACCTGCTGTTAGCTAGACAGCTATGCTAAGCATGCAAAACTGTTTTTTATCAGCAGATAACACCATAACAACACCCCGGAGTGTGTACATAACATTTTAGTAATACATTTTAATACATCCGGTAACATCACAAGTTAACAAGAGCACGCGCGATGAAAGATTTCAGCTGGCTAAAATCTTAGCTTTTCATTAATTCAATCTATTATCTATAAAATAAACCGGAATAGCAATTTAAAAATAACCCCGTTCTTTATTTAAATTATATTTTTTAAAGTGTAAATAAAAGTGTACATGAACGTACACAGCCTTTTCTGTTTATATCAGATGTTAGCTTGCCCGGGCATCATCAGTAGTCCACCGAATCCTAAACAGCTCGCTCTTACACACACAGTGCACTATATAGGGCATACAAGCCAGTATTTCACATCCCTCAGCAGTGCACTAGTACACACAATACGACCTGTTTGGAATACAGCCATTGTCATGCACATACACAGCTTTCTCCAACGATCAACAAGATACAGCTTGTAATAATTTAGAGTAAAATCTACTTATTTAGAGTCAGTAAAGCGCTAATTATTAATGTATAGCTGTCATACGCGCTAGATAGTTAATAAACAGTGTAATAGTGGAGAATGTTAGGTTTTTTTACCCTACCTGAACCTCGCGTCCCCTTCTGTCAAACAACAATTCAATACCGGAAACGTCCACATGCAAGACTCCTCCCACATAGGGGCGGGACTGGGAGAAGTGACCAATCAGCGACAGCTCCCGCGACCCTAACCAATCATTATTATCCACTTTTATAAAGTAAGGTTTCATTGAATAATCAAGCGTATAAAATTTAGCCCAAGTGTAGTTCATCAATTTAGGCATTTTTGGTGTCTGGAGTTATCTTACAGTGGAGCTATGAAGCTAAAGCAACTAACAAGAAGCAGAAGTTTATCTCACTCAAAATACCCCCCCAACACACCCATGTGTATACATATATATATATATATATATATATATATATATATATATATATATATATATACAAAGTGTGATTTATTGTAATCTATTAAAATGAAGAAAACCCTCACTGTATAGCTGAGTATTATAACATGGAGCAGCCATGTTGGGCAACCAAAATCACTTCATTTCTTTAGCAGTTTGTTATCGATTCGCCCTTAGACTCAGACTCCAACTCCAATTTGTAAATACAGACCAATAATGCTAATCTACCTAATCCTTTATTTAAAAATAGGATTATATAGCTTAACACTGTAGTTTGAAACAAGTGTATGAACATTTAGGAATGGCTGAGATAGAGTTCTAGTTCATGTTAATTACATTAAGCTTTAGCTCTGATGCTAAATAAGCAAATGTCAGACACCAAATGTGCCTTAGCTGATCACTTACACTTGGGGTAAAGAGAAAGATTGTGTACTTTTTTTTTTTTTTTTTTTTTTTTTGCTTAACCATCACTTTAATCTAGTTATGGAAAGAAAACAACCTCAAAATTATAATGGGTTTGACTGATGGAGACATTATTCTTTACTGACAGTCAGAGGTCGAACTGTAAAATAAAAAATTCAAAGGTGAGGTTTGGTTCAAAAAAGAAGGTGACTGCAAGTATTAGTTTGGCTGATGCCAAAAATCTAGCTACACTGGAAAACCCATATGAACATACATTAGTTAGCTACTCATCCTACTAATGTACTTCTTTCATCTACAGTAAACACTTCATCCTGGTCAGGGTCACAGTGGATCTGTAGCCTATCCAGGGAACACTGAGTGTAAGGCGGAAATACACCGTGCATAGGATGCCAGTCCACGCACACACACATTCCCACACTTATTCACAGCTAAGGGCAGCGTAGCATAGCCAATCCCCCTACCAACATGTTTTTGAGAAGTGGGAAGAAACCACAGAACCCAGAGGAAACCCACATCGATATTGGGAAAACACCCAAAACTCCACACAGGCAATAACCTGCGGGTTGAAACGGGGACCCCGGAGCTATGAGGTGGCAACACTACACTGCACCACCATGCCATCCTGCTAATGTAATGACTTAATTAACTGGACATAGCATAATGAATTAATCCTGTTTTGCTTTGCCACAAACCTCCTAAGTAAATCCATGGCAACGTAGTGTGTAAATCTACTCTATAAATGGAATTAAAATATCAATTGCAAACCATCTTAAATGATATAATAACACTAATCTAAAGGAGATGTTAGTTTCATTCAAACCTCAAACTGATGCTTGCCGTGAATGTTAAAAGATTACCTGATGCTCAACTTGTATCTGAAGTTCCAGCTATTATCAATAAAATGCAAGCGAGTGCAGTTTTTAATCTTGATCTTGCAAAACATAGGGCAAACTTCACATGCTACAGGTAAGTAAAAGTACAGCTGATTGTCCTGGGCCATTTTATTAAATGATATGTTAGACTTAAAACTGTTTCTAAAAATCTGTTTTGTATGAGGCATGAATTACTTTCTTCCACTGAGACATCAATAACCAGTTTATTCAACAGGAATGGAGCTGATTGCTCAGGGGTAATTACACAGACCTGTGACCTAAATGCAATGATTAGATTACAGGGAACAGACAAGTAATACACTACCTGTCACTCAATACACAGGGTGAATCTGGCACCAGATGTGGATTCAGACGATTCACAGAGGATAAAACGCTAATCAGATATTGCAGTATGTGACTGTAGTTTTTGCTAGAATGCTACAATGTACAGTATAATGTGGAGTTTTATCCTGTTCTCCACTCTGTTACTAAACACAGCTAGTCTGCTGATTAACAGTCTCTAAACAATGATTAGTGATCATGTCATAATGTGCTCACTAAGCAGTGTGTATATCCACAGCATGCCATGTTGCAATCGAAAAACAAATACGCACCAAAAGTAAGTGAACCCTTCCCACTGCACAAAGGTAAAACTAGACCCTAAATGAAGAATGAAAGAAAAATATCACATTATGATGTGATGTTTACAGACTGTACACATTTATTTAAAGAAACTACAGGTCAGTGATAGGCTTGTGTGGCCAGTACAGGTACTTTTCCTTGTCCAGCTTGGTCTCAGGGAAGGCAGCGTTCAGGTCTTCGGTGGTCATCTGATTGAAGGGAATCATGTTTTTGAACTTCTCCAGCTGTGAGGAACAGAACAGTGATACACCGCTCTCCAAAAGTGTCAATTAAACATGATAATATTTATTACCAAGCAATGGGCCTGATTTATCAAGTCGGATATGAAAAAAATTATTCATAAACCATTTGCAGGAGCATTCACTCAAGAAACGTGGTTTGGAAAAATGTTTGTATCGTATAAGAGCTCCTGAGTTTGTATACATTCACGTCTAAGTAGATTCCCTAACATGGACCTCAATCAACAGTCTTCAAATCGTATAATTGCTGTGAGTTACTGCAGTTGTATATACGCATTATGTCAAGGTTCAGTAGCTTATTCATTTCAATTCACACACAAATTAAATAGAAAAAATTTTGTGAAACCTGGGCATTTCATATCAATGACCTGAAAGAAAGCAATTCAATACAAATCCATGCATTAAGACAAATGTATGAAAAGAAATGGCACCCAGTTGATGCAGGAAGAATTATGTGTGTCTGTGGTATCCTGGAAGATTGAGTTCAAGCTGCATTTCTTTCACCATCCAGTTATTATTTTGTCATTTTCAGCTCTCTATAAGCTTTGCTTTTTATGGAGTTTTGTGGGCGTGGCTAAATGTAAATAGTCTGTGCCTTGAACACACTTAGTAATTTGTGGCTGATTGGAATTTTCAACATACGCACGTGAATATGTAGAAGCTTTTTTTTTTTTTTATAAATCATGAAAACACTTAGGTTTTAAACACAGCTTTTACTAATCAACTGCTAAATTAAGCCCAAAGAATGAAGAATGATTACGGTAATTAGCGACGATATACCTCTTTCTTGTAAGCAGCAATGTGGGTTTTGGAGGCCTCGATGTAGGAAGCAGTACTTTTGTTCTGAACAAAACAAGGCAATAGGCAAGTTTGTTAGAGTGGTATACATTTGCAATGTCATTTTTGTAACCCTTGTGTAGCAATGCATAGTTAGGCAACTGCATTTACTGGATGATGCAGATTTAGCCTCACTGAATTCTCTAGTAAGTCACACTCTTAGTATTCATTTAACTGATGTTAATATAATATAATATAATATAATATAATATAATATAATATAATATAATATAATATAATATAATATAATATAGTACAAACAGATCGAAATTAGCAACACATCTTGACTAAGTACAGCTACGGCCAGTAAGAAACAAGCTATTTAATCAATTCATTAATCAGACCAGAGAGGGAAGATTAAAATCTGTGAAAACTCCCTGTTCTGACTTAATGTCTCTAGCTCTGTACCGTAGCTAGTGTCTGCTTCATCAAGCTGCCTTCAGGTAAATAAGTTACATAGATAATTGTAAATGTAAGGCTGGGCTGTTCTGAAATGTGTAGCCTTTGCAAACGTTGGGTCAGTAGGGGCAGTACTATTATGAAAAGTGTGCCCTTTGCCAATGTTGGGTCAGTGGGGGAAGTACTATTATGAAAAGTGCACCCTTTGCCAATGCTGGGTCAATGGCAGTAAGGCTGTTATGAAAAGTGCACTCTTTGCCAGTGTTGGGCCAATGGGTGCAGTACTGTTATGAAAATTGCGACCTTTGCCAATCAGTCAGACTGACTGAACATAAGGGCTGTATCCCAAATGACATCCTACTGACTCTAAAGTAAACCTCATAGAGTGTATAAGCCAGTATTTATTATCCTAAGTAGTGCACTTGCCTAGAGTACGAGAGCATTCTTACTGGGAGCTCAGCCTCCCTAAGCGTTACTCTCTAAAATCTCTCTTGGTTTACTCTCCACTAACTACTTCAAATAAAACTTTTTAATACCTTTTAAAGTGGGATTCTGTGGGATTCCACATGGAAGTGAATATACACTCACTGTCCACTTTATTAGGAACACCTGCACACCTGCACATTCATGCATTTATCTAATCAGCCAATCATGTGGCAGCAGCTAAAAATCATGCAGACGCAGGTCAAGAGCTTCAGTTAATGTTCATATCAAACATCAGAATGAAGAAAAATGTGATCTCTGTGACTTTAACCATGACATGGATGCTGGTACCAGATGGGCTGGTTTTTGAGGATTTCAGAAACTGCTGATCTCCTGTGATTCTCACACACAACAGTCTCTAGAATTTACACAGAATGGTGCAAAAAAAAAAAAAAACATTGAGTAAGCAACAGTTCTGTGGGTGGAAATGCCTTGTTGATAAGAGAGGTCAGAAGAAATCGGCCAGATTGGTTCAAGCAGCCATGAAGGACCATTCGCAGCATTCTATTCAAACTCTAAATCCCAGGAGATCAGGAGTTTCTGAAAGACTCAAACCAGCCCATCTGGTACCAACAACCATGCCCTAGACAAAATCACAGAGCTCACATTTTTTCTTCATTCTGATGTTTGATATGAACATGAACTGAAGCTCTTGACCTGTATCTGCATGATTTTTTGCATTGCACTGCTGCCACATGATTGGCTGATTAGATAACTGCATGAATGTGCAGGTGTTCCTAATAAAGTGGATGGTGAGTGTATGTGAAATTGTAGAGAGCCACTTAGTTTGCAACCCAAAACCTTCTGAAACTTGTGGCCAGAAAAGTGTACAAAAGGTATCAGATGCTCCATATCCCATGAGCTGGACATTTGAGGCTGAGCCTGTGGTGTATTCTGTATATAAAAGTGTCCCATTTTCTCTTTCTAAAAATCCACTACGTCTCCATGGTCTTGTACAATAACGAAGGGAAATAATTACAAGGCTAAAGTTGCAGCAAGCACTGATATATGCACTTCTTCATGGTACTAATCATTTCACCGCAGACTGACTGCTGAAACAAATTCTCATGAGGCAACTCATACAAAAAAAATGAATAGTACAAAATACAACTAAATTGGATTTATTATAAATCCTGTGAATATTGCAAAAGACCAGATAACAACTTATTCAAGCCTGCTAATATGACTAAGGATGAATAAGCACTAGTGAAGGACAGTAGATAATATGATTTTTTTTTATTTTGATCTCTCGCCTATTATGTTTTATTCATTGTTTGTAGCATTGATATTGGATGATGTATAAATCAGAGCATTGTCACCAACACTCATAGATATTAACACACACACTGTTAGTTTGACTCTTGTCTAATCTAGGTTTGGATATTTGTGTTACTCAATCATAAAAATAAAATACTGTGCACCACTGGTCATGATGCATATGTTAAATATGCATCATGACCAGTGGTACATTCAAAGCCTGAAATTGTCCTGTACTATTGATTTCATTTTGCTTCTGTTTTAATTGAAATTTTAATAAAAGTTTTCTGCCAATAGAACAAGACTAGAAACACACAATAATCTAATAAGAAATATTATATTTTTACTTGCTATTTTTTTCCACTGTAAACCAATCTTCTATACAGTTTTATTTTATAATAAAATGTTCTGAAATGTTTATTTGTGTAAATCTAAATTAAAGATTTTCTCAAATTGTCATTTGTGCAGTGTTACTGCATCACATGATTATTTTGCCTGCTAGTTTTGTGATTTAAAAGCACGGTTCTTGATTTTTAGAGGCCTCTGCTGCCTGCAAGGTGAATTGCATTCATCCTTTTTCGGAGAAGGAGCAGAGCTCAACAGCACTCTTATGGTTGTTAGAGAACCTAAATTTTGGTCACAAATGTGTAAAGATAAACCACATGAAACTTTGAAATTTGATGATTTTTACAGGTTTTGAAATGCTTTCACAAACTGAGCTCTAAAAATACCTCTGTCTATGTCCTTAACATCAGAAAAATCTGTCCTGTGTAGATCACTTGAAGAAGGCCAGCACATCTGGACATCATGTTAGTGTAGGTTTCATCTGAACTTATGTACTATAAGAAATCAGACAGGGCCATTAAACTGCAATCAAGCTTTATTTTTTTCAGGGATGAACTCGTGGACATTATTTCACCCCTCCTAGACACCAGGGGCAGTGAAAATCAATCAGTTACCTTCTTGTGTGTGTGTAAACATGCCAAGACTTCAAAAGTCACAAAATGAAGTAAGACTCAGTAAGAACACATGTACACCATATAGCTCATTAACTGGTGTCAGTTGACACCTGTCTTCTGTCATGCCACAGTAAATGTATCTTTAATGTTTCTCTGTGTGATCTCTGTGACGCCAGCTAGCTTTGAGTTGTTTTCCCTCATTAGCATTGCTAGCTATATTAGCTTCACTCATGGCACTGGTTGCAAGTTAACTTTGCGGCCTGCTTCGTGTTGCTGCTCAGTGGCAACACTCACCTTTCATTCTCCTGCCGAGTTGGTTTCTCCCTCGGCACCATGTCCTCCACAGTGTCTAGCCTACCACTATTCAAGCCAGTGCTGCTAGTGGTGGCTGAGAGGTTCTCTCTTGCCATACCGCACACTTATTCCCTTAAACCCACTTTATTTAGCAGGACTCTGCATACGCGCATACTGGGGCTGTACTCGGGTTCCCTCCACTCTTCCGTCATCTCTCCATGTTATCTACTCGAATGTGATTGCCACACACCCTCCCTTTACCCTTTACCCCCCAAACCTGGTTGAGTGGGTTCGCCCTCACTGTGCCGTGCGCTGTTCGCTGCTGAGACTGCTACGTTAGCAGGATAACACCGTATCGTTTACCCGTCATTCTCCACACTGGATCTGGTTCTCTCTCTCTCTGTGTTTGTGTGCTCAGATGTTCTCGAGAGCTTACGATATTGCATCACGTATGGCCTGCAGTGGCAGAACCTTAATGTTTCTACTGCTAGGACTGGAACAAACACTCCAATCTGCTGTTGTCGCTCCCATTGTGGGGAAGCTGATCGACACCTAAGTATTTATACATAAGTCAAGTGTGGTTTCCACTTCATGACTGACATAATTTATGACTTTGATGGAATGTTTTTCAGCACACATGAAGGTATTGAGGAGATTCTCACCGACCCTGGCGACCCCTGGCTGCTTTTTTTTTTCTTTTTTTTTCTTCTGTAAGGAAGGAACCTGTAGAACCAAAAGTGACAGATATCCTCATTTAAATATCATAAATACTGACCTATATTTTTTCTTCAATTACTTGCATTTAATATTGTTAGTAGAGCAATCTGTTTTGTAGAACTCAGTATTCAGTACAATCCACGTGCACTAGACAAAATGATTTTACACTCACTTAGTTCACTATATTTAGGTCTATTCTGTTGTTCAGCACTAACCTGGCTTCAGAACCAGTCATGTGTGAGGATCTGCTTGAGGGTTGGTCGTCTTAGAGGATCCCGTTCCAGGCACCACCTTATCAGACTGCAGGAAGCTGTGTGTGCAGTAGTGTTGTTAAAACAGACGATTAGTTACTGTAACTTCTCTTCATATTCATAGTTTCTGTCAGTTAGTCATTTTTTAAATAATTCTAATTCTATCTATGGAAGTTTAGAAGTTTGATATGGAAGTTTTCCAGCTTTGTGTACAGGTTTGAATGCAACGAGTCTGTATTTTCTCACCTTTAGACAGATCTTTAGGGAGGTGCAGCTTGCCTTTAACAATCTCGACGCGTTCATAAAAAGGCTCTTCTCCACACAACAGGCTATACAGGAGTACACCCAGACCCCAGACAGTAGCAGGTTCCGCCTCGTACTTTTGTTCGACGATCCATTCAGGTGGGAAGAAGATTGGAGTGCCTGAATGAAAGACAGAGAAATAGTATCTTCAGTAAGATCACAAAAATGATCCACCACCAGATTCCCATCAAATCTACTCATCTCTGAGGTGCAGTTACCCGCATATTCCGTGTAGGGGGTGTCCTTAAGTAGATCACCACAGCCGAAATCGATCAGCTTCACTTCCAGGGTGTGAGGGTTCAGGAGAATGTTTTCTTCCTTGATGTCTCGATGGAGCACACCCCGGTCTCGGCAGTGACATGCAGCTCGAACTACTTGCTCCATGATGATCTGAGCCAGAGATTCAGACATGCTTTTGTGTAGACGTCTACAGTACTTGTAAAGATCAACGCAGGGGTCGGGCCGCTCCAGGACCAAGATGAAAGATGTGGGTGTCTCGAACCATTCCAGCAGCTCTATCACATATGGACAGCGAGGCGGCTTGCACACAAGCTCCATTAGCGCCACCTCAACAGGGAGTCTGCGTGTGTCACCGGGCTAAAAACCGAGTGCATGTGGTTAGTATTGGATTGGATAGAAATGCATGTGAAGTCAAAATCAAGCTGATCAATTTGCAGTTAAAATATTTTTTTAAGTAAGTCATAACAGCCATCCAATGACGATTTGAATGCAGCTGTGTTAAACAAAGTAGATAATTACTTAAATGATAAAATGAGAAAAAAAATCCATAAAATGCTGTTTGTTTGCTTTTTAATTCATAATCTATCACCCATCTCTGTATCAAATAAAGGTTTTACTTCCACACGGCTCTCTGACCACCCTGTATGAGGTAGTTGATTATCATGTCACATTTCACATTTTAATACACTTTCCCACTTCATATGTTTTTGTCTAGAAAGTGTTTGTCATCTGGAATATCATAAAAGTAAACAAAGTTTACTTACAAGAGTGATAAATGGTTCATATTCTTGCTTGAGTGCAAATTTAATGGCCACCTGCAACACAGAAATAGATCATTAGCTACATTGCTATTATTTACCTTAGTACAGTTTTCATGTGTAGCCTGCTGACAAGCTAACCAACGTCTGCCTATACAAACTCATATATAAATATAGGACTTGATTTAATGTAGGGCCAAGATATTATTACTCAGAAAACATGTAATTGCCTTTTCGTGGATGTTATCTGCTTGACAATGACCATACACAGCTAAAATTCTAAGCTACTGGACTGACAAACTGATTCTCTCAAGTGTTCGGTCATTATTACTGGCAGGCCTAAGCTAATAAGCAGTAATAACAGTTTCCTACATTCCCCACAATGCCAGTCGACTACGTGCTGATAGTGGCACCAGTGAGAATTCATCTCTACCTAAAGAGAGCAATGCAGCGATGCTTTAGTCCTTTAGTCTGTCCAGCTCTCTCACCTCCTCACTTGTACACTCCACTCAGACAGATCAGGTTTTAAAGCTACAATTTTCATGCAAATATCACGCTCGCCATCCCGTAGATTGTTAACTAGCCGAGTCTAGTGTATTCCTTCTCCACTACTTCTACACTAGATGAAGTTGCTAAACATGGTGAGTGAGTGAGTGAGTGAGTGAGTGAAAGAATCTTTTGCTCTTTTGTCAGCAATACCTGTCTCTTATTCCTTATGACGAGAGCATTAAATTTTTTTTATTCCATTAAACACAACTGTAACTGTGCTAGCAATGTCTCCCTGTGACATCAGGGCAGCAGACAACCATTAACTTCTCACAGAAATAATGAAAATACAGCAACAACCAACAAATTAGCACCAAAACTGCTTGGTACCTCACAAATATTTCAGTCTAACCATAGTTAAGGGGTTTCAGGGTGGAGTTTTCCTTTAAGAATAAATTAAGTAGTTATTAGATTCATTGTTCAAATGCGTACAATAATTTCTGGTTGTTTATTGTAGCATTTAGGTATATAAAAGCTACACATATACAGTCAAAAAATGTCATCTTGATGATAAAAACAGACAACGTTTGATACCTGATACATGATTGTATCACTGGGGTCTCAGTAATATGTCATGCTCTACAGGTGTTGTATTGCGTTCAGTAGTGCAAGTTAACTGTATATGTGCTGATATTCACCTTTTTCCCATCTGACTTCCGAAGGCCTGCATAGACGGCACCGAAGCCTCCTTCTCCCAGCAGATTTCCCACAGTGTAGCGTCCATGAAACTTTGCTGTTAAAAAAAAATTATACAATAATTTTTTTTTCATACAATGTAAACCATATTTTCTCATATTTTCAGAGATCCAGCTCTGTGCTATTCCCACAGGTAACAACTATTATGACTCCAAAATTTTAGTAATATGAAAGGTGTGACTTTTGACAGACCGTTTCGATAAGAGTTGATTCTTCTTTTGGGCTCTGTTCTTTTGGGCTCTGTTCTCTTTTTTGTCTCCTCAGGCTGAGGCTCAGATTCTTCATGAGGAACATCCATCCTTTTTCTTTTCAGAGGATTCTTCTTGCGTTGTGCTCTAGTGAAGTAGCAGGATGCCCCTGAATCTTTCTCAGTCTTCACAGGATTCTCTTCTGTCTCTGTTCTCCTCCTTTTTCTTGGCGTCTCCTCAGGCTGGTGCTCAGGTTCTTCATGTGAAACATCCATCCTTTTTCTTTTCAGAGGATTCTTCTTGCGTTGCGTTCTAGTGAAGTAGCAGGATGCCCCTGAATTGTTCTCAGTCTTCACAGGGTTCTCTTCTGTCTCTGTTCTCCTCCTTTTTCTTGGCGTCTCCTCAGGCTGGTGCTCAGGTTCTTCATGTGAAACATCCATCCTTTTTCTTTTCAGAGGATTCTTCTTGCATTGTGTTCTAGTGAAGTAGCAAGATGCCTCTGAATCGTTCTCAGTCTTCTCAGTCTTCACAGGGTTCTTTTCTGTCTCTGTTCTCCTCCTTTTTCTAGGCATCTCCTCAGGCTGAGGCTCAGATTCTTCAGGAGGAACATCCATCCTTTTTCTTTTCAGAGGATTCTTCTTGCATTGTGTTCTAGTGAAGTAGCAGGATGCCCCTGAATTGTTCCCAGTCTTCTCAGTCTTCACAGGATTCTCTTCTGTCTCTGTTCTCCTCCTTTTTCTTGGCATCTCCTCAGGCTGAGGCTCATGTTCTTCATGTGAAACATCCAACCTTTTTCTTTTCAGAGGATTCTCCTTGCTTTCTCTTCTAGTGAAGGAGCAGGATGCCTCTGAATCATTCTCAGTCTTCTCAGTCTTCACAGGGTTCTCTTCTGTCTCTGTTCTCCTTCTTTTTCTTGGCGTCTCCTCAGGCTGGTGCTCAGGTTCTTCATGAGGAACATCCATCCTTTTTCTTTTCAGAGGATACTTCTTGCATTGTGTTCTAGTGAAGTAGCAGGATGCCCCTGAATTGTTCTCAGTCTTCACAGGATTCTCTTCTGTCTCTGTTCTCCTCCTTTTTCTTGGCATCTCCTCAGGCTGAGGCTCAGTTTGTTCATGAGGAACATCCATCCTTTTTCTTTTCAGAAGATTCTTCTTGCTTTCTCTTCGAGTGAAGGAGCAGGATGCCTCTGAATCATTCTCAGTCTTCTCAGTCTTCACAGGGTTCTCTTCTGTCTCTGTTCTCCTCCTTTTCCCTGGCATCTCCTCAGGCTGAGGCTCATGTTCTTCATGCGAAACGTCCATCCTTTTTCTTTTCAGAGGATTCTTCATGCGTTGTCTTCTAGTGAAGGAGCAGGATGGCTCTGAATCATTCTCAGTCTTCACAGGGTTCTCGTCTGTCTCTGTTCTCCTCCTTTTTTCTGGTTTCTTCTCGGGATGGAGCTCATGTTCTTCATGAGAAACATCCATCCTTTTTCTTTTCAGAGGATTCTCCTTGCTTTCTCTTCTATTGAAGGAGCAAGATGCCTCTGAATCATTCTCAGTCTTTTCTGTCTTCTCATGGTTCTCTTCTGTCCCTGTTCTCCTCCTTTTTTCTGATGTCTCCTCTGACTTGGGCTCAATTTCTTCATGAGAAATATCCATCCTTTTTCTTTTCAGAGGATTCTCCTTGCTTTCCCTTTTAGTGAAGTAGCAGGATGCCTCTGAATCTTTCCCAGTCTCATTCACAGGGTTCTCTTCTGTCTCTATTCTCCTTTTTTCTGGTGTCTCCTTTGGCTGAAGCTCAGTTTCTTCATGAGGAACATCCATCCTCTTTCTTTTTAGAGTATTCTCCATGCTTTCTCTTCCAGTGAAGGAGCAGGATGCCCCTGAATCAAGCTCAGTCTTTTCTGTCTTCCCAGGGTTCTCTTCTGTCTCTGTTCTCCTTCTTTTTTCTGGTGTCTCCTCTGGCGGGGATTCAGGTTCTTCATGAGGAACATCCATCCTTTTTCTTTTTAGAGTGTTCTCCTTGCTTTCTCTTCTAGTGAAGGAGCAAGATGCCTCTGAATCATTCTCAGTCTTTTCTCTGTTCAGGTCATTCTCTTCTGTCTTTGTTCTCCTCCTTTTTTCTGGTGTCTCCTCTGGCTTAGGCTCAGGTTCTTCATGAGAAACATCCATTCTTTTGCTTTTTAGAGGATTCTCCTTGCTTTCTCTTCTAGTGAAGGAGCAGGATGCATCTGAATTGTTCTCAGTCTTTTCTGTTTTCTCATGGTTCTCGTTTGTCTCTGTTCTCCTCCTTTTTTCTGGTGTCTCCTCTGGCTGGGGTTCAGGTTCTTCATGAGGAACATCCATCCTTTTTGTTTTCAGAGGATTCTCCTTGCTTTGCCTTCCAATGAAGGACCAGGATGCCTCTGAATCATTCTCAGTCTTTTCTGTCTTCTCATGGTTGTCTTCTATCCCTGTTCTCCTCCTTTTTTCTGGTTTCTCCTCTGACTGAGGCTCAGTTTTCTCATGAGAAATATCCATCCTATTTCTTTTCAGAGGATTCTCCTTGCTTTCTCTTCCAGTGAAGGAGCAGGATGCCCCTGAATCATTCTCAGTCTTTTCTGTCTTCCCAGGATTCTCTTCTGTCTCTGTTCTCCTCCTTTTTTCTGGTGTCTCCTCTGGCTGGAGCTCAGGTTCTTCATGAGAAATATCCATCCTTTTTCCTTTTAGAGGATTCTCCTTGCTTTGCCTTCTAGTGAAGGAGCAGGATGCCTCTGAATCAATCTCAGTCTTTTCTGTCTTCTCATGTCTCTCTTCTGTCTCTGTTCTTCTCTTTTTTTCTGGCGTCTCCTCAGTCTGAGGCTCAGCTTCTTCATGAGAAACATCCATCCTGTTTGTTTTCAGAGGATTCTCCTTGCTTTCTCTTCTGTTGAGGGAGGAGGATGCCTCTGAATCATTCTCAGTCTTTTCTGTCTCCTCATGGTTTGCTTCTGTCTCTGTTCTCCTCTGTTTTTGCAGTGTCTCCTCTGGCTGGAGCTCAGTTTCTTCATGAGACACATCCATCTTTTTTCTTTTTAGAGGATTCTCCTTGCTTTCTCTTCTAGTGAAGGAGCAGGATGCCTCTGAATCATTCTCAGTCTTTTCTGCCTTCTCATGGCTCTCTTCTGTCTCTGTTCTCCTCCTTTTTTCTGGTGTCTCCTCAGGATGGAGCTCAGGTTCTTCATGAGAAACATCCATCCTGTTTGTTTTCAAAGGATTCTCCTTGCTTTCCCTTCTACTGAAGGAGCAGGATGCCTCTGAATCATTCTCAGTCTTTTCTGTCTTTTCATGGTTCTCTTCTGTCTCTGTTCTCCTCCACTTTTCTGGTGTGTCCTCTGGCTTGGGCTCAGCTTCTTCATGAGAAACATCCGTCCTGTTTGTTTTCAGAGGATTCTCCTTGCTTTCTCTTCTAGTGAAGGAGCAGGATGCCTCTGAATCATTCTCAGTCTTTCCTCTGTTCACGTCGTTATCTTCTGTCTCTGTTCTCCTCCTTTTTTCTGGTGTCTCCTCGGGATGGAGCTCAGGTTCTTCATGAGAAATATCCATCCTGTTTGTTTTCAGAGGATTCTCCTTGCTTTCTCTTCTATTGAGGGAGGAAGATGCCTCTGAATTATTCTCAGTCTTTTCTGTCTTCTCATGTTTCGCTTCTGTCTCTGTTCTCCTCTGTTTTTCCAGTGTCTCCTCTGGCTGGAGCTCAGGTTCTTCATGAGACACATCCATCTTTTTTCGTTTCAGAGGATTCTCCTTGCTTTCTCTTCGAGTGAAGGAGCAGGATGCCTCTGAATCATTCTCAGTCTTTTCTGTCTTTTCATGGTTCTCTTCTGTCTCTGTTCTCCTCCTTTTTTCTGGTGTCTCCTCTGGCTGGAGCTCAGGTTCTTCATGAGACACATCCATCTTTTTTCGTTTCAGAGGATTCTCCTTGCTTTCTCTTCGAGTGAAGGAGCAGGATGCCTCTGAATCATTCTCAGTCTTTTCTGTCTTTTCATGGTTCTCTTCTGTCTCTGTTCTCCTCCTTTTTTCTGGTGTCTCCTCTGGCTTAGGCTCAGTTTCTTCATCAGGAACATCCATCCTCTTTCTTTTTAGAGTATCCTCCTTGCTTTCTCTTCTTTTTAGGGAGGAGGATGCCCCTGAATTGTTCTCAGTCTTTTCTCTGTTCAGATTGTTCTCTTCTCTGTCTGTTCTCCTCCTTTTTTCTGGTGTCTCCTCTGGCTTGGGTTCAGTTCCTTCATGAGAAACATCCATCCTGTTTGTTTTCAGAGGATTCTCCTTGCTTTCTCTTCTAGTGAAGGTACAGGATGCCTCTGAATCATTCTCAGTCTTTTCTCTGTTCAGGTCATTCTCTTCTGTCTCCTCGGGCTGGAGCTCAGGTTCTTCATGAGAAACATCCATCCTTTTTCCTTTTAGAGGATTCTCCTTGCTTTCTCCTCTAGTGAAGGATAAGGATGCCTCTACACAGGTCTCGGGTAAAAGTGGGTCTACTCAAGAAAACATTTAAGAAGTTACTAAGGCTGGCTGATGATAATGTACAGTAACTGTGTATCACCATACACTGTTGTTTAAAATGGTTATTCAAAAAAGACACAAATAATGGAATTTAAAGAAAAAAAGCTAAATAAATCAGATTTCCAGAGTATTCACCATTCTCTGACTGGCGGTGTTACACTTTTATTGATATGTTTAACATCACCTAAACCAAGGAGTCAGACTGATATATATATATCGCTATTATAATGACAGCTACAGTTGGTATTAAGCCTCCATTTCTATTTCATATTTATAAATAAATTAATGATATATATCATAGATTAAGTGATATTTTGATATTTTAAAATGTATTTGAATCAGTTTTTTCCTAGGGTTATTATATAATCACTTTTTTTTAAACCTACTATGCTCTCAGAAGGTGATGAGGACATGTCCCCAGCATCCTCAGCGTTACACCTGTGCTACAAACCCCAATTTGTATTAAAAAAAATGCTTTATCTAGATCAGGAGTGTCTCTAGTCCAGGAAAGCCACTGCAAAGTTGATCAATCTACTTCATTTAACACAACTTCAACTAATTAATCAGCTAATTAGCAACTCTTTCCTGATCACTGAGCAGAACACTCAACTCTGACCCCTCTCTCCTCCCAATCTTTAATAGTGAACATTTCAGTCAGCAATAGTTTCTGTATAAAAAAATTAGTTAACTTACCGTTTGATGGAAATTTGCCAGCCTCCTCCTTTTCCTCCGTAGCAGAAAACAAATCTGTAAAGAAATGTAAAGCTTTCTTCATAGAGTCCATTCTGTAATCAGCAGGAACTAGTGAGATGCGAGCTGTCCAAGATGCAGCCCAATTTATGAAGGCAGGGCTCTGTGACGTCATAATGCAAGATTTCTCGAATCGCGATGCGTCACTGCACCTCACTGACAGTGGCCTAACCACAGCGTGTATGTATGTGTGTGTGTGTGTGTGTGTGTGTGTATGTGTGTGAGTCCGGATAGACTGAAAAATAATGTCCCAACTTTAAAAAACAACAATCAAACGAATCAATAATGTTCTTCTGTTGCATCTGGAACCTTTTCTAACTCCTTTACTGTAAGAGTGTAGACTTATTTAAATAAATAAATAAATAAATAAATAAATAATTAAATAAATAAATTCATCCCCACTGCCATCAGGCTCTACAACACCTTAGCCAATGGCAGATGACCAATCACTACTCTCATTACTTTACTACTTCACTACTTTACTACTCTCACTACTTTCTTTCTTACTTATCTACAAGACTACCTGAATTTCCCTTCGGGGATTAATAAAGTTCATCTTATCTTATCTTATCTTATCTTAAATAAATAAATTTAAAAAAAAAACGCTTCAGTCAGCAATAGTTTCTGTATTAAAAAAAAGTGAGTTAACTTACCGTTTGATGGAAAATTGCAAGCCTTCTCCTTTTCCCCCGTAGCAGAAAACAAATCTGTAAAGAAATGCAAAGCTTTCTTCTGTAATCAGCAGGACTATAGTGAGATGCGAGCTGTCCAAGATGCAGCCCAAGTTGAAGTACTGCGTCGTAACATCCGCTGCACGCTAACCACCATGTGGTATATGATGTGAAATGTGAACTGTACCTTTTGTAAATAATTTCCAGAGCATGGTTTACATCTTTTTTTTCCCACTAAAAAACTCCGGCAGGATATTTGTCAGTTCATCTCCAACTTTTTGAGCTATATTTTAAAGACATTTTGTTTGGATTGTTCATTATTGAGAAGCTATATAAAAGTGCATTTTATCTCTGTAACTTAATTATTTTGTTAGCAAAATATTTTATCCACAAATGTAAGGTATTAAAAGTCACCCCCTTTTCTCTCACTTTCATAAAGATATTAGAATTTATATTAACTCTTTTTCCACTTCCTGTAACAGAAAAGCTGCCAACTACTAAGGTAGTTTTTGTCTATGCCTGTAACCCTGGCTTCTTCTTTTGGTTCATATGTCATGTTAATAAATGTTGAATTAAAAAAAAACAAAACAAAAAAACACTGTGTGTGTGTGTGTGTATGTGTGTGTGTGTGAGTCAGGATAGATAATGTTCTTGTGTTGCATCTTGAACCTTTTCTAGCTCCTTTACTGTAAGAGTGCAGACTTATTAAAATAAATAAATAAATAAATAAATAAATAGTTTAGTCTCAGACCTTCTTAAAAATGACCCATCTGCCTTAAAAATGTGCCAATAAAAATGTTTCTGTAGTATTAAAAATGCAGTAATGTACATCCAATGATCTTTGTTTATGCATTCCTGATTTACTTAAGTGTATTGCTGCTTGAATAAATTCTGGAAAAACAAAACTTTTCATAAAACTGCCACTGACTTCATGCAGTGCATTAGTTCTGTCCCAGGCGCAGCTTCACTGTGATTGGTTGGCTCGCTTTTCAATCAGTCCAAAATAACCAGTAGCCTGAAACCACTATTCATAATAATAATAATTATATATATATCAGGGCTTGTGCAAGCATTGAGAAGGATAAAATGTGTTAGAGTCCTGATGCTAAGTTGGTTAATTATTATATTAAGCTGCTTTTTTATATCACTTTCCTGCTTTGTTGATGCTCTGTTCTTGTGGTGTAGGAGAGGCAAGCAGTGGCAGCACCAGTAGAGATAAGGTAATTGACCTTTCGGGATGTTCACAGGAGAGAAGACAAGTAAAATCATTCGTAGACTTATGGATGCTTTGAGATTTCTTGGATGTTGGTGAGGTGTGTCTCCGCAGGTTGTAGGATGGTGGTGTTGGATGGAGGACACAGGGTATGTACTGACAGCTGTGTCTCCTTCACTTTAACTTTAACTTCACTTTGCTACACCACTGCACACAACCAGATACTGATATTGTGTTGTTTAAGATTTGGGCAAATATTTACAAAAACATTTTGGGACAGTTAAGCCCTATTCGGATAGGATTAGTTTATCTGGGGACGTCTAATAATTTTTTTATGTGTTTCCTCAGTGATAAAAATCTTGCATCTGGACAGCAGTAAAATTACCACAAGAGGGCCGAGTTTCTAGTGGGTTGTATTTTACTACGAACCCGGATGTTTGAGTCAGATGATCACACACCATTCACAACATGGCGTCCAAGTTTTAGACTTCCAGTACATGACTGTGTATATATATATATTTTTTTAATTGCCGAACAATTACTTTAATCTAGTTATGGAAAAAAACACAACCTCAGACACCAAATTACACTTTACTGACCATCAAGGGTCAAACTGTAAAAAAAATTTAAAGGTGAAGTTTGGTTCAAACAAGAAGGTGACCACAAGTATTACCCTGGCTGATACCAAAAATCTAGCTACACTGGAAAACCCATATGAACAAGATACTTATTTGGCTAGTTGGCCTACTAATGTAACTTATTCATCTTTATTAAATGCTTTATCAGGTTTGCAGTGGCTCCAGAGCCTGTGCCAGGAACAGTGGGGGTGCAGGATCACCAGGCATGCACACATTCACACACTCATTCAGACCTAGGGACAATTTCTGATCCACCAACTCTCATGTTTTGGGAGGTGTGAAGAAACCAGAGAACCTGGGAACAAAGGCAAAACTAGACCCCAAATGAAGAATGAAGGAAAAACATGACATTATGACTGTACATATTTATTTAAAGAAACTATAGGTCAGTGATAGGCTTGTGTGGCCAGTACGGGTACTTTTCCTTGTCCAGCTTGGTCTCAGGGAAGGCGGCGTTCAGGTCTTCGGTGGTCATCTGATTGAAGGGAATCATGTTTTTGAACTTTTCCAGCTGTGAGGAACAGAACAGTGATACACCGCTCTCCAAAAGTGTCAATTAAACATGATAATATTTATTACCAAGCAATGGGCCTGATTTATCAAGCTGGATACAAACAAATTTATTCGTAAACCGTTTGCGGGAGGATTTACTCAAGAAATATTATTAGAAAAAAATTTTCTATCCTATGAGGGCTCCTGAGTTTGTGTAAATATACGTGCAAGCAGATTCACTAATGTGGACCTCAGTGTGGACCGAGCTTATTAACTTCAACTGCGCACACAAAGTAAATAGTAAAAATCTGCCATTTCACATTAACTACTTGAAAGAAAGCAATTCAAAACAAATCCATAAATTATGACAAATAAGAATAGCCAAAGAAACGGTGTCCAATAAAAAGAGGAAGAGTTAATGTGTGTCTATGGTAGCTGATGTGCTGCAGTGGCTGAGCTGCATTACTGGAAGATTTAGCACAAGCTGAATTTAGGAGGTGTTCTTTAACCATCTAGTCATCATTCTGAGTCATTTTCAGCTCTCTGCGAGCTTTGCCTTTTATGGAGTTTTGTGGGCGTGTCTAAATGTAAATCAACTGTTCCATGGAAAAACTTGTGAGTTTTGTAGGAGGCAGTTCTTTTGTTCTGAACAAAACAAGGCAAGAGGCAAGATTTGTTAGAGTGGTATATATCTGCAATGTCATTTTTGTAACCCTTGTGTAGCAATGCATAGTTATGTAACTACTTTTACCTTACTGAATTCTTCAGTAAGTCAACAACACTGTCTTAATATTCATTGAACTGATTTTAATATGATAATAATAATAATAATAATAATAATAATATAGTAGTATATAGTATAGTATATTATAGTACACTGAGGATTTTCATAAGTGCATGTGACTACAAAATGGAAAAACTTTCAAAATAGTGCATGCTATTGTACATTAGTCAACTAAAATCAAACTTTAAAGATCCAATGACATACAATTCATACTTACAAAAGGGCAGATAAGCTGCTAACATGATTGAATGGTGATGCTTGTTACCTTTTAGTAATTAGTTTATGGCTATAAATTAGTTCAGCATGGTTATATTTTGTTTAATAGATGAGATTCACATACTTGTATTTGGAAGGTTTACTTAATAATACTTTATGTATGTAGAAACGAGGTAACTGTATATCATAGAGTGGTAACACTGTTTGTAGCCAATGATATTGGAATGACAGAATGGATATCAGTGATACTGTTTATATCATGATTTAGTTTTTAATATCAATCTTGACCATCATGCATGTGTTCTGAGGTACACATTTGTATTTCTGCCATTTTGTGGTTGCTTGGCAACAATTTGACACAGTTGTTAATTTCAGATATGATTAAATGTTGTTGGTTGTTGTACTCACTGCCTCTGTCTCCTGTGCATTGATGGCACTGGTCTGAGTATCTACTGGCTGAGGAACCTTCAAGGCTGTGAACTGCAGCAAACACACACAGACATGAACAAACACCACTTATTACTAATGTACACTAATAAGACAACAACGCAGTATATTAATAGGACATTGATATAAGTGTGTCAATTTGTAAAGATTTTCAAATACTGCTGTTGATAAAACCTACAAGGTAAATGATTTATCTGGAATATTGTATGAACAATGATATTATATGATGATAGTGTGATCCCCGTGATCAAAAACTTGCTGTGAATGAAGCGCCTCAAACTTAACCATTTTGACTCACATGCCAGTGCAAACCCACCAATTAGGGACATTCAGCTAATATAGTGTGTCCACATGACAAACTAAATAATGACAAACAGCAAACTAAAAATGATTTGGAGTGATTTATATACCTTTAATGGGATATTAACAGCATATTATTTTTGCATTGCTGCTGCATGTTCTCCCCGTGCTTCAAGGGTTTCCTCTGGGTACTCCGGTTTCCTCGCCCAGGTCAAAGACATGTGTTGTAGGCTGATTGGTGTCTCTAAATTGTCCATAGTGCCATAGTGTGTGCGATTGTGTCCTTTCCATGGATTGGAACCCCACCCAGGGTGTCCCCTGACTTGTGCCCTGAGTCCCCTGGGAGATGCTCCAGGCTCCCTGCGACCCTGTGTAGGATAAGCGCTAAAGAAAATGGATGGATTTGCTCTCTGGTTTGTCTCATTGTGATTTACATGACTGACAAATGTAAACATTTTGATAGTCTCAGATTCTTGGCTGACAGAAGTGGAACCTGATGTGGCCTTCTGCTGTTGCAGCTCATCTGGCTCAAGGTTTGACATGTTTCTGAGATGCTTTTCTGCTCACCACAGTTGTACAGAGTGGTTACGAGTTAAGCTCGAGCCAGTCTGGCCATTCTCTGTTGACCTCTCTCACAAACAAGGCCTTTCTGTCCTCAGAACTGTTGCTCACAGCATTTTTATTTTACCACATTATTGTGGATGTCAGTTTTGTATTTATGAAAAAAAAGTACCTAAAAGTTTGTAGTCAGTTGTCGTATAACCGTACAGTAAGAGAACACTGTGTTTTTAATTTTCTTGAAACGTTTAAGGAACAGCACTAACCAAACCAAAATTAAACGTTCCCACAACGTTATGAAATGGGTCCCCCCCTCCCCCAAAAAAGAAAAAAAGAAAAAAATTAAAAATTAAAAAAAATAAATAAAAACAGGTGTGAACCAAATGCTAACATTAAGGAGATGTTTCATGTTTGCCGGGTAAGCTGCAAAAATACTAATTTGTATAAAAATTTTTTTTTTTACATTTTTTTTTTTATTAGAGTAGTTTTTAATTTTCTATGCTCCATCCTAAAAAAAAAAATCGAAGATTTTTAAACAAACAGGAAGAACATCGTTTGACACCGGATGTAAAAACTCTGAGACTCCGCCCCTATGAGTAGATAAACTCCAGCCTGAGTGTGAAAGTGAATAAGCTTATTAAGATACACAGAAGTTTCGTCTCAGTCTGTGGAACAGTGGAACAGTGGAACAGATAATCAAGACTTTCAATCAAGAAAAGTTCAGAAATGATTCTGAGGACTTTGTCGCGGGTGTTCCTCAGGACACGTGACCTCAGCCGGCTCGCGCGACGCAAGAGCACTTTAAACTCGTGTTTTGATGAGAGCGGTAAAGCGGGTCTCATCCTCAAGTCTTCATCCACGGACATTTTCCAAAACCTGGCTCTGGAGGACTGGATACATGAGCGTGTCGACGTGCAGAGCCGGAGCATCTTGTTGTTGTGGAGGAACGCTCCGGCGGTGGTGATCGGGAGGCACCAGAACCCCTGGCAGGAGTGTGACGTGCAGCTGCTGAGGCGGACGGGAATCCCGGTGGCCAGGCGGCGGAGCGGCGGCGGAACCGTGTACCACGATCTGGGCAACATAAACATGACTTTCTTCACCTCGAAGAAGAAATACGACCGCATGAGGAACCTCGGGGTCGTGACCGGGGCTGTGAAGGCGCTCAGGCCGAATCTGGATGTCTGTGCTACAGAGAGGTTTGACATTATACTTAACGGGTGTTATAAAATCTCCGGGACTGCAGCCAGGCTGGGAAGGACAGCCGCCTACCATCACTGCACCCTGCTGTGTTCCGCAGATCGCTCTGTCCTCTCATCAGTCCTGAAAAGCTCATGCACTGGCATTAAAAGCAACGCCACCCCCAGTGTGCCTTCCCCTGTCACAAATCTGTCAGACCACCACCCCTCTCTGAACCCCGAGTCCCTTATGGACGCCATTGCGTCTCGTTATAATAAAGAGTTTGACTTTGACAGTCCTGTCCTCACGGTCGACCCAGGATCAGAAGTGCTAATGCCTGGCATTCAAAAGATGACCTCTGATCTGAGAAAGTGGGACTGGGTTTATGGAAAGACCCCAAAATTCAGCATTTGCACAACTTTTGTGGTGGAGAACACCAACGTTGGACTGGAGATAGACATCAAGAATGGGGTTGTAGAAACATGCGTGATGGATGTACCCCATGACTGGCTGCCTGCAGACTTCGTGAAAGAGTTCTGCTCCAGTTTGACAGGCGTCCGGTTCTGTCCGAATGAGTTCGCTGTGTCTGTAGCAGCTTTCCTGAGAACTATCTCATCTTCACCTCAGCATGCCCAAAACACACTCAGCCTCTATGAGAACATTGTATCAGTAATGTAAATAAAATAATATAATATAAAAATAAAATAATATTTGAGTTGTTGCACATGATGTGTTTATGCATTCTCACTTATTTGTGTTGTGTGCCAAACAGTGCAAAGTACCAAACCGCACACAACGATCAGCTTCAGACTGTAAAACTCACACCATCAGCACTAACCACTTGAAATCCAAGCACCCGAGACACATGTTAATACTTGAGCCATGGATAAATCAATTAATATATATAACACACACAATATATTTTAGATAATAGACAGTACATACCTGTGGTCTGATATAATCCAATAGTCTTGTTGAGTCGAGTGCAAAAGTTTACACCCCCTTTGATGGAACATAGGCTTCTTTTATATAGTTAATCCACAAAGCATTTACTTAATGTTGAAACCCCACAATTACAGTAACTGGGTTTGTGGCATCAGTAATTAGAGAGCTTAAAAGTCTGACATGCTCAAGTAGATTTTTTTAAATGGACCTCATTATAATGGAAGGCCAGTGGGATCAGGAAAAAGCTATTATCTATTTTTTTTAGTCTTTATTAAGATCTAAACCAAAGTATATAAAAACACATCTCATATCAGGCATATCATTACCAAAGGTGAAAACCATCATTCATAAATAGGAATAAATACTGCAGAGGAGGAAGAGAGATTCACTAAAATCCTAGAAGATATGTGGAATGAAATATGATTTGATAAATTAGCAAATTAACAAAAGGTATTTATTTATTTATTTAATATTTACTTATTTAGTAATTAATTAATCAATTAATTATTTAATTAATTAATAAATTTTTATGTTATCATTATTTAATTTATTTTATTTAACATTTATTTATGTAATTATTTATTTTATGTAACATTTATTTATCTATTTATTTATTTATTTACTTACTTAATATTTACTTATTATTTATTCATTTAGTTATTTATTTAGTTACTTGGTCTCCTGTGGTTCTGTATAGCCCAGAACCGCTATTATAATCGGTCAAATCCCAAATCGCTCACTAGCTAGCGCACTGCTTTACTCGTAGCACTCACTAACATTTCCTACACTATGTAGTGCACTATGGTAGGGAAAAGGCAGTGATTTGGGGTTGTGCAACCCTTCAATGGGCGCATGCGCAGTGCTGCTCCAATCGACCATATGCGCTAAGCAGTGACTACACACAGCGGTGCTAAAGTGGGGAAATAATTACAGAGTAATCATGGGAAAGAAACAGAAAAATAAAGGAGATGACGGGTAATGTATATTTTAGTGAAGGACAGCAGTGTGATGCGCTCGTTGTGGAAGTGAAAGCTTTGTAAGAGCTGTATGAGACACGGTTAGATAATGTGATAATGTTAGCGCTCTGAGCCATGGGCTTCATGTGGCGGTAGCTAGTTAGCTTAGCCTCTGTAGCTAGGCCTGTGCTCTGACTTGACCAGCTGACGTTATACCGGCTTTAGGGTGTTTCTGTAAAGATGCAGGCGAGGAGTTTGAGATAGTATTTGACCTCTGAGAGTGTGTGTGTGTGTGTGTGTGTGTGTGTGTGGTTCAGTTATATGTCAGTGCTGTAGTAGGAGTGAGGAAAAGCATCTGCTCTGGTCACCTGATGTTCTCTCAGCAGTAAAGAGTAACACTAATATGAGTGCAGCATCATCAGTTTTCACTGGACTGCTGTATTGTTTGTACACCAACACACTGCTGTCCCTCTGCTGCTCTTCAGCAGCCCCTCAGCTCGTTTTCTGCCTCCATGATGTTGCAGGGACTTGTTTCCAGGACAGTCTCTGTGCTCAGAGAGAGAGGAAGTGCAGTTCACATGTTAAAGCGCTGTGACCTGACGGTAAGGCGTGTAATCTTTCTGTTGTGAGACCCAAAGGCACAGTCAGTACCGCCACCTCTTTTCAGGGGCAAGTAGCTAACGCGTGCTCAGAAGTCGCCAGATTGCGTCACGGACTAATTTGCATATTCATCGATTTCGTCGTGACTATTTGCATATAAGACTGTGTTGATATGAAAAATCAGGATTTTGCGAAGAAAGTAGAGTAGAGATTTATCAGAATCAAATATAATAATTATAACTTGTTATAGAAAGAGGCCGTCTTTGGTCATGAAACCACAAATTGTTTACGTATTTACACATACTATAATTAATATTAAGAAAACAGACAAATGTAAGCAGTGATAATGAGGAGTCAGGAAACAGACATGAAGGAAAACAGTTATGGATGGAATAACACTTATTGTAAATTTAGCCAAGAAGAGAGTTTTGAACCAAGAACTAAGAAATGCGCAGGTGGAACAAACACTGCAGATCAGTGATTGGCTGTCGGGAACACTGCCGATCAGTGATTGGCTGTCGGGAACACTGCCGGTCAGTGATTGGCTGTCGGGAATATTGGCTCATGCATGCACAACTCAGTCAGGCTTTACACACTGGTCATGAGTTGACCAAAGCCACTGTGAATGCAGGACATCTGCATAAAAAATAATCAGATTTGTTGCTAAATGGGTCTAAAAATCTATTGAGAAGACTCAAGTGATATACAGTCATGGGTGTAATGAACATGAATGAGGTGGATTAATGAGAAACTAAAAATAAACAGACTAAGTACACATTGTCCAACCAAATTACACAAAAGCACAAATGACTGAACCATTAGTTTAGTGGGTTTTTGTTTGGACGTCAGGGTTACAACATTTCTGTTTTTTTTGTTTGTTTGTTTGTTTTTGTTTTTTTAAATAGAAATCGTGAACGCTGCTGCCTGTCTGCCTTTATGTGTGTGTGTGTGTGTGTGTGTGTGTGTGTGTGTGTGTGTGAGTGAGTGAGTGAGAGAGAGAGAGAGAGAGAGAGAGAGAGAGAGATAGTTTGCCCCCTACATCATTCATGTTATGCCATCGATGAGAATATGAATTTCATTGTCGAGTAATTGATAGATATTAGATTTTACTGTTAGATATTAGATACTCAGAGTATCTGCTGACACTGATTTCTTTAATAATTATAGAAGGTGATGTGCTTAATATGAGAGTAAACCTGAAACACACATTGATGTCATACATAAAAACTACAGACTGAATTGGAAAATCTAGTCCTCAACATTGTTCATAGTGTGACTGTTTGCTTTTCCTGCTAACTTTCGGTCCCTGTCATTGAGGCAACCTTGTAGTTTTTTAATACAGGACAGCGTGTTACAGTTACTAAGCCGAATCCAGAACTGTCCTCACCCTGCTCGAATGACTGTGCCTTTTTCTTCTTTGGTGCTGGTGATGAAATCACTTACCATGCAACAGCAGTGTAAGAACTGGTAACTTCACTGATAAATCTTTGATAACAGCTAATTACTCCCATAGTCTCCAACGACAGTAAATTCATCTGTAATTTCTCTGCTGTTGCAACAGATTTTTATTTTAATGGACACACACTGATGTCACTAGCTAATTTGTTTCACCTAATTTTTTAAATCTTGCACTGTCTGGTAGGGATGCAGCCTGAAATTCTTAAATAAAAAAAAAAAAGCCCCAACTTTACTTTTATTTCATATTGGATTTGTTTACTATAAATACGGTAACTCAAATAACCACTCTTTACAACCATGTTGGCCAGAAAAGCATCTCAGACACTTGTATATCCTCTTGATGTGAAAAGCTACTTACAGCATGTTTAACTAGTTAAGTGAACGTTTTCCTTATTATACTGCCACACAGTTCGGTTACTTAGTACAAATGATGAGACAAAATCACTTCACATCACGTAAACCACCATTTTTCTATAAAAAGACAGAAAGGATAAAGGATTTTACTCCTTGTCACTATAATGAAATTTGGATCAAACCTAAATTAGACCCTGTTTGCTGCTTCCATTTCAAGCTCAACCACTGAGCCAACAGCTGTATGAGGTGGGGCAAGAAGCACCTCAGTTTGTACACTCATGGAGCAAAAATGAGCTTCGTTTAGCAACATCGAATCATTTCACGTTTACAGACACCGGGCTAAACCACAGTGAGACAGATTATGCCACGATACACCGCTGAGCATTGTTTTTATTTTTATTAAACAATAGCAATGTATGCCTAATTCAGACTTTCTGGAATATGAAATATTTGTAAATGCCACCTCATCCCTAATTAATACTTAATTTCCAGCCAGAGAATAGGCTGGTACTTGAAGAGTTAACCTCCTGGGATAACCATGCAACCATATTTCCCGTACAGTATCAGTCATTTTTATTAAAATATGAACAAATGAACTAAAAAAAAAAGATAGCTAATTTAGCTAATAAAGATAGCTAATTTTCTCTGAAGGTCTTGAAGGCCCTAAGGGTTTCCGTGTGTTTTGCAGCAGGCTGTATTTTTGCTGCTCATTGGAGTGAATAAATGTACAGCACAAATTTGTTTTCCAGCAGACTCGCCTTGCTTATCAAATCCATGTAGGATCCAGTCGCACAATGTGATCAAGCACCCTTCTGTCTGTCATCTTAATCTCACTATTATCCGTCCATTTATTCTTTTACTGGTGTGTGTGAGATTCATCACCCAATACGTGTGTGCTGAAAACAGCAGTTTAGTGTTTGTGTGTGCGTGTGTGTGTGTGTGCGTGTGTGTTCGGGTCCTGCCCTGTCCTGTTGTGTCTCGTGCTCTCCTCGGTGAGGTGCTTTCCATTGCTGATGCAACTGGATGAAAGGCTCCTCTATATAAAGGGCCCTATGTGTCATTTCCTTATTGCTGTAGGAGCTGCTGTAGGTAAGAACCTGTGGAACTTCACCTAGGCTTGACTAGTTTTAATGCTAAGTAAAAGTCTATAACTCTGTTAATCTTTCGGTCAGGTTTAATTGTTATGACTTGGTCTGATTTTGTATAAAGATGCAGTTCTTGAGATTAAAGGTTGTGCAGAATGTTTGCCAGGTGGCTTAAAATTATTATGATTTATACCACAGCGCTGTTGAGTTCTCCAGTCTGAGTGGTGAGAAGGTGTTAATTCATTTTCCCTAACAGAAGCTCTGACAGTAGTGCCAGCTGTAATTCAAACGTTTCGTTTATTTATATTAAAGCACTTGTTCAAATACATTATTGTTTCTAGAACAACCCATTCAAACATTCAAAACTGTGTTGGTATTTAACAAAGGAAAAATGTATAATTGTTCATATGGTGAAGGTTTCTGTAAGTACATGTTTATTTCAGACATATGGAAGGAGTCTCCAGCGTCAGCGCTTTGTACCAGTCAGTCGGTTTTCTGAAAGAGGAAAAGGCTTCAGGACAGAGGAGTTTGTGCTTTCTGGTTTCTTAGTAATGTGACAAACTGTGATTTTTGTCTTACTGACTTAGAGAGAGAGAGAGAGAGAGAGAAGAAGGGCTAATGGGGCAATTAATGTATATAGTTGTTATAGGAAAATAATTCACTTCAGGGTGAGAACAGTAACTCTGCGTTGCACTGGGCTGTATCACACCACCCCGTTGTTGATTATTTTATTCCTTACATGATATTGATAATGTGATTAAATCATATCAGAGTGTACTTTCCAGAGTTATCGTGGGTATCATCAGTATTTTTATAAAAAATTACTAAATTAATTTATGTAATTAGTAAAAGTATTGTCTTTTTTAATGCAACACTATTTTTTTGGTGTGTTAGCAAACCTGTGTGTGTGTGTGTGTGCGCGTATATATATAATATTTATATGTATGTCTGTGTGTGTGTATAAATTAATAGGATATAAATGATCATTTTTAAAATTACAAAATGCCCAGTTAGTAGTCTGTTGGTGAATAAATGACATTTCATTTGATATGTTTTGTCTAAAGTGCCAAAGACGACGGTGTTGACATTGATGCCTTAGCAGCTGAGATCGAGGGAGCCGGCGCAGCAAAGGAACAGAGCAAAGGCAAAGGCAAGAAAAAGAAAGGAGGGAAGAAAGATGACTTTGAGTAAGTGTTTCTGAGTCTCTGCTCTCTTCTTTTTTTTAACCCCCTAAAGCACTGTCACTATGGCTACATTCACAATGCAGGCCAAAGTGGCCCAAATCTGTTTTTTTTTCTTCAAATGTGACACAGATTTGTCACTTACACAGTGAATCTGACATTTTCAGTTCTGATTTGGGCCACTTTCATAAGTGGTTCTGAAAACCGATACATATCCCAAACATGGCAGTGCGACCTCGGTTTGAACAGGCAGATTGGAATTCATGTGACTTTTACGTCAGTCCACTCGATGTTCGTCATAATTTCATGCTACTGGTAGGGAACGCTGGAGGATAACAGTGAAGGAGGATTTCAGTGGCGGGATAGCGAGGTAATGGACCTCATAAACATTTGGGGTAATGTTGCTGTATGAGCAAAATTAGAAGGCGCAAATCGCAATCGCTCCGTGTTTGAAGAGATCTCGAAAGAAAGAAAGAAGGAAAGAAAGAACCTGGCTGCGGTGCCAAAGGAAAGTTAAAAGTTTAAAGAAACCAGTGACACCAGTCAAGTGGCAGTGGCTGAATAACATAACTTTTTTTTTTACAGCAAGCTTGAACGCATCACATAACACATTGTTCCTTTGCACATGAGGTTTAAATAAATAAAAGTTTAGGAGCATGATCTGTTTAGACTACTGTCAGATACAGGCCACCATGAAAACATAGTGGGAGCAGCCTAACAAAAAAAAAAAAAAAATCAAAATGGTCAGTAAATTGGATTTGGGCTACTTTTGCCCGCTGTGTGACTGTAGCCTATGTTTACTAATCCAAACCAGAGACAGGTGTTAGTCTAGTGCGCTGATGGTTGATGGTGGTGTTTTGCAGTGAGGATGACATCCTGAAAGAACTGGAGGAATTATCACTTGAAGCCCAGGGTGGAAAAGCAAAAGAACCAGCAAAGGTAACTCACAGAGTGTATAATATGCTGTGAAACTGACATAATGATCTCTGATGTTACAGGACATGGGTATTCAACTAAGATTTAAGGTCCAGTTGCCTAAAATTCCATGCCTCTAAAGAGCTAGATTATGTAACTAACATGACTGAAAGGTGACAGCAGTTACATATAAGTGCTTAAGACAGTTTGATTGTGTTTTGTAGTGTACTTTTTTTTTCTTCCAAAAATAAACAAGCCATGTTGTCAGATTGCTAAACAGAGGGAGCTGTGCTGTGTTGAACTATTGGCTTTTTTTTTTTTTTTTTTTTTTTTTTTTTTTTTTTTTTTTTTTTTTTTAAATAATATATACATCCTCTGCTCTGTTTTTTTCATGTATTTGTATTCTGCCAGTTGAAGACTGCGGTGTAGGAGATAAGTGTTCATTCCAGTAAAGCAGTCATATAACGTATATAAATAACACAATATTTAAGCCTACAGGTAGCATGGGGTGGATTGGAGAGCTTAGCTAATTAATTACAGTCATAGTGTTGTTATATGTTTTCACATAAACTCTTTTAGCCAGTCAGAAAGCCACAGGCTTGTCCCTAATGATCTCATCATCTTCCTCCCGCTCTGTCCAGAAATCCGACTCCATAGAGGACACCGAGGCCGAGCCAGCACCAACCAAGGCGGACAAGAAGAAGGCCAAGAAGGGCAAGCGTGAAGACGATGAGGGTGAAGAAGCTCCGGGTAAAGACGACATGGAGAACGAGAGCAGGACGAAAGGCAAAAAGGCACTTGCGGCTCCCGTTGCTGCTTCTGCTGCTTCAGAGTCTGACGACGAGTCGCAATCCCGACGCAAAGCCAAGGCCATCAAGAAGGGCGGGCGGAAGGGCGTGTCTGACTCTGAGGATGACGACGAGGAAGAACGTGCAAAGAAGGGCGGAGGAGGTGAAGAAGAGCAGTCAGATGACGACTCTCAGGCCGCACGCAAACAGAAGAAGAAGGCAAAAGCGAAAGCAAAGGCCGACAGTGACAACGACGATCCAGAAGACGACAGCTCCTTCAAGATGAAGACGGCGGCACAGAAGAAGGCAGAGAAGAAGGAGAGAGAAAGAAAGAAGAAGGAGGAAGAGAGGGCCAAAATGAAAGCAAAAAAGGAGAAGGAGGAAGAGACCGTTAAGAAGGATGCAGCCAAGCCTGCAGGAAAAGGTGCAGCCGCTCCACCCTCGGATGCAAAAAAGACTGAGGTGGAGGAGCTAGACGGGGCGGAAGACCAGGGCGAAGGTAAGGCTTCTTGTAATGCTTACTCACAAAACACGGTAGACATTCTTATCTTCATTGTTGTATATACCTACTATTAAACATTTCTCTTGCCAAATTTGCTTTGAGTGTGTTAATACAGATGTTTAATAGTTTTCTTGCCATTTAAGTTCAACTCCATGCCTAGGATTTAGAGCATGTAAAAAATTGCCTTTTCCTCAGATGAGGGCGAGGGTGAGAAGAAGAAGAAGGACAAGAAGAAGAAGAAAGGAGAAAAGGAAGAAAAGGAGAAGAAGAAAGGGCCGAGTAAAGCTGCAGTGAAGGCCATGCAGGAAGCCCTGGCTCGGTTGAAGGAGGAGGAGGAGCGAGCCAAGAGGGAGGAAGAGGAGAGGGAGAGACGCCTGGCCGAGCTGGAGGCGCAGAGGCTCGAGCAGGTTAGTCAAACACAGCTCTGTGTGAGAGCCAGATTTTGGAGAAAGCTGGATACACTATACATGTTCCACAAGCTCCACAAGCCTACCCATGTGTTTAAACCATACATCAGTCATATTTCAGAAAGTTTTTCTCCAGTTGTTCAAATGTCACTGGTCTTGCACAGAGATAATGACTGCCGCTCCCAAATGTTTCCTCTCTCACAGGAGCGACTGGAAGCAGAGAGGAAAGAGAAGAAGAAGCAGAAGGACAAGGAAAGGAAGGAGAGGCTGAAGAAGGAGGGCAAGCTCCTGACCAAGTCCCAGAAAGAGGCTCGAGCCAGAGCTGAGGCCACGCTCCGCGCGCTGCAGGCCCAGGGTGAGAAAGAAAGGCACAGAAACAAAGAATGAGCAGTAACAGGAGTGCATTTTGTACACGAACATCTCTCACATTTTAGCTGATAACAGTGTATTTGTCAGCATATTTACATGTATAGTATTTTTATCCAAATGCAGTCTCTGCACGAAAAAATCGCCTTAGCTCTGGGTGTTTCTCTAATGAGGTCAGTTGTGCTGATCCAATTTAGTAGAAGTTATCTTGGACCTTGGTGTCTGCTGAGAACGTTCTAGGAGACCTGGTTATGAAAATGTTGCAAATAATAGTAATGTTTTAGTATTATTTAATCAGATAATGCATCTCAGAAACATTTCAAATGAGTAGTCTCGAAGCTCTGAAATTCAGAAAGTCATGGACAGCATTCCAAAACTTTTTCAAAGTTTTTTTTTTAACCAAACACTTTGTTAAGCATGCTGTAAGCTTGTTAGTGAACAGCTTGGTGTCAGCTAAATAACTTAACGCTCAGTAGTGTCACATACACAGCAGTTTGATGAAAAGTAACATTTTGCAGCACATATATAGTATTCGAACATGTATTTTTTCCTGGATAATTCCCGTCACCACCATATAGCCCTGTGATCTTTATTTTATATATTATTACTATTATTAGTAGTAGTAGTATTGGTATTATTATTTTATATATGCAAAATAGGCAATATTCTGCACTTCAAAAGTTTTGTACTGCTTAAAATGATCTGTATCGTGCAGTCCTGGTGCTACACATTATAGCTTTTTGTATGCATGTTTCCTTTTTTTCTTTGGTGTGATAAATATGTCTTTATGCTCATTCTCCTTGCTCATTGTTTAAGGTGTTGAAGTGCCATCCAAAGACTCTATGCCAAAGAAGAAGCCTGTTTACTCTGACAAAAGAAAAAAGAAGCCAACAGCACACACTCCTGAAGGTAATGTTTCCTAAAACTGTACAGTTGTGTTCAAACCCTTGCCTCGTTATATAGTGGAATATAGCTGTTTATTCCTGTTTGTTCTGCCAGAGACCTCAGAAGTAGCTTCACCCACGTCGGAAGTGGCTGAGCCGATCGCCATGGCGATGGACGTGGACGCTTCCAAAGAGGAGCCAGGTAGTTTTGCACACTTACTCTTTTTCATTCCCGGGCTGATGAGTGCAGTATTTCAATATTTCACACAAGGGCAGGTTGTGAATATTTTCGGTTTCTTTTTGCAGAGGCTGAAACTAAGGCTGACAGTGCAGACCTAGATGACTGGGAGGCCATGGCCAGTGATGAAGAAAGAGGTAAGACCACAGACAACTAGATACACTTCCAGGGTGCTTTCACATGTGCGCCGTTTAGACCGTTTAATCTATCCTTTGTTTTACACTGTGCAGACCAAAACAACTGATATGAGATTGCCTGAGCGAGGTAGTCCAAGCGAACTCTAAGAAAACAGTTCAACCCTGAATTGACCCAAGTGCAGGAAGTTAGCCAAATATCCTGTGTATTATGTGTTATAGGCAGCATTTAAAAAAAATTTTTTTAATAGATATTACCTATTCACTCACCCGCCAAGTGCAAACTGAACCGAATACCAGTGCCGAAGTACTGCAGCAAAATGGCATGGACTGGACATGCGAGCCAAAACAAACGAGATACAAAACACAATAATTTATGCTAGTTATTTATTATTTAATCACATATTTAGTACCAGCACTGTTCTCCATTTCGTAATATTTCTACATGTATTTGTGAAAGATTTGTTTACCTTGTCCTTGTCACTTTATTTTTAACCGATGAATGGAAGAGTACATTTTTCAGCCCTTTCATTTTTTTTTTTCTTTTGCTTTTTGGTTTGGTTTGTTTAATTATGTGCAGTGTAAAACTAAATGCATAGCAAACGAACCAAAAAACTATCCATATTGCTCTGAGTTGAACTCTGACTAATAGGTGTGAGAGATTTGTCTTGAATGTTTCTTACTCACAACAGTCCCATTTTAATACTTTTCCTCGATTCAGGCTTAAAAATCTGTATTGAATATGTGATTTGTGATGGGTAGGTGGGTGAGTAGGTAGGTAGGTAGGTATGCCAGGCTTTCTTCACTGTCTTCACTATAAAAATAGTCCAAAAAAGTGATTCTTGGATTGTTGAAAGGTTTTTAATCCAACAAACTGCACTGTACCATAATTATAAATGTGGACTGTTTTAATTTTAACCTATTGTTGGAGAAACTCAAAATTACGAAACTCAAAAATAACATTGTAAGGGCATTATTAACACCCTTAAACCTTCTGAAGTGGAGCTGCGATTTTTGGTGCTGGAGCAGTGACCAGTAGAATCAGCAAAGCTCCAGTTTGCTAGTGCCGAATGTTCTGTGAAAAAGACCTTAAGCATATGGAAAAAAAATCTGCCAACATTTATTCCCAGTAAGATTAATGTATCATTGTTTTTCATGTCTGTCTCAGAGTTGAAGAAAGTGCACATCGAAGTGAAGGAGACAGCAGCCACTCAGCCAACCCACAAACCTTCTGCTCCTGCCGAACAGGAGAACGGTAGTGAAGAAGAGGAGGAGGACGACGAGGATGATGAAGAGGAGGATGAAGAGGACGAGAGCGAGGAAGATGAGGAAGAGGAAGAGAAGGACAGCCAGACAGCAAAGGACAAGAGTGGGAAAGAAGAGAGCTCGGAGTCGAGCAGCGAGAGCGATTCAGATGACGAGCGCACCAAAGAGGAGAGGATGTACGATAAGGCCAAGAGACGCATAGAGGTACAAACATAAAAAAGTGTAATGACTACACACACAAGGCCAAAGAGATTAAAAATATATATATATATATATATATAGATATATATATATATATATATATATATATATATATATATATATATATATATATATATATATATATATATTTATTTATTTATTTTTTGGTATGCTCATTATATTGAGGAATAAAAAGTGGATGGAACTGAGACTACTGGCAAATGTCACTGGTTTTTCTACCTGATTCTAGCTTGTTTATTTTTTTTTTTTGTATGTCTGTGTTGCAGAAACGGAGACAGGAGAACCTAAAGAACATTAACGTGGACAAACTGAGAGCTCCTGTGGTCTGTGTCTTGGGGCATGTAGATACAGGGAAGACAAAAATCCTTGACAAGGTAGGTGTGTGTGTGCGCGCACATGCTGTATCTACCAATTCCATTCTTGGTTCCCACAGTGTACAGTGTGAGTTTATCAATACAACTCAGCTCTGCTGTTTTTATATCTCCAGCTGCGACACACACACGTACAGGATGGCGAGGCAGGTGGAATCACTCAACAGATTGGTGCCACCAACGTTCCCTTGGAAACCATCATTGAGCAAACCAAGATGGTGAAAAATGTGAGTACCTCATGACACACTCATGTACAGTACTGAGGAATATTTGCACTATGTGAACACTTTCTAGACAAATGTTTAAGATATTTTCGTGTCCCTGGTTTGTGTAGTGATTTTTTTTTTCTTCAGTTTGACAGAGATAATATAAAAGTTCCAGGAATGCTGATTATCGACACACCAGGACACGAGTCTTTCAGGTGAGCACCAGTCGACAGCTTTGTGGATTCCTGATTGGTCTGATCATTTGTTGTGTATATGAGGTTAGTCTGCCTCTGATCTGCCTTTCTTTCTATCTTTCTGATTTTTTGTTGCGGTCTTCGTTTCTGCTTTTCTGCTTTGTCTTCCTTCTTCCTTCCTCTTCCTATTTCCTCCTCTCCTTCATCCCGTTTCCCTTTTTTGCGCTGTTCATCTCTGCAGTAATCTGAGAAACAGAGGCAGCTCCCTGTGTGACATCGCGATCCTGGTGGTGGACATAATGCATGGACTGGAACCACAAACCCTTGAGTCCATCAACCTGCTGAAGGAAAAGAAGTGTCCCTTTATTGTGGCTCTGAACAAGGTGGGTCTCTGGTGATCTGAGATCAGACGATCACAGAGCAACCTTTGCCTAAAGCCCTATTCAGATCAGACTAGTTTTACATGAAGAGGTGGGGTAATATAATTATTCCTGGAGTGTATTGGGGATTCTTTTTTGTACGGATTGCACTTGCATGTGTCTGGAAAGGTTACGCCAAAGTATACCTTCTGCAAAATGACCAGTAGAAATAACTCCAGATCATATACTGTATATCCTGTCCGAATGGACATGTTGGTAAAGATTCAGTTATATCCTGTACAGAAGGAGGTTTTGCGCTTTTTTTTGTCAGTATAAATAAACTTCAGGAGGGTGCCGGAGGACTAGTGGTTAGTCCTCGGCACTACCTGCACTACACTGCCATGGCCCGGGTTCGATTCCCGGCCAGGGAACTGACCCCAGCTACTGGGGATGCTCAGGACAGTGCAATCCCAATGCCGGTCCCAAGCCTGGATAAAATTGGGAAGGGGTTGTGTAAGGAAGAGGATCCAGTGTAAAAATTGGTCGAAATCAAATATGCAGACCAATAACGGGACGAATAACGGGAGCAGCCAAAAAAGAAGAAGAAGAAACAAAATTCAGGAGCTGCGCACTCTTTTCTGTTGTTTCTCACCAAAACGAACTCGAGTATTGGAGTTTATTGGAGAACAATAAAATATAGATAATATTTAAAAGGAGAGACAGATACAGCCTACAGACAAGTTATAGTCATGTGACCTACTAATGATCACAAGTTGAGGCCACAAGTCCTAAAATAAGTGGTTATAACAAAACTCAAAACGGTCTGATTGTATTAAAATGTATGTAGTACGCATGGAATTTTTAGGGTGGTGACCATACATACATTGTGAAGATCATATCCGTGATTTATATGAATTACTTAGAATTCCTCTGCGTTACACTGATTAATGTAGTGGGTGGCTGAAAGGGATGACGATTAAGTCTTGGTACTAAATATTGACTGACTATGAGAAGTGGTTAGGCATTATCTCCACTACACAGGATGAAATCTGTGTTGTCCTGCTTGCTAGAGAAAAGTGCAATGCATGTGTTAGTATGGCATGAAACAAAGTCTACTTCCTTTTTCTTAATGCCTTTCTCTCTCTCTCTTTCTTAGATCGACCGTCTCTATGACTGGAAGAAGAGTCCGGACACAGATGTGGTGGCTACTCTGAAGAAGCAGAAGAAGAACACTAAGGATGAGTTTGATGAGCGAGCCAAGGCTGTCATGCTCGAGTTTGCCCAGCAGGTTTGTGCGCACTCCACGTCCTCCCATAGCTGGCAAATTCTCCTTCCTTTTCTTCAGCACCGTATTGCTGTAAATGCAAACAATGTCATTCATGCCTCATTTATACCTTAATGATTAAGTAAGTGATTCTGAGAAGATTCTTCATTGGTATCTTGTAATATTACACCACCTGATATTATCACTTACACATTTTCACAATTCTGCTATATACAATACATGATTTGTTCAAAATGGGATGTAAACACAGCACAAGTGCATGTCTGTAATCAGAGTTGACTGAAGATGAATCTCCAGATGAATCTCCACATCGCAGTAGAGCAGAATGTGTGTGTCTAAAAACACTATTTTAAGTTATATAAAAAATATCATTTATAAGTTGAGATGACTTGTGTGTTTTTGTATGTATGTGCACAGGGTTTGAATGCAGCTCTGTTCTTTGAGAATAAGGACCCTCGTACTTTTGTCTCTCTGGTGCCCACCTCTGCGCATTCAGGCGATGGCATGGGCAACCTGATCGCCCTGCTGGTAGAGCTCACCCAGACCATGCTGGCACGCAGGCTGGCCCACTGCGACGAGCTCCGAGCACAGGTCATGGAGGTGAGCTTGAAATATCATTCCATCGGAAAATGCCAGCCTCCATGCCAATTATACTGCATCTGCATATGATAGTATGAGAACTAATACTAGTGATTTGATTGGGTAAAAGCACAAAGGTGTCGAATGAACCGCAATATAATGAATGGTATAGTCATGCAGCAAATGCTCAGGCTAATATTTGGGAAGTAGGAAAGTGTTTGTGTTGTAAATGTTTTGTAATCAGCAGCAGAATTACAACAGAATATGCTTCCTGCTGTTTGTTGGCCAGGTAAAAGCTCTGCCTGGTATGGGCACAACGATAGACGTGATCCTGATCAACGGGTGCTTGCGTGAGGGCGAGACCATCATCGTGCCGGGCGTGGAGGGGCCTATCGTCACTCAGATCAGAGGACTGCTGTTGCCACCGCCTCTCAAGGAGCTCCGTGTCAAGGTCTGGCTCTGGCTTTCCACAACTACCAGCCTACATGCTATACAGTGCCATAAGTTCCTACAGATATGTAACAGCTTCCTGTTGAATATCTTTGTTCAGAATCAGTATGAGAAGCACAAGGAGGTGAATACGTCTCAGGGAGTGAAGATCCTGGGGAAGGATCTGGAGAAGGCTCTGGCAGGCCTGCCGCTGCTTGTGGCTCATAAAGAGGATGAGGTTCCTGTACTTAAGGTGAGTTTTATCCACTTAGGAACATATGCTTCATATGCATATGCTTGTTTGGGAACTTGGTGACACACTAACAGTGACAATGCATTAAATGGTTAAATAGCAACATTTGCCAAAATCTTATTCTAGGCCATGGCAAATATTTCATATTTAATTTTAGAACTGTCAACTTCATCATAATACAGTTGGTAATGAGAAAAAATAATTATATAAAAAACAAAACTGCATATTGACCCTTCATCTCAATCGTTATGGCATAAATTTTACTTTTCTGCCTCACCTTTCCATACACAAACTTATTTATACTGAGATAGCACAAATTTTTCTATGACCGGGATTATGAAAAATCCTATTTCATATCATATTTGTTTTTGTGTATGTCTGTGTAGGACGAGCTGATCAGGGAGCTGAAGCAGACGCTGAACGCAATAAAGCTGGAGGAGAAGGGTGTGTATGTACAGGCATCGACACTGGGCTCACTAGAAGCTCTGCTCGAATTTTTGCGCACATCCAAAGTGCCTGTAAGTACAAAGATCAATCCTGAATCTAACCTTAAACTATCTGCATTCACTGATTTTTATTATTATTATTTTAACTTTAATTTAATTTTTTAAATCGTAGCGTAGTAAAATGCCCATTTAAATTGAAAGTAGTGTTTTTTGGCTCTACTCATACATGTGTTTTCTCATATGGGTAGAAATGACTACTTGCAATTCTTTGTAACTGAGCCATAAGCTTCCAATAATTATCAGTGAAGCGTTTGTAATATATTTACCTATGCCTCTGAGGCTATGGAAATGTTTGTAGTGTGTTGACTAGTGTATTGTATAGATTGACCTGAAAATCCCCAAAACCCGTCCAGTGATTGGATTTGTTTGTTTCGTTTTTATTTATTTATTTATTTTAATTTCAGTATGCTGGCATTAATATCGGTCCTGTTCACAAGAAAGACGTAATGAAGGCATCTACAATGCTGGAGCATGACCCACAGTACGTATTTTATATACATCTCTGTAAATGTCTTCTCTCTTTTTTTTTTTCCCCCCACAGAGCATACAAATAATGTTTAATAATATTTTCCACAATATGGCTTAAGGGTATCTTTCTTTAAACCTCATGAATTGTTGCACTTTTCTCTTGTCCGCTGCAGGTACGCAGTGATACTGGCGTTTGATGTGAAGATTGAAAGAGACTCTCAGGAGATGGCTGACAGTCTGGGTGTGCGGATCTTTAGTGCCGAGATCATTTACCATCTGTTTGACGCCTTCACCAAATACAGGGAAGACTACAAGAAACAGAAGCAGGAGGAGTACAAGTACGTGGTCTTTCTGTCTAGCTCTGTAGCTCCCAACTAATAACTGTGTTGATTTTAATTCTTATCTCCTTTTGGTCAGTGTCTCAAATTACATACTTTGAACCTACCTCTATGTACCATATTAGTACATCAAATGTTCTTAAATGGGTTTGTAGATGAGAGGATTCATTTAAATAAGTATCATTTGGCAATTGAAGGAAATTATATTGAAAATGCATGTGATGTATATAGCATTTAGTTTAGTTAGATATCTAAGCTGATGATTTGCTCTGTGCAGTATTTTAATGTACAGTTCACTAACAAGTATTGCTTTGAGATGGAGATAAAAGGGGCACGTATTACAGACGAGCTCACTCGCTTGGTCGTTATCAGCCAATAGTACAAAAAATTCTCTACCCTTCCCAACCCCCAAAAAAATATTTGTTTAGCAAACATGGTCCGTCGTCCTGGTGACTTTACTATTCTGCATGTGTTTTTATACCTCAGTGTGAACACTATAGTTCTGATTGTTGTATTTTGCTATATTTCCATAATCACTTGACCTTAAACATATCTGTCTGGCTCAGAAATATACAGGTTCAGTTCATGCCATGTTGTACTTTATTAGAAATAAATTAACTGTACAGAATGATTTCCAGAAAAGAAAGACTGTGTTTGTGTGTGAGTGAGAGAGAATAACCTATCTCCGTCCCTGTCTTTTGTTCATCTTGTCTCTCCACTAGGCACATAGCAGTGTTCCCCTGTAAGCTGCGCATCCTGCCTCAGTTCATCTTTAACTCCAGAGACCCTATAGTCATGGGGGTGACTGTGGAGGCAGGTGTACTGAAGACAGGCACCCCGTTGTGTGTACCTAGCAAAGCTGTAAGTGTGTGTGTGCGCGTGTTTGTGGATGATATTGTTAACACACTATTCCAGGCCTCCTTGCATTGATGCCTATACCTTTTATCATCTTTGTTCAGTTCGTGGAGATTGGCATCGTGACCAGTATCGAGGTGAACCACAAGCCAGTAGAGACTGCAAAGAAAGGGCAGGAGATCTGCGTGAAGATCGAGCCGATTCCCGGAGAATCGCCCAAGATGTACGGTCGACATTTCGAGGCCGTAGATATCATCGTTAGCAAGGTGAGACCGTGTTTACATAATGTGTGGCATGACACTAACTGAAAGGATTAGATTATTCAATTAGTTTAGTTTGCTGCTGCTTCCCTTTCAAGCTTTATTTTTCTATGCACATTTAATCAGAAGTCGTATATTACCAGATAAGATGAAACCATGCCTACAAGTTTTTCTTCCATTGTTGTGTCTTATATAGTAAAAGGGAATTAATTACAGGTAGGAACTAAATTTGGGAGTTAATAAATGTCGGACCACACGGACATTGAGTCAGTTATCTGGATTTGTCACTTTACCGCATCATATCTGATGTGCATAGAATTGATCAAATCTCAATTTGAATGTTGCTTGCCACTGTCACTGAAGTCACGGCTACGTGTTACAGAAATACTTACTGTACACATGCTAGTTACAGAGGTGATGACACCAAGACATTAACAATCGGAACGGTCAGAACTCAGAATTACATCTTTTTCGACCTCTGTCTTTTATTAGCAAAAAACTAGCCAGCTAACTGTGATGAGTGATGTTTGTTTACCTGCTCAAAACACTGAACTGTATAGTCAGGGTTATACATTAAACAAGCGAATATGTCTGTATGTTGATTGCTGTAAAGCAAATACTTGTGTGTGTGTGTGTGTGTGTGTGTGTGTGTGTGTGTGTGTGTGTGTGTGTGTGTGTCAACTCAACATGGCTGCTCACAGCATGTTGCATTTAAAGGTAATTAGATGGTGTGAGCAGCCATGTTGAGTTGATGTCGCTTGCTGAAATCAGGATTGAGGGGTAGGAATTCTATTGGGGGGCATTTTCTTTGGTTTTTCCTAGTCAGGGGTTGGAAATTCTGGGTTATGGCCTTCAGCCGAATGCAGCATTAGTCCTGATAGTGAATCCTGGTCAATAAACAGTAAGAAACTGGTGATTGTCTCGTTGACTATGCTTTATTTATTTACTTATTTTTACCCCGCAGATTACCCGTCAGTCCATCGACGCTCTGAAGAACTGGTTCAGAGACGAGATGCAGAAGTCGGACTGGCAGCTAATCATGGAGCTGAAGAAAACTTTTGAAATCATCTGAGCACACACAATGACTTTCAAACTGACCTACATGCTGAGACCACACACACACACACATACACACACACTTTTGCACACTCCCGAGTTCATCTGACTACTTCAGTCTAAGTGTTGCTGTTTTTACACACACACACACACACACACACACACATTCTCTCTGACACACTCTGACACGCAGAGGGTAAGTGTGGGTGTGTACAGGGTCGAAACATGCTCCTCCCTGTTTTCCCTCCATCTCCTCCTTTATGAGTGGTGGAGACAACAGAAAAAGACGAAAAGAGAGGAAAAAAAAAAGTTTTTCTGTGAGAAACTGAAACTATTACCACTGTTTTTAACAGTGACTGTTAGAGAAACATTTACACACTATTCCAAACGTGCCTGTTATTTCTGATCGACCTGTTTAGTTTCCCTGGAGCGTGGCGCTGATTTTACAGAAGCATTAGAGGAATAGGGCACCCAAAAATGCTAACGTGGTTAATGACCTATGAAAGCGAACGAGAAGCCGTTAGTACAGCTGTTATTGAATGCTAACAGGCTCCTGCTGGCTTTTGTGAATTAATAGCAATGTTAACATGTTTGGGTTAAGGTGTAGTGCCAGTTTTGCAGGCTCAGTTTCTGCCGGTCTTTGTGTGAACCTTAGTGTCAGTGGTGATGACGCTCCATCAAATCACACACGATACATGTGTTCATTACACCATATAGTGTCAGAGAGGGGAAATGAAGGCAAGTGGGGATTTCACTTGTCAGACTTGAAATTGAAAACATTAAACAAGGATTTTAGACATTGAGTAATTATGCCTGGTCAGTGTTTTCTTTTTTTTTTTCTTTTTTTTTTTTTTTAAATAAAGTTCCCCTCATGGCCCTGCAATGCAAGTCTTTTATGGTCCTTTGTGAACTAAACCCACGTTATGCGGTATTTGTCGCAAGGCCTTTGCTACTACCCTTGATGCTGCCTTGTGCCTGTCTTTACTGGGATTTGTTCAGTTAGTATAAATTCCCCCCGAATGAAAGGAAAAATCATTGGTGATTTAATTACCAATAAAGAGATGGCATATTTATAGGAGTTGTATGTGAAACATGATGTGAGTTTGTCTAGATGTTTCTCATTGTGTTTATCTTCACCTGTTGAAGGGAAAAGCTTTCTGAAACACTGCATAAATTTCCAAGGTGGAGAGCATGGGTTTGAAATGGTATACTGGACCAGTGCATACTGTATACTACACACTGTTCCTCTCTATTAATGTCATTTATAGTATGCAGTATGAAAGATTTAAAGGAAACCTCCACCCTGAAACATGTTTATATTGAAATAACTGTGATGTGCTTAGTGATTCTGCAGCTAAATTCTTGGTGGTGTATTTTCGTTTTTCTTGTGAGAAGTTACCAGTTTGTCTGCTGTGCTAATGTCAACAAATGAACAAGAGCTTCTTTCACCACTCACTATTCACCAGAGATGGATTACCCAGTGGCACTACTGTCAGTGGGCAGTTGAACAGCATTGTGGGCAAAAAAAAAAGGGGCCAAGTTCAAAATGGCAAAATATTCAGCTTTTAATGGTCTTAAATTAAGTTTAATTGGTCAGACAATTGTCAAGAATGAAGCAAATGCACTCTGAGACTTCCTGTGCCACCATTTGCTCGTTTACCTTTGCTGCAGTGAACTGTTTGTTTGGGGAAAAGCTAGAAACAGGGAAATTCATTCAATTTATTTCATCTTCCTGTATGCAAAGGTAAAATCATGACAATGATTAAAATGTTTGATGTAAAATTCAAACTAATACATGTCTGGGTTTACAAAACATTCCAACCGTATCTTCTGGGATGATTTTTTTTTTTTTGTCATTATTTGGTTATCTGCCACACCTTATCCATCAAGGGCCACAAGGCTTAAACATTTAAAGAAATCAAAAGAAAAGCTCCCATACGAAGTTCCTTTATCTATTTGTTTAATTCTTGCTAATTTCCTGACCAGTGATTTGTTGTTAAGACCATTAAAAGCTTAATGTTTTGTCATTTTGGGCTTGGCCCATTTTTTTGGCCAGGAGTGTAGGAAAATGTTAACCAAAGGGGAAAATAGACCAACATGTTGATGGAAAAAAAAAAAAAAGTTTAAACTTCATTGAGAATTTAATCAAATCTATTGTACAAACTATTAATGATCAATATTGTAATCAATTTGTTCAGGGTGGATTTTTCCCTTTAACATTTGATATGTTACCTAATAATATGACCATCCAGCTACCAATTATTGGTTCCCAAAACATTGTGGGAACAGATCTTTGTAGTTCCTTTTCAGTTTCCTAGGGAAGTTTTCTTTAACGTTCATGTGTTGTGCATTATGGTTCAGAGAACATTCCCCTAATGTTCTCATAACTTTTAAACAACCTCATGGTACCATGCAATGGTTTGGAGAATGTCCTCCTACCATTCTGGAAACATTTGAATTATTTGAACCCCTTGTGAACCTTGCACAAACCTGGGAGTTGTCAAGAACATTCCTGTAACGTTAGGGGAACATGCTCTGAACCATCCCTATACAAGCCTGTCTCTATACTGCTACAAGCCTGATTGGTTGTCATAAGGTTCTTGTTACATATATATCTAATAAAACATGATGGGCACAAAAAGCCTTGTTGATGAGAGAGGTCAGGGGAGAATGGCCAGACTGGTTTGAGCTGAGAGGAAAGGCTACCTCTCTTCCCAACCGTGGTGAGCAGAAAAGCATCTCAGAACTCGAAAACATCAAACATTGTGGTAGATGGGCTACATCAGCAGAAGACACCACCAGGCTCTACTCCTGTCACCCAAGACAGGAATCTGAGGCTGCAGTGGGACGTTCTCTCATCTTCGACTTTAATTTTCAGTATTCTTGTTAACAGTCTGATCACCTGCGCTGACATTCTCAGTCACCTGAAGAACAGTTGCTGTTTTCCCTTACATATCACACTAATACATGAGAATCAGTCACTGAATGTGAGCTTTTTCACTACAATTTCCAATCCTGCCATCAGTTCCTAATAATGACCATCTTTCACTGTCACTTAGACCTTTTCTTCTTGCCATCTTGATCTAAATTCGGAGGTAAACTGGGACTGCTCTGCATTTTATTCATCACACAGCACATAGCATGGAAGGATGTTAATTACTTCGTTATGACGAGCGGTACACCTGTCTCAAAATGTCTGCTCTCCTTCTCCTCATTTATTCAGGATTTTCCTTTCATTTATCACCCATTTGTAAAGAGTGAATAGGAAGCTGTAACTGTAAAGGAAGATGTAATGAAAGAATACATAACTTTCAATGGGAGTTTTCAACAAAATAACAGCAAATGTAAAGACAGACCTTTTTTTAATCATGTGTAATATTAAATGAATATTAAATGAGAAAAGATAATGAAATATATTATTTAATCATATAAAACAGTTTAATATTGAATTATTTACATAACTATATTAATAAAAAAGTACTTGTTTTTAATATTATTTAAATATATATATTTTTATGTTTATATATTCTTTTATATTCATAGATTTTAGCACTCTCATTCCTATTAGAATTTGGATGAATCTCCTTGGGGACATTGAAAAATTGCCATATTAGAAACATATTTTATAAATTTAAAATTACTCACAGCTCAGAAAAACCTATGCTTTATTACAGGAAATATATAATCATGTGTAAGAGATTTTTTCAATTTAGATTTTACATTAAAATGTGCTGCATGGGATTAAAAGACACCAAATTGATATAATGATCATTTTTATTTAATTACAGCCTAATCCAATTCACTAGATTTGTGTCTGAATTTAATCATTTCAACAGAACTGTGGTAGGTTTGAAATGTGATATTCCTCTTTAATATTTCTGAAGTATTGGATAATATTTTATTGTTGTTTAGGGGTAAATATTTTTGTCATAACTGATCATCTGACAATTTCTAGTCCTTCTAGTGAAGGTAAAAATAAGTTACTTGGATAAATTTATTAATATAATCAAAACTACATTTTCTAACTATTTATATACTAGTGAATTGAATTTGAAGAACCCTGAGGATGTCTGTGTGGCCAAATGCAATACACTATTATTGAACTTACTGCACTACATGCACCAAAATCAGTGGATGTACAAATTATTACACAGAGCAATATAGAGAGTGAAATATACATTTTTAGGCTTTCGTTTATTTTCCATTCATATTTAAAGAGAAACACTGCACATTTTTCAGGTCTTCAGCTGCGTTGAATTAGGTTGAACCTCGTTGACTGAAGGGCTGTCTCAGGGCTTTGGAGACTCTTGAGGACGTCCTGGATGGACGGTGACAAACTGCTTTGCCTGCTGGTCCTGAAGATTTTGATTCTCTACATGAATCTGCAAAAGATGAAGACATAGCATTCTATGTATGACTTCACATTAGCAAAGACAAGATTAAAATGTGACTTACCCTCCTGAAGATTTCCAGAAAAGGTCGACTGATATTTGAAGACATAGGGACAATTGGACGTTTCTTGGTGAACAAAAATGTAACAGCAAATGAATAAAACAAATTAGAACAAAACCATACAATAAAAACATTCCTATAAAATGCTTCAGTGTTCAGTGATTTATAATGGGAAATAATGACATGATATGAAATGTCTTCCTCACCTTTTTGTTGATCTCATAAGCTTTCTTCCCAGCAATGAAACGAATCCAGGAAGCTCTCCGTTGCACTTCAGGAGCTGGATCCAAAGAAATGCTGCCATTGTTTGGGATTTGGCAGCAATGGCTCTCCTGTCTCAAAAGACTATCCAGATTCTCGTCTACCAGAGAAGTGGAAGACTTGTTTGAAGGTGTGGTCATGGAGTCAGGAGACTTGGTACCTGGGATCCTCTCAGCAAATGCTTTTGTTAACTTTGCTTCTGATGTCACTTCCACAGTTGAAGTTAAGGATTTTATCACTGAGTCTGTAAGAGTCTCAGTGAACTGGCTTACTGCCTCAGGAACATCATGAGGAAAGCCAGTTAATTTGTTGAAATCTGGCTTGTTTTGGAAAGAGGAAGCTAAAGATGCCAATTGTTCAGCCACTTTTGAAGGTTTAAGGCTGTGGAAGTGGACAAACAGGTGCTTAACTGTCTCCTCTGCCAGTATCTTTAACGCTTGTAAAAGAACAGGATTGTTCAGCTGCCACTTCTTCCCACATGGTGCCACTGGCTTTGAATCCCATGAACTGCCTATAGTGTGTGACGGTCCTGCTACAAAATCCATCTTAATGTTTGATGCTAAATTTGGAGGACCATAAGCATCAGATGCCATGTTCTCCAATCGGGCTCTGTCAGAGCCTGACCTTTGAAACTGATCAGGAACTGAATAAGGCTTCTCAAAGATGGTGCCATTCTCACTGATGTAGATTTGCATGACCTGGTCACTGCTCATTTCTGGCACAGTGGAGGAACATTCAGTGACATCAGTTGAATGTAAAGCTTTTGTAGAAACACCAATGTGTGATGTGCTTGGCATTTCTGATTCAACCTTGCACAGTTCAGGATGTTCACTAGAAGCGGTTTCCTCTCCTGCTGTTTGGTCAAATTTATCCTGGAGTTTTGGTGATACCAGATGGGGAGAAGGTGTACTAACTGACAGATTCTCAGGATCTGCTCTTTGTGCACTCGTCTCCTCCTGGAAAACCTGTGGGGTTTTTTGGAGCCTCAGGAGAAATCCAAACACCTTCTTCTCCATCCTTTTGTAAAATCTTTGATCAGCAAAATGCTGTGAAGGTGTTGGTTCAGTCACACTTTGGTTTTGCCCATGGTTCATTTGATTAGATGAGGGCATTTTCTCTAAATCTTTAACAAAATCTTCCATAATGTCGGACGCTACTGACTCTACCGTGACGAAAGTTGCGCTCTCAAGCCGATCTACGGCTTCTTTCCCTGGTTTGAGGAGGATATCACTCACTGTCTGGACTGTCTTGTGATTAAACTGCTTACTGGAAACATCTACAGTTTGGTGAGTTGAAGGAACACCAGATGCTCTTTCATCAGTAGCAATCCCTGATCCAGGACGTGAGATGTACCTGTCCTCCTCCTGCTTTGCTCTGCTTACTTCACTCATTTGAGAGTTACTGCTGTGATTAACAAGGTTTTCCAGTGCCTGCATGACCCCTTGTATTATCTGATGGGATCTCAGAGAAACTTCTGAATCTAGCTGGGAAAGATGGCTTGATGTTCTTTTCTCTGACTTGGCAGCACGGTCAGGTTTGTCCACCAAAGTCTCACTGCTAGTTGTGGATGTAGCTGTGGAACTTTTTTGTTGCACCGTATCAAAATTCTCTGTGACATTTTCTTTCACAGGTTTCCTGGACACTTTAAAAAACATCTTCACCTTCTCATGTACAGTGTGGAACATGTGGTGTATCACTGAAATAAATCCAGCACCTTTAGCCTCAGAGTAACCAGATGATGCCAAAATGTCCAGGTGACTTTTAACTGTTTCTACAATGTCCCTAGATGTTGAGTCTACTTGAACGAGCAAGGCATCGGAGAGCTCTGCCTGACAAGTATGGCTGTGTGGCAAGTCAGAGTCACTGGTGTCCATCTCCAAGACTCCAGTGTTTATGAGAAGCACTTGGCTTACAGCCCTGTGAGCTTCAGTCTGGAAGTGTTGATGGGACAGTTGAGCCTTTTCTTTCTTATTAAGACTTTCCACCGAGCTAGATAACGAAGCCAGGTGTTTTATCTGCTCTGAAGCAGCAATTAGCAAATCCCTGCTTTGTTTAAGATCAAGTCTTCCCACTCTGGTGCCTTCCATGTCTTCTAACACAACCAAAACAACTTTCCCAGCAATAGCTTCAGTGTTTAAACTTACCTGTGCCTCTGACCTTAACTGTGCCTCTGTGCGAGACGGTTTCAATTTGGCCAACAGGATATGTAACATCTCTCTAGTGACGTGACTGCATGTCTTCCAGTTTTCAGCAAATAGCAAGGTTTTTCCAGAGGCAGTCTTCCAGATCGCCTCTTGCATTGCCATTTTCACACTGTTGACAAAACTGTCCAGACTGTCACAGATGAAATCAGACAGGTCCACTGATCTTGATTGATGCATGACAAAAATGTATAAAATGAAGCACATTAGAATTTGTTTGTTATGAATTTTCAAAGCAACAATGTTCCTAATAAATCATGTCTTTGGACACAGCATCATGACAGTACTTGTTATGTTTTAATTTTATAACACAGCTTTATTCTAAATTATAATGTGTATGGAAATTATGTATCAGCACTAGTTTTAAAAACAGAAATACATATTCCTTTGTGGTAAGTGGTAAGATTTATTGAATAAAAGTAGAACATGGGATGTATTTAAAAAACAGGTAAATATCTTGCTAAGCGACGGTATTACTAATCATTTAGTTAGTTACATGCTAAGTACTTGATTAGCTGACTGCTCATGCGCACCACCATTATTATTTATAACTAGGGCTGGGTGATATGACAATGTAACATCAATATCATTATTAATTAAATATCATAATATGTTTTTCTCAGATATTGTGAAAATCACCAGTACTTCGCCTGGCCATTAGAAAACTATAACTCATATTTAGTAGCTGAAATACAGCACAGCTTTTTTTTCTGAGGTCCTGTTGGCAAAATGAAAAATATCCTGATACAGTATATAGCATGGATTGTGAGAATGTTTTCAAGTATTTTTAATTTTTTTGGATACTACATGTATTTGTTTTAATAGTTTAATACTATTCTGCCCATGCCCTATTTATAATCTATATCTAAACATATATCATTAATCTCTGTGTATAGTTGGGTGGGTTTCTTGTCTAAAACACATACAAAAACATCTCTGTAGATTTTTATACAGATATAAAATGAAAATGATTAGAAATGGATAAAATGGATATATCGGACAGCCTTATTTTGTATATTTGCCTGCATACTTTTTAACAGTAAGGAGTCAGGTCCTGATTTTTTTTTTTAACTTACCTTTCCTCTGATGAAGATCTGCTGTCTGGGGTAGCAGCTGCACCCTTTGACACATTTTCCCCCTTTTCCTTCAGCTTTTCTTGGGCAATGAGAAGCGATTCAATTCCCATGACCTCAATCACTATTGTCAGGTATCTTTCAATTGCAGATTTCAAAACCGATATCACGATTCTTGTACAAAGACCTGCATACTCCATTCTTGTGCCCTGTTTAATACATAATGACAGCTAAATTGAAGAAGCAGTTATGTGGTATATCTACTTTCACACTGACCTACAGTATATTACCAACTGATAAATTCATCTCATTAGAGTTTGTGTTCTTACCACATTTGGCATATCCTTCGTCAATGCCTTCCATTCCCTGGAATACATATTCACAATGGTTAGTATGTTAAATTAGATTCTACTTTGCATAAGCGCAATATCATGAGAATAAAATCCAAAGAATGTACTTACTCATCATTTAGATTGAGGACAACGTCCAGGATGTCTCTGAAGCACCTGAGCTCCTGCCAGGACATTCCAGCATTTTCTCCTCCGATTACTTCTGTTTCCAGATTATTCATCTTTGACGTACATTTTGCTTCCATCTCTAGAGCCCACAATTTAACACTGTCTTAGGTGCTTTAAATTTATCCACTGAACATACAAACATATTTTAGAGTCTTACGAATCATTATCATGAAAATAAACATACTGAACAATTACTTAAAAAACTGTTGAGGTAGTTTGTAGTTTTGTGTGGTAGTTTACATATAAACTGAGCTCAAAACCAGTCTTCTGCACAGGTACAGGATGTTGGATGAACACATTCCTGCTCACAAAAAAATGTTTAACTCTCCTGTAAGAGTTGAACTCTCTTGTAGCAGTAGCAAATGTTACACTCAAAATCAATTCACTTGCATTAATATTGAAACCCGGTTTAAAAACTACCTGTTTGTATGTATATATATATATATATATATATATATATATATATATATATATATATTATAATATACAGCATATATATATATATATATATATATATATATATATATATATATATATATATATATATATATATATATATATATTATTTTGTCCAATAATTTTCGCCTTAATTTGTCTCTAATTCCTCACACAGTCAGCAGGCTGCTCTCCATTTAAGATGTAACAATATTAAGATGTAAAAAGATATTTTACAATATTTTTACAGTAGAGCTTACTTGATGTGAATGATCGCTGGTAGAAGTACTAACTGAACAACTCCAAACGAAATTCTGTGCTTTATAAGAAATTGTTGCCATGGCAACATTAATACTCAGAGAAGTCGCGTGCGTTCAGTTTTTCCTCCACAAATATAACAAAATGTAACAAACATAAAATGAAATGACTATAAGTCCTGTTAACTGACACTGAATGGATCCAGGCATGACTTTAATAAAAATCATAATTTAATGACGGTGTGTGTGTGGGGGGGGGGGGACAGACTGCGTTTTGAGAGAGAGAGAGAGAGGTATAAGCGGAATAACACACTTATTATTCCGTCGCCATCTTGTTTAGTAACAAAACTGGGTCGTTATATTTTATTTGGTTTAACATGGCGCTTAAGGCACAGCACCAATCATATTATTTTATATGAAGAATGAACAGAATGAATACTTCATTATCGTGGATGAGGCAACAGGCTAGTGTTGTCGTAGCTAGCAGTAACGAGCTAACAACTTGACGTGTGTTAGCCCAGCAGTCTTCCTCCAGATACTAGCTAGCTAGTTAGCCGCTAACTATTTCCATTTCAATTACATACACAAGCATTAGCACAAATTAGCATTTGTTTCTTACAGGTGTTTTATGTCCGTTTTTTCCCCAGATAGATATGAACATTTCATTATCGCCCATTCTTCGTGACTTTATTTACCCTGTTTAATGAGTAAACTGTATTTTTTTTTGCATATGTATTTTAAAAATCATGCCTCATTGAGGTCTGGGTTCCCTAAGGCACCGCTTCTACATTAACAAGCGGCTCAGATCTGAAGATTAACAGCACAATAAGATGTGTGTCAGGGATAAACACACACTTGTGGATACACTCTTTAATCTCTCACACAAAATGACACAAAGTCATGGGTTTAATAATTGAATAAATCATTATTTAAAGACTTGTGCGTGTTTGTGTGCTGCAGTAGCGTCTGAATGCTGTACAGTGGTTATTGTGTCCTCTAGCGCCATCTTGCTTATTGTATATATTTTACATTATTGTGTTTAACATGGCGGTTAAGACACACTGCAGGATGCATGAGCAAGGAGCAGGATGTTTTAAATCCCTCAAGATAACACAAAAAACAATTCCAGCCTTTCTGGTAATGCTGTTAATGTACAATAGGACACTGTACAGTACTTATATATTGTATAAATTCTAGATTAGTATAATTAACAACAACAACAATATTATTATTATATATTATTATTAAGGTAACATGGTAGGGCTTGATGGTTAGCATGCTTGCCTCACACCTCTGGGGTTGGGGTTCGAATCCTACCTCCACCCTGCATGTGCTGAGCTTGCATGATCTCCCTGTGCTTTTGGGGTTTCCTCTGGGTACTCCAGTTTCCTCCCCCAGGCCAAAGACATGCGTTGTAGGCTGACTGGCATTTCTAAATTGTCCATGGTGTGTGAATGTATGTGTGATTGGGCCCTGCGATGGTTTGTGTGCCCCAAACCCCTTGGGATAGGCTCCAGGCTCCCCGACAGTCCTGTGTAGTACAGAAAATGGATGGAGGTAATATAGTCTTCCAATATTACAGACTTAAATTTACCAAAAACACTGGGTAGGCGTGTTTTTTTCTTTTTTTCTTTTTTTTTTTTAAGAAAGCCTATAGGTCTTTTTGTAATGTTTGCCATTCTGTAATCTTAGTGGTTAAAACAAACAAAAGTTGCATGTCCACCTCATCTGCAAGTAAGCATGTTCTAAACCGATTGTAACAGCCCTTACAAAAAAACCCCATACATTTTAAATGTGATCATAAGCCTTTCCGCATGTGATTATTATAAGGAATGGACATGGAAAGTGCATTTTAACATGATCTTCCCCTGAGAATTGCACATAATTCAAGTAAACACATCATGTGATATCATGTGAACACTATGTTTTCACATGTGACAAAGAATTATTTGCATAAATAAAATAAATCATGTCATAAAAATCACATGCAAAAATAGAAAAAATGCACTACATATGAAAAGTATACTACATGTGAAAACTACACTACATGGTCAAAAGTCTGTGGACACCTGACCATGATACGCATATGTGCTTTCTGAACATCCCTTTCCAGATTTAGTTCCACCTTTGCTGTTTAATAACCTTCACTCTTCTGGGAAGGCTTTACTCTAGATTTTGGAGCATGACTGTAGGGATTTGTGCTCATTCAACCACAAGAGCTTTAGTCAAGTCAGACACTGATGTCGGGTGAGGAGGCCTGGGGTGCAGTCGGCATTCCAGTTCATTCAACACAAAAGTGTTCAGTAGGCTTGAGGTCAGGGCTCTGTACAGGCCACTTGAGTTCTTTTACACCAAGTTTGGCAAACCATGTTTTCATGGAGCTCACATTGTGCACAGGGGCATTGTCATGCTGGAACAGGTTTCGTTCCTTTAGTTCTAGTGAAGGAAAATTGTAATGCTACAGCATACAAAGACATCCTATATAATTGTGTGTTTCCAACTTTGTGGCAACAGTTTTTGGAAGACCCACATATGGGTGTAATGGTCAGGTGTCCACATATCTTTGCCCATATAGTGTATGTGAAACATAACGTCCAAGTTGGGGGAACACCAGCCTCCAGCAGGGGGCGCTGTAAACCAACATCTGCCTCAGAATATTGCTGGATTATTAGTTTCATCAAGCAGCAACTTGTCAGTAAGATCATTCCCCGCTAGTAGAGGAATCAGGAGTAAATATGGGTGAGTTTAGACACAAGTGTTAGGTAAGGCAAATGTATTGTGGTCCAAAAGTGACTCAATGTTGACCAGCGACGTTTAAAGTTTTAATGGTATTTGGAATCAGCTGCAGCAAATGATTGTGTGGCATTAAAGTTTTGGGCTGAAAGTGGCCCAGTTGTAAACATACGGTCTCATCAAGACTGAGATGCACTGAGTTCTTGCAGCCAGGTTGCTCAGGTGATGTGGTAAGTGTGTGCAATATCCTGGGAAAGTCATATTAGATGTCATATTTCACACAATTTTCACATGATTTTATCATGATTCATTTATTTTCACATTTTTCATGCATGATTTTCTCACAATATTTTCCCCCCACATATATAATCACATGATGTTTACTTGAGTTCAACTTCAGGGCATAACAGGGTCAGTTGCACTCTCCCATATTTTTTATGTGATCAAATATTACTTGCATAATCACATGTGAAATGTAGCTATATGATTTTCCCATGAGGGAATTCATCACCCTCATTCCATAATGATCTGTGGGCTAGATGATGTGCAATCACTGGGCCATTACTCATATCTCATCAGGGTTTATTACAGTAAAACTCAATCCTAAACACCTTAGGACTAGACCTTGGATTTGTTTGCACAACACCCACACCCCCTCCATTCCTGTTATTATACACGGCATATCCCATATTTACAAATATTTATTATATGTTAGCTTTTTCACTGCAACTTTTCACTGCAACTACCTCAACTCGATGTTGCACAGCATTGTACTGCAAATACATCTGCACATATCTGCACTTTATTCCACATAGTCCATACTTTTTCTACCATTTTTTATATTATATTTTTATATTTTTCTTTTTTCCTTTATGTAAGTAAATTCTGTTTTTATGTAAATTCTCTTTGATGGTACCAAACAGTCGTAAACAGCATTTCACTGCACTTCGTACTGTGTATGGTTGTCTGTGTGACCAATAAAATTTGAATTTGAAGCCTGTGGGTGGTGTATTTTTGGGCTAATGGCCACCAAGATCTAGTTGTTCAAGCAAATATTCAGAATTAAACCAATTAATTTCAAAAACATGGGCTGTGCCAAACAAAGGGAAAGTGTAAGTGCAGACAGTGTATATATAACGTACAGAACTATTTCTGTGTTAAGATATATTGCAAAGATTGGGAGAGGGAAAACAGGTTTATGGGGTTTTTATAAAGAGGTGTATTGCAGATACTGCAGATCAGAAATGCGTGCACACCACGGTGAACAGTTTCCCATCTGTTTTCCCTTGTCCGCTTTCTAAAATCTGTGGTCTAGTTTCAGGTCTTTAGTGCGGTTTTTGAAATGCACTTAGGATAGACATTTTGCCGAGACCTTGCAACACTGATCCCAATCATTTTTGGGACAGTGTGGAGAGATGGGATTGCTTTTTTTTTTTTTTTTTGCTTTAGTAGCAGAATTGTGTGTATATAGTTTTTTTTTTAAACAATGCTTTCTTTTGTATTTTTAACTCCAGCCACTTGTAATCAGCAGCAGTGAAAACAGATCTACACTTGCACGCGCTGTCAGTCTCTCCATATGCGTGTTACTTTTCGTCTGTTGATTTCAGTTACAGGAAAGGAAGGAAAGGAGAGGAGAGGAGAGGAGAGGAAAGGAAAGGAGAGGGGGGTCACTCTGACATCCTGCCAAGCAGTTGGAAAAAGCATCGGCGCACGAAACCAGACCCCTACTAGACAAATCGAGGCAGATCGTCATGCACACAGCAGCCAGAAAGAAGGAGGGATCACATCCACGAGCTACCCCTCAACTGTCTCGCGCTGGAGAGAAAAACAACAGGATGTGTATGATCTGACGCGACCGCGCGCTCCGGTTTATATATATATATATTTATATATATTTTCCAAATTCGAGGACGCACGTTTGCGATCATGAATCCGGCCGAGCAGACGGTTACGTGGCTCATCGCGCTCGGTGTGCTGGAGTCGCCGAAAAAGCGCGTGTCGGATCCCGAGAGCTTTCTGCAGAGCTCGCTGAGAGACGGCGTGGTGCTGTGCAGGCTGCTCGAGCGACTGCGCCCCGGGTCGCTCCTCACGGTAAACTGCCTTACAGCTGCTTTCCTACGCTCGCGCACCCTAACCCTGCGTTTTGTCTGACTCGAACCTCTAGGAGGCTGCGCGCGCTTTAAGCGGGACACATTGCCGCCACACGCTTGGTGATTTTTGGCTCGACCGCGCGAGCTCTTATTGTCCGATCCGGCGGAGAGGGAGCGCGCGCACACGGGGTCAACGCGCGAGGGGCTTTTAGCGCCGCGGTGTAGCGCGTGCTGCGCCTATATACCGAGTTTTACGGCTTTGCAAGAATACAGGCTACCTTTTATTTATGGGAGACCAAACACTTATGCACACACATATACACTACTCGCGCATATACACTCACCGACCACTTTATTAGGCACACAGAATGTTTACACAGAATGGTGAGAAAAACAACAACAACAACAAACAGCAGTTGTATGAGTAGTAAAGCCTTGTTGAAGAGAGAGGTCAGAGGAGAATGGCCAGACTGGTTCAAGCTGACAGGAAGGCTACAGTAACTCAAATAACCACTCTTTACAACCGTGGTGAGCAGAAAAGCATCTCACAACATGCTGAACCTTGAGCCGGATGGGCTAGACCAGCAGAAGAGCACCACGGTTCCGCTCCTGGAACAGGAATCCGTGCCTACAATGGACAGATTGTAACTAAAATTGGACATTTTTTAAAAAAAAACATCACTTGGTACATTTTACAGTGTTCTTCTGTACAGTTTCAGTGATTTTGTGTCCACTGTAGCCTCAGATTCCTGTTCTTGGCGGACAGGAGTGGAACACCACGTGGTCTTCTGCTGTTGTAGCTCTTCCACCTCAAGGTTCAGCATGTTGTGCGTTTGAAGATGCTTTTTTTCCTCACTACAGTTGTAAAGGGTGGTAATTTGAGTTACTGTAGCCTTGCTGTCAACTCAAACCAGTCTGGCCCTGTATATATAAGACACTACTTGCACACACATACTACTTATATATATTTACAAAACACTTGCACATACATGCGCTTTGTCATATTTTCATGTTTGAACACATACTGAATGCTTGCATGAGCATGTGTGGGAGTACAAAAAATTTCCAGTGCGTCCAGAAGTCATTTCATCATAAAATTGTTCCTGTTGATTTTAATTGGTAATTTCTGTTTGATCGCACATTATGAAATACTGATATTTTTTATTTTTGTATATTCTCAACTTTTTATATACTGATGAGAATGCGCTGTACATAAAAAAATACTTTGCTTTCCTAAATGCTAAAATTGAGATGTTCATTATTTTGTATATTATATTTACATAAAATAGATTGTTCTCATTGAACGAACGTATGCAAAACAACCATTCTATTATAGGAAAAAGATGTTACATGCATTAATTAATAAGAAAGTGGCCATGTAAACCTGTCTAAGGTATATACTTCATTTTATCTAAAACAGATGAGTGGCAGCTTCTCGCCCCCCCAAGCACCCGGGGTTGCTGTAACACCCCTTATATAAACTACATCAGCTGCCTTGACTGTGGTCTTTTACCGAAACTGTTCATCACACAAGATGAATCACCCACAAACAGTAATATTTCCTAAATAACAATAGTAACTTGCTCATAGGACAGCAATTAGATAGGTCATTTGTGTAATCACTGAATTGGGATAATGCACATATAGCCTATTGATTAATAGGGTTATGTTAGAGAGGTACTATGTGTACCTAAAAGCTCTGCTGGGCTTCAGTATGGATGATCTTTATGTTTATGGGGTTAACACCCATTAGCAAAGCAGCCACTGAGAAGAAAGCAAGGAAAGGATTCCCCTCAGTGCAATGTTTTTAATAGCTATTGTTTTCTGTTAAATAAATAAATTATTTCTTTATTACAGACACAGCCTTATTCATTAGACACAAAGACTGCAAGCTATATTAAGATCTGCTGAGAATATCCCAGTCACTTAATAGACCCCGGTCTGGTTCATGTCATCTCTTTTACAATGATTGTAATAATTAGATGTTAAAGAAAGCGTTTAGTCAAAAATGAAATGTATGCAATTTTCCCTTTAGCCCAAATGTGGTCAATCAGACAAGACACATATGGTGTCCTAAACGTCTTTATTTTTATTTTTTTTGCACTCGATCTATGAGTATAATGTTACTAACAAGTAAGGAAGTTTATGGCTACCAGTTTAGCATTGTGCAAATGATATACATACAGTGTATAAAGTTATTAAGCAATCTCAGAGTAATCTCTGCATGACACACTGTTGTCTGGATGAAATACATGTGATACAATGTTTGCACAATGAGAAACGTGTAGCTGTAAGCTTTCTTTGTACTTGAAATGGTGAAAATTTCATTTTTGGACAAAATATACCCTTAACCTATAACACGAAAAGCTGTGATTGATGAAATCCCACTGGTACGACTATCAGCAGGTAGTCAAAGAGCAGCGTGGAAACTGTTAACCAGTAGACCAACATGTTAAAGAAGTTTGAACGAAAAATAAGTCAACTCAAAATTTAATCATAAAGTAAATCTTTTGCACATATTGATCATAATATCGGTACGCAAGTAATTCAGGGTTGATTTTTTTCTTTTAAGAACATGAATAAAGTGTCTTAGAGCAGGTGAAAATGTGCAGGAAAATGTCCAATGGAGGACAAAAAATCTTTTTTTTTTTATATATATAACTTGATATTGATATAGCACTTCCCTGCTGAAAAAAAAACAATAGAAACCATCACAGAAATTCTAAAAAAATCTTTTTTTTTTTATATATATAACTTGATATTGATATAGCACTTCCCTGCTGAAAAAAAAACAATAGAAACCATCACAGAAATTCTATTTCCACTACAAATATCATTACAAACCATCAGCTAACCATTAATTCCATTACCATTACTGGTTCTTAATGGTATCCGCTAGACATAACATGGCACCAAAAGAAGGCAACACATTACCAGTAGAGATCCACAGGGACCATTACAGTTTCCATTAAAACCAATACAATTCCCATTATAACCATTAAAACAAATACAATTCCCATTATAGAGATTAAAACCAATACAATTCCCATTATAACCATTAAAACCAATACAATTCCCATTATAGAGATTAAAACCAATACAATTCCCATTATAACCATCAAAACCAATACAATTCCCATTATAACCATCAAAACCAATACAATTCCCATTATAACCATTAAAACCAATACAATTCCCATTATAACCATTAAAACCAATACAATTCCCATTATAGAGATTAAAACCAATACAATTCCCATTATAACCATCAAAACCAATACAATTCCCATTATAACCATCAAAACCAATACAATTCCCATTATAACCATTAAAACCAATACAATTCCCATTATAACCATCAAAACCAATACAATTCCCATTATAACCATCAAAACCAATACAATTCCCATTATAACCATTAAAACCAATACAATTCCCATTATAACCATTAAAACCAATACAATTCCCATTATAACCATTAAAACCAATACAAATTCTATGAGGGTTTCTATTGTTTTTTGTTTTTTTTAGCAGGGTTTTCATTACACTCCCAATTCTTCAAGTGCTTCATTTAATAGACTAAAAAATACATAAACGAATTTAAAAAACTGAAAATAAAACATGTCTTTGAAAAAAGTAAACAGTTTTAGCCCATAGCTCTGCATTCGGTTGTAAACACTCCTCCACTCACTGCGTGTCGCCGTCATCTTGCGTCACTTCCGCTTCTTTAACGCCTACTCGGTGGATAGGTAGCGTTTTCGTGCTACAGTGGAGATGTTCATAAATGTTGCTTGTTCACTGTGTATGGTTTAGCGGAAGAGTGTGAAGTGAATAGCCGGGGTTTAAAGCACGGAGCCGGGAGTCTGAAGCATTTTTCCTCTCATGCACGCAGGTCTTTCAGGAGCCGAAGAGCGACGGTGAGAGCTTGAGCAACATCAGGGAGTTCCTCAAAGCCTGTGCTTCATATCGAGTGGAGGTGAGCAGCCTGCTGTTGCCTTGTTTATGTTTACTGTTTACTGTTTCTTTCAGCTCGGGCGCTGTTTCTTTGTTGTTGTTGTTGTTGTTTTGTAAGATCCGTAAATACAGCTCTGTTTGAGCTTGTGGCATTTGAGGCAGCTCGGGTAAGGCAGCTTGGTGCTCAGTAGGAAGCTGGGAATCACATTAGACTAATCCTTTATAAAGCCAATCAAACCGCAGTGCACGCTGTGACTTGTACTTCAGCAGGCTGAGGGAAGAACTATGGCTTAACTTTCAGTTTACAATAAATATGAGCATAGTGCAGTACTAAATAGTATATCAGAGCATTGCAAAACAATCCTGACAGCTTATTTACTCCCAGAAATACTGGAGTCTCTAAATGACTCCAAATATTTGATTCGAATTTGATTCAGTGCCATTTTTTTTAAATGAATCTTTTCTGATCATCTGGATTTCTGATTCCTATAGCCGATATTATGACTTTTCTCAATTATTATGCCTCAAATTCTCAATTGTTATGCCTTTTTTTAATTGCTGCTTTTAAAATACAATGTTTTGTGTAAGGATTATGTATATGATGCTGTTATGCATGCAGTTATAGGAAAATAATCAGTGACAGGGTTGGTATGATGCAGATTGATGTAAAGCAGAGTAACAGTTACCACCCCAAAACTGATTATCTTATCTATCTGACTGCATGTACTGAAGTTGTTCTATTCCTCTTATACCACAGCAGTTTGCCAGTGATTTATTTTGGTTTTACAAAGTTCATGCTTTTTATCCATTTATAGTTGCATTTAATATTGTGGAACATCCACAGAGCAAGGTAGTTCCCGTTATAACAGCTATAAACAGCCGTTCCCTTTTCTCTTTCTCCTGAAGTTAATAAGACAAAAAAAACATGGCTTGTCATGATCTTAAGAAACCGGAAAGTGCAAACTCCTCTGTCCTGAAGAATTTCCCGTGGTGGCAAATGTACTGAGACCTGAGACTTCTTCCTTAAATGTTATATATACATCTTCTTACAGAAAACCTCACCATATCAACAATAATATATTTTTCTTTGTTAAATAACAGGATCTGTTTTTTTTTTTTTAATTAATCTTAGATTACTTGGAATGGACAATACACAAGCTTCTGTGAATGAACTATTAATTACAATGCAAGCATTAATATAAACTATTGTCAGAACTGCTGCTGTAGAAAATTATCCAACACATTCCCCTTCTGACCAATCAGATTTGAGAATTCAAAAGCGCTCTGGTACATATAGTTTAAATACGTCATGAAAAACCTGAGCTTTGGAGTAGCACAATACGTGCTTTTATTTATTATCATAATAATACTGAAGTTGTAGAAGCTTGCAATATGGAACTGATTGCTTTAACAAGCCACAGTGTTTCTTATTGTGTATCCTAAACATCCTCACCTCGTCAGGGTTCCAGATAACGGTTCTGTGGGGGTTTTGCCAAATCGTGGGATTGGCACAGCTTCAATCGACCGATCAGTCACAAAGTTTTTTCTTTGCTGAACTCGATCGTTAAGTGTGAAACACATTTGCTGGTTTTGTTTTAAATACATTGCGATGCACATCATGGTCACAATGTGTAGTTGCATTATTGTTGTCTATATTGTGCAAAGAGGGCTTCTCAAGTGTTCCATAGTTAAAGGTTCTTAGCTTTCTTAAGAGGTTTTACTGAAAGGGAAACCCTCTGCGTAGGGTCCTACATAATATTTTCCCCGGAGAGACAAGCATTTCATCAGAAATTTTGGATTGCATTGACTTTTTTTATAGTATAAAATTAGAGCTGCATATTATATCGAAATTACAGAAATATCGCAAATGTAAATATCGCGATATGCGTATCGCAAGGGCTTGTGATAACTGAATGATTTTAATACTTCAAAAAGTTACGAAAAGTTTTAGGGCTACACAGAAAAGCAAGAGAATGCTTTCTTTTCCTCAAAAGAACATGAAACATGTATGTCATTGGTTATGTCATTTTCAAGTTTTAAATATATATACATATAAAATCAAAATTGATTGTACACACTTCTAGCATTATCGTATCGCGTATCGCATTATTTAACAAGTTATCGCATATTGCATTTTTCTTCAATTTTGTGCAGCACTAAATAAAATTTAGATTTTGTACTGGACTTGAACAATCTTTTACCAATTATCTGAAAGGCTCAATTTATTCAACAACTCGGATAATTAAAAACCTTCAAAGGTGGTCATGAATGGTAGACTTCTATAGATGGCTGTTACTTGGAGGCACTAGAGTAGCATACGATGTCACAACACATGCCTTCAGTCACTTCTCAATGACAGAAGACTAAAAGCCTTTCAAATACGGCCTACATTTTTACTTTTTCCTTACTGATCACCCTGATAAAGTATGTGCCACCAATTTTTCTGTGCAAAAAAAAAAAAAGCTTCACCATTTCTGCATTGACGCTGGTTTTATCTGTAGCGCTGGCCCATGGTCAGCCTCAAGACAAGCCCTCTATTGTAGTGAATGGAGCTGTGTGTCTGAATGAGCCTGGCTTGCAGTTCATTAATGGCTTTCAGGGACAGGCACACTCCAGCCCAGTGAGAGGCTCTCCAGAGAATAAGAAAAGGGGGAACCCCAAGAAAGGAAAACAGTTCCTCTTTTATAAGCGAAGTAAAGGTTAGACAGTGACAGTGCAATCACTGGTAGATTAGCGACATCACAGTTGTGATTTTGCTACACACCGCATGTAGACATATGTCGCGTTGTGAACACTTAAAGATATTTATTACAGTTGACAGATTCTTGTGCGAGCCTTAATGGCAGTGCAGCTTTACGGTCGGAGAATCATAACATCATTGTGTCACCAGTGGAAGAGGTGAAACGTTAGTCTAGTTCCTGTTAAACTGGTATATAGTGAACATGATGGATCTAAACTGCCATTTGTGAAGTTCATCATGTACTGCCATTATACCACAGAGCTGGTGAATTTTCACATCTGGTTGGTCAGCTAATATGAGTCACAGGTTTATATTAGTGCATTTGTTCTAATATTTGATTGTGTCTACAGGAACAACTCACTTGCAGGAATTTGTGTTGCAGATGCTCTATATAATTTAAGTTGAGCAATAAACAGACTAAAAAGTATGGTGTTATTTAACAACAAAAAAGTAGAAACATTGCATTAGTGAAGCAATGCTGTAATAAGACCTTTATTTTTTTAATCATTTACGAAAGACGACTTTGCAGTTTATCCCTTATGCGTCAAGCTGCTTTTTTCTTATTCTTTTTTCTTTTTTGCGACTGGATTTTCCCCATTTTCTCCCCAGTTTGTTCACCTGCCGATTCCCACCCGCAAGTCAGCTCTCCCCATCACATGGCAGCTACTAGTTCAGAAGGGTGAAGGCTGTTATGTTGTGCGAGACATGGTGAAGCCAACAGAAAACGCATCTTTTCTGCTGCGCATGCTGCCGCATTAGGCAGAGTAACACACTCTGAGGAAAGAGCCATCTGCTCTCTTTCCCATACAGGAGCTCACATACACCCATGATTTCTAGTGTTTCAGGAGCCCCTTTTTCCCTCCTTATTAGCTTCGAGAGAGAGAGAGAGAGAGAGAGAGAGAGAGAGAGAGAGAGAAGGCTGATGAGGGAACGACTGTTTACAGCTGTTATAATGAAAGTGTTAACAGGAACTAAATTGGCACATTAGATGTAACTATAAACAGAAAAAAGCACATTGTATAGTTGTTTACTAAATTAAACATGTTAATTGTTTGCAAATTATTTTGGTAGAAGAGGAATAAAACATTCAATGTGCTGTTATAAGAAAAGTGGGGCCAACTTTGGGGTGGTAACGGTGACTCCGTTGGGCCGTGTCACACCACCTTGTTGTTGATTATTTTCCTATATCAGCACTCCATGACATGTTTTATTTCTTATCCTTGATCAATTATTCATTATACCATAATTTTCAGGGTTTTTCAAAATGTAACTTCTCGTATGTTTCTTTGGAGAGGATGCTGCCCAGGTAGGCAGACCTTTTGGGTAGAGATTGTGTTCCCAAGGTTTAGAAAGTTGCCTGTCATCTACAGTTTCCTATTTTTGGACCAGTTTGAAGGCTACAAATGAGAGTCTCATGAAAACTAGTGATGCAATGAAATAAAGGTCATTTAGTCTAGTTCGTTTTAAGTTTATGGGTGAAAGTGTAGCCTCTTTGTCATTTTTGTGTGAAAGTGCTGAAAAATAGAAAAAGTGACAGTGTTTCACTCAAGCACTACTTGATACACCACCTGAAAACATCATGGTCAATATGCAGATCACATATTATTATATTATTATGTTATTTATATTATTTTATGTAATTGGATTTCTGTGTCATTTAGGTGTCATGTTCTCAGAATTTCAGCTGCACCAACAGACGAAACCTTTGTAGGGATGGTTAACTACAATACAGTTGTTTCAACCTAATACCCTCATAATGTAATACTGTGACACATCTATGACAGATTGTGTAATTTTGGAAGAAGTAAAAATGGTATTTATCGCTATTTTTCAATCAGGGAAGTGGGCTAAAGTGTAAAGGATGTGGTGTTTTTTTTGAGGTGATTCACCTCGGCTCTATTTCAGACCCAGCTAAAAAGAAAGCAGGAGAAAAAGACATAAGATAAACAATGGGTTGAGAGATCCGGTGATTAAGTTTCCTTTCACGTGTACCATGTCAAAGACTGATTATCTTTTGCTGATAGCTTTCCAGGTTAAGGCTCTTTCCTGATTATCGTAACGCACTCCAAAAATCTGTCATCAGCATACCTCGATGCCTCTCAGTGTGATTTTAGCAACTCTGTCAATCATTCCTAATTGGTTTGGATTTAAACAGAGTGCAGCTGCCAGTGGTTTGAAATTCAACATTGGCTTGTTCAGCTACAAAACTGGACTTTGCACATTCAGACCAAAAAGCATTAATGAGATGCAAAAAAAGATTAACAAACCTAAAAATGCAACCGCAAATGAGAAAACACAACAGCAAAATATAGCTGCAAGCAGCGATTAGTGGGTCCAAGCACCAAGGGGGCACCAGTGCCTGTTTCATGAGCAAGTGTTGGTATTTGGATGTTGTTATGTGACATCACTGAACATACATGCAAATTTTGCACCACATCACATGACATACAGTGGAATTACACAACACGTCCAGAAGGTGTATGAATGTGTTAATGATTTCTGTTGGATGGAGTTGACAGTTTGATTACTGAAAACATGCTCTGTTTGAGCAGCACCTTTCTTTGCATGATGTGCAGTGGAATTATGCCACACTTCCTGTTTGAGTGTCATCACACGTTAAATTATCGCCTCACCGTGGCAATACCGTTTAAGATATGAAAAATTCTGTTGCAGCTTAGATCATGGATATCTCAATATGTTTGATCAAATTTGGCATGAATCCGCTGAACCCTCTTGAAGGTGTGTATGTAGAGTGTTGTATAAGCATCCCTTGCTGTTGCCACTTGGCGGTGCTGTGACGGTGAATCACAATTGGCATGTTTGTGACTCTGTCCGATCATTGAATGCAAATGTGAACTTTGTGCCATGTTGCATTATGTACATTGGAATCATGCCACATTTCCTGTTTATGCGGCATAGTATGTTGATTGATTGCCTCGCCATGACAACACCATTTAGGATAGCAATAATAATGTAATTTAGCATCGTGGACATCTTTTCATCATGCTGACCAAATTTGGTTTGACTCTGACAAATCCTCTAGGAGGACTATTTAAAAGTTTGATACCTGTCAAAATGCACAAAATCCAAAATGCCTGACTTCCTGTTGGGTGGAGTTAATGGGGGTGATTTTGAAATGTTTATCGTAAGAAGACCCATATGCTTAACATGTTGGTGAAACTGGATGCTCATATTAAAGAAAATGTTCGGCCACAAATCTGTGGCTCAGAAGGGACTCAGAGGATGGGGTGAGCCGAGCTTATCAGGCCAGCACGAGGGCTCTGAAGAACTGCAGGAGCAACAGAGAGTCTGGAGTCTGAAAAACCAGACAGATACGAATACACACATTCTCCCACTAGTGCACATAGGTGGCTGAAAATGCTCAAGTTTCTGTGTGTATGTGTGTCACAAGGGAGGGAATGTGTGAGAGAGATTAATAATAAGAACGCATATGTTACAAATGCTTGTTGTTTTCCTTTTCAGCTGTAGTCATCAACCATCAGAGGTGTCCCAGCACTAATATTGTGGTGCTCATCCAAATGTAGAAGTGTCTGTCTCCTGTGTGTGATTGTGTGAGAGATTCATGGCGAAACTAGTGAATAACAGACTCTGTGTGACATTTTGCATGCCGTTGCTGTGTTTGCATAAGCTATTCTAAGCGCTGTTCAGAGGTGCTATCATTCGGCTTAGCTGTAGCATTTACGATTTTTGATCCCTTGCTATGGTGCTACAAGAGACACCGGAAACCTATGCTCTTCTGCTTTCTCAGCTGAACAGCTATTAGAACAAACGCAAATAAATTTTACCTGGCGGAAAAGGGAAGCGGAAGGGACACGGTATGTGTAAGAGGCATCTGCTTCTGGTAGTAGTTACTTTCGCTTCACACCCACTTTATCAAGGTGAACTTTGACCTGTGAATTCACAAACCTCAGTCTTGTGAGCTAGTAGAAATCTAGAGACTGTGGTTCCAGCTCTTTTCAGTGAATCAGAGCGATCAGCTCAGTTCATCAGTAAGAGTCGACTCTTTTAACTCTCAGATGGCTCCTTGATGTTTTTTTCCTCCAAAGCTGGCCAAAGTCATCGATCATTGCCTGTTGCCTAACTCTACATCCTACACACAAATGAGTCATTTCTGTAACAGCACACATAATGTCGAATGAATACACAGCCCACTATGATTGCTAGCAGTTTGCCAAACCTTATTTTAGCTTCTTTCACTGGTTTGTTTAAAAATTGTCAGCTGAATGCTACGTGGTAAAAAGCCTAATTTTTATTGAATCATGTACAGAGTTGAATCAAGTTAAATCTTGTCATTACCCTCAGCTGTGGAAGCTATTTTTCAGCCATATTTGTTTATGATGTGACGTCCAGGGGTCCAGTAAAGACAGCAAGGATGGGGATGGTTCCACAGGTTCCAAAGAAATGCTAGAAAATGAAACATGTCCAGCATAATATCTGGGGCCAGTAATTAGTTTTGTTTTTCCAAGTCGGAAATGTGTCATAATCATTCCATCATTGTGTAGTCCTGCATTAACGTATGCACCGAATATATTTATTTGATATAATTGTTGTGCTGTAGCTAAAACGACACTTCAGAAACTGCTATTGTAGTAGTGTGGTTTAGTTTTTGTATTGTTAGTGTTGCTGTGGTTCAACACCTTGTTTTCTGTGACCTTTAAAGATTTTGCAATAGTGCTTATCCTAATCCCTCTGTCAGGCCTGGATAATATCTGTGGAAAAATTTACATCTTTCTATTTACAACCGCAACTTTCTTAGTACTTCCGTATGTGACTGATTTGGAGAATGATACATAAGAGCTCAATTTGTGATGCAAAATACAAAATAAGCTCCACTGTTTTGAAACTGTCACATCTGATATGCAAATTATTCGAGGATAATAATCAGAACCTTTTAGCTGCTGATACTGCATGCTAAGCTAGCTGTTCGGGGAGACAGATTGTGGATTTTAGGTTGTATTTTGACAGGTTCTTTGCTGTTGAACAGAGAACTGAGAACATGAGTATGTAAATCGAGACTTGGGTACTGAATCTCACTCATATCTACCTGTGATAAATGTGAGCTGTTTAGCTAGCATGCATTTGTATTGAGGTGTAGAGAAGGTTGTAGATCAGTTTAGAGGTTCTTAAAAAAATTGTTAATCTATATAGATTATTTAAAATGGTATAGTATTACAATTGCAGGACTCATTAAAAGTTGAGATTTATAACTGAACACTAAAGTCATAACCTCTAAAATTGAACTACTTGGGATCAAGTCTGTGCTAAATTCAGGATCAGAAAATGGAGAAGTGGTTGCTCTGACCTGAAGTGTGGCTTTTGTCACATCCTTGATTTTTGGTCTTGTCATACAGGTTTAGCTGGAATAAATATGGGTAAATGAGTGATTTAAGTGAGTTGTTGTGCTGTTTTTTTTTTTCTCTGCGTGCAGACATTCGAAGCTGATGACCTGTTTCAGGGCCAGAACTTCACCAAGGTGCTGAATTCCTTGGTTGCTCTCAACAAAGCGACAGCAGGTAAGAGGTGTGTGTGTGTGTGTGTGTGAGTGTGTAAGCGTGTTTGCTGAAATGAAGTCTACGGAGCCTATTTGCAAACAGCTGTAAAATGTGCTTGTGTATATTATTGTAATATAAGCTTGACGTTTCTTCGGATATATAGATACTGGATCCGGCAGTGACTCCATATGTGTTCAACACTCCTCTCTGCGAATCAAGTCGTTTGACTCCCTGAACTGTCAGCCTTCCCGCAGGAGATCATCCAAACGAGTGCACAGCCAGTATTGCATTCTGGTGAGTACGAAAACTGTTACCAACAAAAAAAAAAAGTAAAAAAAAAAAAAAAGAAAGAAAAAATAAACAACAAAAAAAAAGTATCACAATGTTCTGACTGCAAGAACTAATTTTGCATTTTGTTGAGGTAAAAGCTAAAAACGATTACTAAAGCTAGTACCAGGTAAAAAAACATCCTAAACCTAGTACCAGGTTTAAAAAAAAATAAAAAGTCTATATTAAACTTGTAAAGTCGTGTTAAACTTGTGGGTTAAGCTGTTTGAGGATATCTGAGTGAAACATAAGAAACATAAGAATTAGATTTTTCTAGCATTTATGTATCACATCTTTCTCGTTTGTTCTCTTACTTTTCTCTCTCTCTCTCTCTTTTACAAATCAGGACATGTCTGAGAACAGTTCAGCTCAGCTGTTGGTGAAGGCGCGGTTTAATTTCCAGCAGACGAATGAAGATGAATTGTGCTTCCACAAGGGTGACATCATCCAGGTGACTCGGCAGGAGGAGGGAGGCTGGTGGGAAGGCACGATCAGCGGCAAGACCGGCTGGTTCCCTAGCAACTACGTCAAAGAGATCAAAGGAAGTGGTGAGTTTTTGGCTTACACAGTGTTTCCAATGATCTTTCCAAAGATGTGTTGAATAAACTCCATATTCCTTTTGTAGTTCTCCATATAGGACATGGGATTATAGCTGGTAAAGGTGAGGTTAGGGATTCTTAAGTCAGAACATTATGGGGAAAAAAACTTATAATGAAACAAAATGAAGTGTTTCCCGTTCATAGTATCACAGTGTTAATCGACCACAAGCCGGTGGTGAAAATTAAAGGAAATATTTATTATGAAATCTTTGTACAAAAGTCTCTTTGCATGTCCTTGTATATATAAATAAAAAGGAAAGGAAACAAAAAGATTGACTAATAGTTCCTCTTTCTTAGAAAGGTATTTTGAGAATGACTTTTCCATCTCTTCCACTGTCAGTATTTATCACGTTGTCATTATAAACTGTAAGAGAAAGTGGCTGTGAGGAAAGGTGGCACTTGGATGCAATGATGTTTTTGTGCATTCAATAGATAGTTGTGTATGATCATGTTAGGAACATGCTAGGAACATGCTAGGAGTAGCAGCAGGGTTGCATAGTTTTTTTGAGGAGTCACAGCAAGAAGGATTTGAGTTGAGTAAGAATCGTTGAGCAAGGCACTTGATTGAGTAAAAAAAATAATAGATGGAAATGCATTTTAATCTGATTATAGACCGTGACTATCTATGATGCTGTAAAAACGGTGCCAACATCTAACTGATTAGCAGAAGGAGGCATTTCTACTTGCCTGCCAACCAGAAAGCTCCACCTCGTCACTAGCATTCGAGCCCAGTCATGTATGGAGTGTGGAGGGAGCACTTAGGGGAGGAGATTGAGTTTTTAATATAAAACATTCATTTACGGCTAACGGGAAGGGAAAAAAAATTACTGATTATACCTTTAAACCAGGTGTAATAGTACACGTCAGAATTGAAAGACTGGGATTCCACCAATGTTTTCAAACCCTTTTGTATTATATGTTTATTCCCAAAGATAGAACCTCACAATCCTGATAATCATTAATACATGGATTATTATCTTACTAATAGAATAATAACTTTATCTGTTGTATGTTACGTTAAGTATGTTTTGTTTGCTAAAGATTTTAAGAGTTGTGTGCATCAAATCCGGCCTTGTGATGCCACCAAAAGTTGTTTTAAAACCCCATTTGGTTTGGCGATCGTGAGTCAAGCATCATAAAGCTTCCTCCGAGCACAGTGTTGGCTATTAAAATGACGATTATCCTTTACATAGAGTAAAGAGCATACATAGAGTAAATGGAAAGAGCAACAGCACAGAGGTTATGAGACTCTGGATTGGGTTGCAGGAAGCGATGTGTCCCCAATTTGATTATCAAAAATGCTTCTGTTAAGGGAACATATTAACCACCAAAACCACCAGACTGAATGAAGTAGCTAGTGGAGAGCTGACGGACTGCTAGCGTTAAGTTATTATTAGCCATGTGAATTTTTGGGTGAGGTTTTCCTGTGTATGTTCCTGCATTCTAGCCCATGTGTCATTGTCGGCTTCACCTTCTGCTCTGTTTGGAATATTGATTTTTCTGTAATAAATGATCATTTATCGTGCTTACTCAGCCAGCTGTTTCGGTTCCCCCTGTATTTCACTACCATATTGGTTCCTTTCTTTTTATTTAGCAGACGTGTTAGCATTAATGCGAGTGAAACTTTTAGTTCTTCCCACACACTCACACCCACAGCCATTTGGGTTAACCTCAGCGCTCCATATGCCTCTGCGGTTTCAAATCACTGCATAGTGCAGATGAATGGGGATTCTTTAGGATGACATCACAGCACGGACTAACGTCCCGATCAGGAAGGAAACCGTGTCCTCAGACAAAGGCAGGAAGTGGTGCAGGCAGTGAGTGCTGTTTCCCTTCAGTTAAACACAGCAGCGTTCTGCTGCCTCTGTTCACTCAGCTGCCTGGCTCTGTGCTCACCTGTATTACACACTTATACACACAAACGCCTGTAGCTGTGTGTGTGTGCGTGTGTGCGTGTGTGCGTGTGTGCGTGTGTGCGTGTGTGCGTGTGTGTGTGTGTGTGAGTGAGTGAGGGATGTGCTGGTATTCAGGCCAGTCATCAGCTCAATCACACAGTGTAGGTGCACACTGTAGAGCCCTCCTCTCCCTCTCTCTCTCTTCTCTTCATATACACTGTCTCCATTTTTCCTTTTTCCTCATTCTCTATTTTCCTTCATTTTTCTTTCCTTCTTTTTCTTTTTTCTTATCTGTCTGTCTTACCTTTTCCTTTATTTCTTTTTGTTCTTTCTTTCTTTCTTTCTTTCTTTCTTTCTTTCTTTCTTTCTTTCATTTTGTTCTTTATTTTTCCTTGTACTCCCCCCCCGCTTCTTTCCTTCCACCATCCGTCTTTTTCTTTGTGTTCCTTTCTATCTTTTTTCTTACATTTTGTTACTTCTTTTTGTTCTTCCCCTTCATCCTTCTTCCCAAATTTCTTTCTTTCTCTTGTGTTTTCTCTCTTTCTTTTTTTGTTCTACCGTTTAAATTTCCTGTGAACACAGACAGTACATTGGGTTCCTATATTTGATCTCTTTCAGGTGTTGTTTTATGAAAGTCTCAGGACGTCGCTCTATCCTCCACAGCTACATTTCTCATTTCCCTCTTCACACGTGAAGTGTTTGATACTGCACCCCACAGTGCCTGAGACAAGCACACACACTTGCTTTTTCTTGGTATCCCTCACACTGAGCTGAAAGAGATACACAGAGCGCTGTGAACTGATCTGCCCCTGATGGTTAATGCTTTATCTCCTTCATCTTGCCCTTCAGGAGCAGCTCACGTCTATCTAATAGAAACAAAAGGTCTCCACATGCTGCCTGGAGCATGTAACCTGTTTGTTTATCTCTCTCTCCTCTCTTTGTTTTGCAGACAAGCCCATCTCCCCCAAGCCCGGGACGCTGAAGAGTCCTCCCAAAGCGTTCGAGACCAGCGCTGTTACTAAGACCTACTATAACCTGGTACGAGTGAAGCAGCTCTAATGCTGAGAGATGAGCACACATACACACACACACACACACACACACACACACACACACACACACCCAGACCAGGAGGCTTCTATACAAGCCTGTCATTCAGCCCAATCAGCATCTCTGCTGTAAACTCACACAACACAGCACACAGACGCACACTCTAGGGCCTTTCCCATTTTCCTTTTTTCTTTCTTTTTTCCTCTTTTTCTCTTTTCCTGTATTTCTCATTTTTCTGTCTCATTCTCTCTTTTTCTCTTTTCTTTTTGTTTCTGCTTTTTCTGTATTCTCTCTTTCTATTTACCTAAAATCTTCTTTCTTTCTTTCTTTCTTTCTTTCTCCCGTTTGTTTTTCTTTCTTTTGTTCTTTCTTTCTCTCTCCCCCCCTTTGGTTGTTTTTCTTTCTTTCTTTCTTTCTTTCTTTCTTTTTGATCTATCTCCTATCCATCTTTATTTAGCTCCTTGTGTATTTCCTCCATGAATTGCTAATCGAGTTGGATATTATTACAGATTATAACAGTTTCTAGCAGTACAAATTCGCTGCACTTGAACCTCCACTTCAGCTGGATGCATCGTGATTACACTCCAGCTATTCATTATAAACATTTCATCATTCAGCATGTCTCTCACCACCAACACCACCACCTCTGGCTCTGGACACACTGCAGATGTTGGACAGATACAGGTGTAGTTGAATAGGCTAAATGGTAGCACTGATTGCGTTACAGCTGCCAGCTACTCGTAGGATTGTGTCAACTGATATCTGTAGGACCTAACGTAGACATTTTACAGAAGTAGTGCCGTACACATGAAGTCAATGATTGGATTTAAGTCTAGGGTTAATTTGTTACAGCATCATTGCAGTTAATGTACAACTTCATGTCATCATGTTGATTAGTGAGTGAGTGTTTGTGTGTGTCTGTGTGTGTGCGTGCGTGTGTGTGTGTGTGTGTGTGTGGTGTGTCTGAGTGAGTTTGAGTTCATGACCTGTAGTTTTGGTGAACTCTCGTCTCCCGCTGTTTAACCGTTAGAGTGTCAGGTCAGAGTGATGTTTCTGTGTCTGTGAGTCAACCAGGCTGAGTTTAAATTGGTGTGTTACAGTGTTAGTGGTTTGTGTGTATGTGTGTCTGTGTGTTTTTGTCTGAGTGTGGAGCTGAAATGTAGGTCATTGTTTCCTTCTCACTGATCTTTGGGACAGCTGTGCCTGGGGCCCATAGCTGTGTGTGAGTGTGTGTGTGTGCACGCGTGTGGATTTATGAGTCGGGTCCTGTTTCATGGTTAAAGAGTTCAGAGGTTTAAGTAAATTTGATTTAGTCCAGTGTGTGTGTTGTTGCATGGCGTGGCATTGAATTAAGTTAATGGTGAGATGTCAAGGCATAATGTGCAGAATTATTGGCACCCTTCAAGAGAATAGGCAAACATCGACTTGTGTAACTACTTCCTATAGAAATAAAAATCATTAAAAAATATATACGTTCACTCAGTAACAAGTAAAAATAGCATTTGAAGGAAATCCAAGAAGATTGCCATCCTTGAATTGTCTTTTTCTGCGTGCCCAACTACTGTTGCCTTTGACCATTTCCTGTTTCTCTTGGTATAAATATAAGGTTGCACACATGTGGAATCCCTATGTCACCCAATCTAAAAACGCTTTCAAAACAAAAGAGATAGATGGTTGTTAATGTTGTTTAATGGATCTAAAATACATAAGCAGTAAATAAAAAAACAAAACAAAACAAAATGACCAGAAATGATGACCTCAAATGTACATCTGCATCCAGACAGAAATGATGGATTGAAAACCTGTGATCTGAATTGAAGAGTGCTTGCAAATGTGCAAACCTGAGAATGTAAGACAGAGTGAGATAGATGAATCGGGTCAGCGGCAGCAGTGTTTGCGTCTCTGTGTAGGGGCTCAGTTTGCTCACTTATGGTCAGGAGCTGTGGGAAAGAATATGGAGTGAGGAGTTTGACAGTCGAGCCTTTGCTCCTCCAGAATCCTGAATCAAGAGGAGTCAGTTGAGGAGGTCTGGGCACCTTACAAGGACTCCTGCTCGTGTGCTCCTGGTAGAGCTGTGTCAGGCACGTCCCACTGAACAGAGACCCCAGGGGAGACTCTGGACCTGCTGGACAGATATGTCTCATAGTTGGCATGGGAACGTCTGGGGATCCCCCAGGAAGAGCTGGAATCTGTGGCTGGTGTTAGAGAAGTCTGGACTGAAGGAAAGAAGGAAAATGAACAAAATGTTCTGCATGGAGGAAAATTCTCATACATGTTTTACATCCTTGGTAGACTGTACAGCATGCACATATTATCCTTGCACATTTTCATTACGTGTGCCAATAATTTTGTAGTTGAAGGTACTCTCTTGTGTTATGTTTCACTCTCAAAGATGAAATGCTTTTTAAATGTCAAGCTGCGCCTCAATTACTCTGAAAGCGACGTGGCTTCTCCCAGTCTGCCTTCCTCGTATTGTAGGTTCTTCATTAGAGAAGGTGGCTTTCAGACTTATTTGCACTGTGACTGGCCTGATTCTGTCATCCCTCTTTCATCTCTTTTTCTCTCTTGGTTGTGGTAAAAAAGAGGATGAGTCCTTTCTCTGTGTGTTGTAATTGCTTTAGAGATACTGGCCTCTGTGCACTCAGAGATGAGGGCATGAGTCTGAGGCTGTATTAAACCGTCAGTCCAAGCTGTCATCTGTCAATGGGAAAGCTTTTATATGTGAAATGTATGGTGTTTTGAAGTAGTGTGTATGTGAGTGCAATTCTACATTCAGGCTGCCAGGCTAATTAATCAAATTGCTTGGGCCACTGGGCCGGCTAATTTTATTTTCAGGCCAAAATAAATGAATTACAGATGCGATCTCTGCTCACTCATTCTCTCTCTCTCTGCTCGGTTTTGGCCATTTAGTGCTGCTTTCCAGTGTTTTTAATGTGTTAATCCAACCGAGCCTTCAGCAGTATGTGACAGTAAATAAATGGCAGCATCAGAATCTAATGACTTAATGTATTTCCGGAAACATGATACCATTTGATAGCCAAAGGTATTTTTTATTTTTTTTGCTTCACTTCACCACCACAAATTTGAAATATAGATTCCTAGTTTCATAGTATTGTCTGTGTCTCTGTATATGTATTTGTAAAATGTCTTTCTTTGTGTGTGTGTTTTTTTTTTTTTTTTTTTTTTAATTTTTAAAATTTATTTTTTTTTTAGGTGATCCAGAATATTGTGCAGACAGAAACAGAATATGGCAAAGAGCTCCAAACACTGCTTTCGACATACTTGAGACTACTGCAGCCCACAGACAGGTAGCTATTGTATAAGTGGTGGTTCATCCACAGGCGCTGTATATACAACCAATTTCAATCTTCACAAAGTCCTCATTCACAAAAATACATCTTAAATTCCATTCAAATTCTGTTTATTTCTTTTGAGTGACCAGTGATAAAAAAATTTTTTTGCTATTTGACAGATATATGCAGATGTTCCATTGATCTGGTCATGTTATAGCTCCATAGAGTTATTATTGAGAGTTATTACACTAGTGGTCAAAAATGGAACTCCAGCAAGCGCTAATAGAGGCCCATTGGGGCAGGAATCACGTTGCCCCATGCTTGCTCTATGAACATTTTTATTGGAGGAGGAGCAGCACACAGGACGGTTAAGTACAGGGTAACCAGGGTCATCGAATTTATGCCAAATTGGGCTAGTTTAAAAACAGTGTTTAAAAATGTGTGGCCTCCAAGATCTTGATTAAAGCAAATAATCAGAGTTTAATCTAATAAAGTTTCACAAACAAAGACCAAAGTTTAAGTGCAGACAGTGCATCTATGATGGACAGAACCATTTCTGTTATAAGATATACTGCAAAGATTGAGAGAGAGAGAGAGAGAGAGAAAGGGGGTTATGGAGTGGATAATGTCCGTACAGTAGAAATGCGTGTGCACCACAGTGACCCAGACACAAAGACTGAGGAAAAAATGTCTCCGTTTTCCAATGTTCAAATTTGTGGGCTAGTTTCAGCTCTTTTGTGTGGTTTTTGAGATATAGTTGGGGTGGAAATTTTGCTGAAACTCTGATTAATATTAGCACTTCTATGTGCTCCTCTATTATGGGGTTACTCAAAAAATTCAGATCATAGCCTATAGCATAATTCACTTGTGATATCCTATCGACTTCATTTTGTTTGAAGCTGTTAACCTGTTAACCTTGTTCTGCCACACCAACATCTATGGTCATGAGTTATTTTTATATTTTATATTCTCTAAGAAGAAGCTGGCATGCAAATCTAGGAATCATTAAATGCAAATATAGCTGTATATCCAGTGTAGACTTCCTACACAGACTTCCTCACTGCAGCAAATCAGCATTTAGTGTCACTGGAAAAAGTGTTTTTATTCTTTTTTTTAACATGCGTACTACCCAGTATGCCAGTAATCTAACAGAAATATACTGTTAACTATTAAGAGTTGATAATGCGTAAATGTTCCTGTTATTTTTGTGCAGTCATACTTTTGTTAATGATCAGTAAAATCAAAGATAAAAATATTGTGCTTGACAAGTTTAATAATCCTTTGTCAACAAGCATTTTCTTTGCTAATTTCGTTCACTAGATTAACACTTCTATGTCTCTCACGCTCTTTCTCAGACTGACCGTGACGGATATCGCTCACATTCTGGGCAATCTAGAAGAGATCAGCTCCTTCCAGCAGACTCTGGTACAGTCACTAGAGGAATGCACCAAGTAAGGCTAAGTTAATGTGAGCATGCTTGTACCATTTCATGTATTAAAGTTAAAGTTAGACATTTTTGGCTGAGAGACCTGCAGCAGTATATAAGGGGGGTTTACGTGAAGCATGCCATATGAGATTCTTCCTGTGAGCTTCTGAGGCCATCTGCTGGTGGCTTTCAGTGTTTCATCAAGCACCTCAACATCAATTGTGTATAAATCCATATTCCTTTTTCTTGATTAACTAATACATTCCTATTTCTGGTATTTTAGTGCATGTACTTGACACACTCAAAGACTGCATGATAGCACAATAGTCAAAATAGTGCAGGAGTTCATGTTATTAGAGAGACTAACTGTAATATATTTAATACTGTTTTATACCTGAAATAAATAACTAACTAACTCATTCTATTCATGTGTTGTGTGTGTAGATTTCCAGAGAGCCAGCAGAGGATCGGGAGCTTCTTCCTGTCCCTCATGCCCCAGATGAAGAGTCTTTATGTAGCTTACTGCTCCAACCACCCTTCTGCTGTCGATGTTCTCACACAACACGGGTATATACATGTGTACACGCTAGTGTCTATAGATATACATGCAATCAAATTCTATGTGTATGTACATATAGAATTTTATTGCATGTATATCTATAGACACTGCATTTTAAATTTTAATTACTTAAAATGTATTTAAATGCATATCCTAAAATGTTATACTGACAGACAAAATGAACATTAACAGTCTGTATCTCTTAAATTACAGAAGATGAAAATGGTCGCGTTATGTACGAATAAATACATGCAATATTAGAATTTTGTCATTTCAATATTTAAAATTTTTATATTGCGTTCTATATTTTAGACTCAACACAAATCCGAAATGGCTTCCATAATTACTATATATGCTCGCTACACAGAGTTTAACATAATAATGTCATAAACCCTATATAGTTTACTGTGTGCCTTCAGAGGCTTGCACAGTCCCCACAATCTTATTCCTGTTTAATATTCCGAAGCTTGCACCCAGAAAGGTGTATAAAACATATCAAATGCTCTGAGTCTGAGAAAAAATGGGGTACAATATGTCACTAGATAGTTGTGTGTAATAAGCAGAAGTAATGTATATGTTTATGTTGCAGATATGATCATTTCTTCGTGTTTGTGTGTAATTTAATCTGTGAGAAAGTTTGGAGAGCAAATAGACATGTTCTTAGACTGTGTGTGTTTGGGTGTGTGTGTACAGAGAGGAGCTGGGTGAGTTTATGGAGAGTAAAGGTGCAAGCAGTCCTGGGATTCTCACCCTCACCACCAACCTTAGTAAACCCTTCATGAGACTGGACAAATACCCTACACTGCTCAAAGAGCTGGAGAGACACATGGAGGTGCTGCTGTTTGTATATATATATATGTGTGTGTGTGTGGGTTAAGAATTGAAACCACAATATATTTATTTGCTTCTAGAGAACAGTGATCAGTATTCAGATAGAGGATTTCTACATGTCATAATATTTTGTCTCGCTGTGTGTCTGTGTGTGTGTGTGTGTGTGTGTGTGCATTTCCTGTTTTGTTCTTGTGCTCTCCTCAGGATTTTCACCCGGACCGCCCAGACATTCAGAAAAGCTTGACTGCTTTCAAGAATCTTTCTGTAAGTCTCCTCTGTTTGATTCGGGTCTAAGAAATATCTCTCTTTGAAACAGTTCAAACATGCCGTTTGTCGTAGCTGTTAGTGTCTAGTAGTGACATGAAGAGGTCGGAGTTGGCAGGAAATAAGACTCTGCTCTACAAAATGAATGCTTTTGAGGAGAGGCTGTGGAGATGCAGTGTTGGACAATAATTAGTTTAACTAATAATTTAACTCTATTTCCCAGTAGGAATTATGTAGCTTCATTTCATTTGCTCCACATACACATATTTTAAATCATATTTTGGCTGGAGTCCATGCAGTGGAGCTGTTTCTGTCAGTAACATTAACTTCTTTTGATTATTTTTTGTAACTAGCAGAACAAGTGATGTCAGTCATGGATGTAGCTTCATAAGTTAAACTACTTTGGTTATGTAGTTTGTAGTGTAGCAAAGGGTTTTATTAGAAGTCCTTCCAACAACAAAGGTTTTCCCTATTGTGAAAACTATAAAACTATAAAACCATTAACCATTCGAATTCTCAGGTGTTGATTAATTTTCCATGACAGCAGCTCTGACAGTAGTAACATGTATTATCGTTTCTATAGTAACAGCTAATTCGCAGGGGCTTGTAGAGCGGACCCTCCACCACCCACATGGCGTATAATTGTTGATTGATTGTAGCCTTCTGTTATGAGATGCATTTATGTTTTAGCATTTATGGAAGGAGTCTCCAGTGTCGGTATTTTGTAACAGTCAGAGGTAAAGCCGCAAATGTAAGTTTTCTGAGAGAGGAAAGTGATAACAGAAAGCTAACATGTTTTGTGGACATTCTGTACCATTAAATTTAGCTACAAATGGATAAATAGTATGACAGAAAAATTGGTAGATTGTTGTGGTATAAGAGGAAACATGTTGGAATATGCTGTTATTGGAATATAACTTTTTTCCCTATAACAACAGGGCCCGTTGTGTTTTATTCTTTGCAAAGAACCCTTAAGCAACCATGTTTTAAATCATGTACCTGCATTTCTCTGAAAAGGAGCTTTGCTGTAGTTTTTTGTAAAGTAGCATAAGTTGTAGCTTGCTTAACTACATTTTTAAGTATGTTGCTCAAAACTCAGAGTCATTGCATCATTCTAACAAAGTCCGTAGCATCCATCGTTTTTTTCTTTTAGCAGGCAAAAAATGCACACTTTCACTGATTTTGCTATTTACTGCCCCTCCTCCTGGTATTTTAGACAACCAGAAAGTAGCTGTGAACCTTCTATTGTTCTGAAAAACCATGAATGTGTTATTTTTTTCCCCCCAGAAACATTTATGGCAAAGTATAAACCAGGCTATAGTGTGATGGAAATAAATGTACTTTTTGTGCTTAATTATTATTGTTATTAATTATTATTAATTTCCAAAACTGTACAGAATTAGTAGAGTTAGCCATTTGTGGATTTTCTCAAAACCATCTCCCATGTGCGTTTTCTATTTAAAACAAAATCCAGATTGCATGGGTTAGCTGGAGTCTGGGGTGTTTAGTCTATGTTGGAATAAGACGTGACTATTGTATGGTTTGTTTTGTACAGGGACTGTGTTAAGAGGTTTGCACGCTTGCAAAATCCTTTGCTTGGCATGAGTGTATAAAAATCCTCCATCCCTCTCACACTTTTCTCTTTCTGCATTGTTCTCAGCTGTCTATCACAGCTCAGCTTATCCCCCCAAACACCTCTTATCATTCTGTTACAGAGAATAGAGGGAAACACAGGGATGAAGGGAGAGAAAGTGGACACAGTGTGCTATTTCATTAGGACTGTCCACATATGGTCCACTATTGTCCTCAATTTTTATTTTCACTTGCCGTCGTCTCGTACGTTATTGTCAAACGATGAATTGGTGGAATAGTTGGAATACGGCTTTTGTCTCGCCCATTCGCTTTCACAATAATGACTGCTGGGTAAAAGCCTGTGCGGACCTGGAATACCAATCATAGTAATGTAAGGACATATAGTGCATCCTGTGGGTTGTGTATGTGTATGATATGGGGTGTGTGTGTGCTTGGTCTCAGGCACAGTGTCAGGAGGTGAGGAAGCGGAAGGAGCTAGAACTGCAGATTCTGAACGAGCCGGTGCGTGGTTGGGAAGGGGAGGGCATTAAGACCCTGGGCAACGTCATCTACATGTCTCAGGTCCTCATGCAGAACCATGGCAGCGAGGTGAGTCTACATACACACACCACTGTCCTCAAGCACGTCCTTATTTGTCTCTGCATCAACATGAGCTTAAATTCAATTTGGTCAGCCAAACATGAACTTGATCATGTGACATCACTATGAACCTTTTGTGTTTTTGCTTCAGTGTAGTGACTAGCATAATTAAAATTTTTAGTTTTAATTACACAATATATGTATAGTTAGCAAAATTAATTAAGCTAACTAAGCATAGCTTCTCAAGCAGTAGTTCTCTGATGTTAACCAGCTAGCCAGCATCAAGTAAACTGTTTTATTCTGTATTCAAAACTAGTGAGTTACGTTTGCTTTCATGCTTTCAGGAGAAGAATGAGCGTTACCTGCTGCTCTTCCCCCACGTGCTGCTGGTGCTTTCTGCCAGCCCTCGGATGAGCTGCTTTATCTACCAGGTAATGTATCCAGGAGTGTGTTTTTATTAACCAGTGTGACAGTTTGCTTCTGGACAGTGCCTGCAGGAAGTCACAGCATATTTTTGTTGCTCCATAGGGGAAACTTCCTCTAACAGGGATGTCTGTTAACAAGAGTGACGAAACAAGAAATGCTTTTGAAATATCCGGTGAGTGATAAATTGTAATCATTGCTATTAGATAAGTAGACAAGTACACACTCACAATTAATAATTCAGTACTGTAATATATGGAATGATGTGTGTAGCTTAATGTGCATTGATTGTGTGTTTCGTCTGTAGGGAGTATGATTGACAGGATCCAGGTGATCTGCAATAACCCTCAGGATTTACAGGAGTGGGTGGAGCATCTTCACCGCCAGACCAAACGCACATCAACCAGCATTTCCAGTTTAAAACCATGCCATACGGTCAGCACACACACACACACACACGCATACACACACACACAGAGCATGGACATTCCACATAGTCTAAACCTAACAATAAATGTCTTTTATTAAACATAAAGTGATATTATTTACCATTAAATAAACAAAAAACATAATCATTGATATGATGAATTTTTCTGTAATTTATGGAAGGAGTCTCAGGTGTCAGCACTTGGTCAGTAATGGTCAGTAAATTTTCCACCAAGGGAAAATCTTCAGGACAGAGGACTTTGCACTTTGTAGTTTCTCTGTAACATGACAAGCTGTCTTCTTAATTAACAAAAAGAGAATCTGCTGATGGAACAACAGGAACTAAGTTGTTGAAAGTTCCACAACAATGTATAACTATAAACTGTTATTTAATTAATAGAAAAAATTTAGTCTTTGTAGTGTGCAGATAAGATGGTGTATGTAAATATTTTCAGCTCAGGAACATTGTGTTTGATTCCTCCCCCAGCTCCCCTCTCACCCGCCCACCCCTTCGAGACACTCAGAGAGCAGGGGAGCCTACCACACCCTTCCTCACCCCTCCTCCCACTGCACCCCACACAGCACCATGATGTGGGGACCCTTGGAGCCGCCAAAAACCCAGAAACCCTGGAGCCTGAGCTGTCTGCGACCAGCACCACCACTGAAAGCATCAGCAGCTCTCTGTTATAAAGAGGTTTGGATACTGGAATGGTTGCTACATTGATACTAGAAGTCATATAAACAATTAATGCGCAATTAAAGTGTCACGTGAGCTCAGTATAGATATAGAGTTTCTTAGAGAACATACATAAGCAAAGAGCAGCTACTACCACCATGCTTCATCGGAAGGATGATGTTCTTAGGGTGACGAACAGTGCAGCGATTTGTGCCAAGGGCAGTTTTGGTCTCTTTAGACAAGATTTTTAGGAAAATAAGGATATTATTTTCCTAAAAATAATCTTGGTCACCTGTCACCTGTAACCGTGTCTCTGTGATGTGGATGGTGCTAGAAATTGATTGGCCAAAAAGATTCATTCATAATGGCTAGAATGGCTTTTCTACTGAACAGTACAGCACATCAATTTTGAGTAGTAGTGTAGTGACTGATAAAAAATTTCCCTGTTTTCCCCACAGATTTTTTTAGGAGGCAATATTGCAATAGTAATTTGAGGTTGTTAATATTTAGCTTGAGTCTTACATATAATCCATGTGAAATTTGTAATTTTCAAGTTAGGCCAAATCCCTGTGACTTCCCTGTTCACCGTGTTTGGTCACTACAATGGCTATAGCACAGTAGCTGTGTAGAAAGAATGTCATTATCTAAATGGCAAATAGAACACATTTAAGATTTGTTGACAGAAAAGAATTTTTGCTGGATGGATCCAGCAAAAATGGATCATCCTCCCAGCAGAATTCTTTGTTTGATAAAGTATTGGCACACTTTGTTTGGGACTCCATTACTGCAGATTAACAATCTTCTTGTGTCCCATGCTCTATACTTTGCCCTTTGAGGTAGGCAAGAAGCCATGCATATTTTGATCTGCAGTGTGTGCGTAATCTGTCTATACATACATTTTACACAGCATACATATTCAATACATGTTGATTTTGTGTATTGCAGAAACTGCTATGATGATGGATCTAGATTTATTCAGATATCAGTTCATACATTTACTTAGGGACATGCCCATACTAGCTGTAATGCATTGCTTGAAGAATTTTACATGTAGTTTATGCATAGAATTGCTTTACTATTCTTCTGTCTTTGCACAGGATCTCAGCAAAAGCCCCAAGAGCATGAAGAAGCTTCTGCACAAACGCAAAGAGAGGAAGCCCTCAGACGAGGAATTTTCTATGAGGAAAAGTATGTAGATGCATGTCATGTTGAAGGTTTTGCTTTAGGATTTTTTTGACAGATTCATTATTATACATTGTGTATGTATTATATTATTTTGTGTACTACAAGTTTCTTGTCCCATTTCTCATTCAGGTACTGCAGCCCTGGAGGAGGATGCGCAGATCCTGAAAGTAATAGAGGCATACTGCACAAGTGCCAAGACAAGACAAACACTCAACTCAAGTAAGAGTATGCCATATATGAGCTTGTTAATCAAGTTTTTTTCCTGGTAAAGCACTATCACAAATGCAACGTGATATGATTTATGACAAATAAAAATGGACAATGATAGTCATTACAGAGACTATGTTTCATTCTAGTGAAACCCCAGTAGACATACTGAATGATGCGTTTTTCAGTTGTTTGTTTAGTGTTCAGCATTGTTGAGTATTTTTCCCCCACATAGCCCAGTTGATACCTAATCTAGATGGAGAAATGCACCTCATTTTATTTACTAAGTTCCTCTGACTGTTGGTGGTGTATGGCACGTGGCATTAAATCCACAATTGGAGCAATTGACCAATTATAACAATTTTTAAAATGAATTAATGAACAACACTTTGTACATTGTATCAGTTACATATTGTGGAAAATCTGTGAGACAAGTTAGTTGCTATTAACACTAGTCACGTTTACATGGACACTTTTTGTTTCAGTCGGAATGAAATCAATCAGATTGATTAATCCGATCGCAGTGTTTACAAGAACGCTGAATAAAGTAATCGGGTTGATATGCGCGTTTACATGACACAATCTTCTGACATGCGCACATTGCACGATTACACGTCTCCCGCCGATCCAACACGCAGATACTAGCAGCCACTCTCTTGCCATTGCTTCTTTTTTTCGTTTTAAAAAGCAGACTTAACATTTGCCTATTTCAGCTGCTAATTAGAAGACGATGAGCGCGTGATGTGTTGTACGGTACTGCGTGTATTTATCAAGCAATAAAAATGCCCCTTCCTGAGCCCAGAACAAGGCGTCTGTGGATGAGGGTCCGAAGCAAGGACCGGTGGGACAACGTCGTCTTGCACCACTTCACAGACGAGGAGTGGAAGGAGAATTTTAGGATGACACGACAGTTATTTATGACACTATGCTCCATGTTGGAGGGGAACATGGCACCTGGTGAGGCTACGGTCAGAGCCCCAATACCGCTGACAGCCGTGCGTCATACGTCATTACGTGATTTGTACGTCATTGCACATGCGCAGAACTATCTGGTTTCATTTTCAACCCGATGAAGTGTTTATATGTCCTCTCCATCGGATTAGAAAAGGTTTAAACCACCCCTTACGATCCGAATGAAATTTTAATCGGTTTTGGCCAATTCATTCCGATTGACGTGTTTACATGTGACTTTTTAGATCTGATTGTGCTTCTAGTCCAATTACGATCGGATTATTAGTGTCCATGTAAACGTAGCTACTGTTTGTCTCTTGGTGCATCCACCATACAAGTACCTGTGAATGAGCTGATACTATAGAAGCAATAATATAGTAGAACAAATGCATTAATATCAAACTGATTTGCATTGTAGTCGGCACTACTGTCAGACCTGCTGTTATAGAAAATTAATCAATACCTTCTGACCAATCAGATTGAAGAATTCATCAGCCACTGTGGTATAAAGTATTTTTATGATGATGACTGCTGATGATGGATGATAATGACCCTGTGGAGATGTTACTAGTTGGTCACCCAGTAGTTGGATTTCTGCTGTGCTTGAATTTCCGGTGCCACTCGAACAGCATGCGTTGGACTGGGTTTATTGTGCAGACTCCTGGAAAAACATTTAAACATAGCAATGCTTTTCTGACAATATCAGTCAGAAGTTTTTGATTAGAATGCTCTAAGGAATAATAACATCTTAGTCATCAAACTATTTTCTCCTATCTCAATGTCATTTGAGGCACAACATCTGTTTGGTCTAAAGGAAATCAATGTTGTGCTTCATTCTGTAATCTTCTTTCCACTAATCTTACCTTGAGTCTTGCATTAACTGTTATTTACTGACTATTATTTAGGGATTCTGCTCTTCTTTGTAACACTTCTTCAAATCTGTTTTAACCACTTTCTCTGTTTTCTGTCTCCTTTTTTCCTCATTCACTTCCTTCTTCTGTTTTTCCGTGCTCCATTGCTTGCACTTCCATAAATGTCCCATTATTTCCGTTTGATTTGAACATGCTTTCATTTCAATGTTAAATTGTTTTGGCCCTTTTTGGCCCACCATAACATTACCTTTGCTTCTTGGTTGGTTTACTCCACCCCAAACCCTCCCCCCCACTTCTGTTTGATTGGTTGATCTTTTGACCCGCCCCAAATTCATTAGCATGGCAGGGCACTGATTTGATGCATAATCACGTGCTGGCTGACATTGGCCAGTCGCGTGTGGAGGCTGCCGGTTGCCGTGCCAGTGTGTTGCGCCTGGAACTGTCGTCTGACCAATCAGAAGACTCGGACTATGACAGTATATGGACAACTCATAGTTACAGGATGGGTTCCACCTCTCGTAAGGGCTACTGCAAAAAAAAAAACACGCTTTGAAAATTAGAGAATTCTACTTCCTGTGTTGTGAATACTCCTATCTTGCTTGTGGTTTTTTTAAAAAAATTTATTTATTTATTCGTCATAGTCTTGATGTTAGAGGTCAGTTTCTCTGTTGACTAGCTGCCTCTTCCCTGGCCTTTCTTTTTGTATTCCAGTTTATTTGAATATTATACTTCTGTGACTGTGAATAGTTCAGTATATAGTCGTCTCTGCCACTAGGTTATATTATGCTTTAGATTTAATTATACATCTCATGTACTATGTCAAGCTTCAAGGGCCAAGTTTCCAGCATTTCATATGCAAAGCTGTAGTAACTTTTGTGAAATGTGCAGAAATATATCAACTTCAGTGGTATAAAATGATGTGCTTTTGAGATTTGTGTTGCTTTTTTGGCCATTGGTACAAGAAAGTTAGTGGAATAGTAAGTAAAATCAGATTTATTGGATTAATAACTACTATTTACTGATCTTATGTGTTGTATTTTAATGTAATGTGAAATATATTTGCATGACTGATGTTGTCACTCTTTTGTTCATCTTCTTAAGCATTGTCACCTGAAACAGCAGTAAGTTAATGATCATTATCCAGATGACTTTCTCCAACTGTGACATTTTAAACCTAAGATTTTTTTTTCCCCCTTCCCCTTTTTTTCCGGAACAGGTTCAAGGAAGGATTCGGGGCTGCATATGCTTTTCCCTGAAGAGGAGAAGATCATTGTAGAAGAAGTAAAGAGCAATGGTCAGACAGTGATTGAAGAGAGGTAGGAATAGTATTTAAAGAAACCCTAAATTAAAAAAAAAAAAACACTAAAATGAATTACATCCATTCAGTGATATTCATTTAAGAGTGAGGACTGTTCAAAGTGTGAAAATGATCACTGCAGAGAAACCGGGCCAACTGAAAATCCCATTGGAACATATGAACTAATATTAAACACATTACAGGGAAATAATATCGCATCATAAAATGTAAGAGCCAGTCAGATTCTTATATGTAAATACAGTCCACGCAACACCAGTTTATCAAGGGGTGGGAGTGGGGTTATGTTCAATTTGCATGGAATCTGGATTATATGCCATTTCTGTTGTATAATGACATTTTTGCACTTTAATTTCAACCAGTTTATTATTTAATATAAAAGCATGTTTCTATGACTAGACACTGTCTGTGTTTTAATTATTTTACTGAATTGTAATCACTTTCCTCAAAGGAGTTTGGTGGACACTGTATATGCACTGAGGGATGAAGTTCAGGAACTCAAGCAGGTACATTTTTATGTTTTTTAATGAAAACTTTTTTCGGTGGGTGCGATTTCAAGATGGATTTTTAATAGGATATCATGCACATCATGTATCATCTCTCAGTTCTTTAAATCCTGGAAGTCATGGAGAATTAAATTTTATTTTTCAGGCATGGAAGAGTTTTGTAAAATGATAGAATATTCACTAGGTTTTTGAAAACTATCCACACTTTAACGACACAATTTAAAGAAGCTAATTTTGGCTTACTGGTCTAAAGGACAGATATGCTGGACAGGAGCAATACTTTTGCTCTAAATAATGTAAATGTCATATTTGAAAATGCAGTGATGGAAAGGCCATATTTGTGTGGAAATCCTTCTCGTAGATTTAGGAGTCACACAGATTCCTACAGACCTGAAAACTTTATTTTACAAAATTGTACATGTTCATTACAATTTTTGTGAATTCATCAAGAGTCTATTAAACAGGAAACTTAAAAATATGAGATGTATTTCAAATGGCTAGAATATTTGGAAAAAGTAAACTAATATTGTAAGCATTTAGCAGGAACTGCTGAGCTTCAATTGCTTGTGATTAGTTATCTGGTGCTGTGACCTGGATTATTTTACTTTTCTCTCTCCAGGATAACAAGAGGATGAAGAGCAGTTTGGAGGAGGAGCAGAAAGCAAGGAAAGAGCTGGAGAAGATAGTCAGGAGAGTATTAAAAAACATGAATGACCCTTCATGGGATGAAACAAATCTGTAAAGTTCAATGAAGATTGTTATGCATGTGGTCCATGCCGGCACGGACAGAGGATTTAAAACAAAAAACACTGTAAAACTGAGAACAGCATGATGCAGCTGAAGAACTAGGCATAACTTTGGACCAAGAAAGCCTTTTCAGCTGAGCATAGAGTTGAAGGTAATGGAGATACTAACAGGCTGGAATGGATCCAGTTGCTGAGTAAAGGCTCTTTAAGTTTGCCAGTGCCAAATTTGCTGGTTTTTGCCAAATAGCCTCTGAACTGCAAGAATAAATCAAGGAACAAATATTAAAATAAGTGGCCAAATACAGCTTATGGGTTTGCCTTAATTTTTTTAAGCGTTTTAAGAAAAATATACTAATATATAATTATTGTTAACTATGAGTTACCCTGTCTTAGAAAAAAAGTTTCCTATTCAATGATGTCTTTGCCATCAAATCCTTTCTGTACTTCCACTGACAGCGTGTACCAGCAAGTACCGATTTTGCAAATAATCTGATGTCACATGGTTCTCAGTTTGATAGTAAACTGGGAGTCTCAGGGAGTCCTTGAATAAAGAAAATCTTTCCATCAGGATCATCTTAGTAATCTGTAGCAACACTGTGAAAACGCAGATGCATTTCCAACAAGAAAACACAGCAGGTACAGTACTGTAAACAATCAGAGGAAACTGATTTTTCTAAAACCTTTTTTTTTTTTTTTTTTTTTTTTTGATTTGTAAATGATGTTTTCTTTTTTTCTGACTTTTTTTATTTTAAATTGGTTGTTTTTCTGCTAATGAATTTGTACAAAGAAATCAGGCTATATTTCAAAAGTGCAGATGTGCCTTTTTTTTTTTTGGAAATTCCATTTCCAAAACTTGGCATTTTCTCTGCAATTACAAGACCAATTTAAAGACAAGTACATATGCAACGGATATTTTTAATATGCAGCGCTACTAACTGACAACATTCTTACATGTCGTCTGTCTAATTTATGTATTTAAATGAAATGAAAATGTCTACTGCAAACATTGTTGATTCTGTTCCATTGTCTATATATCATTTTCAGCAGGAATCTTTCTATTAATTCCTTCCTAATGTACTTTCTTGGCTTCTCCTACATTTCTATTCATTATGTTTCGCTCTTTCTATGACTTCTTTCATCTTTATGATAAATTATGTGAATTTAAATAAAACATTGCTTATTTATCCTTTAAATCCTCTGTGATCTGGACATTTGTGCTAATGGCTTCTACCACACTTTAGTACCCTACCACAAAAGTCCCTCCCTCCAAAGACATTTGACAAAATGAAATTCTTTGATTGAATTTGTAGAATTAGCGCTGTGAGCAGCTGATTGGATCAGAAGTCAGCACCCACAATTCAGCCTTAATTAGTAAGGCTAAATAAAGTAAGAAAGACAAGGTTGTAATGTAACTAAGTAAAGTTAGTAAGTAAAAAAAGGTTGGTAAATAAGTGTAAAATAGGATCAATAAAATTGGTAAGAAAAAAAAGGAAAGTACTTTTACTAAGTAAAGTATGTAAGAAAAATAATGGAAGTTTGGTTAGTAAGGGAAATAAAGTTGGTAATTAAGTTAGGTAAGGAATGTAAACTTACTAAGAAAAATCAAAGCCAGCCTAGGATCAGTTTTCAAGCTCTTGAATCTCTCAGGTGTCTCTAGCCCTCTAGACAACCTGTCAAATTTCTTATTGGAGCCTTTCTTTTCTGCCATACTCTGGTGCAGGTTTGTACTGTAAGCCTCTGACAAACGTCAATCTCCTTTGCCATTGCTTTTATGAGACGTATCAATAACTTCCTGGGCTTTTCTTGTACTCGAACACTCTATACTGTTCATTTGTAGTTAAATCTGGAATTCTAAATGGTCTTTTGACTTGTCCCTATGGAGGATCCCTTAATGAGGTCCTGTGTAGAACCAAACAGTGTTTCACTTTAAGACAGGGCACGTTAAAACAGTAGAACGTACGGCCAAAGTTTGTGGACACCCGACCATGACACCCATATGTGCTTTTTGAACATCCCATTCCAGATTTAGTTCCCCTTTGCTGTTATAATAACCTCCAATCTTCTTGGAAGGTTTTCCACTAGATTTTGGAGTGTGGCTGTGAGAATTTGAGCTCATTCAGCCACAAGTGCATTAGTGAGATCAGGCACTGATGTTGGTGACGAGGTCTGGGGTGCAGTCAGTGTTCAAGTTCATCCCAAAGGTGTTCAGTGGGGTTGAGGTCAGGGCTCTGTGCAGGACACTCGAGTTCTTCCACACCAAACTTGGCCAACTACGTCTTAATGGAGCTTGCATTGTGCACAGGGGCATTGCCATGCTGGAACAGGTTTGGGCCTCATAGTTCCTGTGAAGGGAAATTGTAATGCTACAACATACAAAGACATCCAATCCAATACAATTGTGAGCTTCAAACTTTGTGGCAACAGTTTGGAGCAGTACTGCATATGAGTGTGATAGTCAGGTGTCCACAAACATTTGGCCATATAGTGTATTTAGGAAGTGAAGAACCCTTAACAGGAGGAACTGCCTCATGAAGACATAAAAGGTCCACATGTTCAAAAACATTTGAGTGGCAGTGTATATCTATTTCTTGTTGCCCAGGAGACTTTTGGTTCAAGATTGAACCACCTGTTCATCTTTCTTATTTAACCAGGTATTTGAAACTTCTAAAGCAAATATCTATTTTAAAGCTGGTATTTGTCGATTCTGTCCACAATTTGCATTGTAGAATGGAAACCGTTTCCGTGCACACTCCTTATTAGTAATTATTATACAGGAGAGTATTAAAAAGCAGTTTAGCTTAACTTTAGGCAAATCTCATTCTCTGACTGTTCAGGGCCAGCATCAATAAAGCATGTAGCATTAATAGAATCAACATCAATAGAGCATAGACTGCTTTTGAGTCAGATTTAAATAAATGTACAGTGGGGATGATGAGCTGAGATCAGCAGTTCTGGCTGCTTTGTATCTCTAGGTGTTTTTCTGTTCCAAACCCCATATTGTCACATGAACATTTTTGCTCTGCCCAAGAATATTGGCTTGGCATAAGCCTTCCTGAAGCACTTCTTGTTAATTCCTCTATTGTTGCTTCACTAGGCATTGTGTGTGGCTAATCCAGATTTGAGGTGGAAACTGGGGAGCCAACATGGTTTGCATATGGATTTCAGCTTGGAAGAATCCATACACACAAGGAGTGGCCAGCAAATGCAGGAGGACATTGGTGTGATTTGGGAACAGCATTTTATCTACATTTTGTTCTGCAGATTTTTTAAAATTCTTTTGTGGCTCATATTAGTCTATTCAGTGATCAGCCATAACATTAAAACCATCTACCTAATATTGCGTAGGTCCCCTTTGTGCTGCCAAAAAGCTCTGACCCTTCGAGGCATGGACTCCACAAGACCTCTGAAGGTGTGCTGTGGTATCTGGCACCAAGACATTAGCAGCAGATCCTTTAAGTTCTGTAAGTTGCGAGGTAGGGCCTCCATGGATCGGACTTGTTTGTCCAGCACATCCCACAGATGCTTGATTGGATTGAGATCTGTGGAGTTTGGAGGCCAAGTCAACACCTTGAACACTTTGTCATGTTCCTCAAACCGTTCCTCAAACCATTCCTGAACAATTTTTGCAGTGTGGCAGGGTGCATTATACTGGTGAAAGAAACCACAGCCATTAGGGAATATTGTTGCCAGGAAGGGGTGTATGTGGTCTGCAAGAATGTTTAGATAGGTGGTATGTGTCAAAGTAACATCCACATGAATGCCAGAACCCAAGGTTCCCCAGCAGAACATTGCCCAGAGCATCATCTCTTACCCAGGTAAGCGATGCACACGCACCCGGCCGTCCACATGATGTAAAAGAAAACATGATTCATCAGACCAGGCCACCTTCTTCCACTGCTCCCTGCTCCAGTTCTGATGCTCACGTGCCCATTGTAGGTGCTTTCAGCGGTGGACAGGGGTCAGCAAGGGCACTCTGACCGGTATGCAGCTACACAGCCCCATACACAGCAAGCTGTGATGTACTTTGTTCTAACACCTTTCTATCAAAGCCAGCATCAACTTTTTCAGCAATTTGTGCTACAGTAGCTCTTCTGTGGGGTCGGACCAGATGGGCTTGCCTTCACTCCCCACACACATCAATGAACCTTGTGCGCCCATGACCCTGTTGCTAGTTCCCCGGTTTTCCTTCCTTGGACCACTTTTGGTAGATACTAACCACTGAATACTGGGAACACTCCACAACATCTGCCGTTTTGGAGATTGGATTTTCCTGCTTCCAAAACATCAGCTTCGAGAACTGTCTGTTCTCTTGCTGCCTAATATATCACACCCCTTTACAGGTGCTGTTGTAATGAGATAATCAATGGCTATGTTTACATGCACATCAAATTCTGTTTACGGTCTATATTTGGGTTCATGGTTGTTGTAAGTATGCCTGAGTTCCCATTCCTAAATACCTAGCCTACAGTTAAGCATTTGTCCATAGCATGGCACCAAGGACACACACATTGATATCTAGGGGTAATTTAGAATAGCCAATCCAGGCATGTTTTTGGGAAGTGACAAGGAACCGTAGAACCCAGGGCAACCCATGTGGACATGAACATACAAAACTCCACCCCGACTGTAACCCCAAGCTCATGATATGAATTAAGTTATCTGGTATAATTAAACTCTTTCCATTTACCATGTAATCAGAAATGCTTTTATTTAAAAAAATCCCTGTTGTATTAGAGGTTGTCCCAGGAAAAATTCTGTATTGGAACATTTATTACATTAATAATACATTTTTCTCTATTGAACTGCAATTGCTATTTTTGTATTTGCATTGGTTTCTGTGTCTTCCTAGTTGCAGGTGTGACAACTGTTTGTGTGTGGGTGTGAAATGTGAAAAGATGTGTATTCCCTCAAACTGCTACATCCACCTTCTGCCTATTATAACAAACAATGAACAGAATCAAAAGATTCAAACGACACGCGATCCTCAGGGATAGCGAGCCATTGTGCGAGATTTTAATCGCTGGCTATGGCCCAGGCGGGAAGAAGGCAGGTTCTTTTTGTATGGGCACTGAGGCGATGGTGACATTTGGGGGAGAGAATGACGTTCTGAAGACATTTACATGAGGACAAAGCCTGTGGCGGCGAAGGAAAACAAGAAAGTGAAAGAAAATGTTAGCTGTCACTTAATTGGGCCTGGCTGGGTGGCTTCAGCTGCAGGTAGATACTGTGTGCGATGAGTAAAGATTAATGGCTTCTTTTCTTTTCAGAAACTCCTTTAAAGCCAGAATGGGATGTAGGTCTACAAAAGAGGTGTAACCACAGAACCATGAACAGGTGCTTCACTTCTTAACATTAGGGTTAACATTTTTGATTAAATGTTTAAGACGAGAAGGCAGTGTGCATGAGAGCTGACCTGGAAACAGTTTTAACTGGTGCACCTTATATTTGCAGCACAGACACACTGATCCTAAAGCTGTCTGTAACTTCAAAGAGAAATTGTTTCTTTATTCCCCTCACAATAGCAGCGTTTGGTCAAAGCCCGCCTGCCGATAGCTTAGTTCCTATTCATAAGCATACAGAATGAATGACAACAGCCTATTCACTCTCTCTGTCTCTCTCTCTGTCTCTCTCTCTCTCCATACACATACACACCTGAGGATTTGGGATGTATATACCATGCCTTTATTGCAGTGACAAGTCAATTTCATTCTTTTTATGGACGCTGGCCGGCCCTCATTGACTCACAATGGGAAGCATGTAATTTTGCAGATGTTGGTGAAAAGCTCAAATGTCAGCCTCTTTTCAGACGGCCGCTGCTGCCTTTGCCCACAAATGAATAATGTATCATTCACCTTTGTCTAGAGTTTAATATTCGTACATGAGTACAAAGGCGCATAAAAAAACATGCAGAAAGAGCGTCTTAATTTATCGTTGAGCCGCTGCGATAAGAGCAAACTCCATGGTCGGGTTTCTTTAACAAGAACATGAAGGAGGAGGTTTTAGTGTCCTATACTTCTGTCTCTGTTGAGATGAGAACAAAAGGGAATTCTGCTTGACTGATGGCCTCTGGGTCGAAAGTACTACTGTTCATGGCTGAAGTTGAGGAAAAGAGGATAAGGGAGCAGAGTCTACACCTACACCTCTGCTGCTCCGTTGCTGTGCTCTCTCCATTTCCCTCCATTGTCCCAGTCCTGACTCAGAATTTTGTAACTAAAACGCAAAACCTTTTTTAAAATGTAACAAAGTATACTTTAGTGGAAATTTGATGTAACTGATGATTCATTTATTCATTCATCCTTAGTAACTGCTTTATCATGAGTCACATGCTTATGAGTTCATTGGATCATTAATGGTCCCTGTCTTCCTAAAGGGGTTGTAACACCCTTTCTAAATAAAAGCTTTAATGATTTTTGCAGAGGTGCAAATGAAACAACACTTAGGGGTCCTTGAGTAAGTAAGGCGAGCTTAAATCAGCTTGTGGCTTGTTCGTGGCTTGATTGTTGGTGCTGGTATGAGTATTTCTATTACTGCTGATCTCCTGGGATTTTCACGCACCACGGTATTTAGAGTTTACTCAGAATGGTGCAATAAAGAAAAAACATTCAGTGAGCAGAAGTTATGCAGATGGAAACACCTTGTCGATGAAAGAGGTCAAGAGAGAATGTCCAGACTGGTTCGAGCTGACAGAAAGGCTACAGTAACTCAGATAACCACTGAGTATAGTGTTCAGTGAGTGGACGTAAATCCTACGACTGCCCTATCCTTGCAAAAACTGCATTCTGCTTCACTCAGTATTGGCTAATTCTTTGCATGGCTTGCATTTCAGTGTAGCCAAAATTTAAAAGAAACAATTAGAAATATAATACATTCAACTTTAGTAACTGATTTATCATGGTCAGGGTTGTGCTGTATCCAGAGACTATCCCATGAACATTGGGCGCAAGGCAAGAGGATTCACCCTGGATGGGTTGCCAGTCCATTGCAGGGCACCATGCACCCACAGATTTACACACTCATTCACACCTAGGACAATTTAGCATAGCCAATCTGCTTACCAGCATGTATTTGGACAGTGGGAGGAAACTGGAGAACCTGGACAAAACCCATGTTAACACAGGGAGAACACACGTCATTCAATATTAATCTTATTCAACAAGATCATTAAAAAACTAGACTTGTCTCTGGGAACTTCAGTATTGAGTATAAGTTTCCTGGGACAATATAAAATAAAAACATTTGTGATTACATTGTAAATAACTTTAGTTCATATCCTTAGCTCAGGTTACTGTCTGTGAGGCATTGCACATGTTCCATATCCATGTGGAAGCTTGAATCCTCTGAGTTCTGTGGTGTCCCTTTCCAGGGTATGTTTCTGCCTCTAACTGTCTTTATACTAAGCATTTAAATGACCAACACTGCTTAATAAGTAATGTCAGCAGGGAGCATTGATATTAGAAAGCAGTTTAGTTTTAATTCAGAGTTTTATACATGTGAAGCAATATGAATTTATAATGCACATTGTGAAAGAAACCTCATTCAGCCATGGAGGTTCCTCCTTTACAATATCAGGAGGATCCAGACATTCTATCCACAGAGGCACTTGTTTAGTCCTTTGTCATCTCAAGACTGGACTACTGGAACTCGCACTTGGCAGGTGTTCCCCTGCATGCCATCTGACCCCTGCAACTGATCCAGAATGCGGCTGCATGACTTGTTTTCTTCCAATTTCTTCCACCTCACCCCATTGCTGCTTTCCATCCACTTGCTTCCTGTAGCTGCCCGCATCAGATTTAAAACACTGATGGCAAAGCCAAAAATGGCCCCCCACCTACCTGAAGGCTCTTATGTGCAAGGCACTGCACCTTTTTGCCTTTGAGCCTCAAACATGGCTTGACTCTCCCCACTATCCCTTGAGACTCAAGGACGACATGCATCAAAACTCAACTCTGTCCTGGCACCAAGGTGGTGGAATGAACTTCCCTGGCTGTCCAAACAACTGAGTCACTGGCTGTCTTCAAACCAAGACTAAATACCTACCTCTTCACCAAGGACTCATACAAACTCTGATTACTTGTACTGTTTTTGTTGTGCTACCAAATAATTGTACTCCTCACAGGGTTTTATCTTGGTAGTACTCTTACACCCTGACCTGTTTGTGGTAGCATGAGAATGTGTTTAATGGATCCTATGTAGCACTTCTATTGCTCTGGGTGAGGACATCTTCCAAATGCTTTTAAATGTAAATGAATAAGTAGCAAAAAGAAAATTATGTGCACAATAATTGCAATACATAATAGTGACTTTAGATTAATTTTTTTTATTATTTGTTATATAATGCAGCACTCTTACATATATATGGATGGACCTGATTATTCAGTTCAACATAAAGCCTTATAAACCCATTATTTTCCCAGCAGGAGCCATTTGACATGAAGGAAACCTTTAAACTGCTTTTTCTTGATCTTTGAACACAGACAAAGGAGAAAACCTCATGCTAGATCATCAATCCAACTCTTGATAAATGCAGAAGAGGTTGTGTTAGCTGTTTGGTTACTGTCTAGCTGTGTGTGTCTGTCTGTCTAACCAGAACTTTTGTGCTCCAGATTTCATAGCAGTTCAGATTACCACCTGAATCTATCTCCCTCCCTGTTCATCCTCTCTCTTCCCTGACTTTAAGTCTCAAAAACACTAACATAAAAACTTACTCTATCCATAGTTTTCCATCATCAATCCCTCCCTTACAGTTACTCAGTAAACCACATTCACTTTTAATGCACAGTTTTATAATCACTCACACACCAGACAGAATGCAGGGTAAGAGACAGAATAGACTGCTTTGTGTTCCACTGAAAGCCAGAGAGACCTGGCTGCCATCGATAGGCCATGTTCTCAATGGCTGCAAGTCACCACGGACGGTTAACAAAAGCGACCGGCAGCATAATTGTAGTGCTCTGAAACCATTAAGGTGGCTTTATTATTTTTTTTTCACCAGCCGGGATCAATCAGGTGTATACACCCCCCACGCACAGGTCTCCTATACACCATCCCCTACTGCTCATACCCCACTGAGCCCATGTGCTCCATGCCAGGCTCCATTCCACTCCATCTATGGCCTGCCATCATTTAGATTTCACTTGCATTGTGTTGCAAGGCTGCAACCAGTCTGTTCTCTCTTTCTCTCCCTCCACTATCGTGTCATTAATTTCTAGCCTTTTCAGTTTTACAAAAAGATGAAAAGGAAGAAAACAAGAGTGAGAGCTGACTGTGTGCTCTCTTTAGCTATGTTTACTGGGCAAAATAGCGCAGCAATCATTTTCTCTCTCTCTCTCTCTCTCTCTCTCTCTTTGGTGGTTTACTCTAAAAAGTCTTTTCCTGTTTGTGTATTGAAAGGAAGGCAATAAAAGCCTTTCAATAGGCACGTATAAAAAGGAGAGAGAGAGGGAGAGAAAGAAAAGAGAAAATAGAAAAGAGCCTTCAGGGGGTTGGCCAAAGGGCTTCTATTCTTCAGCTGGTAATCAAATTGAAGCTGAAATGAAATGGAGGATTCTTATGAAAATGGCTTTTGTTGCCTAAGATGCCTGGTAATTCATATACAATACACACCCTTTTGTATGGGTAATAATTTATTCATGCTTTCATGGAAGGGAAGAGGTGGAGACGACCATGCAACCAGAGCATGGCTGGGATATGGTGGATAAAAGGCAACACGATGACTGATTTGCTCAGTTGCTTTTGCATGTACACTCTCTCCTTCATTCTCTCTCACTATCTCTATCTACCTTTATCTCTCTCATTCTCTGATTGAGTGATCTATCTTCTCCAAACTTCTGAACTTCCACATATCTGTCTTCACTCTGGACCTTTCAGGAGTAAGGAGGAACCTGAGGTACCTGTGAGTCCTGCGCATACTCCATTCAAGTGCTGCTGTGAGACGAAGATCTCAGGATGAAGGAACAGAGGGAGGGAGAGAGACAGGAGGGAAGGAGGGAACGTGGGAGGGAGCATCTCACATGGACACTGGATGCTGTCAAGCTGGAGGCAGAGAAGCTGTTCTGTCTCTTTCTCTCGCATGCACACACACACACACACACACACTCACTGTGACTTCCAGGAGCTTTTTGAGAGTTCTGCAGCTGTGATGGAGAGGAAAGTAGAGGAAACTCTTGTGGACTTTACCTGCATAACGGCAGAGGACAGATGTTCATAGAAACAAAGCAGGATGGAAAGTGAGTACCATGTGTTACTGTGACAGCTGTGTGGTGAATCTGGTGAACTTATGGCTCTGTGAGCTGATGCTTTAAAGTTGTAATGGTTAATTTAGATAATATAAACTGTATATGCTGGAAGTGTAGTGTGTTAAATGATGACTTTTTGATATGTATTTATTACATATTGATGTGATCTATGTGTAAATTTGCAAAAGGAAAAAGAGGAAAATAATATGATGCAAGGTTTGATGGTAGCAAGTCTTTTATTGTTATATAAGTGTCTATAATATGTTGTGATAGATCTGGTGATTATTTTGAGTATTAAATCTTCTTTATTAGGTATTTGAATGAATGAAATGATATGAAAATGAAAATCAAGTGGCTTTTGCTCACAAGGCACCATTACACGACCTTTCTTATCACTGACAATTTGAAGTTCCATTTCAAATGTGTTAGGTTATAACTCAGGGTGCAACACGGACTCCTCGCTTCTCACTGACAGCATGTTACGCAACGTTAGAGTGAGTTACAGCAAATAAACTCATATAGAACCAACTCCCCTATATGATCATTTTTACACTGAAATAAAAAGCAAAACATGATCCTCTATCAGCATTTGATGCTGTAGGTTAGACACCATATAATTTACTGACAAACTGGAAAAAAAAACATTAGACATACTGCCATATTGTTTAACTTCCTAATGAGTATTGGATGTGTTTTCCATTAAACATTTTCTCCATGAGGATTTAATCAAGGCCCACTTCTGAACGTCTTAACAGATCCAAAATATATTCAGTGCATAATTAACTTGCATCATTGCATCTTTATAGAATATTCACCAGTTACAAAACTATGAATATCAGTAATTTGTGGTTTCCTTGCAGTCACCATAAGTGCAGCAGAAGTCCATTTGTTTTACAAAATTCCTGTTAAACCACAGCCTACCACAAGGTCACGGTTGTTTAAACGATATTAAACATGGCAAGGATTGATCTTAGGACCATTTACCCTGTGTCACTATCCTTTAGAAACCATTAAGAACCAGTCCGAACCTTTAATTAATTTCATGATTTTTCTTTTGGCAAAGTTTTTTTTTTTTTTTTTTTTTAAAAAAAAAAAAAGATTTTTAAGCATCCTTCGCTTACTACAGGAACATCAGCAGTGTTCACTGGATTACTCCTAAAAAAGTTCAACTCTGATCATCTCAGTACATAAGCAACCTATCATGACACTAAGTCTGTTTGCAAGTAGACTGGAGTCCACCTCAGTTAATGAAGAACCATATTTGGTCAAGGCTTTAGTGGTTGTCCCTCCCGATAGTTGTATTGACTTTTACTTTGGCAGAAGCCGAGATGGATAGAAAAGAATATTGATTTCAAAGCTGCTTCTCTTTCTTCTATTTCCTAATAGGATCAGTGATTGTAAGGTGGTACAGTGAAGTGGGCATGCAGAGAATAGAATAGAAAAATGAATCAAAAGAGGGAAGAAAAAAGGGAGCAAGGATGAGAGAAGGTAAAGTGCCTCAGGGAGGTAATGTCTTACCCATGAGAACCTGGGATGTATTGTGATTTCTCTTACAATATTATATTACATTATATTACCTTTTTTTCCCTTCCAAATACATTCACTGTTCATGGTTGGACATTCCAAATATACAATAACTGCAACTGTCCAACTTATGACTCATAATTAATCATAGTGGTCTAAAATACAATACTATCTATGACAGTGGATTAACCTCTAACCAAGATATTACAGGCATAAATATGTCTAAAATTTATGACCCTTCAGATCTGTTAAAGCTATACAAACTAATAAAGCTCATCTCCCGTTAATCAGTGGAGGAGTACATTAACAAACATCATAGTCAAGTCAAAATATACAAATACAAGTGTGCATTAAGGGTGGTGAGGTGGTGCTGTTGCCGCCTCACAGCTCCAGCATGTTTTCTCTGTGTATTTCTGGGTTTCCTCTGAGTTCTCTGGTTGCCTCCCTTCTCCCAAAAACATGCCAGTAGGTGGACTGTTGACTCTAAATTACCTCTAGATGTGAGTGTGTGTGAGAATGTGTGTGTACATGATGCCTTGCGATGGACTGGCGTTCCATCCAGGGTGCATTTCCTGCCTAGTTTCCAGTGTTCTCAGGATAGGCTCTGGATCCACCACAATGCTGACCAGGATAAAGCGGTTAATGAAGATGAATGAATAAATGAATTAATGAAAGTGTGCATTAGCTTGCCAGTGCTGTTTACTAAACTTGGTTGCTCCTCAAACTATGACACATTATTAGCTAATTATCAGAATCTACTTGTGGTCAAAATTAATAAATATTTTAGACCCCTTCAGTCTACCCAAAATTTTAGTTTAGGACAAGGACTGGCAGAACAGAGTTCACAGATGTTCTGATGCTACAATACCATGTCAGGCTGCTGCCCCCTTCTGGCAAGTGTGATACCATCCCCAATGCAGATACCTGAAGAGCCTCAGTCCTACACATGTCAGTGTCTTCCCTGCTCACTTACCCACTGTTAATAAGCTGATTAGTTGAATCAGATGTGTTGGGAGAATAACACTATAATGTGCAGGACAGAGTACAAGGTACTCCAGGACCAAGATTGGAAATCTGTGGACTAGAGTGTGCCAGTCTCTCCAGGTATTCAAAATGTTACTCTATTTCCTATTTCATACAACTCCTATATCTTATAAGTGCATACATGGAATTCTGGACCACCTAATAGAGCTTCTTTGGCGTGCATGGAATTTCATGAGTGTGCTGGATAATCTTTATGCTTTCAGCCATGGATCAAAAGAGTAAAACTCTTAGAATAATACAATATGTAGTGAACAGGGTGTGGTTTTGGGCATTGAGTTTTGGGCTCGTTTTGGAGTACCTGCTTTTATGCAGTACCTGCATTTTACAAAAAAGCATCCAAAACTCCTTGAACGAGTTGCTGGGAACTGAGAATGTGCTTGATTGAGAAAGGTTGAATCTAGGTCTGAGTACAGGTTTTATAATTTGTGTTGCATGTCATGTGTGTGTAGTGTTCAATGCTGTGACTTAGCCTAAATGCAAAGGCTCAGCTGTAGCACACAGTGCAAGTCATGCACCCTGATGACCAGCAGGTGGCAGTGTTGCATTACAAAAGAGTGAAGAAACCAGCGTGCAGTGTTCCTAAGGGGCGCGAAATTCAATTCAACACTGATTTTGCAGGAAGTTAGCATAGAATAAAAGCGTTTAATGTTCTTTACACTAGCATGTATGATATATACAGGGAAAATACAGGTACTATTAAAGCTACAGGGCTGCTTAAGGCAGGGCTTCTTAAGTAAACTGTTTTGCAGCCAGGGACTGTTTAAAAACAAACAAACAACTAAACAAACAAACAGACCTCCTCAGTACAGATTTTTTTTGTTTAGTGTCCCCCTAAAGGCCCACATTTTTTGGCTTAAAAATAGTTTTCTTTGTACAAATTATCTTTGGGATTTCTCCATTCATAAATTACACAAGAAAATGCTTTTCCATATGCCATGTATAACTCCTGTAGATGGTTAATGTAATTATTTCACCGTATTATGTCAATCTGAAACTGATTTGAACACCAGTTTTCAACACCACAAAGCTGCAGCTGCAACGCCATCAGCATCTTGATACTCTGCAATGAGCACTTTTGCTGTTTGGCCAGCAGAGGGCAGTGGCGCTCCATCAGAAAAGCCATGGAGAGTACAGGTTTAATGCAGTACCTGTTGTTTTTTAAAAAAAAAAAAACTCTTAGCAGCAGTTGTTATATTTTGGTACTCACACCAACAACCTATTATTATTATTCTTATTATTATGCTTTATCCTGGTCAGAGTTGTGGTGGATCCAGAGCCACTCACAGGAACAGGAATGGGACACCAGTCCATCTCAGGGCACAATGCACACTCCCGTTCACACACTCATACACACTTAGGGACAATTTACTGTAACCAATCCAGCTACTGGCATGCTTTTGGGAGGTGGAAGGAAACTGGAAAACCTGGAGGAAACCCACATGGAACAGGGAGAACACGCAAAATTCCACAGAGTAACCTGGGCTCTGAGGCGTAAACACAAACACTACCCACCGTGACACCCTATTATTATATTATATTATATTATATTATATTATATTATATTATATTATATTATATTACATTACATTATATTATATTATATCATATTATATTATACAATCTAATAACTCCTGATAGTGTTGCCTGAAACCTTCCTGGTACCTGGCGAAACCTATACAAGGAGAACTAGCATGACCTCTGAATGTGTCTGGGTCAGAATCGTTACATGCCATAATGAACTACAATCATCAGGCCACATTGCACATGTAATGTCCTGCTCCATCATCCAGTACAAAGGGCCAGTAAGACAAGATGAACCTAGCTTTCTACTTAGGTCTCTGACTCACCCCAAAGAACAAGCAGATACAAGATTGATATGCATTGAATGGCTTGGGTTTGCACAGCATGCACATCTCTGGCTGACATTCACAGTGATATTCTTCTCTGTAACTCTACAACACTATGATATTCTTCTCTATTTCTCTATAACTGATGTATTAACCCAAACACTAACATTTCAAAGATACCTTAAGGAGACCACGGAGTGCAAATTTACCATGCAACAAATATGGCTAGTTTCTTGTTTCAGGTTTCTGTAAACATTTTACAGCTCAGAAATTAGCTCAGCCACCAACCGTAACAGAGAACAAGAATCAATTTGTGTCTAAAATGAATACTGTGAATAATTTCTTGGGATCACCATCATCAAGTGCCACTGGGTGACATGTCTGTTCCTGGTTTTAAGTATTTAAGCTTCTCAAGTTCTGAGTATCATTGTAAGCATGTAAGTTCTTAGCCTTTGGTTATATCTAACTGCGTTGCTGTGTTTATCTTTGTTTATTCTTTAGATTACCCTTCGGCCATGGTTGTTTTTTGCTGATTGTGTTTTGATCTTAATGTTTTGCCTTAATGTTTTGGATCTCGGTAACAATTTCACTCTTTTTGCCAAAATAAACCTCTTTGCTCATGGATCTTAACTCTGTCTCTGAGTCTACCATGCAATATATATGTTTTTTTCTGGCACCACTTTAAAGAACACCGAACTAATGGTGGCATAGCTGACTATTTTAGCATATAATTTGGTAGAATGCTGCTTGGAACGTAACCATCTCTCCCTCCCCTAAATTGTTAAATTGAGCTCCACTGAAATCACCTGTTGTTCAGGTCTCATGGCTTTCCAGACCTTTTCCATTCCTCATTTCCAACAGGTCCATGCCACTGAGGCCTTCCATTCATTGCTGCTCTTGGTTAACATGATTTGGGACAGTATGCGGTCCGCACTTGATTGTTTTTGACAGGTAGCCTGCATAGCAGAAAAATAAACTAAAGCAAAATGCTGCAGCTTTAATGGCTGGTCTCGGCAGGAGGAAAACAGCACACTTTCTTCATTTCTTTTAGTGGAATTATCCCTGCAGAGTACAGCGCACCTCTCACCACTCTCCTGCGCTTTTCTCACATAAATTATTTGATCCCAAACTGTAGTACCTCCTGTTTTTTTTTTTTTTAAGAACCTCTTTTCCTGTCTTCCTTGTTTGTAGATGAATGTAGTGAAGGACAGAAATAGTAAATTCCTAAACCGCTTTTAGGCTGCATCACAACATAAGGAAAGCAGCATAGGATGAAGCAATGACCAAAATAAGTACAGAAACTTCCAAAGTGACACTGTGACCAGCCACTACATTGTGGACCCACGCACAGAACTCGGTGCTGGTTACCATGGCAGCCTGGTTGCCATATCCAGGCCTTTCATACTGTCCAGAGAGTTAGTCTGTCTCCAAATGTCAAACACTTTCACTCAGCATTCTGGTTCAAATAAAAATTTATTCTATAGAAGAGAACATGGTGGTCTGAGTGTGTGTGTGTGTGTGTGTGTGCGCGTGTGTGCGCGTGTGTGTATATGTGTGCATGTTAGTTAATTTGTGTACAGGTCAGTAAATTCCAGGACCCTATAAGTTCAAAACCTCTGGCGTAGTCCTGTACATGTCAAACCCGAGACGCCTGCACTGTTTCCTCTGTAGTAACATCTACAAGTATAAAGATTTTGACCACCATGTTTGAGGAGCACATACAGCACATGTGTAACATAATGTTTAATACTTTGACAGCATCTTTAAAATACATTACATACATTTTAAAGCATTTTTAAAATACAGACTGTTCATTTTGTCTGGAATGCATTTGCATTTATTTTGAGTAAGAGACACCTCTCCTGCTGTGGCTCCTCTCGTGCTCTGCATGATTCACCCTGATGCTGTACTTCTGCTTGGAGCTTCTGCACTTGTGACTCACCTTCTGCTGGTCTAACATGGATACCCTAAGTCTTACACTTCCCAAAAACAGTCTCAGCCTTGCTTCCATGGATAATCTTACCTGAATACTGTAGACTTGTACATAAGAACTGCTGCTGTAATCATAAAGACCGTCTTACACTCATCCCAGGTTTCTTCCTCAAGTCTTCTCAGGGAGTTTTTCCTTGCCATTGTATCCTCTGGCTTGCTCACTAGGGATTAAATTTACATCTGGATTTCTGTAAAGCTGCTTTGTGACAATGTTTACTGCTAAAACACTATATAAATAAAATCAAACTGAAATAATTCCTATATGGTTCCCCCCAATGTCAGTATCTTCATTTTAATGCTAAAATCATACACTTTGACACTTTTGAAAAAGCACTTTATAGTCCACTTTCTAAGAAACTGCTAGAACATGAGGGTCAGAATAGTGTTGTGGTTGAATTACTGATAGACTGCAGTGTAGCTTTAGCCTGTATATATTGATATGTTTCTACAGCTTACAGCTCTGAACAATCAAATGTGTGTCTTTTACAAGCATAGAATACATTTGGAGTGACTTCTGAATTTTAAATGATGATCAGGTCTATATGTGTGCCTTGAGGCCACACTTTGACATAATTGTAGTTTAATCTTACAGTCTGATATCTTAGAAGGACTTAAAGTGAAGCTTTTGAATCCTTCCATACAATATGCAATACATTTCAATAATAAGAAAAATGCAAACAGGGATTATTGGCATGGGGGTGGGAATATGTTACACAAATCCAATCCGAGTGTACGCTTTGTTTTTCCAATGCTAAATCCTCAAGTCCACTCGTCTCTTCTGAGCTGTCTTTTGGAATGTGTGCATCATGTTATTTTGTTTATAGTCGGTTATTTCACTGTCATAGTGCGACAGCAACGTGCCAACGAATATGACAGAAAAAGATCACCTTGTGGCCTGTGTGTCCTCTAAATGGAACAGACACCAAGACATAGAGATGCTGCACTACAGTTGAAGGAATATTTAGCTTTGGGAAATAATGAGGACAGGAGAAACTGACGGACTGCAGGTCAAAATGTACAGGTTTTCAGTGTGCACTAGGCTGTATTATATAGGTTTAAAAGCACTTTGTTTCAGTGTTGGTTTTGACAGTGCTTCATATTCTTTAGGCCAATTTTCTGTATTTAACATCCACCTTAAATGTATAAATGGTAGACTGTGAAGCAAAACCTTAAAGGAGGTCACTTGGTTTAAGTAAAAAAAAAAACACATTAAAGACCCGAAGAGTGATTTTTATTACTATAATTATGCATGGCATCCAATGGACTAAATGTACCTGTACTTAATGTGTGTGTGTGTGAGAAAGAGAGCACTGAAGAGAAACCTCTTTCAACAACATGACAAATGCAATAAATTCTTTGTTCTTGCCGAAACCAACAATCTCCCAGCCATTTTGATACGCTAATAGTAAAAGGCCAGCCTTTTGTAATTGGCCATCATAAATCTAAAAAAGCCATGACGGAGGTACAAAGCCCCTTTAATTCTGTCCTTTTCTCACCCTGTTCCGTGCTGTAGATCTCCACAGCTCCACAATGGAGAATGTGAAGGCTGTGATATACATGTTACGATCTGAGCATAGGTGTAGCATCGCCTCTGAACATCGATTTCCTTCTACAACTTCCTAGCAGTGAACAGGAAACTGGCGTGCAGCGGAGCAATAATGGCACCCATCACTTATCAAGATCACCATCGCTTGCCTCTGTCAGGAAGGCATGAGCCCCTGATGCTAGTGATTAGCCTCATATTGCTATCGATAAGGTCAGTTCAGGGCAAAAAGACGTATGAATGTAGAAATGGAAGAAGGTCAACCTGATCCTATGGGATTAAAGTTAACAAAAATCAAACTCAAAACCAATATAGTGGCATGGAACAAAACATTTTTTTTTAAATGAGCAGAGAGCCGCACTGATTAACAAAATTAGGAAAAGAATGGGAACCGATAGCAGACTGTTGCTAGCTTTGCTCATATTCTTTTCTTATAGTTCCCTGTATATTTACAGTTAAAGTTTTAAATTATTCAACTGTCAATCAAAAGCCATAATAATCCATCTTTAGATTTTCTGACTGATTTTGCTGTCATGGACAAAAATCATAATTCTCAAAATCACATTTTGAGAATTATACCTCAAAAAGAATTGGGTCATGAATTGAGATTAATGGTCTTTGAATGTGAATGTGACGTGAATGAATGGCTGATTTAGTGGCATTATGACCAAAAACAGCTGACGGTGAAAGTTGCTGCTCTGTCAAAATTTTTCATTAAAAGTTGAGGGTGTCACAGCTGCATTGATACTGATCTAAAATCCACCAACAGCAGAATAGCACCAATAGAAGAAAGCAAAACTCACGAGACTGCTACAAATCTGTTAGTGGCAATGGCATAATGTAAATGAAACATAATAACGGCTAAAAAAAAAAAAAAACTTATTACCTCATGCATGCTTTAATATCTCAGTGTGAGAGCATTGCTATGATGCTCTTCTAAAAGCCACCAGCAGGAGGATGGAATCAGTTAACATGAAACTCACTGGATAGCTACAAATACAGAGGTGGCAATGAGAAAACCTAAATGAACCACACTAATGGACAGAAAAAAATATACTTATTACCTCAATCTCACTTTGAATTTTAATGTTTAAATGTAGAATGTTGAAGGGACTACGTGATAGCTAGTGCCATAGGCCTTCTTCTTCTTCTTCTTCTTCTTCCTCCTCCTCCTCTTCTTCTTGTTATTATTATTTGTCAATGTGGTTATCAATGTCATAGGATGTGGAACTGAACTGATTCCTGCTGTGATAGGCTAGCTTGAAAAATAATAACGCCCGCTACAACTTCTCTGGGACATTTGAAAGTACATTTCATCATTGTCCAACAGTGAGGAACAAGCTAGTTTAGCTAGCTAACACACAAGCAAACTATTCCCTGACCACAATGAACAATTTCTTAAGTTCTTTATTAGCTGCCATTACCTAATCAGATTGAATTTGTAACGCTAGTGTACTTCATAAGATGTAGCCTGATTTTCTGTTAGCTATGACCTTGCTAGACAACAAACAAATGTTGCTTAAGTGTGTGCCCACTCAAGCCATACACATATAGGGGAAGCCATATTTCCTATGGATGTGTATTAGTATTTGCCCCACCATATATTGCCAAGTCATTTGGTCTAACATGGCCATCCCACTGGAAAAGGTCTCTCTACACCCCTGGCTAGTGAGCAGGAATCATTTCATCATTTCATTCCATCAAATCATGGTTACATGTTACAGTTACTGTGATAGCATTTGTAGCAATAGCCATATGTACCACAGTAAATCTTTGGCTAATAATATGTAGCAGTGGTGCTTAGAAAAAATGGATAGCTATCACTTTTGTATATTTTGGTTATGAATTGTACCTATTGAAACAGTATATCCACTTTCCCCTGCAAAAAGGCTACATCCACCTAAGAGTTTATCTCAGATTTTAGTTGAGACTCCCAAACACTCACAATTAAGCATCCCCTTCCCCCTCATACCTCTCCAAACAACCACAAACATGAAAACAGCGCCAATAAAACAGATTACCATTGGACTGTGCAGTATCGGACGCCGAACCGGCGCCGATATTAGCATAGCACCCCTCCAGCGTTCAGTCAAGTCCTCATCGTCCTCTTCAGTGATAAGCGTAGGCTATCGACAGCTCTCAGGACGAGTGGGAGATACTCAGATCTCACCCCACCTCAGGAGAGATCAATGGTAGTTTGTGTAGAGTTGGATAATTGCAGCTGTTAGGCAGAAGTGGCGGTTCCTGCAAGTGACTCTCCATATATTGGGGCAGTTGTGTGTTATTACCAGGAGGGGGTCTGGCTAAGTTGGCCTATTTTTGTGCTAGTTTGGTATCTATATGTTTGTGTGTGGGTGTTTATGATAGTCCTTGTGATTGTAGTAATATGCTTATGTTGTAAAGTATGTGTTCAGCAAAATGGACTTTCTTGTTCATTCAGAACATATGTACATTATATATGCATTATATGACAGGAATATTTTCAGCATCAAAGTGTATACTACTCATAACACTCTCAAATGCAGTTCATCCAAAAACCTACGGGTGGCACTTACATCTTATCTTCAACCAAAGGATCTCAAACTTTTTGCATGCCTGAGACTCCTACCAAATATGCGCCATCTTCTTCATTTATTAGAGCCATTAGAGCTTTTCATTGATGCACTATCCACCCAACTAAAGGAAGATTTAAATGCTGCGTCTCATATTAACAGCACTTTTATTAAAATTGCATTTAGAAGTCAACATTACTTGCTATCAAGCTTCGGGTTAAACTGCTTCAATTTAGATAACCAACAAATTAGACCCATATTAACTCGAACATACGCATAACAACCTTTATAGTAGTTGATACTGATCTCTACCTGTCATGTCGTTAATGTGTTTGTTCACTCCATGTCCATGTAATCACAGCTGGATTGATATTTCCTGGATAGTCTTAAGATTTTATACTGTCAGAAATAAAACAGAGAATTTAAGTTTTAACCCTTTCAGGATTAAAAAATGTTAATATCAACAGGTCCAGATCTACATTCCTCACTTCTGTAACATCATGCTGTTCTTGTTAGTGTCAGTGTAGTTAATAATTCATATTATACCACAGTGCTGTTGAATTCTCGATTCTTATTGGTCAGAAGATGTTGATTCATTTTCTATACCAGCAGCTCAGACAGTAATTCTGGCTGCACAATTTATATTAATACGCAAAAAGGGACAAAATGTATCACAAACGCTCTGCATAAACAGATTTAAAAACGTGTGTGACTGTCGAGTTTTCTGTAAGGAGACATTTATTTACCATGTTTGGAAGGAGTCTCCAGTGTCAGCACTTTGTAACAGTCACAAGTAAAGCCGTAACATTAAGTTTCCTTTTAAGGGGACTTCTCAGTAACATGAAAAGCTGCATGTTTATTAACTTCACAAGAGAAAAGAAAAGAGAGGCTGGTGAGGGAACGATTCTTTATAACTCTAAACAACAGGAAGTAACATTGTAACTATAAATGGACAATAAGTACAATGTGTTGTTCTTTAATTAATAAAAATTGTTAATGTTGGCAAATTGCTGTGGTATATGAGGAACAAATTGCTTCAGGATGTGCAGGATGTGCTCTGCATCACACCAGGCGGTTGATTATTTTCTAATAACAGCACACCCTGTCATGTTTTATTCCTTATATAGATACTGAATAATGTGTATCACAATGAATAACTAAATCATTAAATGGTTAAAGGTGCAATACATCTTCTAGTTCCTTTATTTATACTGTATATACATAAATTAGTGACAAGTTGACGAGTGTTTCCAGAAAAAACAAACTTCATTCATGTACCTGTTTTCTGAGTGAGTGGTTGTGTGATTATATCCACATCTTGTGTAGTGTGTTTTTAATAACCTGAGTCTAAGCAACTGCTATATTATGTAATTATAAATAATACATATATATATATATATATATGTATATATATATATAATATAAAGTGCGCATTCTGTGTGCAATTGTGTGATAGATCTACACAAACCACGACATGAGTTATCCTCATATATAACGAACTATGAACACATTCCTAACATGTTGTAATGCATTTATAAGAAATTAAACATATTGTTATAACCATTCAGTGGGACTCAAAAGTCTGAGACCATATTGAAAATCTGGGATTTTTTTTAAAGATTTAAAACTGGAAATAAACAGAAAGTTTTAGTATTTTGAACAACTTTAAACAAGGGAAAAGTAAATGTTTAATATATTGAATATTGAAGCAAAATTGTGATACTGATCGTGATAACTCCTTTGTACAAAATGTCAGATTTTCCTTGATTCATATCCCTTCCACTGAAGCATGCACTCACTCGATGGACTGATCTAACATGGATCATCAGGTTTTACACAAAATTGTGGAGTCCATTTCTACCTCAGATGCACGCTGTCTTTAATGCAAAAGTGGGACGTACCAAATACTAAGACATTCAAAAATCCATGTAAATATTTCTAAGATTCAATTCCATTCTATATTATTGCTAATAGAGTTTGAATTAAAGTAGAAAAGAATGTAAAATAGTGCTCTCAGTCGTGTGGATCCCACTGTGCATTACTCTTTGTCCTATATTAATGTTTATTATGTACTATGAATGCAATATGAAGGCAATATAAGTAGCATGGATACCATTATATAAACCAGAACTAAAGAAATGCATTATGTGCGTTATGTTCGGCTATCAGATACACTGATATATGCTGTGATTTTTAAAATAAAGACTACTGAGGTATTTGAAAGTGACTGAGTTGAAGTATCAGCTATATGTTTGCTATAATAGTAAGCATGCTGCAAAAATATTAGCCCCCAGGTTGGTAAATGCTTTGCATTGCTTTTCTTTTGAGCCTGTTTCTTTTGAGTCTTTTGAGAATGTTTATTCTCAAGTGCAGTTCTAGTTTTCTGCTTGATATTTTTTATGCAATATGAGAAATACAACATTGCAAATGCTATTTTATTTCAAATATGTCTAATTTTACCTAGCACAAAATACAACTTTCAGTATATGTAATTGTAAATAGGTTATAATATTATATGTCTGTCAATAATGTACACATAAATAAGTAAACAGGTATATACAATTTTGCAGTTGATGCTAGAGACATGGCAATAATTCATTAAAATGAGTATAAAATAAAAATAATATAGCAATTACATCATTTGAGGAAACGCAGAGGTTGGTTAAAACAACACTCAGGGAATGTTTCAGTGTGCAATCAAACAGTGCATAATAAACATTTTTATAAAGTCTAATGCATAAAACATTACAGCAGTGTAATAATATGTTATGAGCCTATTCATAGATTTTTTTAATAGATTTGGCTTTCATAGAAAGTGTAACTTGGAGCTTTTTAAAAAAATCATAAAACCCAAATAGCCAGGAATCAGGAAGTGGGTTGAGAATTTCACTGATTTATGATTGCTTGGATTCTCAGTAAGATCCCTTCTTACTACTGGAAAAGCGTCAGCTGTCTGTACAAAAGTGTGTGTGTATGTGTGTGTGTGTGTGTGTGTGTTTTTTATGTGCGTGTGAAAGAGCTTCCGTGCTCCGTCTGACATCCTTTTGATCCCTAAGTAAATGGCTCTGTATTACAAAGCGCCAATCCAAATTACCGGCCTATCGTCTTACACAATACAGCAGGAAATCACGTCAGGCGAAGTATTTTCATATCTCGGCCTCCTCAGGTGGAATACCCCACATTAGATGACTTAGATTGACTCTTGTTTACTTTCTTAAAAAAAAAGAACCAAAATTCTCATCATGGTTCCCCCTTCCCCCTCAATTCCATTCACCACCCCCCAACCCTCCCAATTAAAAAAAAGGACAAGGGAAAAAAAAGCATCTCAGCCTTGCAAGTATTGCTTATCATATTAATTAAAATCTGGCTGACACAATGGGCGCCAGCAGCTGTGGAGGAAAGCGGGGGAAATTAACAAACGTTTGATTTGTTGTATTGTGGATGTGACACGTATTATACAGGTCAGAGTAAAACAAAGAGCCAAAGCCCAAATATGCTAATGGGAATCTGGCAACCCAGGACTAGTGGCACAAACATGAAGGCTTGGGCTAAATATCTTATTATTTGGCAGCACATGCTGAGAACAGGGGGGGCTGGAGAAACAGAAAGCGTTTTTGTTGCCAGTTCCTGTCGAAGAATGATGGGATGAGGTGCGAGGGGTTGTTTGTGCATGCTTGTGTGTTTATATTTACATAGAAATTGGTTGGTAAATGTAATTAATTTGCAACTATTCATACCGCACCAGTATGGATACAGCGGAATGAAATGTAACAAAGAAGTTTGTGAAGGGTTCTTAAATTTGAAGATACTTTTTTTTAATTGAAAGAGATGACACAATATGATATGAGATACTATTTTCTCAGTTGAAAGCCAGAAAAGAGAGGGCGATTTGCTAATGGATGGCAGGAGAAGGTTGCTGTTGTGATGATTTATCTGAAGCAGAGGTGGTGAGAAGTCAACCGTTCGCTTGACACACCATGACAGGACATTATGTATATTTGTCCAGGGTGGTGAGCGACTGAATCGCAGGGTTAGTGCAGGTTATATGGGGTTAGAAAGTGAGGGGGACAGAGGTGCCCTCAACACACAACCTTAGACTTCTAGGGGCACTGTGAGATTGAAGGTCCAGGAATATTAGTCATCAGCCTTTATTTTTGCCTCTGAGGTCAGGTGTAGAGGTTCCACAATTATGCTCACACCTAAAGTAATGTTGGATATGACATGTTCCTTCACGATGTTTTATGTTTTTTTTTTTGTTTTTTTTTACATTTGCATCTTTGAACGTTAATTTCATAGACCTTCATATAGCTCCAAAAGCAGCAATCACATTGGACAAATGAATCCCACGTTCATGATGCCATGCTGACTAATCATGATGAAATGAGGGATGGAAAGCATGGTGGCAATGGAAGAGAAAGGAAGAGGGAAAGTGACAGTGAGTGATGCAGTCTGTAATTATGAGTCTATCAAGAGGCGACGAGAGAGCAGGCAAGTGCTGGGAGGAACCATCGACACCCTGCATATTTGCTGGGGGCCACAAATTACTGTGACCCCCCAAAGAAAAAAAAAAGGACAGTTTAATGACTTCAAATGTAACCCTGCAAACTGCTCGGCAATTAAGTGGCCTGATGGTTTCTCGGGCAGTTCATAAACGGTGTATCTCAAGACCTCTGAAACAGAAAGCAACAAAGTGTTGTGCAAGTGCAACACTTAGCTACATATACTGTTAATTTATAAAGAAAAAAACAGCTTCTTTATTTATTGTACATCTTTAAAACAAAAGCTCTCACCTGGACTAGTCTTTTCTTCTATCTACAGCACTTCTAATGTTTGTCTGATTACTATAAACTACACTTTTAGTTAACACTTTTGAATTTTAACACTTTTACAAAATTAAAGCTGATTTACTTGAAACAGAATTAGAAGTCTAAGGGCAGTTGTTAAAGTCTACCAATACAAATATAAATAACATTAATTCAAAACTAAAACCTTTATAGTCTGATGATAAAATTCTTATTATGACAGAGACATGATAGAAAATTTTACCCAAGCTGGTCCTATGTAGTCCTATTCAACCATTGTTATTGTTCAACACTACATTATGGATGAAATCAAATATGATTCCATTATTTAGAATGAACAGATAATGTGTTTAAACAAGTTCAAATAGAGATACCAACAGGCAGAATGCTATTCCTTTTTGTCTATCATCAGCAGCCTGAGCCAAAATCCACAAAAGAAATTTTGCTTTTATTTATTTGACTGAAATATGACTTCCTTTTTAAAACACCTGCAGTCACTTCCCAGCAGAGCCGCCACTTCATATAGTTCACGCAGATCACACACAGTGTAAAGGGCAGCAGATCTGTATGTTCATTGTGCAGGTTTTTCCATCTTCGTTATTAAATGAAAATCATATGGGCATTATAATACAATAAGATTATTAAGTTGAATAAGATTATTTGTTGGTATATGTTACTATATTTTGTGAATGAAAAATGACTTTTTCCAGCACATCTGTTTTTTCAGTGTTTCCAGGGGCATAGTGGTAAGGTTTATAGTGGTAAGGTTGAATTTAATTTAATTTAAAAACAACAACAACATCAAAAAACCCTTAAGCTATGCCTGCTTCTGGTGAAAATCTGAATCCAGATACAGATACAGATAACGGCACTGCGTTACACCTGTACACTGGATCAATACAGAAGGAACTGTCCTGAAGCTTTAGGGGTCCAAGCACTACTATCACACAAACACGGCACTTTTGTGTTGACATGACTACGCAAGTCACATTTCTAAAAGGATGAATTATACAGATTTAAGTCAGATTTAGATAGAAATATATTTGACTGAAGAATATAGGAAAGCATGTTTTGTGTCTGTTAACATTTATTAACAGAAAACAACAGCTGCCCTTATAGTTCTGTTATAAATGAGTTTTGAGTAAACACCCTTGTCCATTCTTTTCTCAGTAGAGAAATTCTAGTTCATGCCAGTTGCAAATATGCTACAGACGCTGTAGATTGAGATTAGTTTGAAAAAAAAATGCTTGAGTATTCCTTTAAAGCAGGGTTTCCCATCCAGGGGTTCGTGAAACTTTGATGGAAATGTTCATGAGATTAAGTTAAATTTTAACAATATTTATTTTTACAAGTAAAAAAACAAATGCATTAAAATCTTTAATACTGTAGCTTTTTATTGTAACCTCGTAAGTAAAAAGTGTTAGAAGCTGATTGGATTTCTCATGGTCCATTCTTAGCATTTGAGAGTTAAAAAGTGTTAGGTAGACAAAACATATTTAATATGTGGACTTATGTGCATGGACAGTGACAAGGCCAGACTCTTTCCCATGTGTGTGATATGTCTGAAGCAGCTTTCTAATGAAAGTATGAAGCCAGCTTTCTTAAAAAGACATTTGGAAGCAATTTATGAAAACCTGGCCATAAATCCAAACAAGTTGCACAGATTAAAAAAAGCAACAAAAGCTGTGAATGAGTAAAACAAAAACTATTTCAATAATCAAAAGATTCACGTAACATTAACCTGCTTAACATCTCCAGGGTATCTGAGGAATATAATTAGGTTGAAGGGGTTCAACTGACAAAAAAAAAGGTTGGGAACCCCTGCTTTAAACATATAACTCTCTGAAGGTCTTCAGCAGCTTCACCTTCATTAATGTTCATGTGCATTGCATTCAGTGCAAAGCCCCCTTTGAAGCCTTCATGCCACCACGCACGCAGTCACTGGGGGTCGAAATAAGAAATTATCTGAGGAACATTAATCCTTCTGGTCAAACTGTAATTAATTTTCAGCTCTGCAGGTGCCTTGTAAACACAATGGAAAAGCACTGCTGCCATCTTGTTAGAGCCGTCAACGCAATTTCATTCCTTTATCCTCCTTGTTGAAGTTGTCATTTCATGATCAGTTTATAAACAGAAAACACACAAAACGCGAGAGGAAGTGAGGAACGACCAGGCTGCCTGTTGAGTCGGGACCTCCGGGGTAACCTCTGTCTGTTCAGCATCTTTTCTTAGCATCACATACAATGGCAAGAGAGAAAGATAATGGTATGTAATCGCTCATGGGTTGTTATTGAATGGAAAAATGCACTGTAAAATAGCAGTGTTGGGAGGAGGCATGTTTATGGTAGTTTGGGGATAAATATGTATTGTTTGGATAGGATGAATGATTAGATTCTCTGTAATGAAATGCAATGAAACTTTTAACAGAGCAAAAACAGCTAATCTGAAATGAGAACAGCAAATCCAACATAACAGAAAATAAAACAACAACAATGGCAATCAAACATAGCAAAATTAAGAAACTGGAAAAAGCTATCCTTGTCACTGATCATTATATATATCGTAATGATAAGGAAGTACTTTTTTACAGTTATCGAGTTAGCTAGTCTAGTAAATCATTGTTATTTGAGCATAACTGATCTGATTTATAGTTTTAAAGTTATTGCACAATTTGAAACCAAAGCTCAGTTGTCAAAGCCACCATGCTATTATTGATAAACTAAGAGTTTACCTACTTTTTACACTAGCTTTACAAAATGCTTCACATGTTTACTCAAAACTCACTTATAATTGAAGTCTAAGCACTGTTGCTGGGGCAGTCAATAAACATTTCAGCAAAACATTTTTCTCGTATTTTCATATTTTCTCAAATTCTTCACTCAAAGGTATTTATAAATTAGCCTCCAAATATGTATAATTTGTATCATAGAAATGGGAGTATGTTTTCAGAGGGAAGAACTTGTGGTTACATTCACATGGATCAGAGGTAATGTTTACAGCTGTTATAATGTAAGTGACAACAGGAATTAATGATTGCACAACCATAAATATATTTGTAAACTGCTAAAATGTATGACATTCTTTAATAAATAAAAAAATGTAATCATTGGCAGATTGCTGTGGTATAAAGTTTGGAAAATAATCCACTTCTTCATGCCACCCATATGCTGATTATTTTTTACATAATAGAGCATCCTGTTTTTTTATTCTTTATTTAATGACCTCCATTATAGATGAATTTGAAGTTCTCACTTGTCAAAATTATTGTTCATGGTAATCACACCTATGCTACAGATTGAAGGAGTAGAAGGAGATTAGGCTGAATATCACAGTGTGTGTATGTGTGTGGGTCCAAAAGTGAAAGCATTCAGCTCCTCCTTCACTCCGTCTCCACTGGGTTACATGAACGTCTGTGTGTATTTATGTGAGCGAGAGACAAAAGTTCTTTTCCTGTCTCTCTCTACAAAATCGTCTTTTCCAAACTGTCATCAGGATGCTGACAAGCCGCCCGAACAGGCCGATGATAAACGACTTGCGGGCACCAGATTTCCATTGCATCAACCCCCTCATCCCGCATGTGTCACATTTAACCCGCATTTACTGAAATCAATTATCCAGCTATCACTGGGGCAGGTGCTCCGGGGACGGGCTGCCTCCCATCCCTCCATCCTCTTTTCAATTAGGAGGTAAATAATCAGCGTTCAGTGGAAGGGAGGGAGTGATGACTCTCTCACTCTCTCGCTCTCCTGCCTCAGCTCTCCCCAGGGCCCTCTTTATGTCGATCTAGCCTGTAGCGTCAAGGCTAAAGACTCAATATGGCGTGTAATGGCCGTGACAGTCGGTTAATAGATGGCGCTTCTTTCTGCTGATCTGAGATCAGTTTGTTCAGGGGTCGAAATGTTCTGAATTGGAATGTGAATGGAGTGAGCTGATCTGAGAACAGTGAGGGTCCCTTACCATCTGCTGCCGGTGTTTGTTTTGTCAGTGTTCAATATTTACTGAGCCCTCGGAGGCATGAGGGTGGCATGGTGCCAGGGTGGAAGGCTGTGTGTGTGTGTGTGTTAGAGAGTATGTTGGGGGGGGGCGGAGGGGTGTAGGACAAATGGGGTGAAGGGGGAGAAAGGGGAAAATGATGTTCATGTGTAGGAGGCGTGTGATGAGGCCTTTCGGGAGGCACTGTGTGTGTGTGTGTGTATGTGTGTGATGCTTGTTTGGAGGTGCATTTCATCAGGCTAATTAATTTACAAGCACCTGTTTAATCACAGGAACTGCTTGAGGGAAAGAGAGAACACACACACATGCACGCACACACACACACACACACACACAAAACATAAAAACACACAGCTTCAGTGATGGTTAAAATGATTTTATCTCTCAGGTCTACACACACACAGTAAGCCCTGCAGTTATATTGTTTATCTTTTTTTTTGCTAGCAGTTCTATTGTTACTTCTATTGGACACCTTCAGAGTGATGCTTAATTTTTCCAGTCGTTGTGCTACACACTCCACTGGCCAGCACCACTGTGCTGATTACTGCAGACTGAATGCTGGAAACCGCCAGCGCCAGCGCTGCCACCGATGCTATCACACATACATACACAGCTGCTGAGCTGTGTGTATGAGTGTATGTGTGTGTATGTGAGAGACTCACACACTGAGAGGAAGAAATTATCCTTTAGCTTTTAGAGAGAGAGAACCTATGATTACAGAATGGTTTTAGCCCTGTTTACTCACTCTGTCGTTCTCAGCACACACACAAACACACAGACACACAGCATGTCATCACTCTAAATAGTAACTCTGAGTGCTGGCGATTTCTCCACTCTTCAGTTCACCCATCAGCATACATGCTGAATTTTCAAACGACATGCTACATTATTATGACATACTTCAGCAGAGGACTGAAAATACAGGTTGTTTCTTTATTTTCTTTAGAAATGACAACTTTACTTGGTCCAACTGTGAAGTCAGTGGGACAGAATTGGAGTTTAAGGCCACACTGATATAGATACATTTAAGCATCCACAAGAATTTCAACATTTATCCTTTTTTGGTGATCTGTACACTAAAATGTGGTTTTGCCCACTGAAACCACTGAGTCTTTTTGAAAATGGTCTCCAGTTTTGGCTACATTTGAAAATTACGTTTCTGTGTTAATATTTAAATGAAAATATTTAAACAACATGTTATAACGCATTCATAAAGCATTATACGCATCATTCTTATTATTTATGAAAAGATATGACAATTTGTAGCATTGTTTATAATACATTTAGCAATTGTTAAAAGAATGCCTTATATGTAGTGGTTACATTATATTATACATTATATTATACATTATATATATATATATATATATATATAACAAACATTATATCGCCATTATATCTCCTCATAATGAGCTATGCAATGTGGGACTCTGACAGTAGTTCCGGCTGCAAGGCAAATCACAAAATACAAATTCACAGTGAATTGTATAGCAGATGTTTCACATTAACTGATTTTGAAAACATGTGTAATCAAGTCTTCTATGAGGAGATGTTTGTTTAGCATTTTTGGAAGGAGTCTCCAGTGTAACAGTCAGAGGTAAAACTTTTCTGACACGGGAATGGGGTGTGGAGTCTTCAGGTTGGGCGACTTTGTGGTTTATCAGTAATATGACAAGCTGCATTTCTTTGTCTTATTAACTTCAAGAAAGAATAAAAAACATAACAAACAAACAAGAAATGCCAAGAATAAAAAGATGATGGAATGCAAGCTAACAGGAAGTTGTTTCACAGTTCACAGTTGTTCCACAACATTAAATGTACCTATAATTAAAAAATAAAATAAATTAAATCAATTTATAAATGAAGTAAATAAATGATTGATATGAATCTGAAATTCTGATAGGCTGATAAATTCACAGTTTAAATGATCTACAAAATGTCCATAGCTAAAAGCTGGACTATTCAAATAAAGTGAAAGAAAAAGAGACGATAGTCTATAGATTAGCTACAGAACATCAGCAGTCATAAACTGTTGACATATTGTTTAAGTTTAAGAGATTGGTTGATGACAGTCACCTGACAGTTTGTTATGTCTAAAAGGGCTTGTTTACAAAATGGCTCCCCTAGAAAATACCTAGGAACTTCTTTACGTATTTACCTCCATTAAAATTGCCAGTGTATATAAATCTACATGAATATACAATTTGAAAACACTGTTTCGTTTATTTCTAAGCTCTATCTAGACTAGCCAATTAGCTAACTGCTAGTAAATTAGCTTGCACGTGCCGTAGATAAGTGCAAGTAGGATTTTAGTATCTGAATTTCAATTTTCATTGTAATATTCTTAGAGATTTGTTTAACAGCATCCAAATGTGTCAAATCAAGCAAAATGCTTTATAACAATCACAATTTGTGTCACTAGCATAAGTTAGCTAGCTATCTTAGCACATATTTAGAGTTAGAGATTAGAGTTAGTGGTGTGACTAGCGTTCAAAATCCAACCATGTCATCCTTGTTCATTTGAATTCATACTTTTAAATTGATCAAATCAATAAAGAAACCCCCAAAATCTGATTATTATACTATCATATTTGCAGTGCTATTCACATTCATACTATGAATGATAATGCTACATGGCGTTGGATCACTCTTACGTTTCTAATGCTGTCGAATTGTTCTGTGGGCAAACTGTTTGCAGCTTGTTTGCGTGCAACGCTCTAGTTTCACTCTCAGGCAGCTGTGAGTGTGTTTACTCAGTACTTCAGGCAACCTGAGCCGTCTCATTTTTGTGTTTGCCTCCCATATTAGCACCTGGCAGGGTGATGGTGCATACGGGCAGATTTGGAGAGAGAGAAAGAAAGAGAGCGCGTATGAGTGATCCATCCATTGTCAATATTTACGTGTAGTCTCACTAATGCATGGCCTCCAGGGGCTTTTCTGTATTGTGTACACTGATGCTTAGATAGCCTTGTCCTCAAATCAAGTAAAGTTTATGGGATTGTAAAGCCATCAGAATAATCACTGAGGAAAATAATATCACATTTGTCTGCGTTTATTAATAAGTCTCTCTTAGTGTATTCACTTTTCTGATTCTTTGGTGTGTTACAGCTTTTCTCTTTTAGTTGCAAGTGATAATGTAATGTCACCTTTATGCTAACCTCACACATATTAGACTTGTTATGTATCTGTCTGCAGTTCCGGTTTGCCCAAGTTTTTGTTTTTCGTGAATATTCACAAGTTCAGAATATTTTCAAAATATTCATAATATTCTTAACATAAACATGCAGCTTGTGCAAATGTTAATTTATTCACGTCCAAAGTGCAGGGACAGTATACTACAAGAACACCATAAACGTGTCTCAACATTCATTCATTCATCACAGTTCCAGCAGTAACTTTCTGAAACCAAGAATACGTATTTATCAATCATAAAACAATGCCAAAAAAAAATAAATCCCAAAACAAACAGAAAATACCCCATAACCTAACACCTAGTACTGCAATAATTTTACTATCTTCTCCAAACCTCTGAGGTACTGTCTGGTTACTGCTTGTATTTATTTGTTTGTTTGGTTTTCTATCTATCTATCTATCTTTTTTATAACAAGTGTTCTATTACGAATAGAATGGTACGTCCTTACTGTATGTATCTATGGAACTATGGTACTGTGGTACACTTTAAAAATGGCTCCATCTAACACCCTTAAAGTTTCTTCAGGTTGTCATTCAGGAGGAACTTCGAAAGCATCTCTGTAGAACCCTACAACAGAGGGTTTCCCTTTCAGAGAGGGTTCTAAGTGGAACCCCATTAAGAAACTAAGAACTGTTAACTATCCAAAGGACCCTTCAGGAACTCTTTTTCTAAGAGCGTATAAAAGGTCTGTAACAGATAATTATGATATGTAACAGATAATTATTATGTGAAGTGCTAAAACAACAACAACAACAACAAAAAGTGCGTATCCTTTTGTATCAAAGCAGTGAAAAAAAATCACTCATAGTTTGGTCTGTGTAGAGTGCTATTGTGTGAATTGTGTGAAGAGTTTTGAAAAGAGAACTGAAAAATGCTGTGTAAGCACAATAATTATTGTAAAAACACTTCTGCCTTTTCTGCTCCTGGTAAAACAGAGAAACTGAACCACAACAGTTCTTCAATTAAACACACAATCAGAAATTTAAAAAAAAAAGAAAGAAATTTTCAGACAAAGAGCACTTAGTGTCTGAGGCAACAAAAGAAACAAAGAAATATTTAAAAAAATAATAAAAGGAATACTGTTTAATGATGTCCCATGATGGAATGGTGTCCCATCTAGAGTGTCTTTTTCCACCTTGCAGGCAGTGGTGTCTGAATTCCACTGATCGTGATCAGGATAAAGACATTACTGAAATTGAATGAATGAATGAATGAATGATGAATGAATGAATGATGTTTGATATAATAATAATGGATATAAAGGTCACAGTCACAGAGCTCTGATTGATTTGTCATATGGGACGATGTAAGCTTCCACTTTTCTGTTAATGTCAGAGACTGGATCACTAACATCTCCCAAGTACAAGTTTACAGTATATTTAAAATGTCTGACTTTAAAAAGTCGCTCAGGTGGCTCTCTTTTAATTCACTTTTCTTTTAATTAATAAGTATCTTGTGGCCGTCAATTATAATGTTTTAGCCATGAGATATCACACTTTGGAAGTGACCCCATGACTTAATATGTTGTGGGAACAGCATCATTTCTTTTCTTTTTTTTTTTTTTTTTTTTTTTTTTTTTTTTTTTAACCCCATTTTCTCCCAGTTCGGTCATTTGCTAATTTCCCCCCACTGGCTAGTTCTCCCCTATCACACCACAGCTACACAGAAAAAAAGGAAATATGTGGTCGGTCAGATCTGAGAGAACATATTACATATATTTTACATAAAAATATTTAGCTCTTCAAAACATATTTTCAATGCTTATACTAAATTTAATTTAAAGAAATATCTAATCTACTAGTTTGAATTATGTAGAGTGAGTGTGATCAATTCACATAGTATTAACGTGATCCAATTACGTTATAAAAGCTTGCGAAGGTGTTAGCGCTGACAGGAAGAAATGAGAATAGTATTAAATTAACTTAAGTGTGGCACGATAGCGCAGCTAACATTGCCGCTTCACCACACCTGTTTTGATCGATATTTCAATTCGGTTGGTATTTGAAAATACAGGATCAATTCATGCTGGATGTACGAAAACAAAATGTGTTAATGTAACTCTATTCATTCACAATGTACACATTTGAATCAAGTACATTCAGTGAGCTTTTTGAGCAGTGACACATGAAGCCAGGGCAGTGTAACACAAGTGATATCTGCCCTCTTCCACATACACAAGCTCATAGATGACTGATGATTAGCTAGTGTCACTGTGATTGTCAGGGGGAGAATAACACCATCCCTCCATTTTCCTCTCTTGCATCCTCTGAAGGCACGGACATCTGTGGCATCATCACGCATCATCACAACTCCTGGTCTCCCAGCATGAGGAACCTTAAACTACATGGCCTCTAGTAGCCAACGGACAAATAAGTCAGATCCCTTTGAAAATTTGCTTAAGTTGACACTGAATAATGATATATCCATGTCACAATGCCAATGACTTCAGTATATCTTTATACATAATTTCAAGATTGAAGTAAATGTTCCTGTGGCCACAATAGTCTAATGGAATTGATTTCTCTGTTTCTCACTCATTTTAATAGTTTTTCATGGCCATGAAACAGATCTTGAAAAACTATAAGTTTTGAAATATTATCTTCCTCAGAATATTAATTCATGGCCATACTTTACTAAAAAATATCCATAATATCACCTCAGTGGCTCTGTACATTAGTAAATCTATAGCTCTCCTACATGGACTCGCATCACACATTTTTTTTCCCGACATTCTATAGGTGCTTTGTGGCATTTAAAAAATTCTTACTAATTCTTTATAATAATTTTTTGATTCTTCGAAAGATTTTTGGTATTTTGCAGTGGCAGTGGTGTACATAATTTTATACTATTGCTGTTTAGTTTTACAAAGTCTAAGCAGTTGAGAGAAGCTGTAAGATAATCAATAATTGCCCGTTTGTCAAGCTTTGCCTGATCATTTTTGGTCAAAACCCAGTTTTCAGCAAGTCAGCCAGAGCACCAAGCTGCCATCTGCTCATGATGGTCCAATATGATGTCACCCTTGTCATTCACATCTGAGGACTCAACCATGTCAAACTCTCCCTGACATGATGATACGACACGTCTAATTTATCAGCGATTGATTTTTTTCCCCTCTTTTTGGGGCTTTGCAAGCTCTGTCACAAATATTGCGAGTGTAATGGAGGATGAAAGTGTGCTGTAAACCGCTGCTTGCGTTTTGGCACGCTCCTTTTGTGTATTTAGATCGATGGGCCCTGAAGTATAGATTCCACAAGAGCGATGTCAAGGGAGGCCATTGTGCCGGTCAGCTGCTTTCTTTGTGTGTTACAAGGACACATGTTTAAGTACCATGGTCAAGATTATCATTACGGTGAGAAGTAGAATCTTGAAATGAGGTGCAAAGCTACTTGTGCTGAAGAACAGATTTGAGCAACATGATTAACAAGACATTTTTTCCTTCTGATGACAGAAAGCTCTTTAACCCATTTTGCAATCCTCTGAATTATAGTATTTAGGGCTTTCTAATTCAATTAAGCCATAATCCACAAACCAGCACTGGCAGATCTGTGTCAAAAGCTCATAAGGTTTACAGAATCAAAGTGACAGGATAATCTATCCAGGTTTAGATCCCAGGAATCCTTAAACCCGGATCTTTATCTGAATCTATCCAAACGAGGAAGGTTCTCTAAAATACAAGGCATACGCAAACACACACACACACACACACACACACACAATTAAACCTAATCTGGAATCCAGCATATGCAGTCCTAATCCAAGTGTTCTTCTCCGTGTACCGGCTCTTGCCAAGGAATTTTGGAATGTCATCCAACATTCTGAACTAAGACCCTGAAAATCCATAAAATGTGCCAGTCAAGCCAATTACAAATCCCCTACACTGGTATGGTCATCAAAAAGCTGCAGCTTCGGGATTTCAAGTGGGGGAGATTATGATTTACAGACATAGACTGTGTCGTGATAGGATTTGAATTGATTTAAAATGATTTCAAAAGATTATTTTTTGCCCTAAGGAATCATGTAGCAAATATAGAAAAAAAAAACAGTAACATAATGTTCAAATTTCATATTATGGAATATCTATGGAAGCTTGTTTTCACCACATATGAGAAAATATTACACAGATTTATGGCAACTGCACCATATAAAGTTAACAATGCAAAATCGCAAGTTAATGTTGTGTAATTCGTAATATTTTATCGTGCATTTGCAAGTTAATATCTCAAACCTATGACTTTTCATCTTGCAAATGTGCATTAGTGTGACAGATACACTATCCTGTTCATCCTAGGCATACTCCTGGAATACCAGTTCCTGCTGAAAAAAATCCTTCAAATTTACTTAGTATACTACATGATATTATGTTGTACATAATATACAATTGTAAGAAAAAGTCTCATTTGCGAGAAAATCTGAATGATATTTTCTCATACATGGCAGAAACGAGCTTGAATAAATAAAAGTGAAAGCCTCTACTGAAAGATTCTACTTCTTACATGCATTTTCTTCACTTTTGGTATGAATTTCCAAAAAAAAAAAAAAAAAAAAAATCATGAACATTTCAAGTGGTTGCTGAAGTGTCACCCAAAAGAGTGTCACACTCTTTTATTACGGTTTTAAAATGTCACCGAATACCCATAACCTTCTGAACACCGAGCACACTCTGTATACTCTTTCTTCTCCGGCCTTTGAAGAAACCTTGTGTGTTCATTAGAATTCATTATATTGTCATCGTATCAATTAATCAGTCGCACAATGTTCCTTCGTGTTGAAATAAGAGCTGTGAGAGAGAGCTGTTCGAGGACTATATGGTCATTTGAGATCCTCTGCGTTAGCCACATACCGTTCTACCTCAGTGTCTCCCTGATTTTTAATCAACCGGTTTGCATATGGACTCCTCAGAGGTCACGGCCCTGAGGAATGACGGGTCAGAGCTTCTTCCTATACAGCCAACTGGGTGGTCAAAAGCAGCAGGGGGAGAGCCTCATGTTGGCCGAGTCGACATGCTAACTCTTGTGTATGCTAGCATTTAGCACTGTGATGTTTCATAGCCTGAGGAGTTTCCAGTGTCAATGACTCTCTATTTATTGTCCTCCTAGCATTACGTGTGCTATCAGTCAGTAATAGTTAGAGCTTTGTGTGCAGGTTAATGCCCAGAAACAGAGGGAAATTATATCTGTGTGTGGCTGATGGGGACAATAGTGAGGGGTGAGCAACTGAATGCTGGAGAATGAATGGGAGCGAACGATACGGGCGTATTTGGAAAATTACCCATCACACTCTGGGTATCACACACACACAACACGGTCCCACCGGGACAACTTGCCAGACAGGGTGGATTGACACACACACTTGCTCACCGTGGCTCCTCTGTCTGGCTTGGGAAAATGAAGACGTTCATTAACCAGAGAGGATTAGCGAGTGCTTAAATCATTATTATGGTAATATGTTGCTGGTTGTCAGCCGATAAATGTAGACTTAACCTTATCGAGACAAACACCTTTAAGTACAGGTCTCTCAATGGAATTTCAACTTTGTGTGATTGTTTTGGAGCCCCCTTCTTTCATTTCCCAGAAACCGCTAGCATGTGGCCTCGTGGTGGCCTTGATGTTGGCCACATTTTACACAAAGTTTAAACCTGTAAGGAAAGAACTTGAATTTCCAAGGACGGAGCTAGCGCAGGCTACTAGCAAACATTACCTATTATTATTCTAGTGCTCTCAAGGCCAGCCATCATGCTGAATGTATGGATAGAGCGAAGTGGCAAATAGAGATGATCCTCCGCTTCGTATAATTGGATGCATCGAGTGGGATCTGTAGTTCAGTGCTGAGCTACGGAGGCTTTGTGTACACGCTTGCGTAGCCTAGCCCTGAGGTTTCCTACTGCTATTGTTACACCTCATAAAAACTCAGTGCCTATTGATTCATAAATGCTCATAATTGGATTAACTGTACCTCTACTCTGCTGACATGTTCTTCTGAGGGACAAAGATGTTTTCTGATAAGAAAATGGTTATTTATTGTAAGGCTATTCTGAGAAAGGTGTATATTTTGCACATATACAATGCTTATAATTGAGTAGCTTGTTTCCTAGCTATCCATGCAAGATAAAGAAGGTGTTACATATAGAAATATTCTCATTTTTCTGTCTATACACACAGGCATTTTCTGCACTGGGAAAAGAAAACTTTGCGGGGAAAAGAAAACTTGGTTTTGACACTTTTGATTAAGGAGCCGACGAGGAACACCTGTACAGCTGCTTGAACAATAACTTCTTTCCTTGGAAAGATTGATTTTCTACATTAAAACCTCTCCGCTTTTGTCTAAAGCTACGTGGCCCCTTTTGTTATGCTAACGGACCCTGTGGAAGATTTCCAATTCAATTCCACCTGCGCTCTGGTCAGCTCTGCGATCCTTTTGTGTTCTCTCGCAAGTCCCTTCTTGTCTTCCAAACGGCAATTTAGCAATGGCACTCAGCAGAAAGCGAATTGACAGATGGATGAGGAGAGCCTTCGTCACCATATTGGAAAGATCAAGCCCATTAGCAGTGGCATATTAACACTGATATTGCAGGATGATGAGGAATTTCACCTAGATTGGTATTAGAGGAAGCAGTAATAGAAATACTAGTTATAGTAATAGAAAATGGGAAAAATATAATTTTGTTCAAGACATGGGGGTGATATCACATACATACAATTATATGCACAGATCTGGACCTAACAATAGCAATTAAATTGCAATCTCTGAAAGCAAACTCTTCTGATTCCTGGCACCAAGATTTGTTCTCACAATTACCATGGTGCTGCTTTGCCCTATCTCATGATGCTCTGTTACTAAATTTCTAATACTTTGGTATTCTCTGGTAATCTTGCATTGCTATGTACAAAATTTCATACTAGTGTCCAACTAGGTAATATATATATTTATATATATAATATATATATTTTTTCAAGACCAAAGCCAGTTTAACATCTAAAACGAGTGAAGCCATGCAAACCGAATATATTTCCCAAAGTTATGTAGTACTCTCTTCAATTCAGGGCATTTTGTTAAATTGAAAAAGTCAATCATGGCGTCATTATTGGAGAGGAACACATTTGTTATGGTAATTCTACTCATAAAATAACGTAATTAACACCCTAATTATGATTTTAATGGCAGCGATTACAAAGCTGCAGTACACCACAATGCCTAAGGAACACAGCATACTGTTTTACCATCCTGAATACCCCCTCCATAGTCACTATCATTAATTAGAAAATGAAATAAAGATTTAATTATGTTCTTTTTTCCCCTGCTTTCAGACTATTTGAAATTCCATGGTGGTTGGGAAATGGCAGTATTCGAACAAAATCCCTTTTTGCAGTGCATCAAAACTGATAAAAAAAAAAGAAAATTCTCAGCACGTCATTGGCTGATAAGCTCAGAGTGATAAGCCTATTCACATGCCACTAAACAGGAACTGCTTTGCAACCGTGTTTGAGGGACAAAAGAACAGAAAAGCGTAAATGAGTATGTGATTTACAGGGGAAGACCAAGTACACAGAGACAAAAATAAAGGAAATCAGGATATACAGTGATTGCTTAGGAGTCGTTCTGCCACTAAGATATCTGGGCCAGAGTCCAAAGCACTGATGTGTAGATGTTCTGTGCAATCTGTACTTCTAATCAGGATATTCAGCAATACTGCATAAGCCTCCCCTTTTAAAATACTATAAGTACAGTAATAACAATATATTACTGTAACCATTACTGTACATGTGATACAACAAATGAACAGTAGTGTACTGACAAATGCTGTCAAACACATGGTGGTTTACTGTAAAATTTTACATCCTTCAAAAACTATCATATTTTACTTGCATTTACACTAATGTTAATTACTGCAAAATTGTATAGAAGGGTCAAAAAATCATATTAGCCATTTTACATAACCACAACTGACACTTGAAACTTGACAATGGATCCAGGACTTACAGCTGAAACTCAATTTATATTTACGAAAATCAGAGGATACACAGACCTGCCATTAGCTCAAAATACGTTTCCTTATTAGCTAACTTGCTAGCTAATTCAAGGTAGAACAGGAACTTACCAAAGTTGTCAGTTGAGCTATTGGAGAAAATATGAGTTTGTGAAAGACCAGAAATTGTTGTTGTTGGTTAGCTAACTTTGCTAACTGATTTTTGATGTTCAATTCTAAATAAATAATATTTAGCTAATTTGTTTTAAAAACTACCTCACAGATGAGACACTTTGGAGGTGTAATGAGAGTCTCGACATAGTTTCCTACAATGTACAATGTAAAATATATTTTCCTACAATGTATGGTTTAACAGTAAAATACTGTAAGGGAATAAAACAGTACTTTACTGTTTAAAATAGCAGTACATTTTACAGCAGTATTTTACAGTGTACTTTTCATGAATGAATGAATTTAAACAAAGAACAAACCAGAGGTCTTTTTTTTTTTTTTTTTTTTTTTGTAAAGTGGGGAGGCACAGGGTAATCTGCAGTTGTATTTTTGGGTCCAATCAACGCTTCGAAAGTGTTTGAAAAACTATGAGTGTAACTAGTAAATTTATATTGTCGCTTGTAGCTCTGTGTTGTTCTGTGTTTGTCTTATGTAGCACCTTGGTCCTGGAGAAATGTTGTTTCGTTTCATTGTGTACTAACTGGCTGTATATGGATGAAAAGACAATAAACTCCATTTGACTTGACTAGACTAGTAAGTGAATATTATTAGTCAAATGGGTAATTAGTTCTTTGTATTGTTAGTTCCAGTACATTCAGTTGTGGAAATTGAACTGTCTTTATGCTAGCTATCTAGCTACATATCTTCTCAGGAGTACTTGTAGCTCAGATTATCTAACTCACATTTGTACACCTGAAAAACAAACTTTTTTCAAATATTAATATCCTGATATTAGGTTTACAACAACAGTTGTATGCAAAAATAGGGCATCCCTTGCCAAATTACATATTTTGTTGATTTTTGTAGTGAAAGAAGTAAACACAACCTATGCATCATACAGATTCAAGTTTTAATATTAATGCATGGATACTTTATATCTAATATAAAAAGTACTAATGGCATGTAGTAGTGGCGTGTGCAAAGGTTTAGACACCCTTCTAAGTCAGTACTTACTAATAGCCCCTTTGGCAGATATTACAGCTTGCCAGCGCTTTTTGTTGACAACTAGGAGTCTTTCTATACTCGTTTTAGGATTTTCCACCCACTTTTCCTTGAAGAACCCTTCTAGTTCTAAGATATTCCTGAGCCATCTTGCATGCACTGCATGTTTAAGATTCACCAACAGATTTTCAATGATGTTTAAATCAGGGGACAAAAAAGGGATTCCAAAAGCTTCAGCTTATATTTCCTGAAGTAGTTCATCATGGATTTTGAGGCATGCTTTAGAACTTTTTCCTATTATAGAAGCCAATCTTTTTTCAGTTTCAGTTTCTTAACTGAATGTGTTAAATTTGCTTCCAGATTTTGCAGATATTTACTGGAATCCATTCTTCCATCTACCTGTGCAATGTTTACTGAGCCACTGGCTTCCACATAATAGATCCAGCCCCATGCTTAACAATTGGCAAGGTGTTCTTTTCATCAAATGCTACTACCTTTTTCTCCAATCATATCTTTGGTTATGGTGGCCAAAGACTTTTATTTTTACATCATCAGTCCACAGCACCTGTTTCCACAAATGCCTCTGGCTTATCTAGGTATTGTTTTGCATACTTTAGATATTGACTTTTGTGTTGAGGTTGCAGGTAAGGTTTCCTTTTGATGACTCTTCCATGCAGATCAAGTTTTTGCAGAGTAGAACAGTGCATCACCACTCCTGTGTCAGCTAAACCATCCCGCAAGTCTTTTCTGCCTAGCATACAGGCATTTCTATCTGAGAGTTTTCTTGGTCTTCGAGATCTTGCCTTGACTTCCACAGTTCCCCTTAACTGCCATTTAATAATGACATTTTGAACGGAGTAAATTGTGAGCTAGAAGCACTTTGATATCTTTTATAGCCTTCTTCTTCTTTGTAGGCATCAATTAGCTTCTTTTTTAAGATCTTTAGTCAGAAGAACCCATCATTGTTGAGCATTAGCACAAGGTTTGAAGGTTTGACCTGACTAACATTTCATAATGAATCACTTAAGTTCTAACAAGATAATTAAATTCTGAGACTTTACTGTACGGGTGTCCAAATTTTTGCACATGCCATAATTACTATATTTTTTCAAAGTTCATCAAATATAGCTTTCATCAAAAGTAACTATGCGTTAACATTTGCAGAATTTTTTTTTATAGTTTGCCCAGAATAACTACACTTTATATTGAAATAAATAAATAAATACAATACTTCAAAATAATACTATTAATTTTGGATTACTGTGTAAATCCCTTTAACACCTCATGCTAGAAACATCCTTTACAATGAGCCAACCACTGTAATTTATGTACATACAGAAATATACATTTTAGTGTTCCGCAACATTTACTCAACACTGTTACCTGAACACATTCACTCTTGTGGAATATTACAAATATTTCATAGGAGTGAATGTGTTCAGGTAACAGGGTTGAGTAAATGTTGTGGAACACCAAAATGTTCAGCAGGAAGTTGCATCATCTGAATTTTCTGAAGATCATGGGAAGAGGAAAAGTATTTATTATTTTTTTTTTTTAACTTTATTTTCAATGATATTGTGATATTGACTGATGAGGTTACTTTGAATGTACGACACTTTAATCCAAATTATTTGCTAATTCTATGATTAAAAATACACAATCCTGTTACTTTAACCCCTTTTAAATGTTTTTTTTTAATTTAAAGTTTTATTAAATTCTATATTAAACATGATAATTTTTTTTTAAAGGTTACAAAGGCTAAATGGCAATTCAGTCATGGAATCACTCAAAGACAATTCCACACCCAGAAAATCCATGTTATATACACTCTGTCGCTCCCCACCAGTTTGTCTAGCTAAAAACAGTGTACTCAAATGGACAACAAATTGCAGATAGCGGAGATGTGAAAGTGCTCCACATTACAAGAGAGCGATAAAAGTGTCCCATTCCTCAGATCAGTCAACTAACTCCCCATTAATGTTACACATATTAGGAGACGGGGAGTGCAGGCTACTTCCATTACATCAAAGCCAGGGAGGAAATGCAGGCCAATTGGCGCTCAACCTCACAAGTGTATGTGTGTACTTTTGTGTGTGTATAAGAGAGAGAGAGAGAGGAAGAGAGAGAGACACACACACACACACACACACACACACACACACACATACAATAAAGCGGATGAGCTCACTTCTTAAGAGGATAGATGGAAAGGATGAGACCTGACAAGATCCAAATCATAAAAAGTGGACATGAACCATATCATTCTGTCAGGACACCACCCATCTAATATAATTACACTTCTCCTTCTTCAAAAGCTGTCCCAAATATCCCCACTTTCTCCTCCCCTCCCTCCATCTCTCCATCCTCCCTCATTTTCTAACCACATCACAGCACTGACATGTAAATGCACTGTTATTAAATCCTATTAGTCTGGGCTGTCAAATGCATCAGAAACGCTATGAAATAATGGCGCACTGCTGTTGTTTACATCCAGATTAGACCAGGGATTTGATAAACATTTTGAGAGGATACTTGGGCATTTCTTATACTGGCTCAACACTTTGACTGAAAAAAAGGTTTTCCATATAAGCCACAGAGCTACCTTTTGATTTTAAATCAGTAATTAAATGAGAAATTAAATTCAGAGGAAGCTTCATTATGTGCATAAGGTCTAATCTTAGCAGAGAATAAACTAAATCTACAGAGGCATCACAGCGGACAACCCGGAGTCCTTATGTGCAAGGAAGGCCCTTAATTATTGATAATTATCAAGAACCATAGTAGATGTTGTTGTTGTTCCTCTTTCAGCTGCTCCCGTTGGGGGTTGCCACAGTGGATCATTGGTCCGCGTATTTGATTTGGCACAGTTTTTACGCTGATGGAACCTTCCCCAATTTAATCCGGGCTCGGGTCCGGCACTGAGAGTGCACTGTTGCATGCAACCCCAGTGGCTGAGGTTGGTTCCCTGGCTGTGGCGGTGAGAGCACTGTGGCCTAACCACTAGTCCTCCAGGGAACCTAGAACCAAATGATAAAAATTATTTTATTTTTTTTTCTTTACTTATTTACTATTTAATTATTAACAATTGGCTGTTTTTTGTACTCTGTAATTCTTTGTTTTATTTCATGTCACTTTTCTCGTCTATTGTGTTTCTGCTTTAATTTCCTGTCAGGCAATTTCAGTAGGCGGGATCTTATTATGATATAATTGGTTGATAGAGTGTTGTTGGTTTAGATCGGGGTCAGAAACTGGTGGACCACAGTCCGGATCAGGCCCCAGCGAAGTATTTCAATGGGCTGAACCAAGCACCGATAGAATATTGTAGCAGAAGTGTTAAAACATGAAAAAAGTGGCTGTAGACTGTAGAGTTTTTAAAAGCATGAACCATTTCAGCTGTTGTACAGTGAAAACAGTCTGAATATTAGGGTTATGATTAGGGACAGGGTTTGCTTTGGACCATTTTATATGACTTTTACTGAAATCGAACTTTATCCAACCAAATTCGTAAATGATTCACATTGCTTTCTTTGTTAGAATTTACATTTGGATGGAAGTCCAGAGACTCCATCTGCCCAGAAATTTGTGGTTTGCCCCTGTAAGATGGACAAAGACAACAGTTATTTACAAATAGGTGGGTCACAATTCTTTTAGTTTTGTCAATCATCAGAGGTTTGCTCCTGTAGCCCGATCTAAATACTGCCTTAATGAGCTCTAAAATAATCCACATTTCAATCATACACTGTGCACAAGGCAGCATATCTCTGGTGGGGTCTCCAAAAAAGTAATCAGTTAATTAGAAAAAATATTAGCCTGCACATTCAGTGTGTTTTTAAAAGAATGTTCTTTATCATTATTAAAAGAAAATCTATTGGGCATTATAATGAAATGTCGCTTAAAGGATCCCATTTTGACGAGCAGCAGCACTGCATTCCATCTTCATAGTAGCTTGTCCAACAAACTTTTTTTTTTTTTTCAAATGTTTCAACAAAAGTTGAACTATTAGAATACATGAATAAATATTATTGTTCATATGTTCATGTAGAATAAAATAAATGTTATTATTAATATTATTAAGACATTGTTTTGAAGATTCTCTAGCTTACTCAGTCACATTAGATAGACCGCTTTCCAGAAAGTTGCACAGGGCGACTAGTTGAGACCAATTATATACTCAAGTGAAGTAGCTGAAGTTGAGGAACTGGAATTGTTCCTCCAGTTGGAGGAGTTGAATAAAGTTCTGCAAGTTGCAGTTTGCTGATATAATTTGTGATTATATCATACATATTACTTCATGTTCCCAGCAGCTCTGGGTTTTTTCAGTGTTTCCAGAAGCATAGTGGTAGAGTTCACATAAAAAAAAAAACACCTTCTGGGCTTGACCACACCCACTTCTGTTTTAAATCTGAATATAGATTATAAATAGAAATATTTTGAGCAGAAAAGAGATAGTGCCATTGCATCACACCCTTACTTTGGTAGCAACGTGGTACGTTTACTTAAGTAACGTTTGGATTGTGTGTGAAGGCTGTCATTATTGGGTTATTGAATTTTCTAGTTGTTGTAAGTCAACCTGTGTGGGATGATGTTGACAGTGTTACGTGAATATGCCAGTTTACAGTAGTCGGCCTACTACAAGCTTTATTTGTTCTGCATCCTGCTTCATTTGCATGTGTAAATTACCTCCTTTAAGACTGATTCAGATTCCCAAATCTCTCTTTCACTCTCTCTTCCCCTTCATTTCAGAATCACACCCCCTCCACATATCCGCCACTTCCATTTCTAATGATGTGACACTTTCCTTTTTTTTATGTGTCTCTTATTTTACCCTTTTCTCTTCCTTCTTTTTAATGCAGCATTTTTTTGCCTTCATCACTTTCGTGCCAAATTTCAGTGAAATTCCACCATTATGCGACAGCTATTTCATTTTGCGTTTCTTAATTCCATCTGGGCAAAGTGACAAGCACACGACGTTAATACTTGGCAGAATGAGAGAGACAGACTTGGTTTTAGAGAGAGACAGAGAGATAGAGAGCGAAAGTAGTGTACTTGATGTTCCACTGCAGTTTAATTAAACCATGTCCACTGAAAGAGTTGCTTTGTTTGTAGTCTGAAAGCATCTTGCAATTTCATCGCAGTGTGCACATTTTTTGCCTTTGTCTATCAAAATATACGATTCTCCACCAATGAATTTCGAACTGCATTTGAGTGCACTTCTTCAGAACTGAAATGATGGCAAGCTGACTGGAATGAAATTTTAGGAATTTCGTCTGATTTGTAAAGGTGATGACCATATAATTTTGTACATTTGTGAATAAATTCCAAACAACAATGTGTCAATACTCCTTGGAGTTGATGACAGGTTTCTCTAATCATCATGTTCTCTAAAATGATTCCTAGTCCCTGCATGTACTGTATGTTACATAGCATATAATAGTATATAACATAGTATGCACCATCAATATAGCAGTATATTGGCATGTTATTTAGTATACTACTACAATTTGGACCACAGTCTTAAAACAACAACTACAAAAAAAAAGAAAAGAAAAAAATAACTATAATTGTCAATTATGTTTTTTCTATTGCCAATACAAGACTGCATATGTGACAACATTTTTCCCAATATTAGCCCCATTCAGTTGAAAGTTTAAAATCAGTACACGTTAGCATTGGTGTGTTGCTGTGGTATAGAGGAATAAAACACAGAAAGTACAAATTCAGGGTGGTAACAACTGTGCACGCCACCCCTTTGTTATTTTCCTATAACAGCATGATCTGTCATGTTTTATTCCTTATGTACAACATGCATTTTGTTATTGCTGATGATAATTGTGACCTCAGAGTCATCCCGAGTAGCCTATACTGCAGCTAGCTCACGAGTGCTAGTTATATATTCATGCCACTGCGTGAAAATGTAACGAACAAAAACAGTTTCTTTCTATAACATTTATCTGTTACTAAAAAACTAAAAGACTATTAGTGATGAATAGTAAACTATTAGGAAACTATTAGTGATGATTTGTCTCAATTGGATGTTCACATACACATATTGGCTTACTTTTAGAAACTGTGAAAGTGATGAGATTAAAAAAGTTTGGGAGATACAGTCAAGATCTTCTCATTAGGCAACCTCTGCATGTTATCCTGAATGAAGACCAAAATGAGTTACGAGTTTGTTCTGAGTGTGTAGGTTGTTTGGCCTTTCACTGGTATGAGAGCTTGAGAAAAGAGTCAAAAGGGTATGAGTTGGCAAATATTGACTTCATCAGTTCACAGTAACTTTAACTGTTAGCATGAAACATCTAGGCCTAAACTTCCTTCTGCACTATTTCATGCCAAGGTCATTGATTTTATCAGTGCTCTGGGTCCTGTTTTTAGTTTACCATCCACTCAAAGATGGAGAACGAAAGACCACGTCCACCGGCGTCGCTCATCCTCCTCTCACTTCTCCTGCTCTTCATCAAACTATCAGTTCCCATTCCAGTCACGGTCAGACGGTCGTTCGTTAGATTAATTATAGGCACTCATCTGGATTATGATTAAAGGACTCGGCAGAAACCCAATTAGCATTGTTTGATTCTGGCAATCAATTAAGAGCTTTCTTTCATGGGGAGGGTTGAAACCTCATCAGCGGAATTAGGTCCAAAATTACCAAACCAATTATATAATAAAAAAAAAAACAATTTTTTACAATGCTAAATGGAATGTGCAGATCATATAGATTGTGGTAATCATCTTATCATTTCAGTTATTTCATGTCATCTTCAGAGATATGCCTCATGTTAGTGCACTTGCCAAAAATGATAGAGATTTGTACTAAGTAGGAGAAAGTATCTCATAGATTAACTCAAGTGAATATAAACAATGTGGATAAAATTCTTCTTCAAACACAAACTCCAGTTTATCAAGCTTCAGGTAATCTGAAGAAGGTAGAAGTGCTTTTTTGAATCAACTATACTTGCAAAATACGGTTTGAAATTTGTAAACACAAAAATATACTTTGTTACACTTGTATGCTCTGCTTCATTTTTCTTATTCTTTAATTCCTTATGTGTGTGGTGGACTGGAATGTCTCTGTGGCTGAATCCAGCTGAATTATTCTGCCCGTAGTATACTTTGACAGCGGTACATTAAGAACACAAATATATTGAGCCAAAATGAAATAAATTTTTTTTGGGTACTTTATAACCTTAGCTTGGCTTTCTGCCTGCAAAGAACAGTCGGGCTGTTTAAAGATGTCTAAAACCTAAGTGTGATTTCCTCACAGAGAGAATGACACACTTTGATCAAGTTGTTGGAGAGCTCCATGCCATAATGAAAGGACATAAGCCTAATCAATTCAATTCGTAATCAGATTCCGGCTGTCTGTGATGCGCCGTCATATCATCATCAAAACAGTGGAGCATTTACAAGCTCTGTACAGATGACAGAGGACAAGGGTTAAATGAAGTAATAAAATGACAAGAAATTAAGCCAGTAGAACAAAACTGATTGAATTAATCAATGATAATTTCCCCACTGATGTTACTGTGAACAGAGATCAGAGCAGTGAAGACACGACTATGAGGCTCATATTTAAATCTCGCGAGCGACTTTTACCTCAGGTCATGAGACAGACTGATGTGTGGATTATGCTGATAATCAAAATAAAAACCACCACACCATGAAGGCCACCACACATATGTTCATATGATCATTTTGTTCACTAGATATTCTCTAGTTTTTCGCCCATTCCACCATCACATCGCAGTAAGGTTACAGTGAACTCACATCACACCATCGCCTCCAAGTCAACTTCACAGCAGCTCAGAAAGATGGGTTTACAGAGGAAATATTTCCAGTGACTCAGCAGAGACCAGACATCCATGGCCACACATTGAAAAAGTAGTTTTCCTCCAGTCCAATAGGTGTACACGTATATACGTAGACATATCAGTGTACAAGCACTCTTTGCTCTTGAGAAAGCATGTCAATTGTCTCTGTTTTAACTTTAACTGCTAAGTGTTTTTTTGAGGCATTAGCTAGCAAAGAGTAAATGCTGTACATAATGTACATGTTCATTCGCAGACAAAGGATGTCAATGTGTATTTTGTAGCACATACTGTATGTTAGTACTTGAGTTTAAATCATTTTCTCTGAATAGTTTTGGGATTGTTGCCATCATTGTCACTGCAGCTGCTTTTTTTTTTAATTTTAAGAAATAAGATTTTATTTCTACTTAAGTTACTAAGTAACAATACTTATAATTGATTAATTGCTTCTCTTTACAGAAGACTACAAAACAACATTTGCTAGTCACGTACACTCACCGTCCACATTAATAGGAACACCTGTACACCTGCTCATTTATGCAGTTATCCAATCAGCCAATCACGTGGCAGCAGCACAATGCATAAAATCATGCAGATACAGTGCTTCCATTAACTGTGTCTTTAACTGTGGCATGGTTGTTAGTGTCAGATGGGCTGGTTTGAGTATTTCAGAAACTGCTGATCTTCTAGGATTTTCACACATACCATTCTCTAGAGTTTACACAGAATGGTGCAAAAAAACAAAAAACATTTGAGTAAGTAACAGTTCTGTGGGTGGAAATGCCTTGTTGATAAGAGAGGTCAGAGGAAAATGGCCAGATTGGTTCAAGCTGCCAGGAAGGATATAGTACCTCATGTGATCACTCTTTACAACCATGGTGAGCAGAAAAGCATCTCAGCATGCACACAACATCGAACCTTGCAGAAGACCACATTGGATTCCACTCCTGTTAGCCAGGAACAGGAATCTGAGGCTATCATGCGCACAGGCTCGCCCAACCCGGACAGTTGAAGATTAGGGAAAAAATCAGCTGGTTTTTTTTTTTCAGTCTTCAGCTGTCCAGTTTGGGTGAGTCTGTGCCCATGATGTTAAAGTCACAGTGATCACACTTTTTCCCCATTCTGATGTTTGATATGAACACTGACCTGTATCTGCATGATTTTTTGCATTGCTCTGCTGCCACGTGATTGGCTGCTTGGATAACTGCATAAATGAGCAGGTGTACAGGTGTTCCAATTAAAGTGGATGGTGAGTGTACGAGTCACAGTATGGTGGCAGCCGAAGCATGGGGTCTGATTATGATTTTAGTTCAAATTTAATTGGTCTTAACAGGTTTGTGAATAGATAGAAGAATAAGTCACCTTTAATTTTTTCATTCCTTTTCCAGAAATAAGTAGACAATAAGTAGACAGAATGGCCTGTGCTTATCCAATTTCTGATCTTATCATGTTTTTTTCTGAACTTGAGATGGTAGAAGAATTAGTAGTAATGGGAATGGTATTTGGTATGTGCTCTACATCAATAAACACGATTCAGCTTATATTGTGAAAGAGCTGTCGTCCTTGAATGAAGGAAAACATTTTAACACTGCCAATGCACACACTTTTGAAAAAAAAAAAAACATAATGCCAAGCGTTTTCTATACAGTTCTTCCCACAACTGATTTTCTCTCCTCTCCTCTTCCTCCTTCTCTTCGTGGATATCAGTTCCCTTGTTGGGTGCGTTCTTGACAGAGCTGTCACCATTTTTGGCATTCTGTTGATTAGTTTACTGTTGCTTGATTGGAAATTAATTAAAGCGATTATAGTAAGGAGTCCCAGTGGAGCTGAGCTGACAATGTCGACTCAGGAGGCAACCATCCTGACATGAAAGTGAAAAATAGAAAAAAGAAAGAAGCTAGAAAGAGACAGACAGGAAGATTTCAATATTCATTTTATTCTCTCTGACCAATCAAGTCTTTGTCTAATCAGTTACACATCTGTAATGGTAGAAAGGCGAATGAGAAATAATCAGATATAAATGAGATTGTGAGGAATTGTTACATCTTCTGATGTGCATACTGATCTAAGCTTTTAATCTGGATTGCTTCAAAAATTCGAAACTTGAACTCGTGCAGTGTTGCACACCATCAAATTTGACTTTTCAACTTAGACAATACTGTGCTTCCATAAAACCCCAAACTTTGGCTTGTCTCTTTCTTTGTACAAAAAAATTACCTACAATAACCTTAAAAGGACAATGAAGTGGGCGACAGCTCCTCTGTTTATGAGCTTGCCGACACTTCAATTGGTTTCCAGACCTTTCTTTGGACTTCCCCTCATTACCCTGGCAATAAAAAAGGGCGTTATATGAAAACTGTTTGGGTGGTATTTGTGAATGTGTGTGTCAGTTCTAGGGGCTAGGTTTGGTTTCCATGGCAATGTGACCCAAAGTGCTCACAGTAACCTAATTGGTATGCGTCTCCTGACCACCCTTATTGAAGCCAAGCTAATCATGGGTCTCTGGTCGTAATGAAGAATGCTACTAGAGAAATGTACTGCCTAACGGGGGGTTTTCCTCCACTACCAAATTCAAACCCAATCCCCCCCCCCCCCCCCCCCCCCACCTTCGTTCTTTATGTCCCATCACTGGCATGCTTACCCACAATGCACTGATGTGATTGGCAGGACTTATCTGAATACACTGGAACGGCTTGAGGAGTGGGTGAGTGTGTGAAGCTCCAGTAGGGGTGTAGTTCCTCGGGATCACTCCACCTGCATTACAGAATTCTGTGAATGAGGACATCATTCAGGGGCGAACAAGAGAAGAAGAAAAAGAGCTCAGATGGTGTCCTAATGGGAGCTTCTGAGACTCAAATACCAGTAGTCTGTTGGAGACATTTGGACTAAAGGACTGTAAAGTTCATGACAAAAACCAAAAAAAGCAAATATATAAATAAATATAGCTGCACGCAGCAATTACGGGGCCAAAAATGACAGAGCCAAAGCAAGGAGCTAAGCAAGCATCAGAGCATGGTCACATAAAATTTATGGAAGAACGGTTTTGAATATCAGTGTTCCTTTGATTCATTTTTGATTTTTTTTCAGACAGGTCTCAAGATAATGTTAGCCAAATATGGGGAAATTTGGACAAAATTTGGAGGTGGAGTAGCGAAAAAACAGTTTTTAACAAAATCCAAGATGGTCAACAGGAAGTACACTTCAATTTCAGATGTTTGTGTGCATTCACTTCAGCATACTCCAGGGAATTATATGAAAAATGAACAATAAATTTAGCACAAATTCTTCAAATGATATAAGGAAAAAAATGAAAATTGTTACAGTTCTTGACCACAAGGAGGCTTACTCTGAAGATGACGTGGGCCAAATTTGGTGACGATTGGACAAAATTTGTAGGCAGAGTAGCGAAAAAAATTTTTTGGACAAAATCCAAGATGGTGGAAAATGTAATTAAGTGTAAATTGTTGTTATATGATGTGATGAACTCGGCTTGACCCAGGGAATCCAGGAATGCCTGGCGTTTACATTTTGGACACACGGTTCAAAAGTTATGACCATAAGTTAGGGTCAAATTTAACATGAAAACCAGGTTGGTACTAGAGCGTTGGCAGCACTTGGCCCAAATTTGGTCAGAATGTTCCGAAGACCCTTCCCAATCAGTATACCAAATTTCACAACTTTTTTCCAGACGGTTCTATGGGCTGCCATAGACACCCTAGCCAGAAGAAGAAGATGAGTAATAACGAGAATGGTTTGACTAATCAACTTGAATTCCATAACTTTTTGTTGGTCTAGGAGGAGTTTGAAAAAGTAGGTTTTCAAAGCATTTGAAAATGGCAGCAAACAAGTTCAGCCAACCATGGCACAATTGGTATCATTGTTCTCGGCATGACCCAAGGAAGCTATCAAGACCAGTCTCATGACAATAGATAAAAGTAATCAAATGCTATTAGAATTTTTATAGTTTCATTATAATTTTTGACCACAAAGTGGCACTGTCCTGAAATCTTTTAAGTACCTTCAGGGCATAGTGCCGAGGACGCATACCGATTTTCGTAATGACACACCAAGATGTTCGTGAAATACAGCATTTTACTTCGACAACCAACATAGGAAAATTTCATATCATTTGACTCGGTAAGCAAAAATATTTTTTCATATCTCATGAGCACTGGATGGCACTGTTCAAAAACTAACTAATCAACTTGAATTGTCAGCATGGTCTGAAGATCTGATTCGTTTTTCATGAAAATCAGACAGTTGACTGTTGAAGAGTTTGAAAAAGTAGGTTTTTAAGAAAATTTTAAATGGCAAAAAATTTTCATGACGGAAAATTAAGACATAGGGTGCACTCTGACTCCATTCGACTTGAAGGAATTTTTTTCTAGCCCATACGGTTCAAAGGTTATTAGCGTAAACATGAGTTTTGAGCTGTTGGTGGCACTAGAGGGTTTGAGATATCAACTCCAAATTTCCTATGGTAACATTTCAGACTGTCTCCTATCTGTCTGCCAAATTTCATAACGTTCCTATGTACGGTTCTATGGACTGCCATAGACTCAAGAGTGGAACAAGAAGAAGCAGAATAATAATAAGAAAGTTGACGAAAAAACACCACTTGGGAGCTTTTACACTATAAAGTAAGCCCTGTTTTCTACCAATGTGTGTTTTATTTCTGAGTTATAAACAGTTCCTGAGTTATGAAACTGAGAAGACTAAGCACAAAAATGCCAGCAAACTGTCTTAGTTAAGTAATAAATAAAACATGACAGAATGTGTTACTGGAAAAAAAAAATCAACAAGGGGTCTGGGTGATGTGATGGTGTGATGCCGACCCAAAGTTGATTATTTTCCAGCATGGGAAATACTGAAGAGTTTTATTCCTCTTATACCACAGCAACTTCCTAATGATTACATTTTTATATTTTTAAAAGCATAGCTGGTCATACTTTTTTATCAACAACATTAATCACTTACACTTACCCATTCTCACTTACGTTATAGCAGCAATACTCAGTTGTTCCCTCACCGGTCTCAATTTATTTCTCTTCTTATTTAATAAGACAACAAATGCAGCTTGTCATGTTACTGAGAAGCCGCAAACCCCTCCACCCCAAAGACTCTCCTCTGCTTCTATGCATTTCAAGCCACTTTAATGAGCTTCTCCCATCCAGGCCAAGCTGCGATGACTAATTGATAAATGCTTTTAATAATTCCTAATTAGCACAAGTACAATAATAATTGGCTTGCTAATCTGCTGGAGTAATTAGCGGTGTAGCGGGTAGCAACGCTGTGCGCCCGAATGATCACCGTGGGGTTCCTGATGTCGACTGGCCACTCGAGGGGGGCTCCTGTGGTGGGGACAGAGGCATCTTTTGTCGGCTAGGAGATTGTGGGTGGCCCCAGGTTTTTGGCCTGGAGCTTTTTTGTGTCCTGCTAGTAATTGAGTCGCTAACTAGCTTGTGAATAGAAGTAGTGTGTTGAGGGTTGGGGCAAGGAGGCCATCGGTGGAGACACCTGCTCAGTTACCTCAGCGTCTAGAGCAACAAAATGAGAAGCTGTGTGGATCTGCTTGAGTGTGCGGGACTGATGAAGAGTTTGTAATTCTGCTGCGGTTGATTGAGTTTAATGGGGTTAAATTGGTTTAATGGTATATTAAGTTTAAAGGATGAGGGAATGCAGCAACTGTGAACTGAAGGTAACTACAATGAACAAAAAAAAAAATTTCGGATGTTTGATGTCTGATGGTGATTAGCTTGTGTTCTGGCCAACAAGCAAACCTGTTTTGACATTTATACCAAACGACATGTTAAGACTACATGCTTTCAAAGTGAAGCCTTGTTGATGTCATTGTGTTATGGGTTTCCTTTTAGCTCCTGTTGTGTTGCTGCTTTTACGCTGTCTGAAAATTACTTGTGCATTCTTTATAATCTTATTACAGTGCACCAGGTCAGATCTGGGCACATCCTCTTTCATCCTTTGCAAAAAAAAAAAAAAAAACATGTCTTTTTTTTTTTTTTTACTGTATATTACTCAGTGTTCCCAGAACTCAGTGTAAGAATTCCCTTTAGACAGGCTAGAAATCTCTGGTGCCCTCTAATTATTCTCTAACATGGTAAATTGGTGGAAAATTAGCTGCTAATAATCCCTTAATTTGTGCCCTGCTAATGGCCTGTTATCCTAAATTGTTATGTTAATTGAGGTTTCATCATAAGTGGGGATTGATCATGCTGTCATAGGTTAACACAGGTTTTTTTTTCTCCTCAGCCTTTTTCCAGCAGTTAATGCTGTTAATAAAATTCAGTTACCATCAAATGTTACACCCACAATACAGAAGTCTTGCTGATGTACTTTACATTATCCCATGGCTCTGCTATTTCTTTTTTGATGGGTTAATATACTTAAAATCTCCTAAAAGTGCCACTAGACACTCCACAGTCCTGCAGTGCAAATTAAAAGAATGCCATTATATTTCGGCATGGTTTACAAAAGTGTGAATTTTTTACAGACCTTTTCCAATCCTGTCTCGCAGCGGCTTTCCCGGTTCCTGATACTGCCAGGAGCATATCTGCCATGCCAAGGTTGACATGTCATCTATGTAGAGGGAAGGCCGTCTGTAAAATATGCTAACATATATAAAGATACGGTGGGTCCCCTGGCCTTTTGCTGACATTTACAGCTACCGGGCAAGGACATGGCCTTTTCTTTCTTTTCCTATTTTTCCCAACTAATCAGGTGGCTTGAATAGGGGCCAGATAAGGCTATTGTTTGCCTTGACAATGTCCTGATGGTTTGGCCTCTTGCAGATCATAGGCAAGGCTCCTCTTTTAAAAAGAGAAGAGCCGACAGAGAGAACTCATTACTTTACTGCCTCCACGTTAATTAGCTAACAGAAAAAAATGTGTTTTAGAATAGACAAGAAGAGGAAGAAAAAAACCCTTTGCTAACATCTGTGTTTTGGGGTGAGTGGGGTTTTTGAATGGCGTTATGGGCAAGTGTGTTGTAATTATCAGTTCTAATGGATTTTATGTAAAGGACACTAAGATTTGGTTGGGTTGTGATCCCAGCTGTACATGCCTCACTTTCACTGACGTACACACTAACTTCCATATTTGCTAGCAAATATAAGCAAATGTGGTTCTAATTAAATCAGTTCTAGTGAACGTTTGGAAAAATATTGACCCAAACATCGATACTTGATGAACACACTGAATTCATGTTCAATTTTTTTTTTGGTCAATTTTAAACTTTACTATCTAACTGTGACAACCAAATAACACTAATACAAAACTTGTCATGCTGATAGTGTTCTCTTTCGCCATGATCATATAGGGTCTGTCTTATTTATCTGCTGTGTGTACTTTGCTTTAGTGGCTTCACTATTCAGGCCACACAGTGCTGTGGTTTGAGATGTGAGGAATGAGACAGAGTGAGAGAAAGAGAGAGAGATCACAGGGGACGTCTGATGGTCTTATCAGTCTGCTCGCCTTTCTTCTCCCTCTGATCTAAATCACTCTATATGTTTGCTCCCTCCTCTATGGACTGGTGGCCTTAAATATTAAAAAACAGTCTGTCCAGTATCATGGGGAAAAGCAATTTCTAGGCCTTCAAAATGTCAGAGAACTTGAGTCATAATGCTAAAGGATGTAGCCTAATGGTCGCAAATTATGAAAATGACTTCATTTGTACTGTCTTGAAGCAAGAAATGTAACATAATCTAACAAATGACTGTTAAGAATTATTGATAGAGAATGCAGTTTTGTTGGATTTCCTGCACTTGAGATCATAACAAAACCACCACAAATTTAATGGATATATATTTAGAAATCTACAAGCTTTATGGTAATATTACTCTAATATTACTGTGTTGTATTAGTTATTACACCACAGCGCTGTTGAATAAGCAAATCTGAAGGCGTAGATTAATCTTCTATATCAGCAGCTCTGAACGTAGTTCCGGCTGTAATTTGCATTATAGGTTTATATTAATGTTCTTATTCAAATATGTTACTGTTTCCATAGTAACAGCTCATTCATAGGGACTTGTATGGCTACCAGTAACAAACAGATTTAAAAATGTGTTGTAATTTAACAAGGACAAACCTATATCATTGAAATTGCAACTCTTTCTGTAAGGAGATTCTTTCTGTATTTAACATTTATGGAAGGAGACTCCAGTGTCAGCACTTTGTAACAGTCAGTAGATTTTCTTTAGGATAGAATACTTTGCACTTTTTGGTTTCTCAGTAACATGATAAGCTGCATTTTTTGTCTTATTAACCTAATACAAAGTGAGAAAAAAAGAGAGGCTGGTGAAGGACCCACTGTTTATAGCTGGTGTAACATAAGTGACAACAGGAACTAACTGGTTTCGTGGTCGTTTCATAACATTAACCGTAAATATAAATGGTTAAAGAGCATGACATCAAATATTAATTAATGAAATATTTTAATTATTGTCAAATCACTGTGGTACAAGAGGAATAAAACACTTCAGGACTATATACTGTATATATACTGTACTGTTATATACTGTAGGATTATTTTCCTATAACAGCACGCCCCATTGTATTTTATTCTGTATTCCTTACTTAATGCTTACAGTATTGACAAAAAAAAAAAAAAAAACAACAACAAAAAACTACTGCCATTAATATATAGACAGGTGTGAATTTTTTGTGTTTCTTAAATACAGAAGTCTGGACCAATGCTTTTTCAAGTGCTGATTAGAAAGGTTTAACAGTAATGATATAATGCTAGTCACTCAATATATATAATGCTAGTCACACACATTCAGCCACAGCATTTTCATCTTTGGTAGGCAAAAGCTCTAAACAGGAACTCCATGTATAACTATAAAGTCTTCCTTTTTTTCCTGTGTTTATGACATGTTGTTTTCATAAAACAAGCGGTGTTTGTAGCAAGTCATCTCTTGCCTTTGTGTCATCCACATTCTGCAAGGACTAAAGAGATTAGTATCATGCATCGAGTGTGCCTCTCTGACGACTCGCTCAGGCACTGACAGGTTAATTTGTTTTTCTCGTGTTTCCTCTTTTGTCCGTGCCTGACATACGAACTTCCCTCCTTTTTACTGTAGGAGGATGCTGGAGCAAGGAAGGGGTTGCCTGGAGCACTGAACTGAAATTCCTACTGTTTAAGATGACTTTTTACACAGTGGTGAGTCCTTAATGGAAGGATTGGGCAAAACAACAACAACAACAAAAACAGATCCCTTGTGTAATGTGGCAATGTTAGATTGACAGAAATATAAGGGCGAGTAATAATAGCTTATCTTTATGCTTAAAGAGGACAAGGAGGCTGCTGCTCTTTTTGTTTATAAAGATTTTGCCCTTTGACCAATCATGTTTTTTATGGCATGTGATATACCTAATCCAGTACATTTTATCCACTGTACACGTTGTACATTTCTCTTAGAAGATGATAGCACCCTAACACGAGTTTGCAAATGTACGTGACATTGATCAAACGTCATTTTTAGCAGAATACTTATTGGTAATTATGCCAAGATGTCTTATAATGTTTCATCTCACCTCTGCTTTTACAGTTCCACATAGTGCGTTCAGAAAAACCCCACCAATCCCCAGATCTATTAGTATCACTGTAATGATCCATATTCGCTTGGTCAGACTGATTCCTTATGTAAAAAAATACAAAAATACACTGTTAAATTACTTTAATGCCATGTAAAAGTGTTGTCAAATTACCACCACATTACTCCCCCCAGTATAGCACTTAAGACCCAGCAGCTGGCCCAGGATATTGGAGCCATTTTGTGTCATTAGCCATCTTCTGATTGGTTGTAAAGACTCAGGGGAATATGGCAAGATGGCATTTAGGAAGGCATCTTTACTGATTTAGCTTTAAAAACACACTCAGGTGCACCAGAAAGTGAGGGTGGATGATGTGATAAATTCATGGTATGATAAACTCACAGTATGATAACCGTACAACCCAATATCATCGTTTCCTTTAATCATGATATTTACTTACTACTTCACATTTTCAAAGAGGATGACATGAAATGACATTAGACCATCCAGGCTTACATTCCTTAATCAATTTATATGCTTTAACAAATACCTGAATAATAAGCAGAGAGTTTACAAAATACAAAAAACAAAGGAAAAAAAAAATCTTGTATATCTTAACTGAAATGTTCCCAAAACCAGATGCTAGAAAGAAAATATGTAGGTATGACAGATTTTTAAAATAGGTTTTAAATTGTCAGTAAGACACAAAAATAATAATGTCTCATTTTAAAAACAACCCATTGGTAATGAAATTCTACCGTGTTTATTTAAGTGTACTGTATATGCCTAAATGAATTTTATACAAAATAAAAAGATGATATAAAGAGATAAAATGTGATCAGTATAAATGTACATGATAGTACATACGGCAGATGCTTCAGATTATAAATAATCTACTGTCCATGGAATTCTCTGGCAAATGATTTGAATATGATGCTATTTATTTCAGAATTGCTGCTGCTCAATAGTGTATTTTCAAGGGCTTTTTCTCTCTTGTGCTCTATTACCAATGCAAAATCTAATTGTCATGCTTATTTTTAAATTAATAGAAAATGCCCGGCATGCCAGATGAGCGGTGAGATGCTTTAGTGTTCTTTGGCAACAATTCAATTTCATACCACTGTGAATACACTGCTTAAATTTAATTTGGAAAAAAAGCTAAGTATAATAATCAAATTTAATTTATTTCTTTTTGTGATGAATTAGATATTTTGTAAGCATATTTAGCCTAAGAAACGGTGCATTATGACAAATATATTTACTGCTTTTTCAGCACTTCCAATTAGCATTAAAAAGGTCATTACACACAAACACAATAGGTGTTTACATCAATTTCCCTTCCCCATTTTTCCACATGCGTTTTTGCCTCGTTTAGACTAATAGCAAATTTCTAATCGGATAGAAATTCTTCATGGTCCTTTTAAAAGAAGGTCATTTGGATATAATAGTGTGCTACACAAAAAAAATCCACAGGGTTATTAGTCTGCATTTTATGGCACAGTGTGAGGAGCCTAATAGCAAGCTGTCAACAAAACAGTACTGCAATCTCTAATGATGTTTTAAACATTCATTGAAGCAGTGTTGCTCCCTGCTGGACCTGATTTCTTTTTTAGATTTAGGTGCCTCAGAGGGCAAACTACTATGCCACTAAACAATAAGTCAAAATAGTAAGCTACTTCAGGTTACAGAAGCCAGGTACAGCTTATAAAATAGACTGTATGGACTGTATTTAAGCATTTTCAAGTGGGTCTAATTGCACCAACTGGCGCACTTCTGACTCTGTGACCAGGAATGAAAGTTTCCAAAAAAAAAAAATAAAAAAGACATACAATTTGTATCATAGAGAATAAAATCCATGTGCAAAACATAGATTAAATGGGTGACTAGTAAACAATGAGTAGCAAGATCAGTGGCTCTCAAATTGGGGTCTGGTGATTTTTATTTTATAAAATATAAATTTTATAAATTTTTATTTATTACATTATTACAACAATCAACCATTATATTATTGTGTGTATGCATGTATGTATGTATGTGTATATATATATATATATATGTATATACACACACATACATACATACATAGGTTTGGATTAAACCCATGTAATTCAATTGACCAGTTAAATTGTCAATTACCTCAGTAAGAAAAAAAAAAAAAAAAAAAAATATATATATATATATATATATATATATATATATATATATATATATATATATATATATATATGTATATATTTTTTTTTCTTACTGAGGTAATTGACAATTTAACTGGTCAATTGAATTACATGGGTTTAATCCAAACCTCACTAACTCACAAACAACTCGGTCTATATCCTTTTCTCAGATTTTTTTCTGCAGCCAGGGACCCTTCAGCTGTTAAAAACTTACAAGGACCCTCACATTACACACTTTATGTATTTGTATGATTGTACTGTTAGTTCTGGTCCACTAATTTGACTAGTTGAGCGGCATTCCAAAAGTGCTTATATTTACTATAACCGCACTGGGACATTTCGTCACTGGGACATTTTGTGAAAAGGAAGACGGGGAGCCAATTTTACTGGAAGCAGCTTTAACAGAAAATTAATGTGAGCTAGCTAGCCTATGTGCTATAAAGTGAGTGTAGAGGTATCCATTTCCACTAGCGGAGCAAAAATAAACAGAACATTTGGCCATATTGTGTCCAAAATG